>NC_138965.1:38875000-39614166 GCF_055761805.1 Camellia sinensis
TAGTCTATAAACACTCCATTTTGGTGACTGAGCCCGCATGAAATTCTATCCCTTGCAACAAAGATAATCTATAAACACCCTATTTTGACTAACCTTAAGATTTTAGGTGCTTGTAGGCCTCTCGATGATGAAATGATAATATCTGCATCTTTGGAACATTGGAAATTGCTTAAGGTTGCTATTATACCCCGTTTTGGCCTAAAAATTACCTTATTGTAAAAATGACCAAAATACCCCCGAACCTCTTTTTTAGCGAAAAACCAATTTCCATACTCCAAGAGATTGGGGGAGCCTGATTTTCACTTAGATTGATGATATTTTTCAAAATTATTGACAGGTTTTATCAAAAATATTGATCAAAAGGCAATTCGAGGATGCTTGGGTCATAAGTAGGTAAAAACAATGCCAATCCAAACCTAGCCATATAAACTCGCACCTAGCCATGCAAAGTTGACATGTGGGCCATTGGCCTATGTACGGCCGAGAGTGCCTTGTGCCGCCGCACTTCTATTGTGCATGCACACTTCATATGTGTGGTCGCACTTCAGCTTGACAAATAGAAATGGAAACTTTGCAAGGTTGTTAATCTAGCTTTGGAAGGAGGCGCTAGAGAGAAAGCAATGGCTAACCCTAGTAGCCTCCCTTGGCTTTCTCCCCAAGCTAGGAGTGTTTATAAAAGCACCCCTTCCCCCTTATTTCAAGGGGTTAGCAATTTGAGAACTTTTGAGAGCATTTGAGAGTTCCCTCACCCTAATAGCAACCCAAGGCAATCAAAATACTCTAGGGCTTGGAAAACTTTGACTAAAATCAGAAGCTAAGCTTGAGGGAGGCTTGCAAGCAATAAATCCTTTGTTCTCTGGCACTTTTTTTTTTTTTTTTTCGTGGGCTCTTCAGTTTATTCAAACCAGCGAGTAAATCGTCTTCTTTTTCTATTTTCATATCTCTTTTTGATCTTTATTTCAGCAGTTAATCATATATAGAGTTTCCATCCATCATCTTATCATGTAGTTTGCATATTTTATCAAATTCTTTGCCATTTTCACATGATTTATTTATCTCACATATAACAGCATGTTTATGACAAAATGATCATATAATGTCAATGCATAAAGCCCAGTTTGAATTATGTAAATATTCTGCGTGTTTTTTCTTTTACTTGTTAGATGTTATTTTGTGCATATTCATCATTTTAGTAGTATCAAATCGGGCTTTGGTTCATATTATGCATGATTAGATGCATATTAGGCCGTGTTTAATTTCAAGTCTTGCATGTAAGACGCTTGAGTGGGCATCCAGGTAGTTTTTTAATCCTCATAGCATGTGCTTATTCCATGCATTGTCCTTTAAATTATGCAAGTTAAATGTTTTCTATACAAAATTGCATGTTTTGAGTGTTTTCGTGATTATTGTTTGACTTAGTTCATGTATATGATCATATCCTTCAAAACTCCATTTTTGGTAATAAAAATATTTATTTTTTGGAAATGATATGATTTTATTTATAGAATCTAATTTAGATGATATTTATTTTTCAAATGATGCAGTTATAGGTTAGTAAAGGATTCTAGATTTAAAAATGAACTTTGTGAATAATTAACTACTAAAATTATAAAATAGAAAGTTACTAGAGGCCAATTTTTAGATTGAATAAAAGGAGGTGATATCATTCAATGACCTTCCCCTTTGTAACTTAGCTCCTAAATCGGTATTCTCTGGTTATGACCAATTTGTTCTTACCATAGTTTCAATTATTAAAGGTTTCTTAATTTCCTTAAAAAGTTAAGTGACAACGCTATCAATATTTGTTAAAGCATGTTAGCACAACACTTGTGTGAAACAGGCCTAATAACTAAAAAGACATGACACTTTGCTCAAACTTTTTCTCTCTCTGTCCTCTTTACCCAAACTTTCTTTGCCTCCTCTTGCCTTCATCTTTGCTCTCGCGATGACAATACCACCGACTGATGCGACAACGAGTTCCGACCACTGACCATAATGACGACGAGATTTACAGCAATGATGATGGAACTGTCGCAACAACAATGACAACGATGAATCAGAAGTAAACTAGAGAGAGTTGTCATCGGCAAGATAGTCACCGCGGAAAGAGTCTGTTTGCACCCATTTTTGTTGGTTTCTGTCGACAGATGAACTAGTTGGGATACGACATGTGGCAAAATCAAGTGAGGGTTCAACAGTTGTAAAAGAGGGTTAGTGATAAATAGTGCTGGTGATAGAGCAGTTACTGGTAGTGATCATAGACTTAGTGGGCAGTCCTTCAAGAGGAAGCATGAACAAAGTGGGAGTCTTTCTCTGTCAAGAGAAGGTTAGAAGGGCTTGTATGCACATGATAACTTGAAGAAGGGGCAGTTCGATAGACAAAAGTGAAGGTCTAATGGGATTGGAAGCCCTAAAAGCCAGAAAGCAGTTGCAGTAATTACACAACAACAGTTGCACAACAACAGTTGCAAATTGAAGAAATCATTGGGACATGGGAAAGAAGAAGTATAAAGGTAAAAGTTTTGTAGAGAGAGGAGACATCATCAACATCACAAAGAACTAGTTTTAGACTTAGCATAATCTAGGAGTAGCTTTCTTAGTTTAGGAGTAGTTTCTCTCTGTAATTTGTAATCTTTGTATACCTTGGTGGTTTCATCTTGAAATCATCTTTAGTTTGCTTTGTGTACTTTGTTTAATCTTTCTAATTGTAACTTTTGTTCCAAAGAAGTCCTTGTACTTTCAAGGCATTTGAATCAAAAATACAGTCGCTTGATTACTCTTATGTGGTTGTTTAGTTAAAATTATTGTTTAATTCCTGTCGATTGGGAGTAGGCATAATTTTTATTAACAATTTTTGGCATGCCCAGTGGGACCTTCTTGCATAATTTGGATAAAAAAAATGGTGAAGGCAAAGAAACAGGGTGATAAGCATGCTGAGAAGAGGCCTGTTGAGTTTGAAGAATAGGAGGTGGACCAGGTCTTGGTCTTGGATGGTGATGGTGATGGTGGCGTTCAACATGTAGGCCAAGTAGTGGCCCAGAAAAGCCAAATGAGTGGCCAAACAGGGAGTATAGAGGGCCAGACAAGTGGCCATGCCAAAATTCTAACAGGGGTCTTCGTGGCTCAGATAAGGAATGCACTGGCAAATTAGTCATTAGAGGAGAACCAGATTCTTCTGGGAGAAGTGAGGAGTGTGTTGAAAGCTCCATCGATCGAGTATGCAAGTTAGAGTGAAGTAAAAGTACAGAAGACAGGGGGTTCACACTTGCTGCCACCAATTGGTATGCCACACCAGTCTATTGGTGAGCCAATGTTCTTTTACAAGGACCTAACTGCTGAAGAAAGAATGCATGAGGTATTCCAAACCCAAATGTTAAAATTCAAGGAAATTGGTCTGGGGGCAACTTGGGTCAAATATTTTTTTTTCTAACGCACTATATGGCCAAAAAGGAGCAGAAAATAGAAATTTGTTGACAGCGAATTTAATGGTTATCCTAATATGAGGCCAAGAACTAATGTGGTTTTTCAAATTATAATGAAGGGTTTAAAAATGTTTGGTATAGAGAATTTCCTAATGTGGGTTATGGAAATCAAAGAATCAATAATTTTGGGGATATGGGTGCGCATCCTGAAGTACATAGGCCTGACGGCCCAAGGCCAAGAGGTCCAACTCCCCCTTTACATGTCGATAGGCAAGAGCCTTTTGGACATGGATATGGTAGGAAAAATGTTTTCAATCATGGCCCTTTTGAGCATAGTTATGGGTATGGCGGCAAAATGCTTTTAATCATGGTGATAATTTTCAGAGGGACTAGATCATCTAAATTGTTCAAGACCTTTATGGTCCAGGGATGAGAAGGCCTAAAAGGCCTAGATTTAGGAAGCCATACCGACAATTGGTAGATGAGGAACCTTTTCCTAGAAATTATAGAGTGCCTGGATTTTCTTTGTTTCATAATGAGGAAAATCAATCAACAATTGAACACATAGGGAGGTTTAGTTTACAATGTGGAGAAGTAGGAAATAATGACATACTTAAAATGAGGTTGTTTCCACATTCCTTGTCTAGAACTGCTTTTACATGGTTCATTAACTTGCCTGCTAATTCAATCCATACTTAGGTAGAGATGGAGAGCCAGTTTCATGCCTAGTTCTATAGAACTGAGCCTGAAATGACTTTAGTTGATTTGTCTTAAATGAGGCAGAAGTTCTTTGAAAGTGTAGAGCAATTTATTGATAGGTTTAAAAGAGCAAAAAATAGGTGTCAAATATACATGCCTGAAGTTGAGATTGTGAGAATGGCCCATAATGGGTTAGAGTTTGAATTAAGAGAGAAGTTTGAGGGGATGGAGTTTAGAGATTTGTTTAAGTTGTCATCTAGGACAACAAGATATGAATCAATACTTAGAGAAGAAAGGCATAGGAATGCAAATTCCTATGAGACTTATTTCCCAGAGGTTGATGTAGAAGCAGAAGTTGATGTTGATGTGGCTCAAGTAGTTGGCAAAACACCAGTGGTTTGTGAGGCTTTGAGGAAAGTGGACAAACCAGTGAACATGCCAGCAACTCAGCCAGCCATAAGAAATACAAACCCTACATTTAGGTAGCATTCTTTTGATTTGTCTAGAGCTGATGCCAATTTTGATGAGTTATTGGCTAATAAATTTTTAACATTGTCCCATGGACATGTAATTTCAAAAGAACAAGACAGAGTAGGAAAAGAATATTGTAAATGGAATAATACTTTTAGACATTCTACCAACAATTGTGTGACTTTAAGAAATTGTGTGCAGGACTTGATACATAAGGGACTGTTGAAATATACAAAAAAAAAAAGAGAAAGGAGTTATGGCAGTGGACAGTAATCCCTTTCTAGAAATGGCACCAATCCATATGGTGTTCGCTAGCATGAAAAGGAAGGCACCAAACCCAACTGTTCTCTTATTTAACTTGGAGAGTGTAGACACCCCATTTTTGACCACCCTTAAGACTTGTGCTCCACTGATTGATCACTCGATGATGAAAGTTACGCTGTGCAAATGTTCGATTTCTTCAACAAGAAGAGCTTCTAAATCCTAACCTTAAACCCCATTTTGGACCAAAACTGTTTTGACCAAAACTATTTTAGACCTTAAAACCTTCTCTTTCAAAATATTTTTGAAAATGTTTCTACGATGTTCTGAGGCTCGCATTTCATTTAAAATATTGCACTTTTCGGTAAATTGAGCAAGGACAAAGTGGAAATAAATGGAAGGGAGGTGAACTCTTTGAAAAATCTTTAAAACCTCTTATTTATAGGTTTGAAGTTGAAGAAAATAGGAAGGGAGGAAAGAAAACTAGTTGGGGCAAAAGTTGGGCATCAATCCGTTAGGACAGAAATGAGCAGCCTTCACTAAAATATCCATATCTCTTTGCACACTTAGAATTTAGATGTGAATGTCCGATTGAACTCAAACCAAGTTATTATCTTGCACCATTTTTAGTCCCAATTTTAGTGCTCCATTTTAATTACCAACCATTATTTAGTTCATTGAGTCCAATGGTGATCTTAAAGTCCTCTAAAGGAGAGAAGTGCCAAACCAAGGGTTAGTTTAAGGCATGAGAGAGATGTCATGCTGTTGATAATGAACCCCCAAAAGGGATTAAACCATTAAGCACAACAACCTCTATCTCAAGCTTAAAAAAACAATTGGTTTGAAACAACTCTCAAAACAAATAAAAAGCCAAGAAATGAGGGAGGTTGCAAAAGTGATTAGAGATGATCACGAGTATGGAAAGAAAGAAATAAATGCTATCAACTCAAATAGGTTGGTGGGTAAGGCCTAAACTTCCAAACCTATGAGGACAATTACACTACAAGCATGCTATACAAAGCTCAAATGCCATGAACAGCTAAAAACAGTCCTAAAATAGTCCAAAAAAGTGCTGGAATGAAGACAAAAATAGCTAAAACAATAAGCTAAAATATTGAGGAATTAATAATAGCACACAAGCACAAGGAGGGGAGGCTAACCCCTCTACTTTTGGGACTTCAAAACATGATTTTTGCCTTTGAAAAACCTCTGAAAATCAGTGATAAAAAGCTCAAAAAAAGTTGATGAGAATGTGGGAAACACAAGGGCAAAGGCCCTAGAAGCAATGTTCGAAGAAGGGCTATCAACCCCTCTACCTTAAACGGCCTTAAACCACAAGTTTCAACCCAATAATATAGGTAATAAACAGTTTAAAAACAGTAAGAAAAGATGGAGAACAAGTGGTGTAGAGATGGTACAAAAATACTAGAAGGTATACCCCTTGAAGAGGAATGCTTCTTTGAGTTACAAGCCACCAATTTCATACTCTCAAGTGCCTTAAGAGCTCAAATTCAAGCCCCAATCACGTCAGCAAGAAGCTCTCTAGGCTTTGCTTTAGAGTGTTTAGGCAAAGGCTATGCAAGTTGTAAAAGAGAAAGAGAGAGAGAGAGAGAGAGAGAGAGAGAAAGAGGATTTTTCCAAAATTTGCTCTTCAAAAATATTTTCTCACTCCTAAATTTTTTCTAACCATGAAGGTCCTCTATTTATAGAAATATAGGAGCCTCAGTCGAAAATATCTGTACAGGAACAACTGGCGTAGTGTGGGAACAACTAGCAACAAATATCTGCAAAAAACTACTTTTTGACACAAGTGGCCGGTAGGCCACTAGTAGTTGACACTTTTCCATAAAACACTCAAAAAGGCTAAATTTTGCACAAGTGCCCGGCAGGCCACTATTAGTGGCCGGCCAGACAAAATCTATTTTTTGGCTCGACTTCAAACAGGCATATCTCTCTCATCTGAACTTGGTTTTAGGTCATTCTTGAGTCTAAATTGAAGCCCCGAAAGTCTACTTACCAATGGAGGTAACCTCACATTTAAATTCTAAGTGTGAAAAGAGATATGCCTATTTTAGTGAAGGCTGCTCATTTTTGTCCTAACGGATTGATGCCCAACTTTTCCCCCAAATAGTTTTCTTCCCCCCCTCCTATTTTCATCAACTCCGAACCTATAAATAAGCTGTTTTAAAGATTTTTCAAAGAGTTCACCTCCCGTCCATTTATATTCACTTTATCCTTGCTCGGTTTATCAAAAAGTATAATATTTTAAACGAAATGCGAGTCTCGGAACATCGTAGAAACATTTTCAAAAATATTTTGAAAGAGAAGGTTTTAAGGTCTAAAATAGTTTTCGTCAAAATAGTTTTGGTCCAAAATGGGGTGTAAGGTTGGGATTTAGAAGCTCTTCTTGCTAAAGAAATCGAATGTTTGCACAGCGTAACTTTCATCATCAAGTGATCAACCAGTGGCGCCCAAGTCTTATGGGCGGTTAAAAATGGGATGTCTACAGTTGCCCCACTTTTACAGGGCTCGAAGTCATGAAGTGACGTTGTAGCTCGGCTTTTTCGCGCCCCTTTCAGAAACTCGAAAAGATGCCCTACAGTTCGGACTCCCGTGATTCTGAATCTAATCTCATAAGTGCAATGTGAAACTGATAAACACCAAAGAGTCCAAATCTGAGAAATCGTTTTGGAAAATTGATTTTGAAACAAAAAGTGCCAAAATTGGACTGCTTTGCCAGATATAGAGTCGCCACCTAAATATTTTATTTTTTGGAAATTTAGGAAACCCATGACTCGTGCCAAAGGCCACGTGTCCGTCATCACCAAAGTTGCATCGCCTCAGGAACTTAGGTACGAGAGGGGAAGGTCATGAATTGAGCACCCCTACTCGCTCGATCAAAGATCGGCCTCTACTAATCATAATATGATTTTTTATAAACATTATTTGCTCTTGTTTCGGTTATTAAACTAACATTACTATGTGATGCGCACAAGCAAGTATAGACTAGTTTCCTCAATTTGGAACAATTCAACTCGTGCTTGTTTGCGAAAAATGGTTTGAATTTGCCACCTCAAGTGGGCTTAAAGTTTGCGGATTTGCCACCAAACAAAGTGGGCTTAAAACTGATTTGCCACTCAACAAAATGGGCTTAAAACACACATTTGTTGAATCGTTCCAATTCAAACAATATGTCTTCACCAACAGCCATTCATGCAGTTAAGCATTTAAGCACATAGCCTCATGGCAAGCATGCTAATCATGGCAACATTCACATTCATGCAAGCATGCTAAAGCATAAAAACTCATCTAGTACTCCAAGCTAAGAAGATATGTGTTAGAAAAACTATGCATGATTCCTAACTATACAAGATGCCTAATGCAACACATGCAATAATGTAATTAATAGGCTCGGTTACTAATATGGCATATGAAGCAATTTGAACAACTTGCGATTAAACATGTATTCAAAGAAGGTATTGAAATGACAATGTAGTTTGAATGATGCGCCGAGCCTCGGTACATACAATACGAATGAATGGATGCAAGCATAAGGCATGCTAATTGAAACGTGACCCTAATCTAACCATCAAAAGCGGTTAAGTAAAAGGGAGAAAGATGTGGGGTTCGAAAACATACACGCACGCACGCACGCACACTTATTACAACATTACGCCCTCGCGAAGGAGGGTCCAAATGAATAAAAGCTAAATAACTAGCAACTAAGCTAAGCTAATTAAGCTAATCTAATTAAGTTAATTAGACTAATTATTACAAACCAAATGAATAACTAGCTAAACTAATTACTAATTATTACAACACTTTTAACTAACTAATAAACTAATTAATCAATTTACAACACAAATGTACACGAACTAAGTAGTTAAGACTTTTAACTACACTGCCACTGCTTCACCTCGGGGAGTGGAAGATGCACATGCTCAGTTTTGGCCCAAAAAGACCTTCGTTTTTCTCTCGAAAGCCTTTGTTTGCAGGGTTGAGCATTTCTAGAACCTTCCTACTCCATCTTACCAAAATCAACTGAAGTTTACATCAGTGGCCTGCCGGCCATGGATGGATGCTGCCGGCCCTCTGTTGGCCAAAAGGGTGGTTTGCCGGCCATTGATGGTGCATTGCCGGCCACTGATGCATTGGATCACCATATTGCAACAGAGTGCAAACAAAGCAAAAAGAGGGTTTTTCCAAGGATTGTATGCACAATTCACATCTCCTCTTCATGGACAAATCCAAGGAATTGTGAACTTAAACCACAAACCACCAATCAAAGCAATTTCATTGCATGATGGCTTGTGCTTCAAGGTGTGCAGGCTTAATAAATGCAAAACAAAACATTCAAGAACCATCACCCTATCATGCATGATCAAGGGCAATGGAGACCTAGGAAAGTGGCACATTTCATCACTTTTGAGTATGAAATGTCCCATTTTTCTTGTGATCAAACTAACGTCCGATTTGAACACATGCAATGCAACACAAAGAAATGTTTATCTTGCCTCTTTTACTTATCAATTTTTTTTACACATTTTAGTTACCAACCATCGTTTAATCATATTAAGTCCAAATGGTGAATTAAGTCCTCTAAATGGAAAGAAAGCCCAAACCAAAGGTTGCTTTAGGCATGAAAGTGACCTCATGCCGTAGGTAATGAACCCCCAAAGGGATTAAACCATTGAGCACAAAACCTCAATTTCATGTTTTAAACAAGCAAATGGTTTGAACCACTTTCAAAGAAAAAATAAAACCAAGAAAGGAGGAAGGTTGCAGAGATGATTAAGTGCTGAAAATGATTGATAAAAACATAAACAAATACTATCAACTCAAACAAGAAGATGTCAAGAGCCTAAAACACCAAGCTTGTGTGGACTATTGCACTACAACCATGCAAAACAAGACTCAGCTGACCCAAACAGCCCAAAACAGAGCTAAAGTAGGCTATTTCAGAGGCAAAAATGTACTGGAATTAAGCTAAGCTAAGCTAGCAAAACATGCTAACATATGAAGTTAACTAGATTAGCAAACAAGACACAAGGAGGGGAGGCTAATCCTCCAATTTTGGACTTCAAAATGAGTTTTTTGCCACTGAAAAACCTCTTAAATTCAGTGCTTAGGCCCAAAAAAAGGTAGTTTTATAATGGGAAACAAGAGTGCAAAGGCCTTAATGACAAGGAATAAAGAGGGATGAACCACCCCCTAAACTTTAATGGCCGAAAACACCAAGTTCAGCCCATGAAAACAAAGTTTTTTATAGCTCAAAATCAGCCCATAACAGTAGGAAAAAGAAGGAAAAACAAGTAAGCAAAGCAAGCTTAAAAGGCTAGTATTATACCTCTTTGAAGTGAAGAGTGGTTCCAAGCAACATTTCAAACCAAAAACAACTTGTAGAGCTTCAAGAGGGCCTCAAACAACCTCAGCTCAAAGGTGATCACTTTTTATTAAGCGAGAGGATTCACAAGGAGAAGCAAGAAAAGGGGGGGAAAAAGTGATAGATGAGGACAAGTTTTTGTGCTCAAGATGTGGGACTAAAAAGGGAAAATTGCAAGCAATTTTGGATGACATGTTGAAGTAGACTGTGAAAGATCATGCCTTAAGATTTAATACCTTAGCTGAAGGTAACCTTCGGATTTTCAAAGGAGACAAATTGTTGTTTGATGGGCAGGACCCTGGGATCTTTAGGCTTGTCGACAAGTCACATAGTGAGGAGGATGATCCATTTTTGTTCAGGTGCCAACCTATGTTTCCTCCTCTTCATGGTGTAGAAGGGATCAGAGTTAAAGTAAGATAGATGAAAGATTAGAGGCCATCTGGTGGCCCTAGTCATGTTCAGAGACCAGCATTTGTGCCAAGACCATTTCAAAGGCCATTTATTGGCTAGGGTTAGAGGTTTTTCAGGCTAGGTTAGTTTTATGGCGAAGGGGTGAGGTTTCCACAGGCTTATCCCCTAGTGCAACCAAGGATGGTGAAGCCACCAGTGCCTAACCATGTTGGTTGGCAGGGTGTGATACATCTAAAGTTTCCTTTGTCAGGGTGGAAGCCTATGGGTCCAACTAGGACTCAAGTAAGAAGAGAGTAGAGAAAGTTTCATGCTATGTTCTCAACAAAGAAGGGTGATAATCCAAAGAAAGATGATCAAAACAATTTGATTTGGGTAAGAGAGAAAGAGAAGGAAGAAATGGGTAAGTCAAGCAAGACAGAGAAGATGGTGGATAAAATACCTAGAAAGATTCTCCGTAGGAGACAGCTGGAGCAAATGTCTAAAGCTCTCCTTTTTGATGAGGAGAGCGGGGAAGATGAGGTGATGATTGATGGGAATGTAGTGGTGGTAGGAAAGTTAGAAGAGGTTCCTGTCGACAGTAAGGAAGATACAAAGTCTGAAAGTTCTGGGGACCTTGGGGAAAGATTGGATGCTATCAGGTTTGGTTCTCTACCTACAAACCTTGATTATAACATGATTTTGGCTTTACCAAAAAGGTTTGAGGCAAAACCTAGGCAGTTAGAGAAACTAGAAGGTGATGTAGAAAATCTGTCAGAGTCTGCTATAATGATGATGAAGGTGAGTGAGTCCAGAGGGGCTAGCAAGTCTATTCAGGTGGTTAAAATGGTAGTAGTGAGAATATGGTACACCAGTCACCCAAACCAGAAGTGATAAGGCACTCGAGGCCTTTGAATGTGAGTGTTTACTTGAATGGTTGTCCTTTAACTAAGGTGTTGATTGATAATGGAGCCATTGTGAACATTTTGCCCACCAGGATTCTGAGTGTGATTAGGAAGACAGTTGATGACTTAATCCTTTCTGATGTATCCATGAGTGATTTTTTAAGAGGGTCATCTAACACAAGGGGAGTAATTGCCTGGCAATTGCAAGTGGGAGCTAGAGTTATGAAAGCAACATTTTTTGTGATTGACTCCACCTCAAATTACAACTTGCTACTTAGAAGGGATTGGATTTATTCCAATGGTTGTGTGCCTTCTTTTCTTCAGTAGGCTTTAATTTCTTAATAGTAAAAGGCCATGAAGGGCAATGCATGGAGGTTTTCTAGGCAGAGGCAAATCCATACAAGACTGATGTCCACAATGTGGAGGCTATGCTATATGCTGAAGAATTCAGCCTTGTTGTGCTAGAAAATGAAGAGTTGAAATCAATGGGGATTGGACTAACCTACGATCAATTCCAAAAGTTTGTTGAGGAAGGGTTTCGACAGATAAGTCAGGAAGTGGCCAGGCCAAGTGTCTTGCAGACCAAACCTGTAGATGAAGTACTGATTGAAGACATTACCAATGAAAGTGAAGAAGAGTAGGAGTGAATTTTATTTCGTAGTAATTAAAAGTACTTTTATTAGATTTTTTTTTTATTTCTTTTAAGAGAAAAGGTTAGGTGGTATGTTGCCCCACTGTTTTTGAGCAGGATGTGTGGTAGATGATAACCCTCTAGACTATAAAGAGGCGCAATATGAAAATCTGAAGGCATGATGATCTCAAGGCAGATGTATAGAACCCTTTAGAAGAGTTTAATCTAGGAGATGAGGCCTGTAAGAGGCCTATTTATGTAAATTCTTTATTATCTAATGAATGTAAGATCAAGCTAGTTAGCTTGATTTCAGATTATTTTGATTGTTATGCTTGGAGTTATGATGAGATGCCTGGACTAGATAGGCCTTTGGTTGAACATAAACTTCCAAAAAAGTCAAACTATGTGCCACATAAACAACCTTCTAGGAGAATGACAAATGAAGTCACTCATATGGTGAAAGATAAAATTGAGAGACTTCTGAAAGCTGGTTTCATTAGAACAGTCAAGTATGTGGAATAGCTATCAAATATAGCTCCAATTCTTAAGAAGAATGGCAAAATTAGAGTATGTATTGATTTTGGGAACTAGAATATGGCCACACCTAAAGATGAGTATTCCATGCCAGTTGTAGATTTGTTAGTAGATTTAGCTGCAAAGCATAAAATCTTGTCATTCGTGGATGGCCATTCTAGGTATAATCAGATCTTTCTTCGCCCAAATGATTTTCATAAGACTGCATTTAGGTGCCCAGGGGTTTTAGGAACCTTTGAGTGGGTAGTAATGCCTTTTGGGCTTAAGAATGCAGGGGCCACCTATCAGTGGACTATGAATTTTATCTTTCATGATCTAATTGGGAAATTTTTGGAGATGTATATTGATGATGTGGCCATCAAGTCTAATGAATTTGATGAGCATTTGGACCACCTTTGATATGTGTTCCAAACGATAAGGAAATACCAGCTAAAATGAACCCCTAAAAGTGTGCTTTTGGGGTGTATATAGGATATTTTTTGGGTTTTTTGGTCCACTATAAATAAGGCTAAAGTTATTAAAGCAGCCCAACCCCCATCTAATACGGAGTCATAGAGTTTCCTTGGGCAAATAAATTTTTTAAGGAGATTCATTGCCAATTTAGCAAGAAAAACGTTTTTTCTCCTTTGTTAAAGTTAAGGTCTGATGAAGACTTTAGATGGAAAAATGAACATCAAAGGGCATTTGATGCAATTAAGGATTACTTATCTAAACCTCCAGCCTTGATGCTACCCATTAAAGGGAAACCTTTAAAGCTATACATTTCAGCAGGAGAACGATCAATTAGGTGCTTATTGGCTCAGGATAATGAGGAAGATTATGAGCAAGCTTTTTATTACCAAAGTAGGAAATTGAATGAGGCAGAGACTAGGTACAACTCTGTTGCAAAGTTATGTTTGGCCTGGTATTTTGTAACCACTAGACTGAGGCATTACATGCTACCTACAGAGGTTAATGTGATTGCTCAAATTGATGTAATAAAATATATGTTGTCTAGGCCAGTTTTGAGAGGGAGATAGGGAAAACGGTTATTGGCGTTAATTGAATATTGCTTTAGGTATGTACCTCAAAAAGCTGTGAAAGGCCAGGCACTAGCAGATCTTTTAGTTGAGCATCCATGTAGCCATGTTGAGGTAGATTTGTATGAGGTGTTTTCAGTTGAAAAAGAGCCATGAAAGTTGATGTTTGATGGCTTAAAAACTGAAGAGGGAGTTGGTGCTGGGGTGGTGTCAGTTTCACTCTAAGGACGGGTATTTCAATCCTCATACCAGTTGGACATGTGCTGTCAAATAATCAGGCACAGTATGAAGCCTTGATTATTGGCCTGGAGTTGGAAATAAGCCTAAGAATTCCACATTTGAAAGTGTTTGGAGATTCTCAGTTGGTGATTAGGCAGGTGGTGGGTTAATATAAGTGCAATAGTGCAGTGTTTGGAGAGTATTTAGAACAAGTGTTGCAACTAGTCAAAGGATTTGAGATAGCAGACACTACAACATATAAGAGTTTTAGAGACAAATATTTTTGGTCTCTAAAAGTGATTATTTTGTTACAAAACACATTTAGAGAGCAATTTCTATCGTCGTGCAGATAGTCACTAAAAGGTCGTCCCGAAAAGTCAAAAATAAGACTTTTAGCAACAAAATTTTGAAAATGTCACTAATAAATAGACTTTTAGAGACAAAATAATTCGGTCTCAAATGGTTTATTTTTTGAGACAAAAAATTTGGTCCCAAAAGGATAATAATTCATCACTAATGTCCAATTTTCATTGCTAAAAATATAATAACAACACTTTTTGCAACAAAAATATTTGGTCTGTAAGAAATAGTTTTGTCCCTAAATTTTGGCCTCTAAAACCTTAATTTTTTGTAGTGAGAGTTTGAACACATGTTTAGACTTGAGAATAAGGAGGCCAACAAGATGGCCCAAGCAGCCTCAGGTTTGAGAATTCCAGAGGGTTTCCAGGAAAAGATAGTTAGGATTCAAAAGAGAACAATGCCTTGTGTTAGGTGTCGACAGTTGCAAGGCTTGTCAGTATTGACTTTGGAGGTGTTAGAGGATGATTGAAGGTCATATCTGATCAAGTATTTGAGTGACCAACAAAAGTAGATAGAAGGATAAAGTATCAAGCTATGAATTATGTAATTATGGAGGATGACTTGTTCAGAAGAACCCAAGATGGGTTGGCATTGTTATGTATTGGAGGATTAGAACAGAAGCAGGGTTACGCAGGACAGAAGATGAGATGGCTAATCAAAAGGCATGGGTATTTTTGGCCCTCCACAAGGAAAGATTGCATTGATTATGCAAAGGGGTGCCAGCAGTGCCAAAGGCATGGTAATGTGCAAAACGTGCCTGCTTGGGATTTGCATTCAATTGTCAAACCTTGGCCATTTAGGGGTTGGGCAATGGATTTAATTTGCTAGATATTTCCACCATCCTCAAAACAACATACATTCATATTAGTGGTCACATATTATATTTTACTAAGTGGGTATAAGCAATCCCATTAAAAGTGGTGAATCAATCTCATGTGATTGATTTTATCAAGAAGCACATAGTCCATAGGTTTGGCTTGCCACAAACAATTACTATTGATCAAGGGACAATGTTTAATGGTGATGAGGAAATGGGGTTTGCCAAAGAGTATGGCTTTCAAATGTTGAACTCATCTCCATATTATGCCCAAGCAAATAGACAAGCAGAGTCATCAAACAAAACAATCAACGTGACACTAAGTAAAGTGATAAGAAACAATCCAAGGGATTGACATGAGTTATTGTCTGAGGTTTTGTGTGCACACAAGAATTCAAAGAGGGATAGCATTCAAGCATTTCCTTATGAGTTAGTTTATGGTCATGTTGCAGTTCTACCCTTAGAGGTGACAGTAAAGTCTAATAGGGTGGCTAAGTATTATGATATTCCTTCGATGAGTATGTAGAGTCTATGTTTATGGAGTTGCAAGATGTAGAGGGCAAAAGGATTGATGCCTTTGATTGTATGATGGCTCAGAAAAACAAGGTTGAGAGAGCTTATGACCAGAAGGTCAAGTTAAAACTTTTTGGGGAGGGTGATTTAGTGTGGAAAACTATCTTGTTATTGGGAACAAAAGACCCTGAGTTTGGCAAATGGTCACCAAATTGGGAAGGCCCCTTTAGGATCCATAAGGTCCTTAAGGGAGGTGCATATTAACTGAAATATTTGGAAGGGCAACCACAGGCCTCTTTTAGCAAGGAGGTAGCAGCTTTTTGGCTTTTAACGTCTTTTGGGTCACATTACCTTTCTATTTTTTACATATTTTCTCAAAAAAGTTTTTAAAAAAAATAAAAAAGTTAGTTTTTAACCTACTTCCTAAAATAACCCATAATTACCAAAATACCCCTAATAATAATAGGATAAAGTCCACATTAACGTTCACATTAACAATATAAATTTTCTATGATGTGAACATTCACATCACTAAATTGCTAAGGGTTCAAAAAAAATATTTGCAAGGGTAAAATTATTCATAAAATATCTTAAATATGATAATTAAGATTTGGTGGATTAAATGTCCAAATAATAGGACTTATTGATAGAAGAATATGTTATGAATTAATTGGAATACAAGTACTTGAAAGAGAATTTCTTAATAATTTTTTTTTTTTATAATTATAACTAAAAATGATTTAGTTACAATAGTTTTGTATGAGCGTCATAAATTGTCATATAAAATGACGCCTTTTAAGTTGGAATTATGTAAAATATAGTAAATTTGGTAAATAAAAATAAAAATCACGACTTTCTCATCATCTTCGTCTAACCTTGTCCATCCCAGCACTTTTCCCGCACATTTCGGACCCTTTCATTTTTTTTTATTTTTTTGATTACCCGAACTTCCAAGCAGCTTCTTTGAAGCCCAAAATGTCAACAAAAAATTATGGTAGCATTTACTCCTTAAAATGTAGGGGTGAGCATGGTCCGGATTGGACCAGATTGGGGTAAAACTAGGAGCAATCTGTTATCTACGGTTCCTGAAAAATTGGAACCAATCCAATCCGTTTAAATCGTGGAACCAATCTGAACCAATCCATTTAAACACGGATTGGATCGGTTTAGGACCACGAATTTACATAATTAAATAACAAAAAAATATATATAACACTTTAATTTCATAAAAATATAATTATAGCACCATATTAGTTTCACAATAACAACATATCTTTTCATAATAGCGACATACTGTTCTAGAATTTAAACAACCATAAGAAAACTGGTTCTACCATAAGTATTTAGACCATTACAAATTAACATTAAAACCTAGCAAACAAAAATAATAAAAGAAGATGCTATGTGCGTTTAGGTTTGGATTTAAGTTTTATATAAAATAAGAGAAGATACTATGCAGGAGGGTGTATAATAAAAATATAGACTATTTGTATACGGTCCGGATCGGTTCCAATCCGGAACTGTGGGGTTCAATCTGGAACCAATCCGTGAACTACGGATTTTTAATTTTTCAATCTGGAACGGAACCACGGATTCAAAAAATCAATCCAAACCTACTGGATTGGACTGGACTGGATCGGATTACGGATTTCACAGATTTCTTGCTCAACCCTATTAAAATGTCCATTCACTCGCTTTGAAGCTTCCATGATAAATCTTAAATTATGGTAGCATTTGGTCACCTAATTTTATTTTTTTTCCTCACCTTGACCGATAGCATTCATCCCATTCCATAGCTCTTCTGTCCTTAATTCATTGTGGAGCTTTAATCCAATGGAGATTGTTAGAGCTCAAGATGCCTCCTCTTCAGATTCTCCATGTAGTTATCATGTGCTCTTGAGTTTCAGAGATGAAGACACTCGCAAGACGTTCACTGACCACCTCTACACAGCCTTAAAGTACACAGGATTCCACACCTTTAGAGATGATGACGAGATTGAAAGAGGAGAAAATATTAAGTTTGAGTTGCATAAAGCAATTCAAGAGTCAAGGATTTCAATAGTTGTCTTCTCAAAAAGTTATGCTTCTTCGAGCTGGTGCCTCAATGAACTTGTGATGATTCTCAAGCATAGGAGGACCACTGGGCATGTGAGGAAGCAAATGGGAAGTTTCAAAAAAGCATTCTTGAGGCATAAAAAGAGATTTCATACAGAAGCAGGTGAAATAAAAGATGACTGGGAGGGCAAGATGCAAGAATGGAGGGCAGGACTTACAGAAGCTGCAGATTTAGCAGGGATGAATTTACAAAATCAAGTTGACGGGTAATTCTCTCCCATATCCTCTTTTAGCTAAGCATTACTTGCATCATCCTTTCTGTGGTTTCATAGTTAAAAGTATTTCATATGAGGGCCTTTCACATTAAGAATTATTTGATCAAAATTTGCGATGAACACTTTTCTTTTTTTGTAATTCCAAGAGTTTGGTATCTTTTAATTTTTAGAATATAACCTTTAAATACAGGTTTTAAATTATCCTTGAGCGAACATCCCAGCATCCAACAAGTTGGTTTCTTTTCAAGTCGATACAGGTTCACAAGAAGTTCTTCACAACACCTCCCAAAAAAACTTGAACTTAATTTTTTTAGATGTTTCTCCCATTTATGCTATTTCAATGGATCACATGAAGTTATTCATTTCCAACCATAAAAATTTAGGTTAATTACACCAAGATAGACCTTCTCAACTAGTAGCCGTATTACTTTACCTTTATCTGTAATTTATGAACCTATACATATTGACCCCTTTAAGTATAAAAATTATACAAATTCACTTATTCTAGAGGTTAATCTAGAAGGGGTGAAAGTGATACACCCTGAAGGGGTCAAAATATGGATTCATAATTGAGGGGATAAGTGATATTTACAAATAATTGAAGGGGTCTTCGTATAATTAACCTTAAAAAAATTATTGAAAAAAATTAGACTAGTCTTCAAATTTTTTAATAACTTAGCTTACTATTTACAAATATAATAATTTAAAAAATATGGCAAAATAGAAAAGCAATTTATATTAGAAAAAAGAGTATCGACCCAAAACCAAGATTGTGTAAACCCTTTTCTTTTAATCTAGGACTCGTTTAATTGTTTCAACAAAGACGATAACATGCACAATCATTTGTTCATTATTGCAGAATGTATAATTAACTTCAAGTCATGGCATTCTTATTGGGCTTTATCTTTTCCTTAGGTTCGAGTCAAAATTTATCCACAAGATTGTAGAAGTGGTTGCAGACAAACTAAAACACACAATCTTGGGCAATTCTCCCTACTTGATTGGAATACATTCTCGAGCCAAAAATATTGGTCTTTGGTTACAAGATGGGTCTAGTGATGTTGGTATAGTTGCAATTTGTGGGATAGGTTGAATAGGAAAGACAACAATTGCCAAAGTTCTATATAATTTGAACTTCTCAAAATTTGAAGGTAGCAGTTTTCTTGCAAATGTAAGAGAAATTCTAAAAAACCAAATGGTTTACTTCAATTACAAAGACAACTTCTTTCAGACATTTTAAAGGGGAGAAAGAAAAAGTTGTTCAGTGTTGATGAAGGAATTGTTAAAATTAAAGATGCATTATGATGCAAAAGAATTCTTATAATTCTCGATGATGTTGATACAATATACCAACTGGATGCAATACTTGGAATGCAAGATTGGCTTTTTCAAGGTAGTAAAGTCATCATAACCACTAGACGTGAGCGGTTGCTAAGGGCTCATGAAATTTTCCACATTCATAAAGTTGAAATTTTGGATAATGATGAGTCCTTAGAGCTCTTTAGTTGGCATGCCTTTGGACAAAACCATCCCATTGATGGTTTCATAGAGGACTCAAAAAGGGTGGTACAATACTGTGGAGGGCTTCCTCTAGCTATAAAAATTTTGGGTTCTTCTTTGTCAGGGAAAAGCTTAAATGTCTGGAAAAGTCAATTGGAGAAGTTGAAAGCAATTCCTGATTATCAAATCGTTGAAAAACTCAAAATAAGCTTTGACTCTTTACAAGATGACCACGACAAAAATTTATTCATCCATGTTGTTTGTTTCTTTGTTGGGATGGACAGATTGGGTAGTTACAATTCTAGATGGATGTGATTTTTATACAACGGTTGGGATTCAAAATCTCATTGATAGAAGTCTGTTAACTATTAACGAACACAAAAAGTTGGTGATGCATCAATTGATTCAAGAAATGGGAAAAGAAGTTGTTCGTCAAGAATCACCTAAGGAGCCAGGAGAACGTAGTAGACTCTGGAATCATAAGGATTCCTTCAATGTCTTGGAAGAAAATACTGTAAGAATTTACCCTAATCCTTATTTATATTTGTATGTATTTGTGTAGTTATGTACTATAAAAAAAATTATCCAAACTTAGAAACTTCATCCCAAAAAAATAAAAAATAAAATAATCATTCATAAGTTACAGTGGAGGTGTTTTTAGTTGAAATGAAAGTTACATCATTCTGTATAAGAATTTTGTACTAAAAAAAAATTGTTTGTATAGTATTACTCTTCTTGATCAACGCCATCACCCTCTCATTCTTTGTCAGGGGACAGGAAAAATTGAAGGTCTCATACTTGATATAAATTTTTTGGAGGATAAATATGACAAGACAACCTTTGGTGTCAATAGAAAACATCATTTTGAAGAATTCCTTAGCACATCTTTGTTATCAAATGTAGGAAATTCATTTAAAAGACATTGTTTTGGCATCTTCTCTCAGTAGACACTAGGCACTACTCTACGAAATTCAGATAAGATAGCTTTGGAAGTTGATGCATTTGAAAGGACGCACAAACTAAAACTTTCACGACTCAACTATTTACAAGTCAATCGAAGCTTTGAAAATTTTCCTAAAGGATTACGATGGTTGTGTTGGCATGGATTCTCTTTCAACTCTATCTGCGATGATTTCGCTTTGGATAATCAGGTTGTTCTTGACATGCAGTATAGCAACTTGAAAAAAGTTTGGGAAGGAACCAAGGTATGTTTCTCAATTGTTTGTTTTCATTTCAATTTTGTTCGATAATTAAAAGAAACAATAATAACCAAAATTGTTTTCTATTACAGTTTCTCGAGTCACTAAAAATCCTTGATCTCAGTCATTCCCATTGCCTTTCCAAAACTCCTGATTTCTTGGAAGTACCCAATCTTGAGCGACTAATACTTGAAAATTGTGCACAGCTGGTAGAGGTTCATGAATCTGTTGGATAACTTCAAAGACTTGTTTTACTAAATTTAAAAGATTGCAAAAATCTAAGGAAGCTTCCAAGAAGCATTGTCATGTTACAATTTTTGGAAACACTTGACATCTCAGGTTGCTCAAATATTAAGGAATTGCCAATAGAGATGAGGACTATGGATTCTTTGACAAAGCTCAATGCAAATGGAACTGCGGTAAGTTAATTACTCTCTACCACTAAGAAGGTCAAACCATGGTATTCATTCATCTGGCCTTTTCTATCGAAGCCAAGAAAAAGTATAGAAATTTCGTGGGCTCTTTTCCCACAGTTTGTGGTACACTTAAGTCTTGTGGGTTGCAATTTATCAGAGGATGCTTTTCCAAAGGATCTTAGCAACCTATCCTCATTGCAGATATTAAATCTGAATAATAATCCAATTTGTAGCCTCCCGAATTGCATCAGAGGTCTTACTGGAATTCAGATCCTTGAATTAGATGAGTGTAAAAGGCTTCAATCTCTTATAGTGGAGCAGAATTTGAAAGTATTGTTGTTCTCTGGTTGTACATTGTTGGAGAAAGTAACATTTAAATCACTTCCATCAACCATAGAATTAAATAGTGTTTATGATGCATATATAGCATCGAATAATTTGGAAGAATTGTGCTACTCAAAATGTAGATTGGATTCAGCTCCATCAACCGTGGAATATAATAACATTTGGGAGAATCAATTTGTTGTGAACAAGAACTAGAGACCATTGCTATGTACTGGCAAGTGCGACAATATGGTGGCCCTATTTGGTAAAACTTAAAAGCAGCTTATTTTAGCTTTTGACTTAATTTAAGCTAAAAACATGTGTTCGACTCAGCTTATTTCACCAACTTATAGCTTAAAAGAAGCTAATTTTCAACTTATTTGAAAAGTGATCCAAGGGATGCTTATATTTTAAGCTTAAGCACGAAGTTGCACAGTGGGCCACCCAAATGAATCTCCATTATTTACGAACATGCCACTAGATATAAACCACATCTCAACACTACTGTTCAAGAACCAGAGAGAGACGAAGGCGCGCGGGCAATTTCCAGCGTGCACAAGCAATTTCCGGCGCCGACAACCCTAACCCTAGCCATCGCCATCGACGACGTGACGATCTCAAACCAGAGCTCATCGTAGCGATCTCAAACCAGAGCTCACCGTCAAGATCGATCCACACCGTCGCAATCTGAAACCAGAGCTCTCTCTCTCTCGTCGTCGCCTCTGAAACTAGAGCTCTCTCTCTGAAATCACCAGAGCTCTCTCTTTAAAACCAGAGCTCACCGTCGTGGCACCATCGTCGTCACCTCCTCTCTTTCTCTTCGCGATCTGACCGCCGCCGTCACCATCGCGATCTGCGATGTGAAACCCTAGCCACCGACGGCAGTAGCTAGGGTTTGTAATGAAAAAAAAAATAAAAAAATAAAAAAATTATTAATTGTAATGAAAAAAAATTAATAAAAACATAATCATAATTTTTTAAAAAAAAATTAAAATTGAAGAAAAAAAATGAAATAATTTTTATTAAATGAAATAAAAAATGAATATTATAATTTCTATTAAATTAATAATTGAAATTAATATAAAGAAAAATAATATGTAATGCCATCACAACATAATATAAATATCCATTTAATATTGAAATAAATTGTGCAATTTATATCCATTAAATAAATTACACAATTTAATTGTAACAAAAAAAGAATAATAAATTAAAAAAATAACAGTTGTTATATTATTAATTGTAATAAAAAAATTTTAAAAAAATAGAATCAGAAATGTCAAAAAAATTTAATATTGTATATTTTTGTAATGAATTAATTATTAATTGATACTAATTAATAACAATTGTTGGTTATTAATATTATTTGATTCTAGTAATAATTAATTATTAATATTAATTGATACTAATTAATAATTTTAGTATTAATTCAGACTAATTAAGCCATTAATTGATACTAATTAATAATTTTAGCATTAATTGATACTGATTAAGCAACTAATTGACACTAATTAACTTATAATGAAAAAAATTATTACAATAATACTTCCATTACATTTTTATCAAGTGTATTAATTTTTATATTAGTTAATACTAATTAATACTAATTATATTAACTTTTATTAATGAAATAATTTTTTTAAATTAAAATTGAAAAAAAAATGACAAAATTATCATTTTTATATCATATAAGGGCAAAAAGGTCAATTATACAAAAAAAGCTATTTTACAGCTTATTTACCAAATACTATTCTGCTACTTAAATCTATAATCCCACAGTTACACCAAACAGGTTACCAGCTTATGCTCACAGTTGTAAGCTATAATCTGTTAAGTTATGATCTATAATCACTTTCCCACAGCTCTACCAAACGGGGCCAATAAACGGTGTAACCCAAACCTCGTTCCGAAATTATCAACACCGGTGCAGTAGTCAGTCTAGTCTTAAGCTCTTGGAATGACATTTCACAAGCCTCACTCCACACAAATTTAACCCCCTTTCTAGTCAATCTAGTCAAAGGCGCGACTAGTCTAGAAAGTCCCTTACAAAGCACTAATAATACCCCGCTGTAGACACCCCTATTTTGACCGTCCTTAAGACTTGGATGTCATCATTTGAACACTCGATGATCATCCATGCTCGTGTTCGTTTTGAGTTCCCGAAGGTCTCGACTGCGCGCATTGCCTTAAGATCTCTCAACTTGACTGTTTTGTGCTTGGTTGTGGACCAAGGACTTGCGGTTTTTGCACCTGAGGTTAGGAAGTGGCTTGTTGGCCATCCCGTTAACCCAGCGGCCATGGCTTGAGGCCACCGGCCTTGTTTTCTTGCCATCGGCTAAGAGTGTTGGCCGATCGGCACTTTAGTTGGTCTGCCGACCATTGTTTTGGTCGATCGGCCACTTTTTTTGGCCGAGGCCTTTTCTTTGCCTTTTTTAGGCATTGTGCATGCTAGCTGTGCCAGCTGGTGAGCACAGACTCTGCCCTCCATACACGTATAGGAGGGATTTGAACCAACACTTAGCTTTCTCTTGGAAGCTTTGAATTGGACTTCGTATTAGAGGAGTGTGATATCCCTGTTCCGTGATATGTTAATTGGTCTTTAATATGAGTATGATTATGTGTTTAATATGATTTTGTGTGCCATTATGAGAAAATATGTGGTTTTGAATTTCTATCTGTTCACCGTAGGAATATATGTTTGATTATCTGCCTTGGGAATTAAATTGAAGGCCTTTTTTTTTTGGGTGAATAAATTGAAGGCCTTATCGGCCACAAAACTCGAAATTGATTACACCATTGTGATTGTCATAATTTTTAGAGCCTACAGTGAAATTTAATTGAAAATTGAGTTGGATCAAATTAATTAGATTAAATTAATGGGTTAGAGCTCAATTATTTTACATTAGAATAATGTATTTGAGAGGGGGGCTTTTAGAGGCCATTATACTCCCTCACTTTGTTCCTTTTTGAGCTCATCATCCGAAATTCCTCTCTAGAGAAAGAGAGAACCGGATTTAGAGAGAGAGAGGGTTCAATTTTGAAGATTTTGCTAAGGAGTTCAAACTTTGAAGGGCTAGGCTCAAGAACTTGCTTCTATTTGGAAGATTGAACCTCTAGGTGAGCATTTGAGCATAAATTATGAGTATAAGTTTGTAAATTGTGTATTCAAGCTAGTTGGGTGATCAAGAGCAAGAATTGAAATGAATTTGAAGTTAAAATGAACATGCATGTGCATAATTGTTACAATTTTGGGTGTTTTAGCATGTAGCATGTTAAATATGAAGAATGGAGCATCAAACCTTACATGCATGAGTAGTTTTGTGTACCTTCATGATTTGGAGCATCATTTGTACCATTTGTAACAGAAATGAAGTCAAAATTTGACATGCATGAATGATTGAAGAAGTTATGGAATTGGTATGAAGTTTGAATGTTTGGATTTTGATCATACGAAAGAAATGTCGATCTATTTGGGAATTAAATGATGACTTTGAACAATTTGGTGTCATACTTTTATACTCCCATGTAATGTAATGTGTTTTCATGTTTTTGAACTGAAGTCATGTGTTTTGGAACCTTTGAATGTCAAATTTTGGCTCAAGAACATGTTCTGGAAAACCTAGAAAATTTGATGTCCGCTCGAGCGTGAATTTCGTGCTCCTAGTATTTTTGCAGACTTGGATGTCCGCTCGAGCGGGGAAGTCCACGCTTGATGCATCCAGTACTTTTGCAGACCTCGGGGGTCCGCTCGAGTGGGGAGGTCCACGCTCAAGCGGGGACCCTGTTTTCTTGAATTTTGAAAATGCATTATGTGTTCCATTTTTCGTTCCCTTTCACTTCTAAATACTTTTAGGCATACATTGAGCATAGTAAATGAGTTAGAAGAATATGAATTAAGCCTAAAGAGAAATATGTGAATTAAGGACGAATTGAATCGGTTGTGACCCATATGTGTTATGTGATGTGTAGGGTCAAGCTCTAGGGCAAATCAATCAGCCGATCACTGTAAATAATATCTAACAAAGATATCTAAAATATGTTATTGTCCAATTGCTTACGTCCATATAAGTTTTATAAGATTCGTTGATTCGATTGGTGGACAATGTTTGCTATACCAAACGAATGGGCCAAAGGCTAGTTTGACATGAATGAATGGGCCAGAGGCCAGTTTGACGTGAATGAATGGGCCAGAGGCCAATTTGACGTGAATAAATGGGCCAGAGGCCATTTTGACATGAATTAATGGGCCAGAGGCCAGTTTGACATGAAAGATCGAATGGGCCAAAGGCCAGTTTGACACGAATAACAGTTTGGCACGAATAAAAGTTCGATACGAACGATAGTTTGACACGAACAACAGTTTGTCATTTGAATGGGCCAGAGGCCGGTTTGATATGAAGGAAATGATGGGCCGAAGGCTAGTTTGTCATTTGAATGGGCCAAAGGCCAGTTTGACATAAACGAATGGGCCAAAGGCCAGTTCGACATGAATGAATGGGCCTAAGGCCAGTTCGACGTGAACGAAAGTACGAATGGGCCACAAGCCAGTTTGACCTGAATGATACTAATGAATTGGGCCCAAGGCCGTATGATGTGTTTGGAACCGCAGTTACTTAACTTACATATGTCTATGTATGTATGTACTAGTTAGAAATATAAATTGGGCCCAAGGCCGTTTGATGTATATTGTTCCAATGTATATTCTTTATTTGATATTATTCACTGGGCTTTCGCTCACGCTCATTCATGTGTTTGTAGGTGAGCCAAGAGAGGCCCAGACCCAGCCTCAGTGAAGTCTGTATGGAACAACCAAAGTTTTGAAGAGTCAGCCCTTGCGTCTCACGCACGAGACACGTCTTTGCCCCTTTACCTTTCTGTGTATTTTGTCATGACGGCGAGGACTTCGGTATACGTCTGTGTATGGTTTTGTTTGGCTAACTTAGATTTGAATGATCCTATCTATACAGAACCTTATGCTACTATACTTTCTGTTGTGAGTTATTAACATATGTAAATGTGGAATGTTATGATGTGCATATAAGCATGGCTCTATGGACAAAGTTTTAAATTTGCTTCTGTTTGGCCCCTTTATTCTGATGAGTTTTGTCTTATTTCGTTTGAGGTCGTAGGTAATCTCATGATTACTGGCCGGTTATGGCCTTAACCCATAGGGGCGGGTTCGGTCGTGACAATGAGAGCCTTCCCTCCCTTTCCAGAGGTTCAACCAACTGATATAGAAGATATATATCACTCTCTCTCTATATCTCCTCTCTCTCTATAGTTGTGTGTGTAATAGTGTTCTAAAGGGTGTTTTTGTTCATATTTTTGCACTCAAGCACCTAGTGGTACGCTATCCCTTACTTACTGAGGTGCTAAAGAGTTGATTTCAGAGTTTTTGAGTTGGTTTTGATCAAAAGGAGGTGTTGGAGTTGGTGTTCTTGAAGTGTTCTTCAAGGGTGAGAAACTACTCTTTTATTCCCCATTTTTGTTTAAGCTTTTAGCAATACTTGCATACTTTTTTAAGCTTAGTGTGCAACTAAAACAAGTTCTATTTTTGTATGCTAAATATGTTTGTTTAAGGTTACTTTTGGGTTGGGGGTTGTCTACCCCCTCTTAGGCCTTGTTTGGCCTTATTTTGTGACTTTCTTTTTGAGCTTTGAAACCTTTTTGTTTTGACCTTCTCACCACTGAAATGGAGAAGTGGTTTTGAAGTCTTGAATAGGGGAGGGACACCCCCATCCCTTTGTGTCTCATTTGCTTGCATTGTTGGCTCACCATAGTAGCATGTTTGCTTAGCATGTTTTGGCCCCATTTCAGCAAGTATTTGGTGTTATCTTGGCATGATATACCTCTGTTTTAAGTTGGTTTTTTGATCTCTTGCATGCACCATGTACTTACCCTGTAATCCCTTCTATTGCCTTAACATGTATCTTGCGTTTGGACCATCATGTTTGCATACTTCGGCTCAACTCCAAGGAACTTTTAGTCATGTTTCACCATGTTTAAGCTATGTTTGGTGTTGATTTGATCATATATGCATTGCTTTGTATAGCCTTAGTTCATCCTAGCTTATTAAGCTGTGTGCACCAAGTTGCTAGCATGCATTGTTTTGACTATTCTCATGATTTGGCATCATTTGAAATCACATTTCAGTCCATGTAGTGTAGTCACACACTTATGTTTGCCATCTTTTCAATGCTTTGAAGAGTTGTTGTTTTGTGCCTTAAGATTAGGTCATTGTGTATGTCTCCATGATTAGGTCTTTGGGATGCCATCTCATTGGGTTTTGGGGCTTATTTTGACATATTATAACTCTATTTTTCATTGCATAATTCATGCCATGTTGGGTTGTGATAGGCGCAGTATAATGCTCCCTTTGTAGCCTTGCATGCCCCTTGTTTGTGCCCATCTTTTAAGCATATCTGGGCCTCATTCCATGCATCTTCTAGCCTTGTTTTGGCCTGCCCTAGGACTGTCTTAGGTCACTTTGGTCCTTTGGGGCTTGGTTGACATGGCCATGGTGAGAGCCCCTTGACTAGCTTTGGGCATTGAGCCTATTAGCATGCTATGCTTCACTTGTGTATATGATTTGGCATCATTCTTGACATGATTTCAGAGCCCATTGCATTGTCATGTTCTCATGTTTATCCCATTTTGCTCATGGTTGAGGATTGTGCATCATTGCCTAGCTTCAGGATCCATGTATGTGCTTGGATGTCTCCCTTTTTTTGGTACCTTAATTTGGGTGTTTTGGCTATTGTTTTTGGTACGGCTGAGGTCTATCCATCTTTAGTGTAAGTTCATGGATCATGCATTTGTGTATTATTGTATGCCTATCGCACTACATGTTGTTGTATCCTTATGGTTGGTGTCATTGTTGCATGCCTATCACTTTGTGTATTTCCATATCTAGGTCACATTGTAGTATTGCATACTTGTTGCATTGCCATGCTGTTTGCACATTAGGTTGCATCGCATTGCACTTGGCATGCTCATATTACATTGCCTTACATTCCCATGTTGCATTGTACTTGGTTACGTGCATTGCATTGTGTTTGGTTTGGGGTGTCAAACCAAACACGAGGATCAAGGGACGTTTCGTACTCGAAGTGACGAAACGTGCCTCAATTCTCGATCGCCGACACTCTTGATCTAACATGATAGAGTTCTAGGCATTCATGCGTTGTGTTGCATTCATTCCACATTAATTCGCACACTTGGCTTCTTTGGCCATCACGCATTGAAATGCATGATTGGTGGTCCAAGGGTCGAGAGCCATACTCCCTTGAGTTTATAGCATGATAGGGAGGGTGGTTGTGCACACATTATCTTGTAAATGCCTTGCCATGCACTGTCTGTCCTTTGCTGTAGCAAAAACAGAATTCTGCAGTAAGATATGGCCGGTCGGCCATCTTCAGTACCGGCCGACTATCGAAATCTGGCCGAGAGCCTTACAAATGGTCAATAACCATTTTCCAATGGCCGGTGGTCCTATCTCTTGGCCGGTGACATCCCACGGTGCTTGGGGAGTGGTTCAGAAACATACTTGGGACTTGTGCAGTTTTTAGAGGAGCAAAACAGTACAAACGCAGGCAACATGTGGCATGGCAACGGGTTTCTGAGCAAGGCGATCAAGCATGCATCATTCAATCATTCCGAGGTGGAGCTGCGGCAGCCTCATTTTGTAATTAATTTGTTAATTAATTAAGGGTTTGTAATATTTAATTAGCTAGGATAGTTGATTAATCATTTGGTTTGTATTATTTCTTCGGACCCTCCGTCGAGAGGGCGAATTTGTAATAAGCGTGCGTGCGTGTGTGAATGTCTTCTAACCCCACGTCTTTCTCCCTTTTACTTACCTGCTTTTGATGGTTAGTTTTAGGTCATGTTTCAATTAGCATACTTATGTTAGTATGTTTGCATACATTCATTCGTATTGCACGCACCGGGCTCGACGCATCATACTAATTTCATAGTATTTCAATTCCAACTTGAATACATATATCGAGTTGTCGCATTTCACATGCCATAATTGGATTAGCCGAGCCTATTCTAGTTGCATTTTGCATGTGTTGCATTAGCCATCTTAACATGAACTAGGATCATGCATGATTTCTAACTAGTTTCTTGTTTTGGCTCGGAGTACTAGGTAAGTGCTTATGCTTTAGCATCTTGCATGAGTGTGAGTGTTACCATGATAGCATGCTTGCCATGAGGCTAACTGCTTATGTGACATAACTGCCTGAATGCCTGTGGGCGAAGGTTAGATTACTTGAATTGGAACAAGTCATCAAAATGTGTGTTTTAAGCCCACTTGAGAGTGGCAAAATCATATTTTTCTAAGCCCACTCGAGGGTGGCAAATCCACGTCTTAGCCTACTTGCGAGTAGCACCTTCAAACCATTTTCACAAACAAACATGAGATGTTTTGTTCCGATTTAGGTGATCTAGTCTATACTTGTGTGTTGTGCGCATCACATAGTAATTCTAGGCTAATAACCGGAATAAGAACGCATGTGTTTTCAAAAACAAGATATCATGTTTAGTAGTGGCCGATCTTTGATCGGGCGAGCGGGGGTGCTCATAGATGACCTTCCCCAATCGTACCCAAGTTCCCGAGCTGAGGCAACTTTGGTGATGACGGACACGTAGCCGTAGGCACGAGTCAGGGTTTCTTAAATTCCCCTCAAAATAAAATATTTAGGTGGCGACTCTGTATCTGGCAAAGCAGTCCATGTTTGGCACTTCTTTCTTAAAAATTAGTTTTCCAAAACGATCTACCAAATTTGGACTCTTTGGTGATTTATCGGTCTCGCATTGCACTTTGTGGAATTAGATTCAAAACCGTGACATTTGAGTCCGAACTGTAGCACAGCATGAAGCCCTCGGGGCACGTCTACAGTTTCTAGCGACTCTGCTGGGGATTTAGAGAACTTGACTCGAACTCATGATATCTTGTTTTGATCACACTTATGTGTCATTTTGCATTGCATTTGCATTGGTGCGCCTAGGATACCGTGTTTGCCATATACTATTCCTGAACGATTTGCCGGAGGCTTGCTCTGAGAAGCATGCCATAAGGCTGACCGGTTGCGGGCTCTGCCACGACGGGAACACAAACCTCAATTTTTACCGGGGCACCCTTTTGACCATTCGACCTAGTGCATATCGGAATCCATAGTGACTATTCTAAGCTAGGACAAGTTGCTTACCCGATTATAGGTTGTTTGAAACCGCTGTGTGCGTAGTGAAACCCTAGCTCCTGACAAAATAGGACAGGGAAACCCTACCCTAACATAGGAGTGTTTTGGCTCTCACTTGCTTGTTATGTGCTTTTAGAGTTGGCCTCTACAGAAATGCACGTATCAGTCTGCAAGTTTGGGTATCAGGCCTACGAGCATCAGTACTCAGTTATATCTACGGGTATCAGATTTAGATTTGGGGCAGTGATTTGGGAACAGTGATCAGTGGTTGAGGACGGTTCATTCAGCTTGTGTTTACCAAACTGTGTGTTGTGTTAATTTAAGCCGTTATGCTTTCCTTTTTTCTGTTCATTATTTCCTTATTACGCTTTATTTATCTTTTTGCGAGGTAGTTTAGCACCATTGCATTCGACCAGGCAGATATCCTCTGAGCACTCTGGGTTAGAGGTTGTAGACTTAATTGATCTAGGAATCTGATAGATGAACAAGCAATGTTCCTTTCTTTACCCCCAGTTACCATGCAGAGGTCAAGAGGACGCAGTGTATCAATGCAGCGATCGCCAGATCAATGGTTTACCCCATCAGTGGATAGTCAGGCTGAGGTCTTAGTTTCTACTGCAGGGATAGATATACCAGTTATTCAGCTAGATCAGCATAACATGGCAGGAATGGAAGAGATGATGCGTCAGCTCCAAGAAAGCATGAAAACTATGCAGCAGGATGCTACCCGCCAAGCAGAATTTGCCAAACAACAGGCCGAGGTCATGGCCCAACAGGCAGAGTTGATCGCCAGGTTACAGCAGCAAACCGGAGTATCTGCTTCACACCAAGTTCCTCTCCCACCACGAGTTCCAATACCCGGGGAGACAACAAATGTCCACGGAGATACGGACATTCCGACGAGGCCAGCTCCACTCCCAATCCTACCCCAGCTATCCAAAACACCTACCAACCTACCAGATTCTCCCATTGAGTTTGAGGTGGACCCCACAACGTTAAAAGTGAGCAAGCTTGAAAAGCTGTTCAAGAAATCCCAGGGTGTGAAGTCCATTCCAGATATAGAGGATGGGTATACCGACTCGGCCGTGACGCTTCCAGATTGGTTTAAAATGCCACACATCGACCGCTTTGATGGGTCTAGGGATCCTATGGTGCATTTATGGTTGTTTTCGGATATACTGAGGCTGATGGGCCTATCTAGATTGTAGAAGCTTTATTTGTTTGGCTGGACCTTATCAGGTGTAGCGGCCATCTGGTATGCAAAACTAGAAGATTCCGTCAAGAGAAACTTGGAGAAGATGGCCGAGGCCTTCATAGCTCAATACTCCTACAATACACAGATCAAGGTCACAACCTGTGGCCTTGAAACAACCAGGCAAGAGCCAAAGGAGAGCTTCTCCGATTTTGTGACCCAGTGGAGGGCCAAGGCCTCGATGATGACCATTAGACCTGTTGACAAAGATCAGATTCGGATGGTTGTGTAAAACCTCCAACCCAAGCTTATGCAGAAGATGATCGTTCTCGCCCTCCCCACTTTTGCAGATTTACATGAGATAGGGGTGCAGATCGAAGACGCTATGAAGCAGGGCCTCATTGATAATGAGAGAGAACAGCCCAAGAGAACATTCAACCGCAGTACGAATGCAGGCACAAGCAGTGCTACAGCTGCCAGAGCTTCAGATGTGAGTATGGTCACCACCACCACCACCCCAAGAACCCTTTCAGCTACACCATTCATCGGTGCATCCGGAAGTAGCTCGCAAACAACCAAGAACCCACCCCAAGGCCAGAGAGTCTTCACCCCGCTGCACATGTCTTTGTCCAAGGCTTTGGGGGTTTTGATAAGGAAAGGGCACTTGAAGCCCTTAAAGCCGCGGCCATTGCCAGAAAAACTTCCCCCTTTCAATAACCCGGCGAAGTACTGCGTATTTCACCAGCAGCATGGTCATGACACCGACCAATGCTATAGATTGCATCACGAGATTCAGGATCTCGTCAACAACAGGGTGATCTTGCCTCTGGAGAAACCGAACATCACAACCAACCCTCTTCCACCACATAACCAAGCTCCACCTCCCAAACTCATCAATGTGATCCAAACTGGGGTTGTGTCATATGACCCTAGTATATATATCACCCCTTCTCACCTACCCAAGCCGGAGGTGTTCATTCCTGACAGCACTAACTTGTGCATGTTAGACATCTCCCAAACCCTGCCTGAGATGGTGGTGGTGGCTATCGAAGATAGAAGTGGGTCAACTGCGGGTGCAGATCAAAATGATTATATAGAGCCTGAGGGGTCTGAGAGTTTCATGTACGAGCCGAGCGGTTATATTATATCAGCAGGCCAGGCTAGGCCGGATGTGGAATTACCAGTGGGGGCAGAGATTTGACTAGTACGAGAGGATGGACCTAATCAGGGGCTAGATGACCTAGCGGATCTGGAAGAAGACATTGCAAATCTACAGTTCTTTGAAGAGCAAGACTTAGGGGACGTGGCAGTCAATTGGTTTGATGAGTCAGTAGAATCTACTAGGTGGCTTGACGACTAGCCGGATGTTATTGAACAACCTCAGCTAAAGCAGGATCCATTAGAAATGGGGACATCAACAATGGCTGGAAAAGCTGGGAATCTGGATGCATCGCCGGAGAGCGCCAGTATTAAGAATTTCGCTCGAGACCTGAGCAATTTGAATATAGGAGATTTTGAACAGCGAGCTGCGCTAAAACGACCTGAGCGGGAAAGAATCGAGGATTCTGAGAGGGCCAGAAAGGCCAAGGCCCTTGTAGAGATAGAACGTGCTGTGTGCACAAGAACCGAGCATGCTGCGGGCACCGGAACGGAAGGTGTTGTGGGCACAGGAATAGTTGTAACGGAGCCGGACAGGAGTCTGTCGACTGCCGATGGCATGTAGTGGGAAGATGATGATCTATGTCTTGCCTACACCGATGAAGACTGGGGGAGTAACCAGCTGGATGATACCTGGTACATTGGAAAACTTGATCACATGACTAGGAGCGGGCGGTATTTCAAACCCCCACACCTAGATCAACCAGAGGCGTCCGGGAAGGACAGGGAGGCAGACAAGCAGAAAGAAAAGCTACTCGAAAAAGAGGCTGTGCTGAAACAACTTAAGAAGATACAGGCAGACATTTCCATTTGGGGACTGCTTATGGCTTTACGAGTCCATAGACAAGCCGTCCTATCTGCAATGGACAAAGCCAAACTCTCAATAGACACCACACCTGAGCAGCTGGTAGGATTGGTTTTTTCGGAAGGAGCTTCCCCAACGTTGACCTCCACCGATAAAGAGCTACCGCCTGAGGGCGCAAACCACAACAAACCTCTCTACATATCTGTTGAGTGTAAAGACAAGTGGGTACCAGTAGTTCTTGTCGACACGGGATCCGCCATCAACGTGTGCCCGTCAAGAATGGCATATGCAATCGGGTTGAAGCCCGCGGACTTTGTGCCAACTACCCAGGTGATAAAGGCCTACGACAATACAAGCAGAGAGGTGATGAGGACCGTGAAGATTCACACTCAAGCTGGTCCAGGACAACATGAAGTTGACTTTCATGTCTTGGACGTTCCCGCAACCTTTAATCTACTTCTAGGACTGCCGTGGCTGCACCAGGTGAAGGCGGTCTCTTCCACCATGCACCAAATGTTGAAATACCCCCACGGGAAAGGGATGGCCATTGTTTTTGGGAATTTCTCAATCCATCCGCCACCAGAAGTGTCTACACCGATTTTGGAAATCGAGCATGGCACGGAGGATGTGTTCCTATCAGGATTTACCCTAGCCAAGGCTCGGGTCATACAGAACATTTTGGCTGTTGATGAGGGGTTGTATGTCAGTGCACAGTCTGTGTACCTCATGAACAAGCTCCAGCATATCCCCGGGATGGGATTAGGAAAGAGTGGCCGGAAAGGCGCTGCAACATCAGCCGAAGTGCTGCATAACCCGCATACCTTTGGTTTGGGTTATTTGCCCACCAAAGAGGACTGGGTAAAAATGGGCAAAGAAATGTCCGGGAGAGCCAAGGCCAACCAGACTGGGAGGCATTTGATTTGATGCATCGGCCTATCCAAGGCACCCTGAACGGACGCTTTGTCTGGGAGGGAGAGGACTTTCCATTCTGCGGCTTCCCAGAGCCATGGCTGAACGCTGAGAAGAGACGCCTGCCGGGTTTTGAGATATTTTTTGATTTACAATTGTCCGAGGATGATGTTGTCGGAGAGCAGACAGACCCATCAGCTGAGGTTGAGCAGTGTAAGGAAGTGGATTCCGAGAGCACCAAGATTGAAATGGGGGTAGCGCTGGCCTGTCTACTATCAGATCCTCTGATCGTACATCAGTGCTTGGGGGATGATCTCTCAGTGGCCATGATTGGAAATGAAGCAGCTGCGAGCCCATCTGCACACATTTTGGATGCGTCCATCGCACCCTCCTTCGTCTGGCAGTACGAGGAGGGATTCTTATCAAGCAGCACCGGGTCAGGTAGTGAGCCGAAATCTGATTCCACCGAGTCTGTAGGATCGGAATCAAGTTCCAGCTCGTTTGAGTCTGAGTCCGGTATTCCTGGGGGTGACCACCCGGATGCCACAGTCCTGTCTAGGTCGTCTTTTTCTTTTTCCTTTGAGTCTGTTGTAACAGAGGAATCAGGTGACTTAGAAGTGATTAATGAGAATGAAGTGGTTGTGGCTTTTGAATATTTTTCTGTGCCTTTGATTTATTGCATTAATTTAGACTTTCAAAACTTCGATGAAAACGACGAGGAAGAAATTCCTCTGGTTTTGAAATATTTGCTAGAACAAAAGCAGGAGAGGTTTGTAAAACCGTTGGTTAATGAAATCATCCAAATTAATGTTGGTACTGAGAAGGACCCGCGGCTGGTCCAGATCGGGTCCACGTTGTCTTCGGAGGAGCGCGAGCACTTAGTCGCTTTATTAAAAGATTTCGAAGATGTTTTCATGTGGTCCTACAAAGACATGCCTGGAATCAATCCTAAGATTGTACAGCATCGGATCCCTCTTGACCCCGAGGCCCGACCTGTCAAACAGAAGCTCAGAAGGATCCGCCAGGACTGGGCCATCAAGATCAAAGAAGAGTTCACCAAGTAAATCGACGCAGGGTTCCTATTGGTATCTGAATACCCAACTTGGTTGGCTAACATAGTTCCAATACCGAAGAAGGATGATAGAATTCGAGTATGTGTGGATTTCAGGGATTTGAAGAAAGCCAGTCCGAAGGACGACTTTCCTCTGCCACATATCGACGAGTTAGTGGACTTTACTATGGGGCATGCATTGCTCTCATTCATGGATGGCTTTTCAGGCTACAACCAAGATTGTAATGGCACCCGAAGACCGGGAGAAGACTGCTTTTACCACCCCGTGGGGGACTTACTGTTATAGAGTGATGCTGTTTGGACTGAAGAATGCTGGAGCTACATATTAACAGGTTGCGACCACAATATTGCACGACATGATCCACAAGGAGGTTGAGGTGTATGTGGACGACATGATTGTCAAGTCCAAAGAAAGAGAGGGCCACTACGCCACCTTGCAAAAGTTTTTCCAAAAGATTAGGGAATTTCGGTTGCGGCTGAATCCTTAGAAATGTAGTTTTGGTGTTACAGTAGGGAAAATGCTGGGGTTCTTGATTACACAGAGAGGTATCGAAGTTGACCCTTCCAAAATCAAGGCCATCTTAGAAATGCCACCACCAAGGACTGAAAATGAGGTGCGAGGCTTTCTAGGTAAAGTGCAATTCATAAGACGGTTTATTTCTAAATTAACCTTGACTTGTGAACCACTCTTTGGTATCTTGAAGAAAGGAACGAAGTTCCAATAGGACAGCCGATGCCAAGCTGCTTTTGAACAGATCAAGCAATATTTACAGAACCCACCCGTGTTGTCACCGCCTGAGTTGGGGAAACCGTTGATTTTGTACCTTTCAGTAACTGAAACTACAATGGGCTGCATGCTTGCACAGGAGTCTGAGGACAAGGTGGAGAGAGCTATCTACTACCTGAGCAAGAAGATGCTGGAATACGAGACCTGCTGCACTCCGCTGGAAAAGGCTTGTATAGCCTTGGTATGGGCTACCAGGAAGCTGCAGCACTACTTGTTAGCTCACTCTGTAATGTTGGTTTCAAGATTAGATCCCATCAAATATCTCTTCGAGAAACCGACACTTATGGGTAGGCTAGCTCGTTGGTTGCTTTTGCTTTCTGAATTTGATCTAAAGTATGTGACGTGCAAGTCAGTGAAGGGGAGAGCGGTAGCGGAGTTCCTAGCCGATCACCCAGTGGAAGGGGATAAAGTAGTTGAGTACCTATTCCCAGACGAGGCCATTCTGCATGTTGAAGAAGAGTTTTGGACGACGTACTTTGACGGAGAGTCAAACCAATACGGGTATGGGATAGGGGTGTTGCTGATAGCACCCGATAATTCTCGTATTCCTCTAACATTCAAACTTCGGTTCAAAGTCTCGAACAATGAGGCCCAGTATGAAGCGTGTATTGCTGGACTAAAAGCAGCTCTGGAACTAGGGGCAAAAAGGTTGGACGTCATCAGGGACTCGAACCTTGTTGTATCTCAAGCAAAAGGAGATTGGAAAGTTAAAGAAGAAAAGATGAGAATATACCACCAGACCTTGGACTTGTTGATTCCTCGGTTTGAGAAGCTGAACTTCGCTCATCTACTAAGAGAGAACAACAGGTTCGCAGATTCACTAGCAACTCTATGCTCTATGATAGACATCCCTTTTGGAGTCCGGATGCGTCTGATCATCATCGAACAGAAATTTACGCTACCTTATGAGTTAATTGCCGCCATAGATGAGGTACAAGATGAGTACCCCTAGTATTACGATGTTTGGAACTTCTTGGAAAAGGAGGTGTATCCACTAGGGGCAAATGCCAAAGATAAGTGGGCAATTAGAAGAATGGCTGCTCAATTCATCATCTGCGAGGGTAAACTGTACAAGAGGGGTCATCTCGGGATGCATAAGTTATGTGTTGATGTAGGTGAATCGAAGTGCCTGATGGAGGCCATCCATGGAGGAGAGTGAGGAGCGCACATGAACGGGGTGATGCTAGCCCAAAAAATTCTCAGACAGGGTTACTACTGGTCCACCATGGAGGAGGATTGTATTGGCTTTGTCCAGCGATGCCACAAATGTCAGATCCATGCAAACCGCATGAACATTCTGCCGTCAAAATTGAACAACATGACTTCGCCGTCGCCATTTTCAGTCTAGGGGAATGATGTGATCGGTGCTGTCACTCCAAAATGGTCCAATGGGCATGAGTTCATTCTAGTTGCGATAGATTACTTTACAAGGTGGGTTGAGGCCCAATCTTATGCGGTGTTGAAAGCGTCGCACGTTGCAAAGTTTATCAGGAACAACATCATCTGTCGCTATAGGGTCTCGAACGAGATTATCTCAAATAATGGTTCCCACTTCAAGAAGGAAGTGATTGAATTGTTAGAGAAATATAATGTGGCTTTTCACAAGTCATCTACATATTGGCCGCAAACCAACAAAGCAGTTGAGGCCGCCAACAAGAACATCAAGCGTATTCTACAGAAGATGGTGGAAACCTATTGGGACTGGCCAGATAAGCTGCCATTTGCTCTGTGGGGCTACCGGACTTTAATTAGAACTTCTACCGGAGCGACTCCGTATTCATTGGTTTATAGGATGGAGGTCATTCTACCTATCGAAATTGAGGTTTCGTCGTTGCGAGTACTGGCTGAATGTCAGACAGCTGAGGCAGATTGGCAGCAGAGCAGATTCAAAGAACTCATGCTCTTTGATGAATGAAGACTGAAAGCACTGTACCATGTTCAAGGTTATCAACGCAGAATTGCCAGTGCTTTCAACAAGAAACTTAAGTCCATAAATTTGACAGAAGGAGATTTGGTGCTCAAAGACAACCGAGCTCCCATCCACAACCCTAGGGGCAAGTTTAGACCCAATTAGACTGGACCTTACATCATCAATTCTATCTGGTCGGGTAGAGTTTTCGTTCTGATGGACCTAGATGGTCTAGAGTTCTCCCAGCCGATCAACATGGACAAGTTGAAGAAATATTTTCCCTAAGTGGCTCGCTAGGCCGAAAACTCGAAAGGGCGACCTAGGCAAAAGTTAGAGCACAGAAAATTTGAAATTATAAAAACTGAGCTCGCAAGGTTGAAAACCCGCAAAGGGCGGCCTTGGCAAAAGTTAGAGCATAAAAGGTGAGGGTTAATACATGAGTGAACCTGAGCTGAACTACGTAAGGCTTGATTCCCATCTTAGGGATACGTAGGCAACTTCATCCTGAAGTCCAGCCTTAAACACTTCCCCGATCAACTTTGTCTGTGTGATCGCCTTGGTCATCTTTGTCTATTCAACATTCAAAAGCTTGGTTGTAATCTCCGGTGCAGTGCTACTCAGACTAGGGGCAACTTTCCAGTTGCTGGGATCTGGGGTTGTGCATCTCAGTGGCAGATCTCAGGCGTGTCCAGTTTTGATCCATATCGAAAATGGTTTTGAAAAATTTTAATAAAAGTTGATTTTGTTCAAATTAATCTTTTTACAACTTAGACCATTTTTGGACCAAACGGAGAATTTTCAGTACCCACAACCTTCAATTTTATTGATTTCAAAAACAGAGTCCTTCTGCTCTTGAATACAAAATTGAAGTTGCTTTTCATTACATTCATAATGAAAAATTGAAAGTTCTGATTAAAAGCAAATAAATCCGGGGCATAGTCAGGTGTTCCTGCATCCCCTCCCAGAGCCGGTCGAAGCCTCTGATGCCAAGATGGGCCCGATCTGTGCCTCTTCATTGAGTCAATCTAAGCACTCATTAGAGAGGGTGTAGCCGAAAGTAGGAGCGGGGGCCAGAAGTTCTCTCGTCCTCTAGGCTGTGGCATACCGAGCTAGCTGCGCGCCTCAGACCGGAAATGTAGCAGAGTACTCAGTCCCCTCTTCTGGGCAAGTCTGATCATGCCCGAATTGGCGCCGGAACCGGAATGGAAAGTAGAAGACACAGTGTGTCATGTCAATCAACTAAATCCCGGGCTAACGGGTCATGCTGTAACTCATTGTCGGTAGGTTAAGCCAAGGGCAGCGCCAAGTAATGCGGTCCGCGGACAAACTGCACATCCAGTTGTACCACCATCCTTCATCCGGAGCATCGACTAGACGTCGTCGGGAGAAATGGCTATGAGCTGAATATGCCGGACACGAGTCCATAACTCTCAACTTGTCCATCAACCACACCTGGAGAGGGATGAAAAATGAGAGAATAAAGAATAAAGAGATGTACGCTGGGAGAAAAAAGTGAGCTGAAGGTTTTGAGAGAAAAATCGAGCTTGAGGGCCGAGTGATGTGAGGTACATATGTGAGATGGGGTGGGAAACATTACCTATAATAGCAGTGGACTCCCCGCAAACCTAGTCGTCTCCCGGCGATGAAAAGCGTCCAAGCCCATCAATGTCTCAACCAATGTCATGGCAATGCAGCTTTTTCCCTCTTTCAAGCCCTCGGTGACCTCAATCAAACGAGTGCTAAACCCACCAGAGCCTGGGGCAAGTAAGAAATAAGATAACATGCATAAGCAAAGCGCGTGTCGCCGATAACCTTGCCAATGACAGTCGCCGCGATCACCGGCATCAGAAAACCGACAAACCATGCTCGGAGTGTCCAACTCTCCATTGTGAATCAATGACCGAGCACCGTGCGAAGTAAGGCCACACATCCTTTCTAAGGCTTGGACGTTGCCAAACTGGAGTTGAGGCAAGATTTCTTCATCGCGCTTGGATTCCATTAAAGTTTGGAAGTCCTCAAAAGTGGGGCACATCTCTTGGCCACCAAAGCTAAAGATGTGTGTTATCGGATTCCAAAACCTTACTACAGCATAAAGGAATGGAAAATGCAGCGGGGTGCGACCCAGTGTGAATAGTGCATTTATGCCGAAACCCCATAAATTCAACCTTTCCGAGCCATCCAAGCTGGCAATCCAAGTTGTGAGATTTGGGCAAGAAACTCTTCCATTTGGAGCAAATCAGTGTTGAAATGAGAAAAACTATGAAGTGGGGCTTTTATAGAAGATAAGGTGTTGAGTGGAAGACAGGTGTCAACATTTTGGAGGTGCTTGCCATTTTTGGCCAATCGGCCAAAAATAGTGCCGACCGACCATCCTTTTTGGCAGATCGGCTAAAAATGTTGGCCGATGGCCATTTATTGTGGCCGGTGGCCTTTCCCTTTGGCCGATGGCCTTTCTTCTTGTTCCCTGAGCTGATTATGTTGGGAACATGCTGAGAACTTGAGATTGGCACCACCTCCAATGCCTTCTGATGATGATTTTGCAAAGTCGCGCCTGCGTTACTTCGATTTGTTTATCAAGTTGTATTTACACTTGGTTACCTTATCTAGTTCTTTATTTTGATTATCGAGTTGTTTTTGTCGTTACTCGGTTCACTACTTGATTATTACGATGCAAATGCTTAATTTTCAAACAAAAATTAAAATCTCATTTACATTGTTGTGTAATGCGATGCGATGCATAAAATGTACAAATGTAACACCTTTTGAACAAAACAACTGTTTCATTTCATCATGTCTTTTGCAAAAAGTACAAAGCTTTGAGAAAATAAAACCTGCCTGAGGCAGTACAATGTGCTCAAACTACAAGTAAAAAGAAAAGTAAAGCAAAAAAGGAAAAAGAAAAGTAACAAAATGTCTGAACGAAGCAAAAAGAAGAAAAAATAGCAGAATGTCTGGATCAATATCAGTCATCTCAAGTGCGGGAGTCAGTACTGGTCCTCTTCCTAGACGAGGGTCCAGGGTCACCACCGCCAACTCCATAGTCAGAATCTGAGCTGTCCCCGGCCTCGCCTTGGGACGATGCCGCCTCCTCATTGAATCATCGGGGAAGGGCTCTCGCGAACTGCTCTCAGCATAGGTGCGCTTGTGTCTACCTCGGCTATGGATAGTCATCCTCCGCCTGACTCCCCCTCCTCCTCGAGCAGGAACAAATGGTCCAGCTAGAGCACCTCCCGCGACCGAAATCTGGAACGGGGCCTGAAAAGGACAAATGGCAAATGCATCAATTATGCTACGCAAAGAAGAGTATGAATACCGAATACAGTGTATAAATGCTGTGAGTAGTGTATCAGTACAAAATACAGTGTATGAGTACAGTGTATGAATGTTGTGAGCAGTGTATCAGTACAGAATGCAGTGTATGAGTACAGTGTATGAATGTCGTGAGCAACGCTGTGAATAGTATGTGGGTTATAGTGTATCAGTGCCGTGAGTGCTGTGTGTCAAGTGCCGTGTTGATAGTGTGATGCATCAGATTATGTATGAAACAGATTAGGTAGAGTTTGAGACTGCGGTTGACAGAACTTACTGGGATATTTTAGATGGTCAACAAGTCGATGCACCGCTGCAGTATCCCTACCGCTGAGGCTGTCAACTCCAGGGACTGGCGAGTGTACTCGATGGAAGCCTGCAAAAGTGTTGAAGTCATTAGTATTCTGCGGGATATCAGATGAATTGAAATGACTGTACAGAATGCAAAGTCTAGTAGTACATACTGGGGTCGAGCCATAGACTCCGACAAGCTCATAATCAGCAGGAGGAGGAGCAAAAGGGATCTGATAAGTCTCCCCGTCCTGCCCTCGGCATGTGATCGTCGCGGGCAGTGCTGGCCACTCAGCACCTTGTCCCCTCCGAGATCCACTCCAACCATGGGCCTGAGTCGCCCTCGGTGCCCCTACTCCTGCTGCTGGCGCCGCTGCTCTCTCTCTCTCGACTCAGCAAGAACCGGTCAGAGGCCTCATGATATAAGCTTGAATGAACTCGGTGTAGTCGCCCCCATCTCTAAAGCGCTCTGAGTCCCACCCGATCGTATAATCCATCATCTCCTCAGAGGTATACCTCTTAGTATGCCTCATATGGGCGAGAGGCGGCCTCGGGACTACCTGCTCCAGTAAGCCGAGGGTCTGCAGCAAGAAGCGCTCACCCAAGTACCACGCCCGGCAAACCGGTCCCTCCAGCAAGACCCTAAACCGGGCAGTCTCTCGAGCACCGGCATACCGCTCCCGAACTGTGTCGGGCAACAGGGCCCATGGCTGCCAGGTCATCTGCAAATAATACACAATTTGTTATCTACTAGGTCGACGTTGAATCAGAGAGGCGATTGTAGAGAGGTTGAATATTTTATATTTTTTTTACAAATAATACACAATTTGTTATCTATTATATTTTTTTTACAAATATTTTACTTTTTATTCAGTTTAGGCACATCTAAAAAGTTTTAAAAAACTAAATTATTAAAAGAAAGGAAAATATCAAATCAAGATAATTTTGAAAAAAAAAATAATTACAAATCAGTGAGAAGCAATATAAGTATTAATAATTAAATTATAAACTTTTTCATGAACATGTTGTTTTTTTTCCCTAAAATCTCACTGGGTGCAGTTATCCCTTAAAAGAATACACTAAATTATAAAATAATGTATAAATTATTTTTTACATTGCCATCAATTAGGGAAATTTAAGGTGAGAAGCTTGATTGGAAATTGTTAGCTTTTTTAAATTAAAAACAAATAATTGGATTGAAATTTTTTTTAATAAAAGTTTTCACAACATGCTAATGCATGCTATGTAAAGTTATAATATTTTACGACATGAAATGTATGTCGTATTAAGTGCAAATATTTTACGACATATTTTTGGATGCCGTGAAAATATACATTTTTTACGGCATACTTTTGTATGCCATAAAAAAATTGGATTGAATTTATTATTATTATTTTAGAAGTTTTCACGACATGTTAATGCATGCCGTGTAAAGTTATAATATTTTACAACATGAAATGTATGTCGTCAAGTACAAATATTTTATGACATATTTTTTAAGTAGTGAAAATATACATTTTTTACGGTATACTTTTGTATGCCATAAATATATGAATTAACAACTTACATGGTATGTATGTCATTATTAAAAAACCATTAACGGCTTGCCAAAAAAAAAATGTCATAGAATGTACTACTTACGACATGCATTTAATGTATGCCGTAAAGTTAAAGCCGTAAATAGTTAGTTTTTTTGCAGTGGACGGACGTGAGCAACGATGGTGAGGAACTTCAATGAGCTAGAGAGAGTGGGCACCAATTGAGAGAGAGAATATAGAGAGAGGGAGAGGGTAGACCAACATAGAGAGACACAGAGAGCGAGCTAGAGACAGAGGAGAGATTAGGGCTTTTTTTAATTTTTTTTTCTATTTTCCTGGTACAAAACAACGTCGTTTTACAATCAGCGACCAAATTTTTTTGTTGCAAAAAAATTTCAATTCCCGCCTCCACGTTTCAAATTTCCCTCCCAAACTTTTGGCGACCAAAAGACCAGATTAGTCGCAGAAAAGGTACCTTCTCCGACAAACTTTTTTTGTCGCCAAATCTCAATCAACGGCTACTAAAATATTAGTTGCTAAGAGTACTAATTTGGCGACTAATTTTTTTTTGGTTGCTGAAAATAAGTTTTTGGCAACCAAATTTTTGGTCACCAAAGAAAAAAAAAATTACTTTCCATTCGGCGACTAAATTGTTTTAGTACCAAAACTCAATATACGGTAACAAAAATATTTTTGGTTGGGAAAAATAAGTTTTTGGCGACTAAAATTTTGGTTGCCAATTCTACAACCAATTTATTTTTGATCTTCCGCGACCAACTTATTTTTTGGTCACCAAAATGTGACCTTTCGCGACCAAATTAGTAGTTGGTCGCCAAAAGCATACCACTTTCTGCGACTAACTCATTTTTTGGTCACCAAAATATGACCTTTTGCGACCAACTCATATTTGGTCACCAAAATTAATGATCATTCGCGACTAATTAATATTTGATCGCCAAAAGGTAACTTTTACCTACCAACTTTTATATTGGTCGCGGAAAGTGATCGCCAAAAGTGCAGATTCTTGTAGTGAAGAGTGGACAATCAACCAGTGGAGAAGCACCGCAACAAATCTCTCTCTATGGAAATGTTGTTCCTAGATACGTATATGCACATCCGACAAGCACAAAAGTCTACTGGCTCGGCATTCATTTTTATAATTGTTCAATTTGTTGTCGTCTATAAACTATGTACATGCTCAACAATTCTTGATTTTTTCTGACCATAGATTGATGACTTGGTCTTACGGTTGAGGCTTCTATAGAGTTTTGGATGCCTCATGCTCTCCTCCTCCACCAATGTGGGATTGTCGAAGTTTGTTCTTTATTTTTGTTTTTATTTTATAAAAAATTTGATTAACAGAGTCTTTTGTTTTCCAAATTACAAATACACTTCTTGAGATTTAAGAACACAAGATGTCTGGGAGGACGTTTCAAAATTTGATGAATGGATAAAGTTCCCTTAATTTGATGAAAAATTTAACTCTCCCTACTTTTTATATCAATTTGATAAAATGGTTGAAGTACCGTTTTAACTAATTTTTCATCAAATTTAAAGTTGATGAAACATTTGATGAAGGATTGAAAATGGTGCATACACACAAAAATGTAACACTAAACATCTACATTATGACCAACTATTTAACTATTATTGTATTATATTGTTACAAAAGATTTCACATATTACTTTTGTGATACGTTATATATTGTAATGTCTACATATATAAATATATAAAAAAATATAAATGTAAATTTATATATGTTACTGTATTCATACATTGTGAATCGGTAATGCTATATTACATCGGATTCTTTAATTTTCTAAATTTTATCGCTTTAGTAATATAGTTATATTTGTTTGGAAAAATTATAGAATTGTGTATTATTTTCCTATCAACTTATATTCAATACGCATATACATACATGGCATACAAACAAGGGTCCACAACAAACACTTTCAATAATAAACTAAGACTTTGCAAAACACCTCCACACTATTTTTTTTTTTTTTTTTTTTGAGATTCATACCAATATAATATCACCTCAAACTCTTACTCATCAAAATATATTTTTTACAATGAGTTATAATGGTGAGTAAGAGGAGGAAAAAAAAAGATGGTGAAATAAAAACTACAGAAGATCTATTGCAATATGCCCTCCAAGTAAAATTAGACGAGCTGAAGTTGGAATTGTCCTATTTGATGTGAATTTCAAGAAAAATAATGTACCTCATGCACACATTTTAAAATGAAATGATGCCCAAACATTATCGCGGCAACTCAATGATACAGATAGTAAGTAAATCAAATAAAAAGTTTCGATCACTTTTTGATATATGCTGATTACTTACATATACCATAATAAATTATGTAAGTTGGCAGTTTTATGAAAGTGACCCTACAAACACTCATAAGCATGGATCTATAAGTATTTTAAAAATAATTATGAAATTCATATATCAATCAAAATATTAAATTACAATATCATTCCATTTTCTTAAAAAACTATGCCACATTTTCTACATAAATGAAAATATATTAATGATTAATATTATATTTTTCGATCATGCAAGATATTCATGGCAAAGGAAACGAGTCTCAACAACTCTTGATGCATAAAAATATATTACATATAAATATTAATGCATTCTTATACCAATAGTGTGCAAATAATATGTAATAGTGGGTTCAATGAATTTGTATTATGAGATGAACTATTAAAAAAAATTGTGTAATTGTTCATTTAATTTTATAGCGATCCCGGTTTCCCTTTTCTTTACTTGTTATATACAGACTTAGGTTCCGTGGAGCTGGTTGTTGAGAGTATGTTGTTTGCACCCTTTAATCCTTATTTTGAGTCTTGGGTTGTGTTGGGAAGATTTGGAGCAGGTTGGTTGAGCTTAGGAACCAAGTCTAGTTGCCCAGATTTTGGCTTGTCTGCTCGAGCGGGGGTTTGGACGCTCGAGCGGGGAATACACCCATCCAGTATGTCCTGTGTAATGTTGGCCGCTCGAGCGGGGGATTGGACGCTCGAGCGGGAAGTCGTGAGTGACGCTCGAGCGGGGAGTTGGGAGCTCGAGCAGGGACCTGTCTGCAAAAAACTTCTGGGAGTGTGCATTCGCCGCTCGAGCGGGAGTTTGGCTGCTCGAGCGGGAGTCTGTGAGTGGCGCTCGAGCGGGGGTTTCCACGCTCAAGCGGGGCGACTGGTATAAAAATCCAAGATCCGACTTTCTGGATGATTTTTCATCTCCTTTTTTATTTTAAAACCCTAGAACCGTCTTCTCCCTCTCCCTACACACCTTCTCTCTTAGGTTTGATCTACTTAGAGTGTATTTCTACCCTAAGTCCTTTGTTAAAAAGATAGAGTGGGCCGAGGGCTTCCGTTTAATCTGAACAATCTTGGGTTTGGAGCACTTTGGCTTTCGTCATCTTCTCCATTCGAGTTCTTTTCTTCAAGGTAGGGATTTCCTACTCCAATCTATAAGTTTTGTTCTAAGTTTTGGTATTTTGATATGTTGGGGATACTTTGGTAATTTTGGGAAAAACCCTAGTTGTATTAATAAATTAATTTGTATAATTAATTCATGGAATTGGGAAAATATGGTTAAATTCATGGAATTGGGGAATTCATTGATTAAATGGCGTAGTTGGTTAATTTAAATCACTCATCTATTGAATTGCTGGTATATTTATTTCCAAGTCTAGAAATAACTGTTTTGGGCTATCGGTGGAGGATAGTCGTGCTTGTTGTAGACACTGCATGTAGATTAGGGATAACTGAAACTAATCATTGATTAAGTCATCAATTTTTGACTGCTGAATTAATACAGACATTATGTGTATTGATTGTGTGTTGTATATGTTATGTGTTTGCATACATTGTTTTGTGTGGGAGGAGATAGGGGATGTACTCCACGGTTTAGGGGAAGATAGGGGATGGACCTCTAAACCGGATTTTGTTTGGGAGGAGATAGGGGATGGACTCCATTAGCATCACTTTTATGTGTGCTTATTTATATTGAAGTGTTTTATTGATACAGCACTAAAATGTGTATCAAACTGGAAGTATGAAGTGTTTTGATTTGAGCCTGAGTCTCATCTGTTTGTTGACACTGGATGAATGTGAATATATTATGTATGGTTCACTATTGTAAGATTGGCCAGGTTCTGAGCCATATTGATAATGTTGGAAAGTAAAACATGTCTTAGGCATTAGTGTCATGAAACTGTAAAATGATGTAATTGATTATCTTGGTTAACCGTCTATTGAATGCTATTGCTTTATTCAATGCTTATATTTGGTTTAGTATATTTCTACTGGGCTGTGGCTCACCCTTTATGGGAACATCATTTTCAGGTTCAGGTGAGAAGCTACCTCCCAGGACTTAGCTTGGAAGGATTTGGATTTTGAAGATTATCTTTAGTTGTTTGTTTTTATTTGATAAATAATCAAGCCTAGGGCTTTATTTGTATTTGAGTTAGAACTCATATTTTGTATCCAAGTGTTGGCTTGGAAAGATGTAAGCCCATAGGGCATTTAATTTGATGTTACATGTAATGTTTTTATTTAGTAATACTCTGAAGAATGAATTAATAAATTGTTTTCTTTAAGTAATGAGTGTTGATGATATACATATAATGGGTTTATTTTGAGGGCGTTACAAATTTCATACCTTTAATTGTATTACAGATACGAATTATGAAAAATTGAAATGGGAAGTTTATAGAAAAGGACTTGTGTAGTACTATATATTTCAAAAACCTACTTATTGTTTATTGTTTAAGATAAAATTGTGATATCAACAATCTAGCTATAAATTAATGTTTATGTTTATAAAATTTCTCATTTCTCATTTAAATTCTTCAACCGAGTATGTATTTATTTCTTGCTTGGTTGTATTTTGGATACAGATCAATAAACCCATACAAGTCTTCATACTTTGTATACATATCACATACCAATACAAAAGACATGCATAATTACAGTACTAATAATTCATGAAAAATCACGTGCCACATACAACACATGTGCCCAACCACTAGTACTTCCTAAAGTTTATCAAACATATAGATTTCTCCATTATATTCAAGAAATTATAAATACCCCATGTGTAGGCACCCTATTTTTGACCGCCTTTAAGACTTGGTCGCCTCAGGTTGATCACTCGATGATGAAAAATACGTTGTACAAATGTCTGATTTCTTCAGCAAGAAAAGCTTCTAATCCCAACCTTACACTCCATTTTTGACCAAAACTATTTTAGACCTTAAAACCCTCTTTTTGAAAATATTTTTTTAAATGTTTCTACGGTATTCCGAGGTTGGCATTTCATTTAAAATATTGCATTTTTCGGTAAACCGAGTAAGGACAAAGTGGAAATAAATGGAAGAGAGGTGAAATCTTCGACAAATATTTCAAGCCATCTTATTTAGAGTTTTGGATTTGAAGGAAATAGGAGGGGATGGAAGAAAACTAGCTAGGGAAATGGTTGAGCATGAAACTGTTAAGAGAGAACTGAGCAGCCTTCACTAAAATAGGCATATATTTTTGTAAAATTAGACATTAGTTGTGAGGCTACCGCCATGGGAATGTGGACTTCTGGGGCTTTAATTTAGACTCAAGAATCTCCTAAAGCCGAGTCCGGATGAGGGAGATATGGACATTTGAAGTTAGGCATCAATCCGATTAAGATAGAAATGAGCAACCTTCACTAAAATAGGAATATCTCTTTTCACACTTAGAATTTAGATGTGACGCCACTACCATTCGAAAGTAAACTTCGGGGGCTTCAATTTAGACTCAAGAATCACCTGAAACCAAGTACGGATGAGAAATATACCCATTTGAAGTCGGGCCTCAGAGCAAATTTTTGTGGTCCACCGCCCACTATTAGTGGCCTGCTGGCCACTTGTGTAAAACACAAATATTTTTTGCCTGCTGTCCCCCACAAGCTCTAGCTGTTCCTATACAGATATTTCCGACCTAAGAGGTTGTTTTTATATATATAAAAGGCCAACCCTCATGTTTTTAGGTTACAAAAAATTCCAAAAACCCCAAAACTTGAAATTTTCTCTTTATCTCTATCTTGCAACACACACACCTTACCCAAACACTTTTTAAACCAATATTGGAGCTCTCCTTGCTAAGATTATTGAGTCCAAATTTCTTCCCTTGAGAGTGAGAACTTGTGGGTTTGTTAACAAAAGGGTTGTCTTGCTTCAAGAGGTATAATTTTGAGCATCTTTACACTACTTGTTTTCTATCTTTTCTTGTTGATTTGGAACTATTGTTACACTGTTTTTATTGGTTGAAACATGTTGTTTAGATCTACCAAAGGTGGAGGGGTTAACCACCCTTTTTTTAACCTTGTTCTCTAAGCTTTTGCCCTTGTGTTTCCCATTCTTTTCTCAACTTTTTTTAAGCTTTTGACCACTGAATTTCAGTTTTTTTTCAGAGGCCAAAAATCATGTTTTGAGGTCCAAAAAATAGAGGGGTTAGCCACCCCTCCATATACTTGTTTACTAGCTCAAATGCTCCATTATTTTAGCTTGCTTTTTTAGCAGTTCCCATTTTAATTCCAGCACTGTTTTGAGCTAATATAGGACTGTTCTAGGCTGGTTGTGTCATTTATGCTTTGTATAGTATGCTTCTAGTGTAATGGTCCTCATAGGCTTAGTGGTTTAGGCCTTAGCCACCAACCTATTTGAGTTGATAGCATTTATTTCTTGCTTTCCATACTTATGTTCACCTATAAGCATCTCTGCAACCTCCCTTATTTCTTGGCTTTTCCTTTGCTTTGAGAGTTGTTTCAAACCAGTTGCTTGTTTAAGTTTGAGATAGAGGTATTGTGCTTAATGGTTTAATTCCTGTGGGAGTTCATTACCAACGGCATGGTGTCACTCTCATGCCTAAAACAATACTTGGTTTTACACTTCCCTCCTTAAGTGGACTTAATGCTCATTTCGGACTTAATTGACTAATGAATGGAAGGTAATTTAAAAGAGGTAATTAAAATTGTGGATAAAATTGACCAAGTTAATAAAATAATTTGGTGTTCAATCGGACGTTAATTGAACACATGGAGACTTGAGTCATTTCATATTTCTTAGTGATGAAATGGTTCAAGTTTCCAAGGTCAATCACTTCCCTTGATCAAATCATGATAGGGAAGGGGTTTGCGAGTCTTTCATTATGCATTTATTGAAATTGTGTCCCTTGATTCATAAGTCATCATGCAATACAATTACACTGATTGATGGCTTGCGAATCGAACCTACCTCTCTTTTGAGTTATTTGATGATCAAGGTGGACAAACATCCTTTGAGAATACTTTGTTTGTGCTCTGTTTGTTCTCTGTTGCAACAGGAAAGAACCAACATTAGTGGCCGGCAGGCCACTATTTGTGGCCAGTCAGCCTCGACTTTTGGGTTGTCGGCCACTTCTTCCAGCCAGGTAGTGTCCCTTTTCCAACAGAGCAGAGCAGAGCAGAGGCTGAGGTAGAAAAATAGTGCAATTTTCTAACTATGCAACAAAGGCATTCTGGTAGCAAAACGGAGAGCATTATCGGGTGGAAATCCACATCCATGCATGAGCCATCCCTTGATCCTTGGGATCTGTTAAAATGATCTTGTAATATTAGTATGTTGTACTTAAAGTAGTAGACTTGTAACTAATTAGTTAAATTAGTTAGAATAGCTACTTAGTTTTATGTTATACTTATTTAATTAGCTAAAGTAGTTAGTTAAGTGTTGATGTTGTAATAATTAGCTATTATAGTTAATTCATTTCATTTGGGTTATAATAATTAGTTAAAGTAGCTTAGATAGGGCATCTATTCAGACCCTCTTGTGCGAGGGCAAACATGTAATAATGTGTACGTCTTCTAACCTCACGTATTTCTCCCTTTTATTTACTTGCTTATAATGGGTAGTTTAGAACATCATGTTTCTTTTAGCATTTTCGATGTTTGCATTCACTTGCCTTGCATGCATCGAGGCTTGGTTCATCATTCTAACAAAGCATTGTCGTTTATTACTTCGTTCAATACATGTTTAAACCGCATGCTTTCAAATTGATTCACATGCCATACTAGTAACCAAGCCTATTAATTGCATACTGCATGTGTTGCATTAGGCATATTGCATTAGTTAGGATCATGCATTTTTCTAACTATTTTCTCTCTTTTGGCTCACCTTGGGAATTGGGGTAAGCTTTATTGCTTTAGCATATTGCATGAGTGTGATTGTTGCCATGTCTAGCATGTTTTCCATGAGGCTAACTACTTAAGGCTAATTGCTTGAATTGGAATACATTGATTAATGTACATACAAACTCACTTTTTTCAAGTGGTGCGTAGTCAAAACATTTTTCATAACAAACATGAAATCAAAGTGTTCCAATTTTTGGTAATTATTCTATACTTATGTGCAACACATAGTAATGTTAGCCTAATAAACCAGGACAAGTGCATATAATGTAAAGAAGAATCACATCATGATTAGTAGAGGTCAATCTTTGATCGGGCGAGTGGGGTGCTCAATTCATGACCTTCCCCTCTCGTACCTAGTTCCCGAGCTGAGACAACTTTGGTGATAACGGATAAGTGGCCTTTGGCACAAGTCTCAAGTTTCCTAAATTTTTTAAAAATATTTAGGTGGCGACTCTGAACTGGCAAAGCAGTCCATTTTTGGCATTTTTATTCAAAATCGATTTTTCAAAATATTTGCCGGATTTGAACTCTTTTGTGTTTATCTATTTCACATTGCACTTGTGAGATCAGATTCAAAACCACAGGAGTCCGTACTGTAGGGCTAGTCGTATCCGAAAGGAGCACGAAAAGCAAGCTACAGTTTCTGGCGACACCACTGGGGAATTTAGAGAACTTGACTTGAACTTCATGATGTGAAATTTTATTTACACTTATATGTTCTTTGCATAGCATTTGCATTGGTGCACTTAAGTCGCTATGTTTGTCATTTGCTATTCCTGGACTGTTTGCTGGAGGCTTGCCCAAAAGTTTGCCAAAAGGCTGACTGGTCGTGGGCTCTGCCATGTTGGGAACACAACCTTTGGATTTGGACTACCACTATACCATTTGATCCTCCTTTCACTTCTCGATGTTAGGTGTGAGAGGTATATTAGGTAGTCTTGCTGAGGTACCAACTTTGACCATTTGGCCCAGCTGCATATAGTAAAGCCATAGTGACCATTCCAAACTAGGATAGGACGCTCACCCGAATGTAGGATTTTGTGAAACTACTTGCTTGAAGTAGTGGAACCCTAGTTCATGCCAAAGCTAGGACAGGGAAACCCTAACCTCTCATAGGGGTGTTTTGAATGCTTTTGTGCAAAATGTGAAATCTTTGGCAATGTGTGATACAATCTTGGAAGAGTATTAATCTTGAGGCGATTCCTTTCAAAACTTGAGGGTCATATCAGAATCAGAATTTGGGTTGAAATCCAGGGGTATGTGTTTAATATGGGTGAATTTTCAGCAAGACTAGAACCAAGGCCAAAAATTGTATCTTTCTTTGCTTTGACTGGCATACCCGGTATCCTGATCTGATGGGACATTTTGTTTTTAATGCTAGGTTTGTTTGAGCTAAAGAAGGAGTAGTACCCAACTCAGCAAGGGCCAAGACCAATCCGATCCAAAAAGCCTTAACCCATCACCGTTCGTCCAATCCCAAAAAAAACCCACTCAGCAAAAGCCCAGTCCATCTGATCCGCAAAAGGCCAACTCAGAAAAGATTCATCCACTACTGAAAGACCCATTCTAAAAAAAGCCTAATCCAGTCAAACCTGTCTAGACTAATCCAGCCAAACCTGTCTAGACTAATCCAGCTCAGACACATCAATTATAACCAGCTCGAAATCCTTGTTAGTCAGCTCTCAACTTACATCCATCCATTTTCCCGATTGCAAATTCAGCAGACTCGTGATGACATAGAGTCCAGAAGAAGTTGTAGCCATGATAGCAGCCCTAAACTCGGGAATTGCCATGCAGGATGAAACCAATGCTGAAATGCAACGCCCATCCAGGGCATCTACTACACATCTAATCCCAGGCCCCCAACCGAGCTTTGATCCACCTCCGCTAACTGAAGATTTGTAAGGTCCAGATCCTCAAGAAGGATTAGCTCAAGCTCGAGTTTTCAAACCCCTGGTGCAGCCTAATGAGGGGCTTTATCCCCTTGATATTAATGAGCTCGACCCAACCTTATTTGAAATTGCTAACCTTGAGAAGCAATTTAAAAAGACACAGAAACTTAACTCTATTGCCGACATTGAGAATGGGTACACCGAGGCTGCTGTAAGGCTCCCAGATAGATTCAAAATGCCACACATTGATCGTTTCAACAAGTTTGGAGATCCTATGGTACATATCTGGCTTTCTTGGACGTCTTGAAACCAATGGGTCTGACTAAGCCTTAGAAACTCTCTCTGTATGGAAGAACCCTATCGGGTATAGTAGCCATTTGGTACACGAAGTTGGAGGATACAGTGAAGCAGAACTGGGAAAATTTGGATGAGGCATTTGTCAATCAATATTCTTACAATGCCCAAATTGAAATGACCATCCAAGAGCTTAAAGAAACCCACTAGAATTCTACAGAACCTTTAGTGGAATTTGTTGCAAGGTGGAAAGCAAAGGCCGCACAAATGACAGATCGACCTTTTGAGAGGGACCAAGTGCGGATAGTGGTGCAGAACCTTGAGCCTGATATGCTACAAAAGTTAATAGTCACTCCACTGTTCACTTTCAAAATTTTGCGTGAATTAGGGATGCAGATTGAGAGTGCGTTTAACAAGGGGATTACTCCTAGAACAGGCGAACCAACAAGGAGGGTGTTTTCCGAGAGTACCAATGCTAGCAGTAGCACTATTCCTGAACCCACTGAAATCAATATTGTCACCACCAATCCCAAAACTGCCAACCCTTTTGCCAATACTAACCCACAAACAGTCGGCCCAACCCGAGCTCAAGGCAGAACTTTTACCCCCTCCATATGAGCTTAACTAGCGCACTAAAAATCCTGATGAAAAAAGGGTATCTCAAACCCCTTGATCCCCAACATCTTCCTGAGCCACTCCTTGCCAGACATAACCCCAACAAATACTGTGCATACCATCAGCAGCGCGGTCATGGCATTGATCGTTGCTACCGCCTTCGTCATGTGGTTTAGAATCTCATCAACAACTAGACAATAGCTCCATCTCAAGAACCCAATGTTACCACCAACCTACTTCTCATCTATGACCAAGTATCTTATCCTCACCTTAACCTCATCCATACAGTACCACCTCCCTTCAACCCCATCATATACATCACCCCAGCCCATTTACCCAAGCCTAAGGTGTTCATTCCAAAAAGCACTAATTTGTGCATGATGAATGCACCCAATTCGGTTTGGGTACGACAAAAGCACCAAATGGCCGAACCCACTACTGCTGAGATGTTGGGAATGATTGAAAACCATCAAGAAATGGTGACAGATTTAACATTTCGAGTTTTGATCCTGTCAAAAAGCTCCCCAATCCTAGGGTGAGCTGCAGTTGAAAAGGGCTAACCAGAAGCTATCTCTAGTCTAAGTGATGATAGATCAATAACAAATGGGCCTCGCATCAATATAGCGACCCAATCCTTTGGCCAAGCAGAAGCAAGTGGCAAGAACAAAGCCGAGACAAGTATTGATCCCTATGCACAACTTCGGTGGGCTATTGAGACTTTGAAGGTCAAAGGTTGAACAAGCGGCAAGTGCTTGAAGTTGTTGCAAAGGCTATGGATGACACTTTTGTCGCTCAGGTTGAGAGAATTATGAATTAGGGGGCAAACAATGGAAAGGGATGCTTTACCAAAAACACCTATCCTGATTCCAGTCCCAAGCCCATGAATACCCGGTCAACACCCACCAACCCATTTGCCAATATTTCCAAAACTAATGTTTCCTCCTCCCAAAAATAAACCTTTGCCCAGCTTCATATGAGCCTAACCTGTGCATTGAAGGTACTGATAGAGAAAGGGTATTTCAAACCGCTCAATCCTTGACCTCTCCCTAATCCTCTCCCACCTAAACACGACTCTACCCAATATTGCACATTCCATCAGCACTACGGTCACCATATTGACCGTTGCTTTCGCCTTTGCCACGAAATTCAAGACTTGATTGACAATAAGGTCATCACCCCACCTGAAAATCCCAAAGATGTCAATAACCCTCTCCCTAACCGTAATAGATTTCCACTCCATAACATAAAACCCACCCACAGCTTGCCAACAACCAACTATTACCCTAGCCAACACAACACACCTACCAATGAGCCCAAACCCATTATGTTCTTTCTAGAATCTTCTAATTCCGATCTGAGCAAAAGGAACAAAATCTTTGAAGAGATGGAAAGTTTACTCAATCTTGATGAGTTCAAGCTTGATGAAGAAGTGGGCTCTTTAGAGATGCCAGCACTGATGGTTGGAATGATGAACCTCAATCTCAGCTAGGGGAATTGTCAAAAGCATTTGGAAAGGACCTTCTGAACCAGGGGCATGGTGTGAAAAAGTAATTGTTTCGGTCAAGAAGATGTGTGGAGACAACGTAATTATGAGGCTTAGTCTGTGAGACTCAGTTTAAAAGTATGACATCAATCCTGCTGGGTGTGGATGTTAGTATTGCTGAATTGAAAGCAGGTTTGAACCTTCCCATGAGCTACTTGAAGTTGTTTTTGAAATTCTGCAAATGGACTTGGAGAAGGAAAACCCCTTTTGTCTCAGAGATGCTTATTTTGTTTTGAGTTGTGTCTTGCAAATAGTTGTTGTGAGTTTTATTTTCTTTGTCTTTTCTTGCGTTGTTGTGACAATTGAGTCTTTTCCTTTGAGTCACTCTCGTGTACCCTCAAGTCTTCATCTTTATAAGAAAGTGGGAGTCAAGTTTCTAATCATTTTATTGTGCCTATAATGATGCATGTGTGACCTTTTACTAATAGAAAAAGACTTTGAAGTTGTTTTTGAATTTGTTTTTTGAATGAGATTTTGTTAATAAGCTCGAGTGTTGAGAAGGATCCCGTGAATGGTTTGAATGAGTTTTGACTTATCGGTGCAAAGTCCTTCATGTTTCAAGAATTTTAAATTGTTTCTTTTGCAAAACTTACGAAGATAGGTTCAGAATTGTGTGTGGTATTCTACATTGTCCTGGGGATTCTCTTCGCCGTTAGGTGATCATGTTGGCAAGCACAAGGCGGCTTTCGGACCTGCAAGTATAAGCTAGACCTCACAAATCACAGAATTTCTCCCCTAGTGTTTTCATTATTCCAAAAAGAAAAGGATAAAAGAAAAAGAAAAAAAAATAAGAAGAACCGAACTAGAAAAAAAAAAAAAAAAGGAGTCAACCATTAAGCCAGGGGTATCCATTGGAATAAAATTCAATCAACCATGAGGAAAGGAACTTTCGTCTGAATTTGAGGAAGCCAATACAAGGAGGTACCACAGTGCAAAAAGAGCCTACTTTACAAATGGAGTGAAAGAAAGAACAAAGACATGCATAAAGGAATGGAGAACCAAACTCAAATCAAGGCGAAGCCAGTTCCAGTGTTAGGGCAAGGATGGCTATTGATCAAATACAGCGCAAGTGCTGTAACGCTATCCTTGAGAGGCTCGCTAGGCCAAAAACCTGAAAGGGTGACCTAGGCAAAAGTTAGAACATGAAAAAATGAGAAATCAAATAAATAGAGCTCGCAAGGTTGAAAACCCTAATGGGCGAGTTTGGCAAAGTTAGAGCGCAAAAGGAGAGGGTCAACACCTGAGTGAACCTCAACCATGAATTACGTTGACCTGATTCCCATTCTTGGGATACGTAGGCAACTTCATCTTGAAGTTCAGTCTCAACCATATCTATCCCATCCATCTCAACCTAATCACATTGCCCAATTCACATCGTCAGCTTTGCATCGATCCATGAGCTACACCAACTGTTGTGCATATCATATAGTTGCACTAGGTAAGAAAGAACTAACTTGAATCAATAAGTAGGGAAATTTTCAAAACTTGAACTTATCAGTAGAATCTCTATCTTGAGCAAAAAAACAAGAATCGAAATTGAGTTTTAAAGGGAACATAAGTAATACTAGGGGCACTATGAATGATCAGTTACCTTGAGTCTTTTTTTGCTTTGGGGTCAATTGTGAGTTCTGTTATGTCGTGTCTAGTGGTTGTTTTCAGTCTGTGCTATTCATCGAGTCACCATAATGTGTCTATCGCTCAAAAGCTCTCTTCATCGAGTCACCATAGCGTGTCTGTCGCTCAAATTTCAACAGAGTGACATCGCCAAAATTCCATACACAAATGTTCACTCCAAACTCCAAAACAAGTCCATGTATGGAATTCATAAACGAGCTGAGAGTGCCCATATAAGGGGCATTGCGTTCATGATCATTGCAAAATGTATATGAGGAATCTATCACTACTTCGGAGGGAACTAGAGTAAGTTCTCAATATGTCAGAAGAGAAGCATGAGTCTGATTGGTTGGAAACTTTTCCAGGATTTGATGATCCCCATTACATGTGTCTGCATAATGGTGAAAACAGTGGCCAATGACTGGACACTAGGGGCAATTTTCAGTACATCTGATCAGGTCATCATCTGAACAAGGGGCATGAACCCAACCCTTCTCTTAGTCTGCTCAAAGCCTTTTTGTTGGGCACTTTCCCCTAGATTAGGGTAGCTCACCCCCATGATGAGTCTGATATGATTCAGCTTTCGAAAGTTGTCTTCGACCATTTCAAGACTCTTTTGCGATTGTCATCTTCCCTCTGATTAATACATGTTCTTTGGATTATGTCTGCATGCTTATACACTCTAGTTGAGTTGAACTACATGATTGGTTACTCTTGCTCTTGACTTTGTTCTGCATTTAATAGAGTTTTGTCGAGTTGCCTCCCTTTGTGTTACATTTCAATGAGTTGTGGCAAGTTTCCCTACACTCATTTCATAAGGTACATGATGCACTACTCTATGTACTGCTCATTTCCCTCTGCATGCCATACGCATTCATCGTGTATCGCACTATTTTGTGCACCTGCATTGCACTGTTATGTGCATTCTACCCTATATTACACTGTTTTATGCACCCATATAGCATTGTTTTGTGCATTGATCTTCTATTGCAACTTGCATCGCATTGTTTCATGCATTCAGTTTTTTCGCACTGTTTTGTGCACTTTGCATCGCATTGTTTTATGCACTTTGAGTTCGCACTATTTGGTACACCTCATATCGTACTATTTTGTGCATTCACTTTGTATCGCACTATTTTGTGCACCTTGCATTGCACTATTTTGTGCATTCACTTTGTATCGCACTATTTTATGCACCTTGCATGTACTGTTTTGTGCATTCACCTTGTATCACACTGTCTTGTGCACCCTTGCTCGCACTGTCTTGTGCACCTTTTATTGCACTATTTTGTGCATTCACCTTGTATCGCACTGTCTTGTGCACCCTTACTCGCACTGTCTCGTGCACCTTGCATAGCACTGTCTTGTGCACCTGTATCGCACTGTTTTGTGCACCTCATATCGCACTATTTTGTGCATTCTACCTTGCATAGCACTATTTTGTGCATTCACCCTGTATGGCACTATTTTGTGCATTTCCCCCATTGCACTGTTTTGTGCACCCATATAGAATTATTTTGTGCACTCATCTTATATCGCACTATTTTGTACATCTCACTAGCATTGTTTTATGCATTCACCCTACATGGCACTGTCTTGTGCACCTCACCTTCACTGTCTTGTACACTCACAGGGTCTAGGAGACCTTAAATCCTCTAAAGGTGTAATTCCTTTGGTGTTTGTCGTGCCCGAATGGCTTCAGGCGGTCTGGTATAGCCACCTAACTATGTTTGCAATGAGTTCCTAGGAGATCAACTGATACGATGGAAACTAGAGTTCGAATGGATGAGGCCTAGAATGGAAAGGTTCAAGATTTTCGAGACTAAAGTCTAGTTTAAATACATAGAGGTGTATCCCCGGCTTGAAATCTATATGGCAGGCCCATAGGTTGAGGTAGCGTGTATGCACCTGAATTTTGGATACTGAATCAACCTAGTCTGTCACCCTGTTAGAGAATAGGGAAAGTTGCAAACATAGAAAGAAAGAAAAGTAGTATCTATGCTTTGGAAGCGCAACCAAGAAGAAGCGAAACATCCCCAGCAGCATAAGATGAGTCATTACTGATTGCCCCTGTAAGGTACTTTCACTTCCTAGCTACTACATCGCATTACATATAGAGTTTATTGCATGCATTTACTGCATTATCCATTTTATTGCCTGCATCATTTCCATGTTGAGCTTAGTCTGGCATGTGCTCATACCTTTCCTTTGTTGAAACATGGTTCTGTCATATGTAAGTACCCATGCTGCGATAAGGCCAATATTGAGGGTGTCAACACTATTTTTGTGTTAGACGTGGTTTGTTTTGTGTCCGTGCCTTTTCTAGGTAAAATGTGGTTCAGCGTGCGCCTTATTCACTTCATCTATTGCATTGTACTTTGTTTTGTTGCATTTAAGATTTAGGATCATTATCTTTCCCCAGCAGATAATTTCACACTTATATCATCCCACCCAATTACTTGTACTCTTTCGCTTTCTACAAAAAACATAGTTATGCATGTGCTCGCACCCCTTTCAAGTTGAAACATGGTTCTGTTATCTGTAAGCATCCATGCTGCGCTGAGGCCAGTATTGAGGATGTAGGCACTTAGCTGTGTTAGGCGTCGTTTGGCTGTGCCCACTTCTTTTCTATATAAAACGTAGTTTGATTTTGCATCTCCATCTCTTTATGGTATTTGTGTGGTTTTGCACTACTTGTGATTTGATTATTTCATTACATTGTATATCATTACATTGTTTTGTTGCATTGTGTATCATTTTGCATCCTGCCCCTGAACTACACTGGTTTGATTCCATGCAAAGGGATATGTAGGCGACCCTCGGGTTCAACCAACTTTATCTGTACTTTGTTTGTTTTCCCAAGTCTTACGGCCTTGCCAAAATGGGTCGTCTTCGAGGTTTGACATTCATTCACGTCATTTCATGACTTCGAGCTCTGTCAAATAGGGCCAACTGTAGACAACCTATTTTTGACCGCCCTTAAGACTTGGGCGCCTCAGGTTGATCACTCGATGATGAAAGATACACTGTACAAATGTTCAATTTCTTCAACAAGAAGAGCTTCTAATCCTAACCTTACACCCCATTTTTTACCAAAACTATTTTAGGCCAAAACTATTTTAGAACTTAAAATCCTCTTTTTCAAAATATTCTTTTAAATGTTTCTATGATGTTCCGAGGCTCGCATTTCATTTAAAATATAACACTTTTCGGTAAATAGAGTACGGACTAAGTGGAAATAAATGCAAGAGAGGTGAAATCTTTGAAAAATCTTTTAAAACATCATATTTAGAGGTTTGGAGTTGAAGGAAATAGGAGGAGATGTATGAAAACTAGTTGGAAAAATGGTTGAGCATGAAACCGATAAGAGAGAACTGAGTTGTCTTCACTCAAATAGGCATATCTTTTTGTACACTTAGACTTTAGTTGTGAGGCTACCACCATGGGAAAGTGGACTTCAGGGGCTTCAATTTAGAATAAGAATCTCTTAAAATCGAGTCCGGATGAGGGAGATATAGCCGTTTGAATTTAGGCATCAATCCGATTAAGATAGAAATGAGCAACCTTCACTAAAATAGGCATATCTCTTTGTACACTTAAAATTTAGAAATGAGGCCACCACCATTGGAAAGTAGAATTTTGGGCTTCAGTTTAGACTCAAGAATCACCTAAAACCAAGTCCAGACAAGGGTAATATGCCCATTTAAAGTCGGGCCTCAGAGCAGATTTTTGTGGTTGGCTGCCCACTATTAGTGGCCTGCCGTCCACTTGTGTAAAATGCAGATACTTTTTGCCAGCTGTTGCCCACAAGCTCCAGCTATTCCTATACAGATATTTTCGACCTGAGAGGCTATTTTCCTTATATACAAAGCCAACTCTCATGTTTTTAGGTTACAAAAAATTCCAAAAACCCCAAAACTTGAAATTTTCTCTTTATCTCTATCTTGTAACACACACACCTTACCCAAACACTTTTTAAACCAATATTGGAGCTCTCCTTGCTGAGATTATTGAGTCCAAATTTCTTCCCTTGAGAGTGAGAACTTGTGGGTTTGTTAACAAAAGAGTTGCCTTGCTTCAAAAGGTATAATTTTGAGCATCTTTACACTACTTGTTTTCTATCTTTTCTTGTTGATTTTGAACTATTTTTACACTATTTTTATGGGTCGAAACATGTTGTTTACAGTTACCAAAGGTGGAGGGGTTAACCACCGTTTTTTGAACCTTGTTCTCTAAGCTTTTGCCCTTGTGTTTCCCATTCTTTTCTCAACTTTTTTTGAGCTTTTTACCACTGAATTTCAGTTTTTTTTCAGAGGCCAAAAATCATGTTTTGAGGTCCAAAAAATGGAGGGGTTATCCACCCCTCCATATACTTGTTTACTAGCTCAAATGCTCCATTATCTTAGCTTGCTTTTTTAGCAGTTCCCATTTTAATTCCAGCACTGTTTTGAGCTAATATAGGACTGTTCTAGGCTAGTTGTGTCATTTATGCTTTGTATAGTATGCTTCTAGTGTAATGGTCCTCATAGGCTTGGTGGTTTAGGCCTTAGCCACCAACCTATTTGAGTTGATAGCATTTATTTCTTACTTTCCATACTTATGTTCACCTCTAAGCATCTTTGCAACCTCCCTCATTTCTTGCCTTTTCCTTTGCTTTGAGAGTTGTTTCAAACTAATTGTTTGTTTAAGTTTGAGATAGAGGTATTGTGATTAATGGTTTAATCCCTTTGTGTGGTCATTACCAACGACATGGTGTCTCTCTCATGCCTAAAACAATACTTGGTTTAACACTTCCCTCCTTTAGTGGACTTAATGCTCATTTAAGACTTAATTAACTAATGATAGGATGTAATTTAAAAGAGGTAATTAAAATTGTGGATAAAATGGACCATAATAATAAAATAATTTGGTGTTCAATCGGACGTTAATTGAACACATGGAGACTTGAGTCATTTCATACTTGTTAGTGATGAAATGGTTCAAGTTTCCAAGGTCAACCGCTTCCCTTGATCAAATCATGATAGGGAGGGGGTTTGCGAGTCTTTCATTGTGCATTTATTGAAATTGTGTTCCATGATTCATAAGTTATCATGCAATGCAATTGCACCGATTGATGGCTTGCGAATCAAGCCTACCTCTCCTTTGAACTATTTGATGATAAGGAGAGGCAGGGTGGACAAACATCCCTTGAGAATACTCTATTTGTGATCTGTTTGTTCTCTGTTGCAGCTGGAAAGAACCAACATTAATGGCCTGCAAACCACTTTTATTGGCCGACAGGCCACTATTTGTGGCCGGCCAGCCACTACTTCTAGGTTGCCGGCCACTTCTTCCAGCCCGGTAGTGTCCCTTTTCTAACAGAGTAGAGCAGAGGCTGAGGTGGAAAAATAGTTCAATTTTCTAACTGTGCAACGAAGGCATTCCGGTAGGATCATGCATTTTTCTAACTCTTTTCTCTCTTTTGGCTCGCTTTCGGAATTAGGGTAAGCTTTATTGCTTCAGCACATTGCATGAGTGTGATTGTTGCCATGTCTAGCATGCTTGCCTTGAGACTAACTACTTAAGTGCTATATCTGTTTGAATGCCTGTGGATGAAGACTAATTGCTTGAATTGGAATACATTGATTAATGTACATACAAACTCACTTTTTTCAAGTGGTGCGTAGTCAAAACATTTTTCAAAACAAAATGAAATCAAAGTGTTCCAATTTTTGTAAATTATTCTATACTTATGTGCAACACATAGTAATGTTAGCCTAATAAATTGGAACAAGAGTATATAATGTAAAGAAGAATCACATCATGATTAGTAGAGACCGATCTTTGATCGGATGAGTGGGGTGCTCAATTCATGACCTTCCCCTCTCGTGCATAAGTTCCCAAGTCGAGACAACTTTGGTGATGACAGATAAGTAGCCTTTGGCATGAGTCCCGGGTTTCCTAAATTTCCCAGAATATTTAGGTGGCGACTCTGTATCTGGCAAAGCAGTCCGTTTTTGGCATTTTGATTCAAAATAAATTTTTCAAAAGATTTGCCGGATTTGGACTCTTTTGTGTTTATCTATTTCACATTGCACTTGTGAGATCATATTCAGAACCACGGGAGTCCGAACTGTAGGGCTAGTCGTATCTGAAAGGAGCACGAAAAGCAAGCTACACCTTGTTAAAAAAATTTCTACAACCAATATACTCTAACAAAAAAAAAAAAAAAAAAAAACCTCTCGTACCAAAATGAAATTATCATACTACCTTCATTGTCACCTACCCACCACCAAATCCTTATCTCTACATCACCACAATATTCTTCAACCCTCATTGTCGACACACCAAATGCTAGTAGATAATAATAGTGGTGTTGCTGATCAAGAGTGGAAGAGGATGGTGAGATTGTTGGCCAAAGTGATGTTACTAATTGAGAGAAAATGGCAATAACAAAGATGAGATAAACGAAAGAAAAAAGAAAATAAATTTTTTAACTTTATAAAGCTTAGTATAGGTATTTTGAAAAAATAAAAATTATTGCTTACATCATACACTCTGTTAATTTAACTTGATAATTAATTAAAAAAGAGTCATTTGTTATGTGATTGAAAACTTCAAAATATTGAATATAATTTCTCAAATGTATAAAGAAAAAATCTATATTTTTAATAAGTCACAGGAAATGTATTTATAATTTACCCTTGAATTTAGAAGGGATTTGTTTGTCAGGGAAGATGAGTTAGTAGCTAATCTATTATGGAAACTTCGGGTTTCAGCTTTGTTAGTAGAGAGGAGGGTTTATGATTAAACTAAAAGATGTGTTCTTTCCATTTTGTCAGATTTATGAGGAATTTGCAGTTCATGTACTACTCCATTGTGAGTTTACTTGGAAAGTTTGGATTAGTTGCCTCTGCATTAGAGGAATTCTCAATAGGTATGTAAAGAGAAATTATTCAATACTCTTGAAGTAAGTTTAGGTGATACTCTAAATGATAAGTTATTGACATAAATCATGGGTTCATTACTTTTGTGTTAGAATTTTAGGAGACAAAGTGTTAGGTGTCAACTTGTAAATAGAATAGAATATTACTTCATAAGTATTAAATAATTTCTCATATGTAAATGCCCATCATTCTTAAAAGAATGGTAAAATACAATTACCTCTTGATATTTAATATATATATATAACAAGTTCTATAAGTTTAGTATAATTATAATGGATTTTCATAAGTTTTTAATTCATATAATGTCACACCCCAAATCCGGGTATGACCGGCCGTGGCCCATAGGGACTCAGCCCAAGGCACACGCAAGCCTAACCACTAATCCATAATCACATTGAGCAACTATACAAAAGTCTAGTAGTAAATAACCAAACTCAATCCAGTGACATGCCACAAGTATAAACGGCAAAACCAACCGTAATCAATACCTTCCAAACTTATGGGATATAAACAACCCACATATCAAAATAATCCTAAATGAACCTCAATAAAAATAAAAAGAAGTATGCACAAACTTGACATAACAATCTAAAACAAAATAAATGTATGTCCTAGAGGTCCATGCAATCGAGTCTCAGCTATGCCATGAGTCCACCCTAAGTCCTTCTAACACCTGGAAGTGATAAAAACTAAGCCAGCTGATAGCTCAGTGAGTAGCAACATGGACAGTAAATACAGTTTTGAAAACATGGCATAATTCAAAAATAAGATATATATCACAAAAACTAGATTGGCATACAGTTTGGTAAATACAATCTGTTTCAAAAAGAAGATTCCACAGTTCAACACTTAAATTACTCATGTCTCGCAAGAACATGATAAATGACATTTTCCACTTAAAACAGATTATAACATGAACACCAATAATTTTCTGGGTACCAAGAAAAACAAATAATATGCCACACAGTTCTCAAGGCTATAAGCCATGTTGGATCCAAAATCGAACTAAGAGTCATCCTCAGGGTGGCACCTGGGCCTATTCTCAAAAACGATTCGATTGAAGGTCACCTAGCTTTTTTTTAAGGTCTTTTCCTTACAATCGTTGAGCACTAGAGTCATCACGGACCAACCCGGATCTGTTCCCTAGTGGCTAGAGTCACCACACACAGTGGAATAATTTCCATGGGCTAAATACACATATGGTCCCAATAATCAATACACATCGGTTTCGCAAAACATGGTAGTTCATCATTATAAACATGAGACCAAAACAAATAGTTTATAGTATGCCAAGTTCACACATGTTTTAGAAATAATTTGATTCCATTGATAATATAATAATTTATCAAAACAGTTTAGTCATAAAACAACAATTTAATTTTCCAACAGTTCAGGATAGGGGAACATTTATAAAAATATGTAGCATGAAACTACTCACTTGAAACCAAAATAATATAATCCTCAAATAGAATATAAAATTCCAACTAGTGCCCTGAACCGAGTATGAAGACTACACGTCACTACTAATTTAAAAATACTAAAGAATAAGAACTAAGTAACCCCAAACTAAAGCATACTAACACGGCTCAACCCAACTCACCGTTACTCTTAAATATTACCTAAGTTCATGTTCTTCAATGTCTAAAATCACCGAAGACATGGGTTCCGATTGAAACTTAACTAAAAATAACTTTAAGATAAAACAGAGTTTTAAACAAGTTTTCCCAATCTATTCGCTAACTTTGAAAATTACAAAACCCACTCCACACAATTCGAAAAATTCCAAAAACCTCTAGATATCAACTAATATATCATAAGTTTCAAACCCAATTGGTTTCACTTGATTTGCTTATCAAAATAATTATCTACAATTTATTATGTCTAAACAGATAGTTTTCTGCAGTACTTTAAAGAAATTGATGGTTCTCTTAGTATACATGAGTAATCAACGCAAGGTCAAAAATGCAAGAAACTAGACTCGTAACCGGTTCTAATGACGCTGATTTTATAATTTTTTGCTTTATACCCAAAGAGAACAACACTCCTGAATTTACTGTTAAAAACCAGTTTTCTGGACAGATTTAAACACATCAGTTTATATGGATTTTGACTCCCAAAAATTATGAAAAAATTCAGATACGCAATTCAATATGTAATTAATCTACTGTAAAAATTTCAGATTAAAATTCATCCGTTTGTTATGTTTTCTTGATTTTTAAAGTTTGTGATTCTGTGCAGAATTTTTGGACTAAGAATTACACCATTCTTTATACATAAAACACAATCCCAATCAGCCAAATATTTCATAGCCACGCCCAACACATGTACCTACTTCACCGATTTGATCCATCAACTACTCAGCAACTCACAAGAAGAAGAAAAAGATAGTGAAGGAATAAAAATAATAAGGGATTTACCTTGCCAATGGCCACCTCAAAACTCAACAAATTTTCACCCTATGACCTAGACGTCTCTCTCCCTCCCTTTACCTCTCACGGCTGCTCAGAAAAGTGGTGGGAAAACAATATCATAAGAATTAGGGTTTGTGTTTATTTTATTTATACTAGTGGTTAGATACACCTAAAGCATGTGTAGGTCAAATAAATAGATAAATATACAAAATATATGTACAAGTTATATGCAATACAAATGGTAAGAACCTTATTTATTAATTTTGTGGTCTAGAGTTCAAGTCACACCCTCTTCTCTATTTTTTTATATTTTTATTTTATTTTTTATTTTTTTTTATAATAAACCTTGCCTCTAAATTAAAGACTTTCACCATAAATTTATTTTAGATTTAAAAATTAATTAAAAGATCCTCCAATAATATTTAATTTGCACATTAGAATTCACCACCAAAATATTTGAGATCGTAATATTATTATTTAATTATTTACTTAATTTTTATATTCGGGTTCTTACATTCTCCCCTCCTAAAATAAAAGTTTCGTCCTCGAAACAAACCTGAGTAAATCATGAGAATAGATAAGGTACTTCTCGCGCATCTCGTCCTCGCGTCCCAAGTCGCCTCTTCAACTAAATGATTACGCCACAATACCTTAACCAATTTAATGACCATTGTACGCAACATTTTCTCTTTCGAATACAAAATCTGAACAGGCATCTCCTCATACGAAAAATCCTCTCTAATCTGAAGCGGCTCATAATCTATCACATGTGACGGACTGTGCACATATTTCCTCAGCATAGACACGTGAAACACATTATGAACTCCTGCCAACCTAGGGGGTAGAGCAACACGGTACGCAACCTCACCAACCTTCTCCAATACCTCAAATGGACCAATGTATCTAGGACTCAACTTTCTTTTCTTTCCAAACCTGATCACTTCTTTCCATGGTGATACTTTCAAGAATACCATATCCCCCACATGAAACTCTAAGTCTCTCCTACGATGATCAGCATAACTTTTTTGTCTACTCTAAGCAGTCAATAATCTCACTTTGATGGTGATAATTTTAATTTTTTTTCTTTTTTTAAGCATCCTCCACCAAATCAGGTCGCAACAATTGCCTTTCACCAACCTCATACCAACACAAAGGAGACCTACACTTCCTCACATACAAAGCCTCATAAGGAGCTACTCCCAAACTAGAATGATAACTATTATTATACGCAAACTCCATGAGCTGCAACTAATCATCCCAATTACCTCTCCACTCCAAAGCATAAGCCCTCAACATATCCTCTCGGATTTGAATAGTCCTCTCTGATTGCCCATCTGTCTGAGGGTGAAATTTAACCGAGTACCTATAGTTGACTGTAATGCACCCCAAAACTTAGACACAAAACGAGGGTCCCGATCTGACACTATTGACAGAGGTGCATCATGCAATCTAACAATCTCCTTCACATACGACTATGCAAATCGAGCTAGAGAACAGTTCATTCAAACTGCAATAAAATGTGCTGACTTGGTTAATCTATCCACAACTACCCAAACTGCATCATGATTACTACTAGTACGAGATAATCCGCACACGGAATCCATGGTAACATGATCCCACTTCCGCTCTGGTATAGGTAAAGGTTGTAGTTTCCCTGCAAGTTTCTAATGTTCTACTTTAACCTGTTGACACACCAAACACTGCGCCATAAATTTTGCAATATCTCACATCATACCATTCCACCAAAAATGTTCATGAAGATCTCGATACATCTTAGTACTTCCAGAATGAATGCTGTAACTAGAACTATGTGCCTCCATCATAATCTCCTTCCTCACACTAGAGGTCAATCTCCTGAGCTAAATGAATCTATTCTCTCAAGGTCGGTTGAACTGTCAATTGACTACAATAAGCCCTATCACCAAGTGTAACAACCTCAAGCCTCAAACGTCTCATGTCTTCCACCAAACAACTCTCAATAGACAAAGTAGATACATCTCCAACTGCGACCTTCCTACTCAAGGCATCTGTAACCACATTTGCCTTCCCCGGATGATATAAAATATTCACATCATTATCTTTTAGTTACTCAAGCCATCTTCTTTGCCTCAAATTTAGTTCCTTCTGTGTGAAAATATACTTCAAACTCTTATGATTAGTGTAAATCTCATATGACTCACCATAAAAATAATGCCGCCAGATCTTAAGAGCAAAAATCACTGCTGCTAACCCCAAGTCATGCGTAGGATAGTTTCTCTCATGTATTTTCAATTGTCCTGACGCATAAGCAATCACCTTCCCATGCTGCATGAGCACACATCCTAAACCCTATCATGAAGAAATAATAGTAAAAATAGTTACTTGGCTTGACCTAATTTTATTTTTTTTTTTTATGGATTGATTGGTGAAAAGTCCAATTTAAAGAGGGTGTAAGGGATAGATCTAAGCGAAAATCTTTTCTGGTAATAAGGACATTTGTTAGTCAAAAGTACATCACCACCTATCTGTTGAAAATTTTATTTTAACTTTTGTATCTTTTCAACTTTTTGAACTTATTTGTTCAAATTTGTATCTTTGTGTTGAAATTCTCCAAACCTATTTTTTCCTATCCATTAGAATTCACCATGCTTTGTTTTTCCTATCTGTTCAATTTTTTATTTTCTCTATTCAAAATTTTATACATATACACAGATATATATATATATATATATATATATTGTAGACACCTCATTTTCGCTAACCCTAAAACTTGGGCACTTGTAGGCCTCCCGATGATGAAATGGTTATATCTCCACCCTTAGAATATTGAAAGTTGTTGTCATACGCTGATTTGGCCTAAAAAACTGACCTTTTGCAAAAATAACCAAAATACCCCTGAACCTGTTGTTCAACCAAAAATCAATTTTCCAACCCCGAGAGATAGGGAAAGACCAATTGCACTTAGATTGATTATATTTTCCAAAATTACTTAATGATTTTATCAAAAATATTGATCTAAAGACAATTTGAGCTTTCTTAGGACATAAGTAGGCAAAAGCCATGCAAACCTGCACTTAACCTACAAAGTTGACACCTAGATTCTTGGTCATACGTGTGCCCGCACGTGCACTGTGTGGCCACAGCTTTTTTGTACGGCTGCACCTCTCATGAGCGGCCGCATTTCCCCCCGATAGACAGAAATGGAAACCTTGCATAGATGGTAATGCGGCATTAGAGAGAAATGCAAAAGAGAAAGCAATAGCTAACCCTAACAGCCTCCCTTGCCTTCCTCTCTAAGATAGGAGTGCTTATAAAAGCACCGCTTCCCCCCTCCCCCTCCCTTCAAGGGGTTACAAAATTGTAAATTTTTAAGAGCATTAGAGAGCTTGAAGAAAGACTCACTTCCCCTCCCTTCTAACTCCGAAAATTCCACCGAAACAACAACTAAAACCTCCTAAGGACTTGGAGACTTGAACAAAACTCAGAACCTAAGCTTGATGGAGGCCTACAAGCAAGGAAGTCCTTTTTTTTTTTTTTTTTACACTTTTCTTTGCATGCTCTTCAGTTCTTGAAAATCAACATCTAAAACTCTTTTTGATAATGTCAATCCTTTTTCTTTGCTTATTTTCATTAGCAAATCATGCTTAGGACTTTAGTTTATCTATACATCATGTATATAGTGGGTCGGGTTAAGACTTGATCTTTTTATACTCTTTGGTTATGAGTTTTGTATCTATTGGGGTGGCATATGTTCTAGCTGTAACGTTTTGGAAAAAATGTCTTCATCACTCGAGCGATAGATTGTTCGCTCGAGTGGTCATGCATGTCATCCAGTACTTTTGTAGGTCTATGATTCTGGTAGTTGTTGAAGTTCGTTCGAGGGAAAGATTAGTCACTCGAGCGGTCTGCCTTGTATGGTCTGAACTTCTGGGTGTTCGCATTCTGCGCTCGAGCGAAGGTTTCATCGCTCGAGCGGTTTGCTCGAATTCAACATCTTTAAAAGTCATTTTAGGTCACATCTAGATCATTTTTTCTTCTCTCCCCTTCTACCATTTTTGAGCCTCCAAGCTCTTCTCATTCCTTGATTTCATCTACTTCTATACATCTTTGACCCCTAGTTCCTCAGACCATAAAGTAGAGCTCGGCGAGGGCTTTCATTTAATCTAAGTAGAACGTTGTTTTATCACTGGTGATTTTTGGATTGCCTTCTCTTCACTTCAAGAGGTAGGGATTCCTTTGCTCCTTTTCAATACTTTGTCTATAGATAGATATGTGGTAGATTTTATTGCATAAAAATCATGTGTATTGGGGATTTTTCAAAAATCATGAAAAAGAGATCTAGGGTTTGATACTTGGGGATTTTAATTGTTAAATTGGTAGTTGTTTTGGTTAGTTGGAGAGTAGTTGTACGTGTTTATGTTGAGAGGGGGAAAAGCCCTATTTTAATATTATTAGCTTAATAAATTGAAAAGGGGTAAAGATGAATAAATGGTTATATTTCATTTGATGTGGCTTGTGTGAGTGTGTTAATTGTTAAATAGGAGAGCTAACCATGATAATGGGACTAATTGGGATTGATTATGTTGAGTGGAATTGAGTTATGGCTTTGACATCATGGGTGTGGTTTTTAATTAAATGTAGAAAAATGGGTTTTTAGTACATGATTGGAGTATTGTGATTTGGAAAATAAGGAAATTGGTTTTCGAAAGGAAATGAAATCATAACCCTTCGTAAATTAAGAATGAACTTGAGGTTGGATTTTAAAACCTTTAAATATTATTATTGTTATTGGACTTAAGCTCTCGTGAGAATTGGATTATTGTATTACATGTATTTAATACATATGCTTAGAGGTTTTGTTCTTGGTCATCAGTAGAGGATGGCATTGTGATGTTAAATAGATTATGTATATGTAGTACATTCAAGTTATCCATGCTTGTGTATATTGTGATGGTTGGTTATATATACGCACTGAGAATGAGAGTATAAACACTCCATTTTGACGGACTCTAAGACTTGGATGCTTCCTTTTGATTACTCGATGATGAAAATAAGATTGTGTTTATCACATAATCCTCAGTAAGAAAGATGGAATTTGTGTTTTATTTTCAAACCTAAGCCTGTTTTGGCCAAGTGTTCAACTCCCACTCAAAACTCTCTTTTCGAAACTTTCTTTTTGTGCTTTATTCTGGATATTTTCGTAGTATATCGAGGCTCATTATTAAACTTCAAAATGAAATATTTTCTCAAGAAATTGAGCAAGGAACATTGTGGAAATAGGAGAAAAGGATGAGAATTTTGTTGAAAAATCTTATTTCGTGCAAAACAATCAGCCAGGGCCAATATTTTGGCTGGACGGCCAACTTAATTAGCCCGCAAGCCAAGGTATTTTGGCTAGCCAACCAATAAATTGGCCGGCCAGCTAATTTTCCCGGAAGTAGGATAGTTTCGGCAGAATTCTTGTAGAATGCATGTGGGTCATGCCCACTCTTATCACTCAATCTACCTTGTCTTTCACCTCGTTGACTTTGCCTTCCATTCATTATCTATATGGATGATCAAAATGTATCAGAAGGAAAAATAGAATTGAATTAAGAGAGTGAATTAAGAGTTAAAGAGAAAAAGAGAAATTTGAGCTTTGAGCCAAAACACTTCCATATACACTGATATATCAAAACCATTCCATAAATTCTGTGAGAGCCTAATTCAAGAGCCTTAATCCATGTGAGAGTGAGTGCTCTTCAAATTGAGATAAAAATAGAGAGTTATAACTCTCCCCTCACACACACTGTTAAACCATCCAAAAACACGATTCTAACAATAATTTCGAATTTTCAAACCGAGAATTGAGAACACACTTCCTAAACTTGAGGGTGATCAAAAGAAAGATTAGAAATCAAATCCTTTTCTTGGAAGGTCAATTGTGCACACTTTTAGTTCTCTTGCATTTTATTTTATTTTCTTTCTTCCATCATTTTTATTGCTTTGATTTCATGTCATAAATTCGTTGTAAGCTAACTGAGAGTGGTGAGTAGTTGAGCCACCCACATATCTCTTGTTTGCTCTTCCTTTGATTTTGCAACAAAACCCACAAAATAGAGTTTTGGCCTGGCCTTATTGGCCGGTCGGCCAATCAACTTTCACTACAACAAAAGTAACGTATGGTGACGAAAAATAGTGAAGAAAATAAATTTCGTCACTAAATAAGAATAATTCGCGACGAATTATAAAATTTTGTCACATATAATAAAAAAATAAAAATATTAGGTGACAAAATTTATTTTCGCCAACAAATACTTCTTTTTAGGTGAGAAAAAATTAAGTTTTGTCACCGAAGGTTTTCCCGCTAAGTTTTTTGGGTTGCGCCAAAATTTTAAGACTTTTGGTGAGAAAAAAATTTGTCACCAATTATAAAATTATTAGTGACGAATATATTTTCGTCACCAATAATTTTATATATATATTTTTTAAGAAACTTGATTTTAAATATTTTAAGACAATTTGATGAGAAATATATTTTTGTCAGTAATAATTTTTAATATTTTCAGATTTTTTAGTGAGGAAATTATTTTGTCACTAATTTTGGAGGAAAAATTTTGACATATTGGGCAGTAATTAAAAAAAATAGACTACTAACTTCCCTTTTTTTTTTTTGTTTATCAGTTTTCCTTCCCTCTTTCTTTCTCTCTCTCAGAACAAAACACAAGTTAATTAGCTCTCTAAGTAGGAAGTGGTGACGCTGTTGCGCAGCCCGCGCAGCAGCGTCTGCTGTGCTGAGATTTGGGCTTATTTCGGGACCCATTTTGATAATCCGAACCGTTCACATTTTAGAATACGTTAAGTAGAACATGCCTGCAAAAAATTAAGTTAATCGGATATCGTTTACCCATTCATCCACTCACATTTGTATATACAAAAATAAATACAAATGTATTTTAACTTGATTAAAATGAATACAAATGTGAGTGGATGAATGGGTAAACGATATCCGATTAACTTGATTTTTTTCAGGCATGTTCTACTTAACGTATTCTAAAATGTGAACGGTTCAGATTATCAAAATGGGTCCCGAAATGGGCCCAAATCGCCGCACAGCAAACGCTGCTGCGCGGGCTGCGCAGCAGCGTCACCACTTCCCTCTAAGTAACCTATGGTGACGAAAAGTAGCGAAGAAAATAAATTTCATCACTAAATAAGAATAATCCGTGATGAATTATAAAATTTTGTCACATATAATAAAAAAGTAAAAATAATAGGTGACAAAATTTATTTTCGTCAATTAATACTTCTTCTTAGGTAAGAAAAAAAAAATTAAATATTTACATTTTTCTTGTCTAGACAAATATGATGCAATGGTATTTTGACACAATCCCATCCCAACCAATTTTTTAAGTAGGTTTTATTTTTATTTTTTTGACTTTTTAAAAAAAATTTATAAAAAAATTAAATATTTATACTATACCTAACTAAACAAAAACTTAAAATTATATATATATATATATATATATAATTCACTCCACATTGAAAAACAAAAATCACTTGGTTGGGATTATTGTTTGAAAGAAATAATTACTTGAATTTTTTTTTTGGGTCATCAAACCACTGGTCTCTCTCTCTCTCTTTCCATCTTTTTCATTCTCTCATCTCTCTTATTTGTGCTATCCCAATCCAGAACCTTCTCATCACCAACCCCCTTACTTTCTCTCATCAGTGATTATGAGAGTCTCTCTCTCTCTCTCTCTCTCTCTCTCTTCGATGAGCAAGGGACTATCAACAGGGCTCTCTTCTCGTCGCCGATCCCCATCACTTTCTCTCTTCTCGTTGTTGATCGGTCTCTCACAGTCGACATCCTACCCCCTCTTTCCCTCCATCTCTTTCATCTCTCTCCGGTGAACATCAGTGGACGAGGATCTAACATCACAAACCCCTCTTCGATGAACATCAATCAACAAGATCAAAGATCACAAACCCTCCTCGAAGATCGCAGCCCTATTCGTAGATCACATATCACAAACTCAAACTCGTAAGCATATTGAAATACAAATATTTCTTGTTTAAAATTTACTTTAGATTTTGGAATCTTTGCTTGAGATTGCTTGAGATTGTTGTTGTTTGGTTGAGATTTGTTGAAATTTGTTTGAGATTACTAATAACTTTTTTGAAATTGATTGTTGCTGTTGTTTTTGGTGAATTTGTTTTTTAAAAAAAAAATTGTATGATGCATTTATGTATTTAAGCAGAATTTAGGGGATAGTAGGATGTTTGATAGATTCATGAATGGAGTATACACTGAGTTTTCGATTGGTTTGTCAAACATGTGGATTGGCCATCTCATTTGCAGTCAAGTACAACCAATGCTTGTGATTTTTATCTCATACATACAAGCATTTTCACATTTTATTGGAACTAAACCAATGTAGTTTGTTGGAGGGTCTGTAAAAAAATTAAATTACCTACATGAATTTAAGTCTATTGAACATATACAAACTGCCAAAACATAGGTGGTCACCCCAATCAGGAAGAGCTTTCATCAGTCCAGTTGTTCAAGATAGAAGCAGGTGCACCCACTAGAGAAGACCACCCCATATATTTTTTCCTTTATGGCAGAACCAGTCCAAGTTTGTGCGAGAGCTTATTTAATCTATACTGAAATTACAAATAAATTTTCCTGTTTGCATTGCAAGATCTATGCTTTAAAATCCTTTTAACAACAAAGTTCATTCAAACAGTTTAACAACGAAAAAAAAAAAAAGAAAAAAAAAAGAATAGTATATTCTTATTGACACTCTTCCATGACAACAACATGTCTTTGGCCAGTTTCCTTGTACGAATTGCAGCACCCCTCATCAATTTAAGTGACCTACTCACCTTCTTTTTCACTTGGAAAAGAAAAAGCACCAGAAACTTCAAAACAAAACTATAAATATGACAAAGATTTTGGGGCCTATAGTTACCCACCCTTCCTGGCCAAACCTCTTCTCATTAGCCATCATTACAGCCAATGACCCCAAATCAAGGAAACCCTTTGGGGAACAGGCAAGGTCAATAATACCGCTAGCTTTTCATCAGCTTTAATTATCCTATGAGTGATGCTGTGCCCAAAATCCACGTAACTAAGTTCATAAATTGATCTACAAAATGTTTTCCAAATTTGAATAAAGAAAAAATATCATTTCAAAGTTCAAATGTCAATGAAACAGATTTGCACTTGTACTAGTTTTTAAGAAAAAAGAAAACTTGCCAATGCCATATTCCAAAGAAAAATCTACTTCATGATGATTTCTTAGATTTTGAGGACTAACATCATTGAGAAGATCTGGTGTTGATTCAATTTTATGTTACCCACCTTGAAGCTCATTTCCCAATTTTGAAACCTTAGAACTAATTTTTAGGACTGGCATCCTAATTCGGGTAGTTTTAGGACTTGCAAATGAATCATTGAGCCTCTTCTTGTTCTTCTGAATGTGTTTTCCAATCATTGCTCGATACTGCTCCTTTGTAATATGCACATTGTAATTACCATTTTCGTCCTCATCACAACTATATGCTTAAATTATAATGAAGAAAAAGTTGCAGACAGTGATGCTGCAACTCCATGTCCTGGTATAACAAGGGCAATATTGTCCTTTTATTTATTCAATATGGTGGAAAAACTGTTGTCCAATCATGCAGTCAATTTCTAAGTGTGTGTGCATTACTCTCTCTGTTAAAATGCATTGAAAAAAAATGATTATTTCTCTTTTTAGTCATGAACACAGGGTTTAAGTGTTGCTTTGGAAGTTCAAAGAGTGTATGTGTTTTCAAGGTAAACCACATGGGAGTAAAGTGAAATTAACCCAAAAAGATTCTCCCAAGTTGCTTTATATAAGGCTTCAGGTTTTCTTATTACCCCAATAAACATTCTTTCAAGTGGTCCTTGTACAATAGCACCAATTGACTGGAACAAATTAGTCATTAATCTTTGCAAATAGCTGATTAGATTGACCACTTCTCTCATCTCATACATTAAATGGTGGTGCCTCACATTCTCATGTTATTAACTTGTACCTTAATATTATGCAACATCTATGAGCTTTTGCTAGTGTTTCTTAATGTTTAGTCTTCTTTGTATTTGTTGTTCCATCTATATGTTGGACATCTAGGGCGGATTATAATCCAGATCAGTATTTATGGGAAGAGGATTTTACTCTTGCGGTAGAAAGTACAAAAGACAGGACCTTGAGGCAAGTATGGACATCCGTTACCAAACTTTCAACTTCCATTGCCACTACCTATTTACAATACACATTTTGTTTCATATTTATTATGGTTTAAGCTTCGCAAACTATATATTATTTCAAATTTGCAGCTAAGGAATCAAAGAGGCCACACCTTGCAATGCAGTCATTATGTGGGTTCACCTTTCCCAGAGGACACTCCTCTACCTTGTGTTGTATACTGCCATGGAAACAGGTTTGTCATAATCTCAATTTCATCTTTTAAGATTCCAAACCTCTCTCTCTCAAACAAATCATTTTCATCTTTTCCGATTCCAAACCTCTCTCTCTCTCTCTTCTCCAAACCCTAACCTAAGTCTTCTACATATCCTTCGATCGGTCGACACTATCTCCATTCTTCGATCGGCGAAGAATGATGAGCGGCGGCAGTGGTGGCGAATGAGTTCAATCTCAAATCCAAGTCTACAATCGATATTGAGTTCGCTAGCAAAAGATTGAATGTTGATGGCAAAGTCATCAAAGCTTGGATTTTGAACACTGTTGCTGGCCAAGAAAGGTAATTTTTAGTTTTAATTCATGATATGGGTTGGTTTGATTAGAATTTAATTGGTATGAAGAGATCTGAAGTGTAAGGAATATAAAAAAATTTGCACTTTTTATTGGGGTTTTTCTCGGAAAATGCCTTTCAAAGTATTTTCTCGGGAAAATTAGCAGGTCACACTTTTTCACTGCAATGTTCTGGTCTTGGACTTACTGGGTCAATGGGATACCAGCTCGCAAGTTTGACAGCAGTAACCAATTTGTAAGATCAATAGCCTTCTAAGATGATTTGCTAGTGTTTTCATCTTTTTGTTTGATAATCTTGATGTGGTGATTTGATGAATTCTGTAGTTATATAAACAATAATAATCTTGGAAACCAGATACCTTATCAGCTTCCTCCAAACTGCATGCAACTGTATTTTTAATACCTACTGATTTTTCCTTCTATTCTATTTCAGTCCTTAATTTCATTTATCAAAAAATAAAAAATAAAATAAAAATTGCGCCCTTTAATTTTCTTATGGTGGTTTCATCAGCAATCCTTTTATAATGCAGACACCTTGTTGGAAATGGCTTCACTGGTGGTATCCCTTATTCAATATCTTAGATGACTTCCCCAAAATACCTCTAAGACAAGCATCCGAAATTTGATTTTTATTGTTCATGTCAAAACTATTTAAAACTTCACACTTAACCACTGGTTGTTACATTGTGCTTTGATTGTAGAAATGTTGGTCACAATCAACTTCAGGGCCAAGTGAATGACATGTTTGGTGAGCTTTCATCCCTCTCCACATTGTAAGTTTACCCTCCATCACCTTTTTTCCTTGTGGAGTTCTCTCAATTATGCATACCTTGACATAGTTGAGGCGTTATCAGCAGCATTGTCTTTCATTATGATGTACAAGACTAAATGATTATAGTTTTTAGCCTTTTTTTCAATTCTTAAACACTTTGGTAATCATTACTTTCCATGCCACAGATGAGAAGCTTTATTTTGTGTTTTGTTTATTTTTTTGGGGCACAAATCAATATTGGTTGTTACAGCATTCTAAAGTATGTACTTTAGAAAATGTTACACGTGCTAACTAGCTCTTCAAAAGGTAATGTGGGGTGGGGTGGGAGGGGGGAAGTAATTCAACCTCTGAAAACTTTTTGTTTTGGGCCTTTTGTATTATGTAGTTTCCATGGATTGAACTAAGCATTACAGTTTTTTTGTCCATCCTGGATATTGCCTGCTAAGATTTGATAGACGGCTCATTGGGATAGATGTGGATGAATAAATAATACGCCCCATAGACACATGTAGGAAGTTTTCTCCCCATGCCTTTCTTGGTTCATGGTTCAATGTTCTAGTCTCTAAGGAGCCATTTTCAATATGTAGAATAGTAATGGGGTACCATGATTGTTTTTATGTACACTAAGGGGCTATAGGATGTTAAATTACTTATTTCCCTGTTGAGGTACGTTCTATGGTAAAGCCTTCAACTTAACTTAAATGTAACATTTTTGTTCACAAACTTCGTGTACTCGGAAATAATTTGGTTGAACTAAAAAGACATAGGAAGTAATTAGATGTTTTGATAGGAGTTATTTAGGTGAAGAAAGACATGATTAATCGTGTTGAACCTATAATTGTGTGCTTTGATTTGTTCATTTGAGTTCTTGTTTGTATAAGGGTGGCAACCCCTCTGATGTTGTTTCTTTAATCAATTATTATTTATCAAAGAAAAAAAATTCAATTTTTATTTGAAGACATATTTCCACTTGCTTTTAGTACATCCATGAAGAACAGCACTGTGACGTTTCTGACTTCAACTCAATAGTTATGAACTGCACTATGACGTTTGTGACTTTGGCTGAAGTTTTTAGAACTCCAAACTAAGGGTGGTTTGGGTATGACTTATTTAGTGACTTATTGGCTTTTTACGAAAATACATGCACAAAAGTAGAGAATTGATGTGATGACTTGTAGTAAATAAGCCAATAAGTAGCTTATTTAGGTGGTACCCAAAATAGTTGAGACTTCTTGGCTATTGGAAATTGGAATATGTATATAGTGTTGAGCTTCCCCTTGCACTGCTATTTTGGGGGTCCTTTACTTATTTTAGATCTCTAAATTCTTATTGATTTTGTTTTTTGGACAGACATATACATATGGCAGTGTAATGAACTTTAGTTAGTATTGGCATAATTGAATGTTAACCATAGCATAACTTCTCTCCTTGTGTAGCAGGTTTTCTCTCCTCTGTTTCTTTCCATTATTTTCCCTTCATTTCTCTTTTTTATACTCTATCTACTTACTCTTTGTTTCTTCTTCTCCCTCTCTGGTTCTTCTTTGTATTTCTTCTCTGCTGCTTCTGCTTCTATTTCCCTTTTCTATTTCCCCTTCAACCTTATATAAGGTAACCTTTATTGCCTATCAATTTATTACAAGTTCTTTTTCTTTGTATGTTTTTCCTTGTAGGTTGTTTTGTATTATTGCATGATGCTACTTTTTCAATTTTATCAAGGTTTCTTGTTATTGATGATGTAGTTTCAGTTGAGCATGGTCTAAATAGCCAATTTGTAGCCATAACATCTAAATTCAAACTTGACCACCAATTTAGTATACTAGCCTATTGCGTCCAAGGAATTTTTTTTTTCCTTCATCAAAATGGCTTAAATGTTTTTGTTTCCTAAGAAACCAACTTGAAACATGAGTGCAACTATGAAATTCTAACTTTTCCATTGAAGCATAACAAAACATCTAATTTAAAAATAAATAAAAAAAATCTTAGAGATCAAGCAGTAGATCATTCAGGAGAGATAAATACTATATGTTAGTAAGTGTTTTTGTTCCTGCTTTTGTTCCTAACATAAAGTTTGGCTATAGTGATGGATCAATACACATCATTGGTATAATGATTTCATTAATAACATCTTAATTGTTCTCAACTTAGTTGCCTTCAAACAGTTCAGAACTTGAAAGTGATTTGTTGCGTTTAGAACTTGTGTCAAGAACTTACTATTTTTAGACTGTTAGAAGGAGATGAGTTTTAAATTTTACTTCACTGCGAGGGAGAGAAAGATGAGAGGGATGAAAGGTGCTTGTCACTAGGTATTGGGGTTGGGTTTGGCCATGTACGATGGTGACCTGGTGGACTATGTCTATGAGGTTACTGAGTCACCCAACCTGGGTGTTTGGGGAAGTGGCTGCTGGGTTTTGTTTTAGAGGTGGTTGATAGCTATGGTGGCCCATGAGGCTATTGGTCAATGGTGGCGTGTGAGGTGTAGGAGGAAGTAAGAAGAAGAATGGAAGGGAAGAGTGGGTCTGCTGCTGTAGAAAGGAGGGAGAGGGAATGAAGAAGAAAATAATAGAAAAAGATAAATTAAAAATGGGGCAAAAGCATTATTATATATATTTCTTACATTCACACATGCTCAATTTAGTGTGTGGTGTACATGCATGGTTAACTAAACCAGAATTCGCGACTTTTGCACTTCACTTCAAATTTCAAGAGGGTTATGTATATATTTTTAAACATGAAGGAGGTAAAGTGCTTTTGGACAAAACCATAAAGGGGTGAAATGTAATTAACCCAAATTGGTTGGAGGTCTTATTGTGTTTTTATTTCAATATCTATTCACGTGTGTTTGTTTTTGTTTTTATGGTTGCTTGCATGCATGTGTTTTGACCTTTTACCTCGTTGAGGTTAAAAAATAAAATAGGAAAATATTTAGATTTAAATAAAAGTGCTGATTAGTTTGTGTCAAAAAGGTTCTATGATTCTCTTTGGTTCTTGTTGACATTAGTGCTAGTGATACATGGTATTCCTGCACTCTTTTGGCATCTTTTGGCATCTTCTGTTATCCGTGTTACTTATCATCAAGGATAACCTCAACTCTTTGAAGTTTTGGATTGTTATATGCATTTCTATTAAATTGGTTTATACAATAAAATTATTTATATATGAGTTTAAATGTAATTGACAATATATTAATGTTTTCCTTATTTATTTTCTTTGCAGATTGGTTTTGATGACGTCGGGAAGTATACTTGCAAATCAAGATCAAGTGTTGAATTTATTTATTTTTATCTGAACTGATACTTAGTTCTAGTTACAAATCAAGATCGTGATGATTTTTTTTGTGGACTCCACGTTAGTTCATTTTGGGATTTGCTATGATGTTTTTTTTGTTATACTTAATGGATTATTATTAAATTTGTTTAATGAATATATTTTGATTTATAATATAAATTGTTTAGTGAATTTTTTTTGTGGAGTGTTGTATAATAGCTAGTGGATTTCTTAGTACAATTAAAAGGCTATTGGGATATGAGCAGTGATATTTGTGAAATAATAATTTAAATTGAAATATAAAATATGGAATATGTTTAGTGACGAATTTGTTTCGTCATTTGTACTTGTTATTATGATAAAGTGATTATTCGTCGCTAATAAATATTTTTTGTGATAAAATTTATTATAGCTTATATATGAAAGTTTTCATTGATTTTATTGTTTGGTAACAAAAAATTTCGTCACGTGTATATATATTTGCGACGAAATATATTCGTCACCCATGTATGACTTTTGGAGACAAAATTTCGTCACCTTTTCATCTTGCTTTGACGAAATTATTTCTTCATCAATGATCAACATGTGTGACAAATTTATTCGTCAACTAAAGTTATAAATATGGTACTGAATAATTATTTGGTGACGAAAATGAGAATTTTTGGTGACAAAATGTTGTCTTATTGGTGACAAAAAATTTCGTCACTAAAGTAATTTCATTGGTGACGAAATTATTTTTCGTCACAGTGGTTTTTAGTGACAAACATTCAATGACGAAACTGGTGACGAAAATATTTTCTCACAAATATCTATAATGACGAAATTAGCTCTTTGGAGACAAAAAAATTTCTTCATTCAAGACCCAACTTGTTGTAGTGTTTTTAGCTGGCTGGCCATCTTCTCCTGGACAGAACCCAGTAGTCTCCTAAATGTCAAGTAGAGCAGTCTCCGACAGTCTCCAAAGCCCCTTAAAGCTGCTATTTTTATTGCTTTTATTTTAATTAGAGAGAGATTTGTGAGGATATTATGTTGTAATATTTTTATTCATTTCCTCCGTTATTTTGATTTGTAATATTCAAAGTGCTGTAATAATTCTCCCCCCCCCCCACTTCTTTATATCTCGTTCTTTAATTTGTTTTCCATATTCTATAAATATGCAGTATTTTATGCTTGTCATCATATCCATGCTTTATGCCTTAAGATCCGACTAAATTTGCATTTGTGAGTTTAATTGACTATTATATGATTTTGTGCGCTACCTCATGTTTTGAGATCATTCACATGTCATCTATTATTAGCCGAATCTGTAGTTGCATTTCATGAGTGAATTGCATTAGGATCTTGTATATAGGATCATGCATGTTTTTACTAACTTTGTTTTGTAATTATTTGTAGGATGCGGTAGATATGTAAGTTTTCATGTTTTAGCATCCCGCTTGTATGTGATTTTCTACTATGTTTAGCATCCTACCATGTAGCTATTTGCTAAGTGATATAACTCTATGCATGCCGGTGGGTGAAGGTTATGTTATTTAATTTAGATTAAAATTGATTTTCATGATTGCACTATTCAAAAAAATTTTGAAATAATGAAATCAAATTGCTCCAAATTGAATGACACAGTATATATGCGTTTACTTTATATAGTAATTTTTAGGATTTATTAAATAAACCAAAACATGAACACATAAAGGAAATAAAAAATCATATCATGATTAGTAAAGGAAGATCTTTTGATTGGGTGAGCGAGGGTGCTTAATTAATGACCTTCCCCCTCATACCTAAGGTTTCGAGCCAAGCATCCTTGGTTACAACAAACAGTGGCCTTGGCACGAGTCACGGGTTTCCTAATTTCCCAAAAATATTAGGTGATGACTCTGAGATTTGATGACGCAGTCCATTTCAGGCAAATATTTTGTAATAAAATGCATTTTGTAAAAGTTGTCAAATCTGGACTCTTATCTACATTTCACATTGCACTTGTGAGACTAGACCAAAGCGACCGATGGTCCGAACTATTTAACGTGCGTGGGTACCCTCCTGGGCATATTACTCAGAGGCATGATTACCTTCCGGCTAGCGCCTGGAGAATTGCTTGCGCTTAGAATAAGAGGTACTAGTACCTTCCAGCTAACGTCTAGAGAATTTAGCAGACGTACCATTTTCTTCCAGCGGGTGTCTGGTAAATTGGTAAACGTCCCATTCCCTTTCAGCTGGTGACTGGTAAATTGTCTTATATTATGGAAATGTGTAGCCTTGGCTTATCGTGCCTAAGGTAGGTAGATCGTCATTTGGTTTTTCATTATCATCTCAGTTCTATTTGTTTGTATCATGTATGGTAATGGTTATATTTTGAGGGAGGCTGTTGTGATGACCGGTTTCGTTGTGTGTCTTTTGTTCCTCTTTGCTATCTTTGTGTCTACCCTCGTTAGAGTGGCAAGTTTCACTTGGAGTTTTGTTAACCGTTTGAGTTTGTTGAGTTCGGATGTTTTTCTCAAAAGTTCTTGTTCGTTGCTTATTCCGGTGTTAGGTTTCATTTGTTCTAGAGGGTGCGAGGTCGGTCCGGAGCGCTGGGAGTTGAACCGAGGGATTTCCGGGCTGAGGGCCAAGTTCGTACATGCGGGGCCTTGGGCCGCACGTGTGGGAGAGGGGCCGCACGTGCGGGAGGTCAAGCCTCACGTGCCGAAAATAGAAGAGAGGCTAAAGTATTCTACTAAAAAAGCAGGTGTGGCTGGAGGTGCGAGAGTAGGTGAGATCCAAAATTTTGGTCTTTTTCTCCACTCTTTGGGCTGATTGAGTGTCACTTTTGTCTATCTCTGTCTCTCTCTAAAAACATTTCCTCTCCCTTCTCTCTACATTTCTCTACACAAACAAGATTTAAAACCTCGATTACTCAAGATCCAATTGAGTTTTGCCTTTGTTTCTTCATCAAAGTTGGTAATCATCTCAAGGGCTTCGTTGTGTGCGGTGAAGATCAAGTTTAGGCATCGTGAATTTTGGAGGTTTCAACTCTTTTCTTCTTCAAACTTGAGGTAGGGATTTTCTTTGAGTTATACATATATATTTTTTTTTGCAAGATCTAGATGATTTTCGAAATCATCCTTTGATTAGTTTTGAAAGTTGATTGTTGATTCAAGAAGATGAGTGATTTTGAAAGTGGGTTTACTTTCTTTTTCCTTTAAAAATAGAAATTGAGGGTTTCGAACTTATTTGATTGAAGAAAGATGATTTTGGTGAGATTTCTTCAAATATCTTGGAGATGAATGGTTTTGGTGAGAAAAACTAAAAATTGGGAACTTTTAAAAAAGATGTTGAAAATCCTAGGAAGGTGTCGTCATATTTATTTTGTGTGCCAAAATAAATGATGCTTTGAAATTGTTTATTTATCTACATAGAAATGATGGATTTCATGGAATATGAGAATCGTTGAAGTTTTGGAAATTGTTGTTTAAAAATGTTGTTATAGTCTTAAAATGATAAAATTGTTATGATTACTCAAAATATGGGGATTATGTTATCTCTTGGATGAATTGGATAAAAGAGGTATATACATATATATATATTCATTTTTGTGAAATTGCATTGGAAAGAGGATTTGGAAATTGATCACAAATGGTATTATTGTGTGAAAGAATTAAACATGGGAGAAATGTTGCATTATGATTGATAATCATTACATGTGCATATCAATTCATTTGATTGTGTTAAGCTTTGAAATTTGATTTGAAAACTTGCATTGAGAAAAGAATATTGTGAAACAAGTTTTCATGAAATGGTTTTGGGATAAATACGGTGGTAAGTCTTGATAGATGGTGTAGATGAAATTGATAAGTTAGCCTGAGTGTCTGGGGTGAAAGACCGAAAACATGCGCAGAGGAAGTGCCACTACTCTTCCGGTGAGAGACCGGTAAAGAGTGGGGTTTGGTAGTGCTAGTGATGCCTACTTGCAGACATCGACCTAGGGATCACCAAAGTTGTATTTACAACCCCTTGAACTACATTGTTAAGTTTTGATCAAATGGAAATTTCATAACATCATTGAGCATGATGGTTTTCAAAAGATAAAGATGTGTTTTATTTTCAAAAAGGCATGGCATGGCATATGTATCCATCTCTTGAGACTTGTATAAAATGTATATACTTTGATTAAGAATTCTCTACTAGGCTTTATGCTCATCCTACAGGATTTTTGTGCAGGAAAGGACATGGTGAATCAGCCCAACTAAGGGCGTAGAAGTGTGTGTGTGTTGGGAGCACAATGCTCTCATTTTAGTTGACTCTGTTTTGTAAGGCCACAGACTATATTTGTGTGGGTTTGAATAACTGATTTGTGTAACCAGGCCTAAGCCTTGGAACCTTGTAAACCCATGAGGGTTTTTGTTTGTTTATGTCCTTTAAATTTGAAGTGAACGTATTATTGCATGAAGACTATTTGTATCATGTAATGCAAGTGTGGGAATTATGTTTAGTTTTAAGCCATGATTATTGTATCATCATTTGGGTATGAAAATTGGGGCGTTTCACTGGGTTGTCTTATCTGGTTATGTATGGAGCATTATATACATATTATCTTTGTGTTCATTTAAGATGTTTTTGGAAATGTATTTGAAATGGGTGTAAGTTCGAAAATTGGGGAAACGTAAATGGGTTTTGTGGATTTTTTTTCAAAAACCTGTTGTTGTCAGGTGAATTTGATAAAAGTAACAAGAAGAAAGAAAAGTGGAATGTTTATGTTGTTGAATAAATTGAACAATTTTGAGAAAAATACTTATATAAGTATATTTTCAAGTATAAACCATCACATTATGTATATGATATGATATAAAGCAATTATGATCATAGCTATCTGTATGTTGTTATTGTTTAGGATTATTTGTGGGTGGAATGTCGTCGTTGTAAAAAGGGTCGAACCATTTCTCTTATATGTAATGATGTAAGCCTACAGGCGAAGTATTTAATTATAACTCGTGTTGCATTCATTATGTATTTCAAATGAGAGAACCCTCATTTATTCATCATTGTTAATGTTTAGAATTTATGTAAGTTATCTTTGGAATTGTGTTATAATGATGAGCTCAGTAATGATATCCAAGAAATAAAATGTGGAGGCGTTACACTAGTCGTATGTAATCTTTGAGTTGTGAATTAGATCTTTAGGTTATGTTTTGAAACAGGTTGGGCTCAGTATTTTTAGGGAGGTTTTGTCGGTTGAAGTTTGGGTTTGCTTAAGCGGTCTTTCGTTTCTCCCAGTTTCTGAGTTTGCAATATGATCTTCTGAGAGTTTGGTTTCTTCGATCGAGCCTAGTTTGGGTCGCTCGAGCTATGTTCTGTGTCTGATGCTCGAGCAGTGTTTTGTTCGCTCGAGTGGTCTATTAATATGAAGTTGCAGAAAAATATATTTTTCTCACTTTTCTGATTTTCTCTATCTCTCAATAAAGTTCTAAGCCCATTGTCTCTCATATCTCTCTAAAATTCTTCCCTAAAACTTCTAATATCTCTCAATCCCTGAATCTCGCCACCCTAGTGCTTTGGGATTTAAGGTAGAGCTCGAGGAGAGAAAGGTTTTAATCCGAGAAGTTCGAATTTTCGTCTCCATCAATTTTAGGGTTGTTCTTATCTTCTTTTTCTTGTTTTGAGGTAAGGACTTTCTTAACGATGTATGCGCTATTTAGTTTTGTTATATGCTAATTTTGATGGTTTAGAGTTTTCGAAAAGCTAGGTTTTGATTATAGTTGTATTAATGCATTAAATTGGGAGAAAACTCTTGTTTTTTGTTGTGGTTTGAAATTAGTTATCACATCATTGTTGTATAATGAGGTTTTGAGGAAATTTGTTTTTTTGGAAAGAAAACCCCAAAATTTTGTCAAAACCTAGAATGTCTGGCATTTTGGAAATGGTATGGAAATTGTGAACAGTTGCGAATAACGAGTATTGATTACTCTTTAGAAATATTGAGTTTTATTAAGAAATCTATATCACTTTCTTTCTTTGAAATTGAATATTAACTGTTGAGATTCACAAGACTCGTAAGGAGTGTGAATGTTGTTATTAGGAATCGTTGAGATTTTGGAAAAATCATGGAGATTCTGAATTTTGATATCATATTGGATTATATTATTGTTGTTGTCTTTTAATAATTGTATTAGAGATAATTGTTTTGGTTATTAGTGGATGATAGCATTACTGTGTGTTAGAAATTGCATGTGAATTATGCAATTAAACTATTAACAAAACATATATCGCATTGTGTATATCATGGATTTATGAACTAGAGATGTTTACGTTTTGAAAACATTATGTTGAGAAACTTGAATCGTTTTGAGAAAATGGGTGAATACCTTGTAGAATCTGGTTTGGGGTGTAATTATGGTTAATTAAGTTGGCATGTGTGTCCTTGGTGACAGACTAGAAGCCCATGTGTAGACACCCCATTTTTGACCGACCTTAAGACTCAGACGTCATCGATTGAGCACTCGGTGATAATGCATGTCTTGCTCGTTTCAAGGTTTCAGAGTTTTGGCTGAGAGCCTTGCCTCCGGGCCTCTAAACTCTTTGTGCTTCGGCTCGGTTTGCGAACCAAGCCTTGTTTTCCACGCCTGAGGAAGGGAGAGGTCTTGTAGACCATCTCTTTGTGGTCGTAGACCACTTTTTATGGGCGTAGACCACTTTTCCCGTTTGGAGACTAGTTTTCGATTTTCGAAGCCTTTGGCTGTGTGCCTTGGCTCAGGACCGCTTAACGTTCTCCGTTTGGCGTGGTTTTTGAACCACACCTTGTTTCCCTGGCCTAGAGGGCCACTGTGGTTTCGGAGACCACTTTTGTGGTCGTGAACCACTTTTGGTGCTTGTCAGCTAGTTTTTAAGGCTCCCGGCTGCGCGCTTTGCCTCCCGAACTTTCGTCTTGCATCCGTTTTGGTTTGTTTTTGGTACAAACCTTGTTTTCCTTGTTTGGAAGGTGGTTCGAGGGTGGGAGACCTGTTTTTTTTCCTTTGAGACCACTTTTCTTCCCGCCAACCAGTTTTCTGATCTGACACCTGGTCTCCTAGGTCTTTGAGCCATCTTTTCTGGTCGACCACCCCACCCCTAGCTTGTTTTCAGTGTGCTGATCATTTCCCACCATGGCCGACCACTTGTTGTCTTGGGAGACCACTTGTGGTGGTCGGCTGACCACTTGAAGTAGCTGGCCGACCACTTCAAGTGGTTGGCTGTTTTTTGCCACCTTTTTAGAGATATTTTCCTCCAGCTGGCACAGCTGGAAGGCACTGAAGCTATCCTTCATACACGTGTATGGAGGGATTTCCTTGAACCTTAGCTTCTCCAAGAAACTTTGCTTTTGGTTCTCTATAAGAGAGAACCATCTCCTCCCTCCTCCAGGTTTAGAAAAAAGGGCCTTGAGTGATACATATAGTTTTGTATCTATACTTCATTTTGCTCTTGTTTTGTGTTCAAAAGTGTCATTTTGTCTCACTTTAACACATAAACACACACTCAAACACCTTACCCTTGGAGCTGAGGTCCCTTGAGGTTGTTCTTGAAGTTCTTGGACTGGTTTTGGTTCAAAAAGTGTGCTGGAGTTACAATAGTAAAGGTGGTCTTCAAGGGTGAGTCTTTAACCCTTAAATCCCCCATTCTTGCTTAAGCTTTTGGACCCTTTTGCATGTCGTTTTGAGCTTAGCTTCTCATTGAAAAAAGTTCTTTTTTTGTGTGTTTAAGATCTTTGTTTAAGGTCACTTTTGTGTTTGGGGTTGTTTACCTCCTCTTAGGCCTTGTTTGGCCTTGCTTTTGTGCCTTCTTTGTGAGCCTTTGGGACCACCTTGTTTTGGCCTTCTCACCACTGAAACTCAACGGAATTTTAGTGGTGGGAAGGGTGTTTTGAGGTCCCAAATATTAGAGGGTAATCCCCTCTCCTTGTATTTTGAATACTTGCCATATATGCCTCATGTTTGAGCATGTGTTTTAAGCTTGTGTTGGCTTGTTCTTAGAATGTATTTGTGGTTATTTTTCTGAGGCTTACCACTGTTTTTGCTTGGTTTGGTCATCCCTTGCATGCCTTATACACTTGTAGTGTAAATCACACACACTAGCTTTGTATGCTTCATGAAGTAGCATGTCATTCTAGCTTGTTTTCTTTCCATTTCAGCATGCTTTTGGTGATGTTTTTCTATGTCATACCTTTGTTAGGGTTTGGTTTGGTCACCCTTTGCATGCTCCATGCACTTGTAGTGCATTTCCATGAAATAGCCTAGTGTGCCTCATGCTTTAACATGTCATTCTAGCATGCTTTTGGCTTAACTTCATGAAGCTTTTGTCCATTTGTTAACATGCTTTAGCTCTAATTTTGGTTGTTTTGACCATGCATGCCTTGTTTTGTATAGCTTTGGTTCAATCTAGCTTGTTAGCTTTGTGCATCAAGTCCACTAGCATGCATTACTTAGACTATTTGAATGATTTGGCATCATTTATTATGTGATTTCAGTCCATGTTTCATGGTCATGCACTTGCATTTATCATTCATTCAATGCATTGGAGTGTTTGCCCGTTTATGCCTTAGCATGAACCATTGCGTATGCCTTCATGCCTTAGCTTGCGAGCCATCATTTCAATGTTTATTTGGGGTTATTTTGCAATGGTATAACATTGACTTTTGTTGGTTAAGTCATCCCATGCTTGGTCTTAATAGGTGTAGTGTAATCCACCTTATTTGCCTCGTATGCATCATGCTTTATGCCCTTCATGCTAGCTTACTTTGGCTTCCTTCCATGCATCTTTTAGACTTATTTTAACATATTCTAGGACTGTTTTGGGTTGCCTTGATCACATGCTTCATGTTTTTCATACTTGTAGTACAAGTGCTCTTGCTTGCTTCAAGCCTTAAGCACCATTGCATGCTTTACTTGCATTGTTTAAGTGATTTGGCATCATTTCTTGTCTAATTTCAGTGCACTTAGTGTTGTCACACTTACACATTTGTCACTCTTCGAGCCTTCTTGAGGGTTGTGTTCTTGGGCCTAGTTGAATGGCCAATGCATTGTGCATGCATACCTTGCCTTTTCTACCTTAATTTCATCACCAATGGCCTCCATTTTGGGCATGGCTGAGGTCTGTCCATCTTGGTTTAAGTCCGTTGAGCATTGTGTATGCCATGTTACATCGCATCGTGCATATTATGTTATTGTTTGCATGGTGCATGTCATGATCATATTGCATTGAATATGCCATATTGGTTCATCACATTTGTGTATGCCATGTTCATTCGCATTGTGTATGCTAGTTGCATTGTATCATGTTATTTACATGCTTATTTTGCCTTGCATTGAGTATGCATGTCCCTAACATTGATAAGTTGCCCTTGTAGCATTGCATTGTGCATGCACGCATTAGCATTATTTGCATGTCATTAGCTTTGATAAGTTGATCATGTCGCATTGCATCGAGTATGCCATGTTATTCTTTGCATCGAGTATGCCATGTAGTTGCATTGTGTATGCTATATTGTTTGCATTGTGCATGCTTATGTTGCCTTGCATTGAGTATGCATGTCCTTAGCATTGGTAGTTTGATCATGTTGCCTTGCATGTTGTTTGCATGCTTGTCCCTTGCATGTTGTTTGCATGCTTGTTTCATTGCATTACATTTTTTCATACTCCATGTTACATTGCATTGTGCATGCCATGTTTAGGTTGCATTGTGTTTGGAATAGGTGTTAGTCCAAACACGGGAAAAGAGGGACGTTTCATACTTATAGTGATGAAACGTGCCTCGATTCTTGGTCGCTGATACTCTTGATCATACATGATAGAGTTTTAGGCTTTATGTGTTTACATTCATTTCCATATTGAATTATGCAACTTCGCCTCTCGGCCATCATGCATTGAAATGCGCGATTGGTGGCCCGAGGGTCGAGAACCGCACTCCCTTGAGTTCATGACTTGATAGGGAGGGTGGTTGTGCACACATATCTTGTAAATACATTGCCATGCCCTTTCTTGCTCTCTGTTGCAGCAAACTGGAGTTCAGCAGCAACAACTGGTCGACCAGCCAGAAAAACTAGTTGGCCGACCACTTTTTCTGACTTTCAACAAAGATAGGTGGTCGGCCATGGCTGCAGACACCAACAACTGGTCGGCCACCCTCCCACAGGTTCCCAGGGTGAAGTTTCAGCTTCCTGGAGCTTGGTGCAATGTTTTGGAAACAAATGAAAATAGAGGCAAATCGGGGCATCGCATTGAATTTCCGAACGAGACGACCGGGCTTGCATGCATCCAGTCTTCTCCCTCTGAGAATCTCCTTCTTTTTTATGCTTCGATTTGTACCCTTAATAGTTAATGTGTTTAGCTATTTCAAGTTGTTTTGTAATAATTAGTTAACTAGGATTAGTTAATTAGTTTGTGATGTAATAATTAGTTTAATTAGCTTAGATTAGCTAGTTAGCTTCTTATTCAGCCCCTCCCTCAAGAGGGCACACTGTTGTAATAAGCGTGCGTGTGTGTGATGCATGTCTTCCAACCCCCATTTCTTTCTTCCTTTTACTTAACCGCTTACGATGGTTAGTTTTAGGGCATGTTTCATTTAGCATACCTTATGCTTGCATGCGTGCATCCATTCATCTGTTTTGCATGCACCGAGCTTGGCACATCATGCTAATTGCATTGTACTTTCAATACATTTACTTGAATACGTGTTCAACAGCATGTTACCAAGTTGCATTTCATATGCCATCTTAAGATAGCCAAGCCTATTTTAGTTGCATTTTTGCATGTGTTGCATTAGCCATCTTAACATGAACTAGGATCATGCATGATTTCTAACTAGTTCCTTGTTTTGGCTCAGAGTACACTGTGAGTGTTTACACTTTAGCATACTACATGTGTGTTATCAATTACCATAAAAACATGCTTACCATGAGGCCAACTGCTTAGTTGATTAATTGCCTGAATGCCTGTGGTTGAAGGTTGGATTACTTGAATTGGAACAATTCATCAAAATCCTCATTTTAGCCTACTTGGGAGTAGCAGACTTCAAACCGTTTTCAAACGAATATGCAATGTTTTGTTCCAAATTAGGCGATCTAGTCTATACTTGTATGCTGTACGCATCACATAGTAATTCTAGCTAATTAATCGGAATAAGAACACATGTGTTTTCAAAAACAAAATATCATGTTTAGTACAGGCCGATCTTTGATCGGGCGAGCGGGGGTGCTCATTACATGACCTTCCCCTCTCGTACCCAAGTTCCCGAGCTGAGGCAACTTTGGTGATGACAGACACGTGGCCTTAGGCATGAGTCAGAGTTTCCTAAATTTCCCCCAAAATAAAATATTTAGGTGACGACTCTGTATCTGGCAAAGCAGTCCATGTTTGGCACTTCTTTATTAAAAATCAGTTTTCCAAAACGATTTGCCGGATTTGGACTCTTTGGTGATTTATCGGTCTTACATCGCACATTATAAGATTAGATTCAGAACCGTGACATTTGAGTCCGAACTGTAGTAGCTCAAAACAAAACGAGATCCGCCTCGCCTCGCAAGCATGCACGCTGATGTCGAGGAGTTCCCGGGAGCGTGTCTACACCATGCGATTGAGTATCGATCCTTTAAGACAATACAAGTAAAATGACTTTTGGTAGTGCCTTTATAGCCTACATTTATACACGTACCTAGAGGTTCTCAATCTTTGTTTTCACTTCCCTGTTATCAATTTTAAAGGGAAAGAATAATGAAATGAGGTTTGAACTCTTGCACGATATTGTTTCAAAAGAGAAAATGCATGTTTATCATGGTATTTCATCTGCATTCACCCTATGGCATTGTTAAGCGTCATACATGTCATTAAGATTGTCTCTACTAGGTTTTATGCTTATTCTATGTGGAAAACCATTTTTTAGGTGGAATGGGGTGCCAAGACGATGACTTGTGAGGATCTTGGAGCTTGGGCTCATTTTGTTATTTTGTTTATATATCAAAGTCAAGGGCTTCTCTATATTGAGTTTGTAACTCTTTTGTTATAACCGGGTAAGGCCTTCGAAATTTGTAGCCTTTAAGGGATTAACATTTGTTAGTTCAGATATTTTTTCATTTTCAATCACATCTTTGGTCTCATATTGTAAACTCAGTGAATGTAATAAACATGTGATGTAATCTTGTAAAGACTCAAAGGACTGTTATGTATAAATGTCGGGTAATTGTATAAGATAATAAACTTCCTCATGTTCTAAAGAGATTATGATGGAATGGAATGTCTATTTATTTTGGGGCGTCATAATGTACTTTGTATATTTATTCATCATTTTTGCCATTTCACCATGAGTCCTTTATTTTCAATAAAACAGCATGCTTAGGATCATTTATCAGGTACAAAATCGTATGTTAGGCCCAGTTTGAATCATTATGTAGATAGCTTACATCATTGTTCTTCTTTGTGATTACTTATTTATTATTTTTGTGCATAAGCATCATTCTAGTAGCCTCAAATCGGGCCTAGGTTCATATTTTGTATGGTTAGAAGTATATTAGGATTCATGTTTAATTTATGAATGCATGTAAGATGCTGAACATGGCCATTCGGTTAAGTCTTCTATCCCTCCAAAGCATATGCTCGCTATTTGCATTGTCTTTAAATAATGCAAGTTTCTATGTTTTTCTATGCAAAATTGTGTGTTTTGTGTGTTTTCATGATTAGTGCTTGACTTAGTTCATGAGTATGATCATATCCCTGAAAAATCTATTTTTGGTAGTAAAAGACTTTTTTTTGGAAAGGATATGATTTTGTTCATAGAATCTAAGTTAGGTGATATTCATTTTTCAAATCACATAGTTTTAGGATTAGTTAAGGGTTTTTAGGCTTAAAATAAATTTTGTATGAATAATTAACCACTAAAATCATAAAATAGAAAATTAGTAGAGGTCAATCTTCGGATTGGGCAAAAAAATGGTGCTATCATTCAATGACATTCTCTTTTTGTACCTGAGCTCTCGAACCTAGAATTTTCTAGTTGTGACGTATCAGTCCTTAACTTAGTCTTCATTGTTAAAGGTTTCTTAATTTCCCTTTAAAAATTAAGTGGTCACTCTTTGTTTATTAAAGCAAATTTGCACAACACTTGTGTGGGAACAAGCCTTAGACTCGACAAAAGCACGACGCCCACATATATAGGGAGGGAGGAGGGAGGGAGAGAGAGAGAGAGAGAGAAAGGTCCTATTTATCAAAATATTTTTCTATATGTTCAAAATCCAACTCTCCCCATAAAGCCACTGCTTGTTCAAATCTTTCACTCTCTCTTTCTCCCTCTTTATATTATTGTTTCTTGTGTTCATCGCTCTTATCATTCTTCTTCAATCTCAACAAATTAAGGGTTTTGAGAGCTCTAGATTTTTACTCTCTGCATCTCTCTTTCTCTCTCTTTTTATCATCTCTCTCCCATTTGTACAGCTTCAAATCTCTCTCTCTCTCTCTCTCTCTCTCTCATTACATATAGCTTCAAATCTCTCTCTTTCTCGCGTGGAAGCTAGAGTGAGAGAATGGTGTTGGAAGTAAAAAAATGGGCAATCAAGACACAGACTTTGTGGATGTGGACGGTGAAGCAAAGGAAGCGAAGAGACTAGTACATAAGAGCGATAGTGACCACAAAACCAGGGTAGAGAGTGTTATCGATGATGCGACCCAAAGGGTACCATCTCTCAGAGTCAAACTAGTTCCACAACTGATAAAACCCTTCTAGGTCAGGAACAAAGTGGTCCTATAATTGAAGTAGGGATCAAACTCGTGGATCAGCCTCTCTTAGCGGAGGACGCTAAATAGTCGAGTTATGAAGTCTAGGATGCATATGACGACGAGGGTGCTCACTCGAATCAAGAGAGACTGTTGCTTCGTTTTCAGCTTCAGGGATTTTAGAGAGAAAAAGAAGAAGAAGGTGTTTTTCGATGATGATGGCAATGACGATAAGAGATCTTCCTTCAACTCACATTACGACAATGATTTCACTTCGTTGTGGGATGCTTTTAGGATTACAAAGTGTGCCCAACAGTTCAGACTCTCGATTTTCTAATGTAGTCTCACTAGTGCAATGTGAAACAGAAAATGAAATTCCAAATCCAGCAACTTTTATAGAAAATCCATTTATTGCAAAATATGCTAAAAATTGAGTACATTACCAGATCTCAGAGTTGCCACCTAATCTTTTTGGGAAAACTAGGAAACCTCGTACCAAAGGCCACTATCCTTCATAACTAGAAATGACTTAGTTTAGGACCTTAGGTATGAGAGGGAAAGGTCCTGAATTCAATACCTCACTCACCTAATCAAAAGATCGACCTCTATTAAACCATGATATGAGTTTTAAAAACATTATATGCTCATGTTCTGATTATTTATTAATGCTAACAGTACTATGTGAAGCAAACAATTATAGATGATATTGCTCATTCTAGTTATGCTTTGATTTCATATATTTTGAAAGCTTTTTGGATAAATGTACGACTCAAAATGAAATTGAACCACATGCATGGCAATCAATATCATTCCAACCCCAGCAACACAACCTTCATCCATTGGCATTCAATGAGGTATATCATTTAAGCACTTAGTCGCATGATAGGATGCTATACATAATAAAATAACATATACGGCCTAGATGCTAAAACTATAAATGCTCACCTAGTACTCCTCTGTGGCAAGCCAAAAATAACATGCTATATACATATGCATTATCCTATATGCAAATACCTAATGCAATACATACACAAAATGTAACCAAAGATCCGACTACTAACATTTGATACATGAATCATCTCAAGGAAATGATTAGCACACAAACGCACATAAGAATTGATAAAAACCCACATATACAAATTGGCCAAATGATAAATAAATAAAATGATGCTATCTAGACAGAAAGAGTATAAATAAAAAGGTTAGAAAGACGTACGGTTGGAAGATTATTACAACAATTCAAATAAAAAGAAAGAAGAAAAGGGAGGAAGAAATTATTACAACAATTGAATGAATAATAATAAAAGAAAAGAAGTGGGGTTAGAAGAGCTATTACAACAATGAATAGATTCAGCCAAATTACTGTTGAATCTAACAAATCATATAAAATAGATAAAGAAAATCGACCCGCAACTCCAAAACCACCTAGGAGAGCACTCTCCCAAACCTACTTGCTCTGTTCTTAGAGAAGGATCCAGCCAAATACAAAAAAAGGCTGGCTGAATAGGGAAATGGCCAGCTGAATTCCTCTTGCGGCTAAGATTTAGGTCACTGCAGGATTTCCAGAATGAAAGCCATAAGACACTTTCTGAGGGGTGCTCACCCATCTTTTTTTCTCTGCTCACAGGGATCACTAAGAGAAGATACAAATGGGCCTTAACCCTTAACAATGATATAAACAGATAGATACAGTAGATATTTTGCAACAAGTAATCAAATTAAATGATGGATCAAAAACAAGAACAAATTCAAGCCCAAAAAATAGATAGGAACCTACATCTTCTCGTTGTGAATAAGGGCAAATCAATACCCAAATCCATGCTATTAGGTAGAGAGCGTAGATTAATGAAAATCATTTCTTAGTGAAATCTTTGCTTCAAAGTAAATGATTCATCAAAGGATATTGATAACTCATCTCCTATTCAATGAACCAATGGTGTTTCCACCCCTTTTCATGTTCACAAATGATTGAGAATGGAGTATTCAACACGTTTGACATAAAACCTTTTACTTTACTTCCAAAAAACCAATAAAAATGAAAAACAACCACTTTCTCAACATCAAATCTCAAAAATCATCTAACCAGCCCCATGAAACAACCTCCACTGCTCATTAAGATTGAGCATGGGTTGAAGCATATAGGCCAGTATGCTAAGATGATGAGATATGTGATGAAAAAGTGCATAGAATAAAAGAAACAACTCTACATAATCAAACTTGTAGATGGGTGGCTATTTTCTACTCCCTCTACATCCACAAGGTTCCAAGTATCACATCTATATACAACAATAAGGAACTATAGCACTAGAAAGCAAGGAAAGTGTATAAAAGTATAAGAAAGTAAAGAGAACAATCAACTAAATGGATGGGTGGCTATATCCTAGTTCCCTCCACATCCATGAGGACCCATCACATGATTACAACAAGCTAATAGTGAGATACAAAGCTTATAAATGAAGAACAAGAGAGAGAATATGCAAATAGTTCAAAAGTTTCACCTCTTGAAAGAGGATGAACTTCGTGGTTGTCAAACTCTTTCTTGGCACCCTCAAGGTCCTTTAGATATGGCTTAGAGCTCTTAGGATCTTTAGCAAGAAACTTAGAGTCAAACTTTAATGGAGTTTTCATGGTTGGGGTATGATAAATGAATGTTGAAGATGAAGTGTAGAAGGTGGGTGTAAACAAGTCCTTTAGCCTTTAGAAATATTTTGTAACCATTTAGAAATATTTCTCAACCTTAGTTTTAGCTTTAATGGAGTTTTAGGTGGTGTATTAGTAAAGAACAATGAATCAAATGGAGAAGAAGGTTAAAGATGAGGTGTAGGTGAACAAAATTTTGTAACCCCTTGAAATGAAGAAGGAAGGCCATATTTATAGAGTTTTGAGAGGAAGAAAACATGTGAGAAACTTGTAAAGGAAGCCCAAGGCAAAATATCTAAGATATTTGTGTAAAATTTGAAGAAAATGCCAAATTTCCCAAAACAGGTCTATTTTCCAGACAAATTATCCAGACAAACAAAAAATCATCTAGTTAAACAAAAAAGTGTTTGGCCAAATAAAAAGTCATTTGGCCAAACAGTTTTTTAAAAGGGGAAAATAGGGTTTTTTTTCCTAGAAAATTCCTATTCTTTCCACTCATTTCCACTTTGTCCTTGCTCAATTTACGAAGAAAATATAACACTTGAATTTTGAAAACACGAGCCTCGGAACTTTGAAGAAATGTTTGGATCCACACGAAAAATAATTTTGGGAAAGATTTTTTAAAAAAGATCTACAAATGTTTTGGCCAAAACGGTGTAAGGTTGGGATTAAAGCTTGAACCCAGCTCTCCTGCTGAGGAATTCGTAAGATAGCAGATTTCAACTTTCATTATCGGGTGTTCAGAAAAGAGCGCCCAAGTCTTAAGGCCGGTCAAAATAGGATGTCTACATTGTCGTTCACAGCCTCTCCTTTCCCTTTTGCATCTTTTCTAATCTTCTTATCGATTTAATCGACTATTGACTGATTAACAAAATGATGATAGCACTTGCCTTCCTAAGAACGAAAGAGAGATATCTAAAGTGAACTACACAACATTTGTAGGTCAAAAAATGAAGAAGAAGAGAAGAGAGAAAGTAGATCTGGAGTGTAACGCCCTAAAATGTATATATCACATGAACATACAGCCAAGCATAGCCAAATATCATAGAATCTTCTTTCTCATTGAACTAAGGTTTCGAATTACAAATCCCAGGGTCTACACACTAATGACAATTCAAGTCTATTATCTAGTTCAATAAGCTAGAAGACAATTCATGTAACGCCCTCAAAATTGTAACAATAAACCCATCAGATAAAACATGCATTTACATATAAACTAACCACATTCCTTTATTACATTGAGTTTCATTACATAAGTATTACATGTTAACATCAAAACAAAATGCCCTACGGGCTTACAGCTTTCCAAGTTAACACTTGGTTTCAACAAAGAGTACTAACTCGTTTACACATTAAGCCATTGGCTTGAAATTACATGTAATACATCAAAAGTTAAACAACTACACTATGTCCGCCTCTAGCCTCCCAAGCTATGTCCTTGGAGGTGGCATGCTTCCTGTACCTGAAAATGATATTCCCATATAGGGTGAGCCACAGCCCAGTAGAAATGCACTAAACCAACCATGGACAATGACTAAAACATTAGCAATTGATAGTTGGTCAACACTGATACAATCACATAAATTACATATTTATGTCAACGACTTTCAAGTCCCAATTACTTTTCATTTTCCCTTTTTCAACAGATAAGCATGCTAGCTCTATCATTATTTCCACAGATATGTATAAAAACTATATCTCACAGTCAGATAAGCATAAAAGCTATATCCATATTCTCAACAGATATGTATAACTACAATATCCACAGATAAGCATACAAGCTATATCCACATTCTACAACAGATATGTATATCAACAATATCCACAGATAAGCATACAAGCTGTATCCCCACTTCACAAAGATAAGCATATGAGCTCTATCTTCACTTCTCTAGACAAGCATATGAGCTCTGTCTACGGAGTTCATCCCCTATCTCCTCCCAATACCTATCCGGTTTAGAGGTACATCCCCTATCTTCCCCTAAACCGCGGAGTACATCCCCTATCTCCTCCTCTACACATAACGTATATAAACACATTGGTTCTATATACAATCACACAATACACATAATTAATGTATTCTATCAACCGTCAAGTTCCATGACACATTCCATTGATTAGTTTCCGTTTACCTAATCATCATGCATTGTCTACAACAATCTCGACTATCCTCCACCGATAGCCCCAAGCAGTTATTTCTAAACAGAAAATAAATGCGCAAATGGATATTCAATCAACATTTCATTTCCTCATTTCTCACCAATTAATTATCCCAATTAATTAAACAATGTAATTAGGCCATTTTCCATAATTACCATTTCAACCCTTAGGTCCCATTTTCATCAATGATTCAACAATCATTCCATTTTTCTATGCCAAACATGCATCTAGGTTTATTATGTATAAAACCCCAACTTTTGTAAAATTACACAAAAGCCCCAAACTTTCACAAAATTACCAAACCAAGCCCAACATCTCAAAATACCAAAATTTAAAGACAAAACCCATAGAGAGGAGTAGGTTATCCCTACCTTGAAGTTTAAGCCAAAAAGGAGATGAAGACTCCAAGATCAACTTGCTCCAAATCCAAACTTTTTCAGATTAAATCGAAGCTCTCAACGCCCTCTATCTTTTTAACAAAGGCCCTAGGCTAGATTCACACCTTAGGGAGATCAAATCTTAGAGAGAGTGCAAGTTTAGAGAGAGAGAGTGTCGGATTAAGGGTTTGCTCAAAGAAAAGGAGTGAAAAAGTGATGTTTTAGACGCTGCTGTGCGCTGATATAAAACAGCCTCGCTCGAGCGAAGGATTGGTCGCTCGAGCGACCAGACACAGAAAACTCTCGCTCGAGCCAAGAAGTTCTCGATCGAGCGAAGAAAAACCCAGACCGCTCGAGCCACGGAAAGCTCGCTCGAGCCAGGAAAGACAGCTCTCAGGTCCAGAACCAGGTGCAACTGCTCGCTCGAGCGAGCCACTCTGGCTCGACCCACCAGCATGAACCCACTCTCGCTCGAGCGACCAACTCCTCGCTCGAGCGAAGGTCCAAAATTCTGGGCAGCAACACTAGGCTCCCAAACACAACCAACCTGAAACAAACCTGCCCAACGCATCTTATAACTCAGTATACAAAGTAAAGAGGATGTAAACTAGAAGATAAACAACTACCAACATCCACGGACACATGTCCGGATCACTGTACAACAAGGGTAAACCCGGGATCGCTATAATTCAAAAGTCATTGCCATAGAGGCCTACAAAAATTGAAGATGGCGTCATATTTAACAAAATAAATTTTAAATGCCCGTCACGCAGTTTTAAGTCTTCACAATTAATTATCCTTGAACCACAGTTCCCAACCAAAGACAAAATATAAACTCCAAGTCACTATTGTGGTGGCACATCACCAGTTCCCGAAAAGTCATATAGGGTTGAGCTATATGCCTAGTAGAGATACATTTAACAGGGTATCTAATCATTTGAAAATGTGCATGGCACAATTATAATTCAAAAAATAATAATTCAGGATTTAAGTTTGAACATTTAAAATTAATAAATAAAACAAATATGCTAATTGCAAGAAAACCTTTATCAATATAGGGGAGTAAACAAGTCATGAATCCCTTGTAGGAGTCCCAACACATACATACATATATATATATATACATTTGAAACTAAAAATATCCCCCACATTTACCGACTACAATATGGCAGGACGTGGGCACCCAAAATCATCTGTTTCTCCACTTTTGCCGGTTATTATACGACAGGACCAGTGGACACCCAAAAATATTTTCCCACATTTGTCTGGCGATATGGGTAGACAGGGAAATTGGACACCTTGACTCCCCGAGTGGCTACCAACACAACACAAGTTCCCAAACTTGACTCTCTACGCCAGACTCATACTCAATTTACCTCCCCTTAAACCATTTTTCGAAAGAACCAGTTTCTAATATCACAAGAAATAAATACAGAAACAGGATTTATAATTTCAATTATATCCAAATCACAATCTCAATTCAACTATTACCATCCATAACTTCCATCCTCTAATCATTCAAAAAAATTCCCAAACTAAAGGTAATTTTAGTCACAATAGCACTATTCATCAAGATCAAAATTAGTGTTTCAATAATTTTGGGGCTTTTACTTTATCTTCATAAATATATAAATTTTCAACATCAATAATCATAGTCTATGAAAGATTGAGTAAAACCCTAACAGTAATCAAATAAATTCCCCTTTTTGTCAAATACAAGTTTTACCTCACTCAATCTTTAAATCAAGTCTTATATTTACAATCACACCACGTACTTTTTCAAATCAAAGAGATACGAAGTTAAAAGTAACCCTACCTTAAGCAAAGAGCAAGTAAGTCAAGCTTCTAGGAGAATTCTTCACAAAGACAAAATCCAATCGGTAGGGAGGATGATCTTAACTTTCACTTCACTCCTTGCAAGTGATTTAGGCTAGATCTTCACTTCTTTCACTTCACTCCTTGAAATGAGAGAGATTTGAGATAAGAAACTTAGGGTTTTCGGAAAGAGGAAGAGGAGAAACAAGATAGAAAGAAAAAGGTGAAGAAATGATCTAGAGAGTGCCTTTTAAATTGTTGATTTAGCGCAAACTGCTTGAGTGGTATTTTCATCGCTCGAGCGGTGAATGAGGCTTCTCAATATTTTTGTCTGCAAAACAAGATACTAGGAGCCTTGCATCTTCGCTTGAGCAAACTAATAGTCACTCGAGCGGTCCACCCTGACCTGCGAAACTATTGGATGCCCTCAATCTTCGCTCAAGCGGTGCTTTCACCGCTGGAGCGATCACTTGGAACAAAATATCACATGGAGAATGCAAGGTTAGTGAGAGAAAAATGGAGGAGAGACAAAGAGAAATGGGTTTGAAAAAAAGGTCATTTCAACAGATAGAGGCGTGGATTCATATAAATAAAAAGGCACGTGACTGTCCTTATCAACATAGGATTGTCCTTATGGACTTAAACAATAAGTGCGTTGATCTATGTCCTTACAAATCTATGAAATAGATTAATAGACTAAACCCCCGTTTTCATTTTATTATTATTATTATTATTATTATTTGGATGGAGGGAGAGTGAGTATGAACCCAGCTTTTGTGCTTTTGCTTTCCCACTTTCTGATCAGGATCATGAATGCCCACCCCTTTAGCCCCACTTGTACTTCTTTCATTTTCTTTGAAGTCATTATGATTCCACACCGACCTACTTTTGTCCAATCTCACTTTTGATTTGGGAGATTTACACGTAGGTCTTAATAGATGGATTTTTTGTCTAATAGCTCCTGTAATAATTAATGATATTTTTCATCAAATAATATTAAAAAACGTCACTAATTATTAATTTTTAGCGACAGTTTAAAAATTTTGTCACAAAAAATGTCACTAATTAAAAGTTTTAGCGACAATTTAAAAAACTTGTCACAAAAAACAAGTCACTAATTTTCTGCTTTCAATAACAGCTTAAAAAATTCATCACTGAAAAATTTCACTATTTGTATATAGCGATCCCGGGTTTACCCTTGTTGTACAGTGATCCGGACATGTGTCCGCGGATGTTGGTAGTTGGTTATTATCGTGTTTACATTCCTTTTTCTTCATATTTGAGTTATAGGATGTGTTAGGCAGGTTTGTTACAGGTTGGTTGTGTTCGGGAGCCTAGTGTTGCTGCCCAGAATTTTGGACCTTCGCTCGAGTGAGGAGTTGGTCGCTCGAGCGAGAGTGGGGTTCGTGTCTGGTGGGTCGAGCCAGTGTGGCTCTCTCGAGCGAGCGGTTGCACCTGGTTCTGGACCTGAGAGTTGCCTTTCTTGGCTCGAGCGAGCTTCCTTCGCTCGAGCGGTCTGGGTTTTTCTTCGCTCGATCGAGAACTTCTTGGCTCGAGCGAGATTTTCTGTGTCTGGTAGCTCGAGCGACGAAGGCTTCGCTCGAGCGAGCGTGTTTTATATCAGCGGACAGTAGCGGTTTTGAGCTTCAGTTTTTCACTTCTTTTTTTGATCAAACCCTTGATCCGAGACCCTCTCTCTCTAAACTTACATTCTCTCTAAGATTTGATCTCCCTAGGGTGTGAATCTAGCCTAGGGCCTTTGTTAAAAAGATAGAGGGTGTTGAGAGCTTCGATTTAATCTGAAAAAGTTTGGATTTGGAGCACGTTGATCTTCGAGTCTTCATCTCCTTTTTGGCTAAAACTTCAAGGTAGGGATATCCTACTCCTCTCTATGGGTTTTGTCTTTAAATTTTGGTATTTTGAGATGTTGGGCTTGGTTTGGTATTTTTGTGAAAGTTTGGGGCTTTTGTGTAATTTTACAAAAGTTGGGGTTTTATTCATAATAAACCTAGATGCATGTTTGGCATAGAAAAATGGAATGATTGTTGAATCATTGATGAAAATGGGACCTCAGGGTTGAAATGTTAATTATGGGAATTGACCTAATTACATTGTTTAATTAATTGGGATAATTAATTGAGAAGAATGAAGAAATGAAATGTTGATTGAATATCCATTGTGCATTTATTTTCTATTTAGAAATAACTGCTTTGGGCTATCGGTGGAGGATAGTCGTAATTGTTGTAGACAATGCATGATGATTAGGCAAACTGAAACTAATCAATGAAGTGTGTCATGGAACTTGACGGTTGATAGAATACATTAATTGTATGTATTGGGTGATTGTGTATAGAACCAATGTGTTTGTATACGTTATGTGTGGAGGAGGAGATAGGGGATGTACTCCGCGGTTTAGGGGAAGATAGGGGATGTACCTCTAAACCGGTTAGTGTTGGGAGAAGATAGGGGATGAACTCCGTAGATACAGCTCATATGCTTGTCTAGAAGTGAAGATAGAGCTTATATGCTTATCTTCGTGATGTGTGGATATAGCTCATATGCTTATCTGTGGATATTGTGGTTATACATATCTGTTGTAGAATGTGGATATAGCTTATTTGCTTATCTGAGAATGTGGATATTGTTGTTATACATATCTGTTGAGAATGTGGTTAGTGCTTATATGCCTATCCGTTGAAAAAGGGAAAATGAAAGGAAACTTGGACTCATAAGTCGTATGACATAAATATGTGATTTATGTGATTGTATCAGTGTTGGCCATCTATCAATTGCTAATATTTTAGTCATTGTTCATGGTTGGTTTAGTGTATTTCTACTGGGCTGTGGCTCACCCTATATGGGAATATCATTTTCAGGTGCAGGTAGCATGCCACCTCCAAGGACATAGCTGGGAGGCTAGAGGCGGGCATACTTTTGTTGCTTAACTTTTGGTGTATTACATGTAACTTCAAGCCAAGGGCTTAATGTGTAAACGAGTTAGTACTCTTTGTTGTAACCAAGTGTTAACTTGGAAAGCTGTAAGCCCGTAGGGCATTTTGTTATGATGTTAACATGTAATACTTATGTAATAGAACTCTAAGGAATAAAGGAATGTGGTTAGTTTATATGTAAATGCATGCCTTATCTGACGGGTTTAATGTTGTTATTTTGAGGACGTTACATGTAAGTTTTAGAGAAATTTATAAAAATCGTGACAAAAAGAAAAAAGTAACTAATTGTCAATTTTTATCGACATATACAAAAAATCGTCAAAGAATTATTTTTAGCAACGATTTTACTATGACTAACTTTCAATAAGACTTAATAAGAAATAAGTCCAACTTATAGGATCTATTGGTAATTTATCCTTTTAAAAATGCCTAAAATATATTGTGAATTTGATAAAAAAATAAAATTAAAAATTCTTACTTTCTCATAAATCTTAAATCAACATCTTCTCTCTCATTCTTTAAAAATTTTCCTAAAGTAATTGAAGTAAAAAATATGACTTTAAATTTAAAATTGTATTTTTAAAACTATGATTTTACAAAATAACATATATATATATATATAATTAATTCAAAATTACTTTTAAGTTGAAAATTTTTATAATACGTACATCTTTTTAAAAATTCTATAATACGTTCGTCTTTTTGTTTTTTGTTTTTTTGATAAAATATAATACATGCACATAAAAAAGCTACGTACCATATGTTGAATTCTAATTTTTGTACTTTTTGTTATGTTGAATTATGGTATTTGTTATGACTTTATACGACAATTGTTAGTTATGACTTATTATGATTATTATTTTGATTATAATCGAACACGTCTTGGGTTATAGGATAAGTGTTGTTAAGTTACAATATTGGTTATGATTCATTGTGATTTTGATTATGATCTATTATGATTATTATTTTAATTATGACTGAAAAAATTTTGTTATGCCTCAAGTAACATTTAGTTATGATTCATTGTATTTTTTTTAATTGTGTTTTAAAGCGATTTACTTATGACATTTGTAATATAACTACCACAAATTATCATAATTTACATAGAGTACACACCTTAAAAAAGTGTACATTGTAAATGACCCAATTAAATTTTATAAATACATAAAATATTGTGAATTTAGTAAAAATAAATAAAAAAAACTCCACTTTCCCGGCATCTTCGTCCCCATGCCCATCCCACGACCTTTCCCTCACTTTTCTACTCCCTTTCATTTATTTATTTTATTTTATTAATTACCCAACTTCCTAGCAGCTTCTACCATGTCCAAATGTCTACCCGTGGAGTCTCATTCACATTTGTTGCAAGAGACAATTTTATGTGCAAAGAAGTGTCGAAGCTTCCAGGATAAATCATAAAGCAACAGGTAAAATATGGAATCATTTCCTCTCCTTTTATTTTTAATTTAATGTTATTTTATTTTTTCCTCAGTCTTTCCTTTTACATATATGGTTAGATATAGTTACATCTCCAATGAAATATCCACTACGCCAAAACAGGGCATTAACGGCGATTTTTTTAACGGCGGTTTTTGTTACCGCCGCCGTTAATACCGCCGTTAATGTATCTTTAACGGTGGTTTCGTTACCGCCGTTTAAAAAACCGCCGCTAAAATATCTTTAACGGCGGTAATGAAACCGTCGTTTAAAAAACTGCCACTAAAGCCCTCTTTTAACGGCAGTAACGAAACCGCCGCTAAAGCCCTCTCATTACCGCCGTTAATGACGACGGTCTTTGCCAGCGGAACTCCGGCGAGTGGTGACCACGCACGGCCAGAGGTTGAACATGACCATCTATAATAAAGCAAAAGTAATGTTTAAATAATTTAGGGAATATATTTCATATAGAGTTGTTGTGGTGGAGTGGTTGGTGTGCGTAGATTAGAGGTTAAGGGTTCGAGACGTAGGGGGTGCAAGAAGAGAAAATTATTTTTTAAAAAATTTGAACCTATTTATGGCGGTAAAGAACCGCCGTTTTTTGTCCTATATTACTGCCGTTTTTTGTCTACTTTTAACAACGGTAATTTACCCTTTTATGACGATTGTACCTTTTCCGACACGAGTATAAACGGCGGTCCTAAATTACTGCCGTTAAAGGCTTTAACAGCAGTTTTACATCCTTTAACGGCGGTAAAAAACCGTCGCTAAAGCCCAATTTTGGCGTAGTGATCTATGATGCCTTGACAAATAGCATTCATCCCACCCCAGAGCCATTCTTCTGGTCTTAATTCTTTGTGTAGCTTTAATCCAATGGAGATTGTCCTTAAAATAGAGTGTGTATTATGTTTGACAAAATAACATTGGCAGAAAAAATCATAATATAAAAATATAGAAAAAAATCTCATTTAATTTTTTCTACATAGGCCCAAAACCTTTAATTATGATGTTGTCGATAGCCTCTAATTTACTAATGACAATTGTTTCAAATCATGTTAGTGGTGGTGGTGCGGGTGGTAGCGGTAGCAATAGCGATGGTAGTAGTAGTGTTGCCATGATGGTGGTGATTGTGGCGGCGGTGGCGGCAGTGGCGGTGGTGGCATGGTAGTAGATCGGTGATAGTGATAGTAGTAGTGGTGGTGGTTGTGTTGGTGATAGTGGTAGTAGTGGCGGCGGTGGCGGTGGCAGTGGCATGGTGGTGGTGGTGATAGTAGTAGCGGTAGCGATGGTGGTGGTGGTAAATTTATAATAGTGTATATCAATACTTATATTTAGTATTTATAAATTCAGTTACAATTAAGTAAGTTTCAGATGATTTTAAAAAAAAATTAAGTTTTAGCCAATATTTTAAGAGACACTTAAGTGATATCAATTGTGATTGTCAAATGGATTTAATTAATTATTACTTAATACATTAATACATTAAGTTTTAAATACTGAATCATGTTATCAAACACCCAATCTTCTTTTCCCTATTTTTTTGTTGGCCTTACTATGCCGTGGACTGTGGTGTATCCAAATGAATAAGTCTATCCCATATTAATGATTTTACTAAAAATTTTACCAAAAATACAAATTATTAAATGTGATTGATTGTGAAAATAACAATAATATTTTTACGTCTAATGATATGTGGACATAGATGCTTTTAATAGAATTGTTAGTAAAATTTTAAATAGATATAGCATTGCTCGTATCCAAATATCCCATATGAGTAAATGAATTCCAATAAAAACAATTTATGTTGGGAAAATTTATTTTAAAGGTCTCACTTTCTCACCAGCTTCATCCATCCATGCCTGTCTCACTATACCCCCATCCCAATAAAAACAATTTACATTTGGAAAATTTATTTTAAAGATCTCACTTTCTCACCAGCTTCATCCATCCATGCATGTCTCACTGTACCCCCCTTTGCACTGTCTCTAATCCACGATCCCATTCACATTTGGTGCAAAAGAATGCAAAAATCACACATATATATTTTTTTTTTTATTTGTTTTTAATAAACTTTTTTTATATATATTTTAGTAATTGTAAAAAAAATTCAAGTATCTAGATTAAGTACATTTTAAAAGTAAAAAAAAAAATTAAAATGTGAAAAAAGTTACTAAAAAATTGAATTTCAAATTTGAAAAATCAAACAAGAGAGAATCCAAATTTTCAAACCTACCTCATACGCTAATGCTTATGCGTGAACAATGATGCATTTTTATTAAGGCATACCACACTTAGCTCTGTTTGGTAAGAGATTTTTTGGTTTAAAAAAATTAAAAAATCACAAAAAAAATTCAAATTTCAAATTCAACTCTATTAGTAAAATGTCAAATCATACAGATTAATCAAGCAAATTTTTTTTCACAACTGTCTATTTAATTAAAAAAATAATTCCAAATATATTTTTTTATCTCATAAAAAAAAAATCACTAAAAACCTAAGTTGGAAGCCGCCTCTTAGAAGAACGATTGACGCCAACCATTTGTATAAATCAGTGGCTACCTAATTGGCATAGTTAACAATAGAAAACAAAGTTTCAATAAACAATAACTATTCACAAATATATAAAAAAAAAATTACAACAAATTAACTGCTAATTAAATAGTAATTAAAAAGTCAACACAGTCACCAAACCCAACTACCTAGCCCAAACTTTTAAGAATAAATAAACAATTATAAACAACCTCACAATGAGACAAAAATAAACACCACAAAGAATTCAAATCCTTCTCTAGTGTATATTATTTGTTTTGCCACCATTTCATATCATTAAGAAATGAAAAAACATTATTTAGTTTCATGAATAATTATTTATGAACAGGAATCAATTATGAATATCACTTAAATAGTTATTCCAAACGATCACAGAAAATGGATGACATATAGCAATATTTGTCTTTAAATAATAGAGCAATGATTGAATTGGTTTAGGGCATTTTGGTTTAAATTAAACAAGTGAAGGTGGGTTAGATTGGTTCATGATTTTCCAAAGGATAAGAATTTTTAAATAATTATAAGGATAACAAAAGGTCCCACAAAAAATAATTTGGGGAAGACTTGGTAGAACATAAAGTCAGGAATTCTTATCAAGACACATACAAGCTTCCAGGAAAGACCATGTAAATTAAGATAGCATTTCTCTCATCGTTTTCTTACTTGGTACTTCATTTACATATAGTGGCATCTATAAATATCCATGGTGCCTAAACAGATATATAATTCATATCTTGGCTCTTCTGTCCTTAATTGGTCTTTCTTTGAGCTTTAATCCAATGGCAATTGTCAGACCTCAAGAAATCTCCTCCTCCAATTCTCATTGTAGTTATGATGTGTTCTTGAGCTTCAGAGGTGAAGCTACTCGCAAGACGTTCACTGACCACCTCTGCACAGCTTTAGTGCACGCAGGATTTCGTACTTTCAGAGATGACGATGGAATTGAAAGAGGGGAGAATATTAAGTTAGAATTGAACAAAGCAATTCAAGAGTCGAAGATTTCAATAGTTGTCTTCTCGGAGGACTATGCATCTTCAAGTTGGTGTCTTGATGAACTTGTCATGATCCTCGAACGCAGAAGGACTGTTGGACATGTAGTTCTACCTGTTTTCTATCATGTGGATCCATCTCATGTGAGGAAGCAAAAGAAAAGTTTCAAAGAAGCATTTACGAGGCATGAAGAGAGATTTCGTGCAGAAGTGAGTGAAAGAAAAGTTGAATGGATTGGCAAAGTGGAAGAATGGAAGGCAGCACTTAGAGAAGCTGCAGATTTGGCAGGGATGAACTTACAAAATCAAACTGACGGGTAATTTTCTCCCAAGTCCTTTTCTTAGCTAAGCATTACTTGTATCACCATTTTTTGGATTTCGTAGATTAAAGTATTTCATACTAGGGCCTTTTGAATGAAGAATTATGTGTTCAAATTTTGGAATGAATTGTTTTGTTAATTATGACAGATTTACATAGTTTAGTTTTTGTAAGATAACCTTCAAACACAAAAGCATCCTACAAGTCAGTTTCCCAAACAAACAACTTGAATTTATTAACTCATGATTTTTTTAAGATGCTCCTTCTTTTCAAGTTATATGAAAAGATCACACGTAGCTATTCATTTCTTTTCGTAGACATTTTATTGAAACAATTGTGCTACGTAGCTCGAAAGAGAGATTTCCTGAATCCCCCAAATTCAAAACGACGTTGTTTCGTCATTTTGATTTTTTTTTTTTTTTCAATAACTGGAAGAAGAAAAATCAGAAAAGAAGAAGAACAAAGAAGAAGAAGAAGAGAGAGATAGAGAGATCATCAACCACCCATCATCATCATCATCAACCACCCAACACATCATCATCATCATCATCACATCATCACAGATCAGAGGCAGAGATCAGAGATCAAAGGCCAGGTTGCGACGATCGGAGGCAGAGGCAGAGGCGGAGGCGGCGGCGGCGGCGATCGACTCTCTCTCTCTCTCTCCATTCCCTCTTCCCCTCTCTTCTCTTTCTATCTTTCTCTTCCTCTTCCTCTTCTTCACTCTTCTATCTGTTTCAGACATAAGGGGGGGAAAAAAAACTGCCCAAAATGACGTCGTTTTGGGCAGTCGGGGGATTCGCGGAAGAGAGATTTGAGCTACGAATGATTATTCTTATTGAAATTTGGCCCATTATTTAAAAGTTTCAACAACTTGGCTTACTAATCAAAAATTGAAAAACAGAACAGTTTATATTAGATAAAAGAGTATTGTTTCAAAACCATGATAGTGAAAACCCTTTCTTTTCATCTAAGACTCTTCCAATTGTTTCAACAAAGACAGTAACATGGTCTTTTGGTTCAGTATTGCATGAGAATTAGCAATTAATTTCAATTGATGGCATTCTTATTGTTCTTTATTTTCCATCTTAATCTGATAATTAGACTTGAGTCAAAGTTTATCCACAAAATTGTGAAAGTGGTTGGAGACAAACTAAGTCGCACAACCTTGGGTATTGCCCCCCACCTGATTGGAATATATTCTCGAGCCAAAAACATTGGGCTTTGGTTACAAGATGAGTCTAGTGATGTTGGTATAGTCGCAATTTGTGGGATGGGTGGAATAGGGAAGACAACTATCGCCAAAGTACTATATAATTCGAACTTCTCAAGATTCGAAGGTAGCAGTTTTCTTGCAAATGTAAGAGAAATTTTAAAACAGCAAGATGGTTTACTTCGATTACAATGACAACTTCTTTCAGATATGTTAAAGGGAAGAAAGGAAAAATTGTACAGTGTTAATGAAGGAGTTGTAAAGATTAAAAATGCATTATGTTGCAAAAAAGTTCTTGTAGTCCTTGATGATGTGGATACAGTAGATCAATTGGATGCAATACTTGGAATGAGAGACTGGCTTTCTCAAGGTAGTAAAATCATCATAACCACTAGGCGTGAGCGATTGCTCAAGGCTCATGAAGTTTGTCGGGTGCACAAGGTTGAAAAATTGGACAATGATGAATCCTTAGAGCTCTTTAGTTGGCATGCCTTTGGGAAAAATTGTCCCATTGATGGTTTCATAGAGGACTCAAAAAGGGTGGTACATTACTGTGGAGGGCTTCCATTAGCTATAAAAATTTTGGGTTCTTCTCTGTCTGGAAAAAGTTTAAATATCTGGAAAAGTCATTTAGAAAAATTGAAAGCATTTCCTGATCATGAAATCCTTGGAAAACTCAAAATAAGCTATGACTCTTTACAAGATGACCACGATAAAAATTTATTCCTCCATGTTGCTTGTTTCTTTGTTGGGATGGATGAAGATTGGGTAGTCACAATTCTGGATGGATGTGATTTTTACACAATGGTTGGGATTCAAAATCTCATTGATAGATGCCTGTTAACAATTGATGAACGCAAAAAGTTGGTGATGCATCAATTGGTTCAAGAAATGGGAAGAGAAATTGATTGGCAAGAATCACCTAAGGAGCCGGGAGAACGTAGTAGACTTTGGAATCACAAGGATTCCTTGAATGTTTTGAGAGAAAATACTGTAAGTATTAACCTCGTTGCTTTTCATGTTTATTTCTATTTATTTATGTAGTTATTCTATTTATATAGGAAAAATGATCTACAAAAAACTTTGTATAATATAATAAAAGAAAATGGGTAAATTACACCATCGGTTCCTCTAGTTTGATCAAAGTTTTATTTGATTCTCGTAGTTTCAATTTGAACAATTTAGTCACTACAATTTTTTTATTTTTTATTTTTTGCATTGTGGACTCTCCAACATGTCTTGTTAAGATTTTGAATGGAAAAAAATTATATACAAAACTAGAGGGACCAAATTGAAATTCAAAACAAATTACAATGACCACCAGTGTAATATATTCATTACAACGATAATCCCTATAGTTTGTTTGAATTCCAATTTGGTATATTACACCAGTGGTCATTGTAGTTTGCTTTGAATTTTAATTTGGTCCCTCTAGTTTTACGTATGATCTTTTTTTGTTTCAAATTCTAACAGTAAGTAACAATGGACTATGTTGCAACAAATTTGAAAGTGTAGGGACCAAATGGTTCAAATTGAAACTACAGAGACTAAAGTAACACTTTGCTTAAACCATAAGGACTAATAGTGTAATTCAACAATATATATATATATATATCATCTATGATAATATGACAATTGGATTTTTGAAATTATCAGTTTCATTTCTGTTGTTTTTATTTGAAAAAGGCCACATCATTTTGTATGATTGATCTTTGCAGAAATTATATTTTTATAGCATTACTCTTATTGATAAAAATTGCCCTCCTCTTGTTCATTGCCAGGGGACAAGAAAAATCGAAGGCCTCACACTTGATATGAATTTGTTCAAGAAAGACAAACATGACAGGACAATTTTTGGTGTTAATAGAAAACGTCATTATGATGAATTCCTCGACATGCCATTTTTAACAAATACAAGCAACTCATTTAAAAGACATTGTTTTGGCATGTTCTCCTCGAAGAACGAAGGCACTGCTCTAGGAAATTCAAATCAACTAACTTTGGAAGTTGATGCATTTTCAAGGATGCATAAACTAAAACTTTTGCAGCTCAATTATGTGCAAATAAGTGGAAGCTTGAAAATTTTTCCTAAAGGATTACGATGGTTATGTTGGCATGGATTCCCTTTCAAATTTATACCCTGTGATTTTCCTTTGGAGAGCCTGATTGTTCTTGACATGAGTTATAGTAGCTTGCAAAAAATTTGGGAATGAGACAAGGTATGTTACAAATGTATATATATTTTTTTAATTTCGTATGAAAACTGAAGAAATATTAATAGTAGCTTTTTTCTTGTTTAACAGCTTCTCATGTCACTAAAAATCCTTGATCTTAGTCATTCCCATTGCCTTAAAACTCCCGACTTCTCGAAAGTCCCCAATCTGGAGAAGTTGATATTTAAAAATTGTGCAAGGCTAGTTGAGGTTCACGAATCCATTGGACACCTTGAGAGACTTGTTTTGTTCAATTTAAAAGATTGCAAAAATTTGAGGAAGCTCCCGAGAAGCATTTGTATGCTAAAGTCTTTGGAAACACTTGACATCTCAGGTTGCTCAAATCTTGAGGAACTGCCAACAGGAATGGAGACTATTGAGTCATTAACAGTTCTCCATGCAAATAGAATTTCCATAAGTCAATTACTCTCTACCAGTAAAGAGGTCAAATCATGGCATTCATTCATCTATCCCTCTCTGTTGAAGCCAAGAAAAAGCATGGAAATTTCATGGGCTCTTTTACCACAGTCCTTGGTACACTTAAGTCTTGAGAACTGTAATTTATCAGATGATGATTTTCCTAGGGATTTTAGCAACCTATCCTCGTTGCAGATTTTAAATCTGAGTGGTAATCCAATTCGTAGCGTCCCAAATTGCATCAGAGGTCATTTTGGACTCCAAAAGCTTTATTTAATTGGGTGCGAAAAGCTCTGGTCAGTTGAAGTGCAGTACAAATTAAAAGAATTATATATCCCAGATTGTATATTGTTGGAGAAAGTAACCTTTCAATCACTTCCATTAACCCTAGAATGTAAGAACATATGTGGCAATCAATTTGTCGATTGCAGGTTAGGAAGAACATTTCTATCCCTGGACTCAGAGCAAAATCTAGTTGAGATTGAGGGAGATTTCAAGATTGAACCTCTAGGAAATATTGACATGGACATAATTAACAATTTGGGCTTGTCCAACTTAGGATCCATGGGATGCTCAAATGTTATGCTTTCATGCTTTGGGTCACAGAAAGCAAGGAAGTTTCCCCTGCAGGTCTCTCTCTCTCTCTCTCTCTCTCTCTCTCTCTCTCTCTCTCTCTCAGTATATACATAATCTTTAAATTAATTATGCTTTATGTCGCACAGGGATGTCATGAAACACACATATTCTGTGCTTATTGTTTGGGAAGCAAGGTTCCAGACTTGTTTAATCTTAAAAATGAAGGATATTCAATATCATTTAATGTGCCATCACATCTTAATTTCAGAATCCGATGCTTGAGTGTATGTTCTATTTATGCACTTTCTGATAATCAAAAAGAACATGACTATAATTGGGACGCACATACTATTATCAGTAATACGACCAAGAGTTTGATTTGGAGTCATTCCCCATATGTCATTGGCATTCCAGAAGCTGATGAGGATATGATGATGTTAAGTTATTGGAAGTTTGAAAATCAGTTGGAAAGTGGCGATGAACTGAATATTTCAGTGGTTGGAGATGGAGATTTTCAAGTGAAGGAGGTCGGAGTCCATCTTGTGTACAAGGAGCAAGAAGAGAAGAGTAGCCAATCAACTAGTGAAGAAGCATCCCAACAATTCTCTCTGTATGGAAATGTAGTTCCCGAAAATGCATCTGCAGTAAGTCCGGCGAGCAAAAAAGTCTACCTACTAGGCACTTGTCGGATGGATTGTAGAATTTGTAATGGTCTATAATTTCAGCCTTCATGCACTGCTACCTCGGGAATTGGTTGTTAAGGATTTCGATTAAGTGATACGAATCAGTTGTATATTGCTAGTACCTCTGCTTTGTGATTTTCTGTTATTTAGGAAGAAGTTATTTCAGTGAGAGAGAATATGTTGCTGCTTTTCTTTGATTTTGATGATGCTGTGTACTACTGTTTAGGTGAAGTTACTGGGATTATATTTTACTTTGGAATTGCTCAGAGTTATATTTTAATTTGGAATTACTCATATGCTTTGCTAACGTAAATCTTGCTTAGTGCCTGACAAAATCAAATTCAAATAGTCTATTTTAAAATAGGAGCACTATTTGGATCCATGGGCTTCGTCATAGATTTTATTTTAATAATTCAAACTATTCATTTTATCAGGCACTCACTTCGTCTGTTTCTTTCACATAGAAAAAATAATAATAATAATTAGATCAATCTAATAATTATAACCTATTCAATTTATCGCATTTTTCACCAAAAAGATAAATAGTTTATTTGTAAAAACGCAGTTGTTGTCCAAATTTTTGGTGTCACCTAATAAATGGAATATATTACAATCATCGGATAGACTTAATTTTTTGTATAAATGAAATACACGAAATATTTAACAAGATAAACAATTTGAATTATCAAAACAGAACTTATGATAAGTTCCACGAGTCTAAACAGTGTCCTCCAAAGAATCCTCCTCCAAAATAATTGGAGAGGGTGAATAATAAATGAATACTAATCACCCACTTAATAACTAATGACAAATAAAGTCAAGCACACAAAAAATTTGCACATTCCAAATTCGTGTGTTATCATTTTAAATCAAAATATTCAACAAAATGGATTTTTAATTTTAAAACGACACTGCCACCTCATTTTAATTAATTATTCCATATTTAAATTATGGAATCAAAGGTGTTTTGCCAATTAATATTTAGCCCCGGTTTGGTTTTCATGTTGGGCTAAAAAATCACAAAAGGACAAAAAAGAAAAGTTAAAAAAGTCAAAAACCAAAAGACTAAAAAAGCCAACAAAAAATTTGTCATTCCAAAGTCAAAAAGCCAAAAAAGCCAAACAAGAAAACCAAATAAAAAAAAAAAAAAAGTCTCAAGCTAAAAAAGTCAAAAAAACCAAAAAGCCAACTAAAAAAATCATTGCCAAACAACCCTCAAGGTTGAAAATTCTATTATGTTAGGGTCCATAAGACTCACCATGAATTCTACTTTGATAATCTAAACAATTCATTTTGTAAAGTTATCTGTGTATATCATGGTCCGAGAAAATTAGATCGATACAATAATTATAATTTTATTTTTATTTTATCATGTTTGTCTCCTAATGTCATTTATTTTTTTTTAAGACAAATGCTTTGGTTTAGTTTTTTAAATGAATTTTGAATTTCAAGTTGTATTTTAGAAAATAAGTTTTTGAAATGAGTTTTGAAAAGAAAAAGTTTGATTGGTTATAAATTTTGAAAAGAGTTTTGAAACTAGTTTTTGAGTTGTATATTTCGAAAACTAGTTTGGTTATAAGTTTTGAAAAAAAAAAAATTTGAAATTAATTTTTCATTTAATTTGTTTTTTGAATTTTTACATTTTTGTAAAAAAATATTTATTTATGGAGCATTACATACAAGTCCTATTTTGTGAACTTATAATCCATTAAGTCCTAGATAAAATTATTTGCTCCTTCAAGTCCCATTAATTTTTAATAAATTTTATAATTAAATATCCAAACAAGCAGTGAGCTCCATAAACATATCCTTCCTAGAAAGAGAAGACAGAGTCCAGAGAGAGAATGGTGATCAGAGAAGTCACATCCAAATTGCCGATCTATTTGGCGAATTCACTCAATAGTTTGAGACTCGAAGGGCAAAAAACAGCCGCCATTGAAATTCTACAGCAATTCGATTGGGAAGTTCCAGATTGGGTCATCGTTCTTGGTGGAAATCTAGGCAACATTTACGCATTCTACAAAGGATTCAAAATGTGTAAAGAATTGGGACTCGTTGATCGAATTCCAAGGCTTGTTTACGCTCAAGCTGCGAATGCAAATCCATTGTATCTACATTACAAGTCAGGTTGGGGTGAATTCAAGCCAGTGAAAGCAAATACTACATTCGCTTCGGCTATTCAAATCGGAGACCCAGTATCCAGTGATAGAGCAGTGTTTGCTCTCAAGAACTCGAACGGGATTGTTGAGGAAGCAACTGAAGAACTTATGGGTGCCATGGCACAGTGGATGATGAATAGAAACAGAAGAAGGGCATAGATGGCATCCCAGGAATTAAATTTAACTTTATCGTTAACACTTACTGATTCTTCTGAATTTTGATTGAAATTGAGAACATTCTCAATTATAATATTCTTAATTTTAATCATGAAAAATTGAGAAATTTCTCAAAATTGATAATTATAAATTTCTTAGTTTTGATAATATTCGTAGTTCATACTAGAAAAAAATTGAGAAATTTCTTAGTTTTGATAATTATAAATTGAGAACATTCTCAGGTTTGGGATTAAAGGGCAAAATGTCAATGGGACTTAATGGTTCAAAAACTTTTTGATAGGACCTAAACTACTACCAAATATGTAGATAGAACTTTTTGGTAATTAATCCTAAAATTAATGATGTTGCCTTTTGTAGTATTAAACAATTAGATCAACTCATTAGATTGTAAATGAAGGAAATATTATTAAGTAGTTCTAAAACATTATGTGAAAATGTTTGTGGTATTCCAAACTAATTACGTAGCAAAGAATTTTACGAGTATGATATGATAACTCACCTTATTAAGTAAATAGGTGATAACTAATGATATACTTAATGTGAATGTGATTTTTCATGGGAATATCATGTAAATAATATCACATGATATTTAAAACATATTTATTAAAATTTCATTTTATTTAAAATGAGGAGTTTAGATTACCTAAAATTGAAAATCTCACCTTCACTAGTGAAGTTGCATGCATTGTGGGATCTGAATTATTCATCTTATATGACAACCTGAGAAGAATATGCATGCAAAAATTTAGATTGATCAGATATAAGTAATTATATGATCAAATCACATATATATTATAAAAATAGAGCATCTATTCTTAAAAACATGTATGCGGCATAAATAATATGACAATCGAAATTGTATCAACTAATTTTTTTGTATGAATAATTTTTTTAATTGATCGTATAAGATCAATAATTTGGATCATTGATGTAAATCCAAATTAGCCTCATAATAATAAGTCAATTTTACAACAAAGCTAAGATTTTCAATTTAGCAAATCTGGATCCTCCAAATTAACATTGGATTGGACTTCTCTCAAGTTCAAATATCTGAATTTGAAAGGTTTGTAAGACCAACCATGAGTTTTGTTTTCAAATAATTTATTTGGTAGAGCTTTTCGTATATATCATTCATAAAAAAAAGGGGTAAATTACACTGTCTGTAACGCCCCAACTTCTGGGCCTTTAATTAATCAAATCAACCTCCAAATTTATATTGCAGATAACTTATAATCTCAAATATACAAATCGTCTCCATAAATAATTAACTCAAATGTGTCCAAAACATAAATTATACAAATCTTCAAAAATAATATATAGTTATGGACTAAAAAATCTCCAACTCAAATAATCTCTTTAGATGCTTCAACTCCAATCGCTACTAAATTTGTTCCACACCTGAAAAATAAATTATTTCGAGAAGTATACAATACAACAGGAATAATAAGGCTCGGACAGAAAATAAATCAACAGAGATCCAGCAATTACACAACCAATTAGATTCGATAATCAAGCAATTTACCAAATTGCACAAACAAGTCAACTTGACATATGATAATTTATCCAGAACCAAATACTCGGTCCTACTCGGTACATGACCAATGACCGGCCTCACTCACCTCATCCAAGCACAACTGCTTATCCGAGCTATTGGTTCAAGCTATTGGCAAGGTCTACTCGATCCATGCATGGAGCAATTCCACGTCATTTAGCTAGACAAATCAACACTAACTACACAGAACAACTTCACAGAATTTATCAAATGACCAAAGCACTCAAACGTGTCAACAGAATGATTTCACAGGATTTATCAAATGATCACAATAATCAAGAGGATTACAAATTGGAAGTAATTAAAATAAACACTCTTTGCAAGAGATTTAAAGGAATCATATTGTATACCACTCGAATTACCTCAAATCAATCTCCTTAGTCGCCAACACTCAAATCTCGATATTTCTCCATGGATCTCCAAAGTCTAAGACATAAGGTATGTAAGGTTTCACAAAATCTACAACTCTCCTTCTCTATGAAAATGCTTACTCTCACTTTAAACATTCTTAATCTAAACTCTAAATCTATATAACAAATGGAGAGAGATATGGGAAGAACCATAGAAAGAAGTTGAGAGGTGAGCTCAATTTATAGACAAGGATACTTGGGACAAAAGAAAAGAAAGACTTAGGGCCAAAGAAAGGAACTTTACTTGGTGGGCAAGAAAGGGATTTACTTGGAGAACAAGAAAAGAAACTTCCTTGGAGACAAAGTAACTTGGAGAGAAAAGAAGATTAAAGAAATTAAAAATAAAAGATTACTTGGTAAGCAAGGAAATGATGAAAAAATAATAAAATAAAATTTACTTGGTGCCCAAGAATAATGAAAAAAATATTTTTTAAAAAAGGAGATGAATAATAATGAGATGGAGAGAAAAAGAGATAAAATAAATAGAGAAAAATAAGTTAGATTCACCAATATCAGGCACTAAAATATTAATACCTCAAAAATACAGGGATTTCACACTGACACCCCCTGAAGTTTCTGTTTAATATAGATCCCTCCTCACATTTGAAAAATCACATTCCTCTCCCTGAGATTTGTAATCTAATTACAAATTTCCCATGTTAATGTCATGTCCTAAAATTTTCTAAATGACCATCTTGTCATTTTTCCTATCATTTCTTCTTTCTATCATCATTATCACATTCTACAACTTTTCTTCATTAAATTCTAACTAAACATATTCTTATTGAGTGATGATATAAAAATATAAATTTTATATAAAATTTTAAAATATAATGATATAGCTTAATGGTGACATTTCACTTTAAAACAAAATACCCATAAACATTATTTATATTTACAACAATATCACTATTACAATATTTTTATGTTATTTTTTTAAATAAATTTTTATATATGAATATAATTTTTCATTTTTATTTCCACCATTATATCTAGATTTATAAATTTCTTTTATTGGTACTTTTGGTATGTTCCATCCGAAATCTATTTTTACATCTTGAAATTCATGTTCTTCTTCATTTACTACTATATCAGGTATGGGAGCTAATGATGTAGATCTAGAGTTGATTGAATAATTACTTCTGAATAATCGACTCATGATTCTAAGATTTATACACTAATCCTAAAACAACTAAATTCTTCAAGACTTATCATGTGTGGAGAAATGAGTGACTTGATCCCTGAGGTTTGAATGAATGATCTCTGAGATGACATCATGTTGAGACCACCATCTCAGAAACCAAGAAGAAAATTCTAGCTTGAATTGATGATCAAAAGAGAAAAACCAAGAGTGACTATATGTTTCATTTTGATGCAAGAGGACTTTGAACCATGCATCCATATAATCAAAATAATTATATTGTATCGTATGATTAGGAAGATTTCATCACAAGAAAGAGAGACCTCATTCATCAAGAGATACAATGTTGTGTATATACAAAGAATGGTAAATGATTTTACTAGTATTGACTTTGTCATAAATGAGTTAATGACTATGGACTTATGATGGAAGTGGATATCTTTGTAGAAGGTAATTGACTTATCTGGATAAGATGGAATGAAATGCCAATTAGGAGGGAAATAGGTTTTGACTAAGTCAATGACATTATGACTGTTGTGGATTGGTTCTTTGTAAAAAAGTTTGGGTGATTGAGGTTTAAGAACATAATCTGTTCTTGATGTTGACCGATATGGATAATTATGAGGCATGGGTGTAATTGTCTAGGAAGCAAAAGGGTCAGTGGCAAGAGCATACGTGTAACTAGGTTTGGGAATAGTACCAAGAATTTGGTATTTGTTGACTAGATTAATTGGGAGTGCAACAATGGGTTGACTGGTTGGAATAATAGCAAGTGGTTTAGAGGAAGGTTTCTGACTTGACATCTGTAATTAAGAAAAAGAAAATCTTTGTAAACTTTGATCATCTTTGCCAACTACTTCAGTCACTTAACTGTAAGTTGATCATGAATTCGTGAATGAACATTAGTAGGTATTCCTATGCATCAGGTTCACTCATGCCGATTTCTTCATCGAAGATAGGAAATTCATTTTCATCAACTTGTACTGCATGTTGAATAGTTTCACGTGTATCATTAGTGAGATGTTTGTCCCACCATGACTTAAGCATGCCAGTAAAACCAGAGGTAATAGGAGAGACTATCTCAAGCTGAGTATAGTAAAGATAATTACTCAGATAGCTATTAGCTACCATAGACATGTGATTTAACTTTTAGAGGATTTGATTTTCACTAAGACCATCAATATTCCATTCATATAATTTTTTAACAGAAATAGAAAACTGATTATTAATATTGGCTTCTTCAAATTGAAGATCAAGTGGTGTGAGTTTAGTGTACCAATTTTTGGTAAGAGTGGTAAGATTAATTTTGGGAATACTATTCTATTAAGATTATTTGATTGGAATTGTTGTTCTAGGTGACTAATTTCATTATCAATGGAAGTATCTGATTCGTGATTAGTGAAAATCCTAAGTGATTCGTGATTAGATCAAGATTAAAATATTCCAAATCTCAATTATCCAAAACACACAATCTAAATCAACAAGCACTTACGAAAGTGATTTAGATAGTTTGTTTTTCGGAATAAACAATAAATCGACACAAACGATTTTTACATGGAAAAAAACCACAATTGAAGAACCTTCAATTGTAATAAAAAACCACGGGCGAAACGCCACTAATCAATCCACTACTGAAGAAAGAAAGATTACAAAGATAATACACAAATTACCCAACTCAGTCTATTTGTCTTCGAATCTTCTGTAACTCTTTCACCACGCCTTCGTCTCGGAATTGATCAATCTTGAAGTTGAATCCACAACTTCACTTGTCGAATTAACGACTACGTACAGAATCAAACGCCTTTTGAAACTCTACGCTTGAATCTTCGGAATCCACCGAAGAGAACTCTTTCTTGAATTTAAAGTAACAAACTCCTTGATGTATGTATCTTAGATCATGAGTGAAGAACTCTTCTCAAAACATCAACGAAAACTCACAAAAACCTCAGAAGAAAACTTCAAACAAAAAACTAGGACTCTTGAATAAGATCTAGGAAAAGTAAATCCTAAAAACAGCCCAAACAGATATAAATAGGCAACCTGAGTCCGCGATCTCCGCTCGAGCGCCCAACAGCCCGCTCGAGCAGCTTCAGCAAAATCTGCGTGTGACAAAACAAAGTTCCGCTTGAGCACTTGATAACCTGCTCGAGCACACAGAGTTATGCTCGAGCGCTTGATAACCCGCTCAAGCGCGAAATCACACCTTCCAGCATTTTTACAGACTAGACAAAATACTGAGAGACCCCAATATCCGCTCGACCGCCAATGGTCCCGCTCGAGCGGGAAAGACAAAAACATAGAGAAAGTTACAATTTGTTCAACACAAAGTTTTGTATCCGGATTTGACAATAAAGGGACCTAACAATCTCCCCCTTTGTCAATTCCTGGACAAAACCTTTCTAAACAATTGTCCTTAAACACACGCACTAGACAAGATTAAAAACAAAGAAAAAAAACTCAAAAGAACTCTATAATCAAACAATCTTGCCATGTATCAATCCATCCATCCATCCAATCTTCATCCAACATTCACCTGTGAAAAGGCTAGCAACATACCAAAAAAAACAAAACTTGTGGAACTGTATAAGAATATATCAAAACATACATAGAAAGATAACCATTCAAATGTTAACAAGAGTATCCATCCAGACATAACCAAATATGAACATTTTATCCATATGAACAAACATCCATCTAACAAAAGATATCCATCTAACAAAATATGTACCATAAAAAAATGTCCAAAATGTATACCACCAATATCACCAAGTGCAATGAACAATGAACCACCATGAACCACTGTATCACCGAACTCTCCCCCTTTTTGACCGGGAATCAAGGAATCAATGAATCATGCACCAAGGGGAGGTGGTGGCTGCTGAAGCTGAAGTAAGGAAATGATGTGGGCCAGCTAAGAAGTAGTGTGGACGGCAGTCAGCTCCAACTGACCAAGGCGACCATCAAACGCATCAAAGCGGGCATCCAGAAAGTCCAATCGCCGGGTCATAGCCTCCTCAAAATGCTGAAGCTGATCATGAAAAGCTCGAGGTGGAACAGGTGGAATAGCATCCTCCTCACCCCCTGTTGCGGCAGCGTCAAACTCAGCTTTCTCAGCGAGTCCAGCAGCGGTACCTGCAGAAGTGCCGGCCCGAGAAAACTCCCCCTTAACATGAGCACGACTTTGGGACACGGTCTTTTTAGTGAACGGTCGGGAGGGGAAGGCAAACTCATCATCCTCTAAGACACGGACCTCAAGCTCGAACAAAAGACGGTTGATCATGCAACCGTAAGGAAGTCCTAACTATTTATTCCCAGAAACACCTATCATCTTCTTAACAATCAGTGTGGCTAGATCAATAGACATGTGGCGGGCGATACAGAATAAAACAAATCCTTGGTCTTGATTAATTTCGGAGGAGTGAGTGGTCACAAGGATGTTGGCACAAACAATAAGATTAAGCAGTCTAAACTCAGGAAGAAGTTCAAACTGTTTAATCAATGCACCCGTAGGCCAAGGACGGGAAGTACCACATAACACCTCAGTCACATTATTGAAATCACAGGTAGGACGGCCTAGAACTAGAAAAGGATAGTGTTCAGGGTACACTTGATCAATCTTAAGAAGTTGGCGAATGAGATCAGGTGTGACAGAAATGGATTTGGACCGAACCCAAGTAGTGAATGAAGGCTCAATGTCACTAATTTGCTCAATATTACAGTAAAATTCTCGAACCCAGCCGAGATTTTGACGCCCAGAAAAAGACAACACAAATCACCACCAAGAGGGTCAAACAATGGACGGATGTGAATGGACTCGAAAGTGGTAGGCTGGATATTCCGTTCTAGGTGAACAGTTCGAACCTCAAAAGATTTATGGAACGATTTAGCCTGTTTGGCTGTCTAAAACCTATCAGTATTAAAAGCAGGATGAGACACTGTGGCCTTAGGGGCAGACATGATGATGTGAGACAACTAATACCCAAAAACCCAACAATTCCAAAAAAAAACAAACCGAACAGAGAACAAGGCAAACATTAGTAATATTAGTAACAATGAGATTGAGAATAATGAAAACAAGTATGACACTTACAATATGATGCAACTCACATATAAAATGACTAATGTAGGGCATAATAGCAATGTCAAACACCAAGCATGAGTCCAAAGCTATGATAAACAAAAGCCACTGAGAATCGAAATCCTTGTAAATCAGAACCAAGACCCCTAAAACAACACTATGGGAGACCCAAGGTAACGCAATCGAACTCAAGCCCATCAACAACATGAGACCATATAAAAAGAACAATGAAAAACCCTAGGTCTAGGACACAACAAGACACAGAACAAAGACATGAAAACCACCATGAAAAGAACATAATGACACAGTGAAAGTGTGTGAGAGAAGGGAAAAGAAACTTAAACACAAAACACCCAAAATAACCCGAAATACAACCCCCAAATTTTCCGAAATTACAGAAAAAAACAGAGAAGAAGAGAGGGAAACACTTACCAAAGGTGAAATCGGCAAGGAAGAGGAAGAAGGAAGGTGAAATCGAGCACACACAGTCTACTAGGCAAACCCTAGGTCTGAGAAACTGAAGAAGAGGGAAAAAATTGACCTGAAGAGTCGAAGGAAGGAGTTTTATACAAAATAGGTCCGCTCGAGCGTAAGTATTAACGCTCGAGCGTCACTCAAAGCAAGCTGACATCCGCTCAAGCTCGAAGAAGGACGCTCGAGTGCAAAAATACCTCTCTCAGAACTGTAAAGCAAAGAGCAAACTACTGCAAGGCTCAAAATCACGCTCGAGCGTGGGAATATCCACTCGAGCGGGGTAAAATTCATTTTTTTTTTTTAAATAAAACAAGATACTTAATATCTAGAAGAGAGACCTGGAACAAAAGTAGATGATCACATTTAGCCAAAAATGAATACTAAGATGAAATAATCCGCAATTCATGAATTCTGTAAACTTGCATTTTAAAAAAAAAATGACACTGGAAATCATGAGCAAAGCAGATAAAATATAATCAATGATCATAAGCTACATGAGAATGTACAACTCAAAATCCAACATGAGAGCTCACAAAATAAAGTGTGTGTGTGCAATCCAAAAGAGTTCACTGAGCTAGAGTTAATCCTCGTAGTGATCAGATGGCTAGACCTCCACCAAGAGTAACTCAACAACACAGAGAAAAGTCAAACCCCTAGGAATCACGGGGTATTTGTCGAGTAAATACGGAGGCTCTCCCTCAATCAATGAGTCCTTTTTTTTTTTTTTTTTGACTTTTTCTTCTTGTGGGCACTCACTGGTGGCATTTACGCTCAAGAGTATGGAAACCAAACCAGAGAAGAATGAAATCATAAAGGATGGCCTGGTTGGTGCCTCTGAGGTAACCTTTTCCTAATGCCCGGACTTCAAGGAACTGAGGGAGAAACCGTGGAAGTGAAAACATATGGTAGCTGGTTAAGAGACTCAACATCACCCATGATATACTAGTATCGGTCAATTCCACTATAAAAGTACAAGAAACACTGTTAGTGGTCCATAGAGAACTTTGATCACTTGTGCGGAAACCCCTGCAGCAATTTATCTCAAGGATGTGTACAGAATGAGATCATGAGGTTAATGAGCATGGGCATTTAAAATGAGCTATGAACAGTGAACAATGAGATCTTGTAAGCAGCATGAGTAATGTACATAAAAAAAGTTGGATGCAAGAAAAATAGATATCAATGACAATGAGATTATGGCATCCAAGCACATATAAGGCAAAACACTTACACCTACTCAAGGAACAAGTAACACTCTAGTGATCGAGCATGACACCCAAGGTCTTTCTAAGGAACTCAAACCGAAGAAGATCAAGGGATTTTGTAAAAATATCAGCTTTTTGATGCTCAGTGGGAACATGCTCAAGAACAACAAGGCCCTCTTCCACTAACTCTCGAATAAAATGATGACGAATGTCAATGTGTTGGGTGCGAGAGTGTTGGACAGGATTTTTTGAAATGTTTATGGCACTTGTGTTATCACAGAAAAGAGTGAGAGTGTTCTGTTCTATCCCATAATCATGAAGCATTTGCTTCATCCACAGCATTTGTGCACAACAACTCCCTGTAGCAATGTACTCAGCCTCAGTAGTCGAAAGAGAGATGGCATTTTGTTTTTTACTATGCCAGGAAACCAAATTATTCCCAAGGTAAAACCCCCCCTCGCGGATGTACTCTTCCTATCATCAGCACACCCTGCCCAGTCGGCATCAGAAAACCCAGTAATTTCAGCTGTAGTATCAGTAGAAAACCAAACCCCATACCCCAATGTCCCATTAACATATTTAATGATGCGTTTGACAGCAAGAATATGAGACTCTTTAGGACTAGCTTGGTAACGGGCACAAACACCTACACTGAAAGCAATATCAGGACGACTGGCTATGAGGTACAAAAGACTCCCTATCATACTCCTATAAAGGGTAGGATCAACATCAATACCAGAGGAATCTTTGGAGAGGTGAAGACCGGTGCTCATGGAAGTGCGTGCATGTTTGGCAGACTCAAGACCAAACTTTGACACAAGATTTTTGGCATACTTAGACTGAGAAACAAACATACCTGAAGGAGACTGTTTAATTTGAAGACCCAAAAAATAAGACAACTCTCCCATCATGCTCATCTCAAACTCATGTGTCATGCAATCCGAAAAATATTTCACAAGATGATCAGTAGTGGATCCAAACACAATATCATCAACATAAATCTGAGCAACAAGAATATGAGACTTAGTGTGTTTCACAAATAAAGTCTTATCCACACTACCCCTTTGAAAGTCATTATCAAGAAGAAAGGTAATAAGTCTATCATACCAAGCCCGAGGGGCTTATTTCAACCCATACAAAGCCTTGTCTAACTTGTAGACATGATTAGGACATTTAGGGTCCTCAAACCCTTTTGGTTGCTCAACATATGCCTCTTCTTTCAAGTACCCATTCAGAAAGGCACTTTTCACATCCATTTGAAACAATTTAAAGCCAAGAAAACAAGCAACACCAAGTAAGATACGAATAGATTCGAGACGTGCAACTAGGGCAAACGTCTCATCATAGTCAACACCCTCTACTTGTGTGTAGCCTTGAGCAACCAACCTAGCTTTATTCCTAACAACAGTACCATTCTCATCAGATTTATTTTTAAAGATCCACTTGGTACCTATCACATTCATGTCTCTAGGTCTGGGAACTAGAGTCCAAACTTTGTTATGTTCAAATTGACCTAATTCTTCATGCATAGCATTGACCCAACTATCATCTAGCAAGGCCTCTTTAAAATTCTTAGGTTCAATTAATGAAACATAACACATATGCGATACCTCATCCCGAATCTGTCTTCGGGTTTTCATTCGATCCGAGACATTTCCAATCACCTGTTGAGCTGGATGATTCAGTTTCACCCTTGCTGATGGTTTAAGCTCAGGATTTGCGGTGACAAACGCAACAGGAGTGATGTCCCTTTGAGCACTCTTTGGACTTGAACTTACCTGTGAGGATGGTGCTGTAACAATTTCTTGTGATTGGTCCGCAACGTCTCCTTGATTTTGTGGTTCAGTATCCAAGATTGGAGACTCACCATTGTCATCCTCATTTGTTGCTGGAGTAGGTGCACCTGTGTCATCTATAACCACATTGATAGATTCCATTAAAGATGAAGTTCGCAAGTTATAGACTCGAAAAGCCCTACTGTTGGTTGAATTCCATAGGAAAATACCTTCATCACTTCGGGAGTCAAATTTGCCCAAAGGCTCTCTATCTTTGAAAATGTAACACTTGCTCCCAAAAGTTTTGAAGTATTTTACATTAGGTTTCAATCCCTTCCACAATTCATATGGAGTTTGTAAAGTGCCGAGCCTTAAATACACGCGATTTATGACATAAACAGCAGTATTTAGGGCTTCAGCCCAAAACTTTGGAGGAAGTTTCTTACTAAGGAGCATGACCCTAGCCATTTCTTGAACAACCCTGTTCTTCCTCTCAACTACTCCATTTTGTTGTGGAGTAATAGGTGTAGAAAATTCATGCTTAATTCCATGCATATCACAAAAATCCGAAAATGAACTATTTTCAAACTCACGACCATGATCAGTTCGGATTCTTATGATACGCCCAATGAAAACACCCTGTTCATTTTGGATTTTAAAGACTAATGCCTGGAAAGTATTAAACGTATCATATTTTTCCCTTAAAAAATTTACCCACGAAAATCGAATAAAATCATCAACAGTTAAAAAAATGTATCTTTTACCTCCGATGCTTTCAGTGCGAGTAGGACCCATTAAATCCATGTGAACAAATTCAAGAGGACGTTTGGTTGTAAAGCTGTTCACCTTTTTATGAGGGGCACGGGTTTGCTTTCCAAGTTGACATGGTCCACACACATGGCTCAAATTCTTACCCAGTTTAGGTACTCCTCTCACAAGCTCTTTGTTGGCTATCTTAGTTAGGTCTTTGAAATTCATGTGACCTAATCTTTGATGCCACAGGTCAATGTTACTAATGATGGCAGAGTGACAAGTGAGATCATTAGTAGTAACAATCCCATAGCAGTTATCAGATGTGCGAACCCCATGTAAGACAATATTTCCCTTTTTATCCAAAATTTCACATTTATTTTTTGAAAACAATACTTCATGATGGGAATCACACATTTGACTAATGCTCAAAAGATTTGCTTTAAGACCATCAACAAGTAGAGCATTATCCAGCTTGGGAAGACCAGCAACACTTATAGAGCCCTTACCAATGACTCTAGAAGTGCCGCCATCTCCAAAGGTAACAATTCCTCCTTCATATTTTTCAAGGGAGGCGAAGTAGGATTTGTTATCGGACATATGACGAGAGCACCCACTATCAAGATACCACATGTGTGAATCACGTGCTTTTAAAGCAGTGTGAACAACTAGACAAGTCAAATCTTCTTTTCTCACCTAAATCTTTTTAGTCTTGGTAAATGTCTTGGCGTTGTGAACACCCTCATGAATCTTGGTATTCGGCCTAGACATGTAAGGTTGTCTCCTAACCCAAAAAGTATTCGAATTTCTACCTTTTTGAGACACCTTACCAAACAATTCATAGCAATAATACCTACCACAGTAATGACAAATAAAAATAGGTTTTACCTCCTTTTTGTTGATCTTACCAACTTTAGGTAGATAAAGAGAGATCAATCTGGTCTACCTTTAACTGTCCCTTTGCTTGAGCCTTCATGTCATGGGAAGTGGAGGCCTGTCCGTTGTGAGCTGTTGCACCGTAGCCTAGCCCGCTTTTGTCACAACCCATTTGTTGAGACCCGAGGATGTCTTCTAAGGATTTGGAACCTTTGTTCCACATGGTAATAGTGGCTCTAGCAACACGGAGTTCTTCATTTTTTTGACAGACTATCTCTTCCAATGTAGCTTATGACATCTCAAGACTTTCAAGCTTTTCTTCATATGTTGAATACACCTTTAGAAGTTCATTCTTTTCAGTTTCACAGGATAGAAGTTTTCCACATAAGTCTTGCCTGTCACTTGAGATCTTGATGATATTCTGCTTTGCTGTTACAAGTTCTCCTTTCAGCCTGACATTCTCACTCTCACATGTTTTGAGCTTGAGAGAGAGTTTGTCGTTGATTTTGGATAAATTTAGAGATTCCTCGTACAGCTTTTCGTAAGCTTGTTGTAGTTCATCGCCATTGATCTCATCATTGTCTTCAGATGTTTCATCATCCTCTTTTTGCTCTTCATTCTCCTTAGCCTCATCCAATCTAGCAACTAAGACAGAAAGGTTGCTGGATGGTGGTGAAGGTGAATTTCCTCTTTCATGGAATTGGCTCAGAATTTCCCATGCCTCTTTAGCCTTTGTGCAATGAACAACCCATTGCTGTTCTTCAGCAGAAATTGCTCCACGAATAGTGATCAGGGTTCTCTGACTACTCGGATTGTCAGCACTGTCTATACCTTCTTCAATGGCCTGCCAGCCTTCTGGATCAAAGGCTCTCAGAAAAGCCCTCATTCTGATCTTCCAAAACAGGTAGTTATTCCCATCAAAGGTGGGAGCATGATGCAGGTTCTGACCACGAGCTAACTCCGCTGGCTTTGGAAGAGGTTGAGTGAAAGTGGACCAAAATGCCATGAAAGCACTATCCCCGTCTTCTCCAGATTCAGGTTCTTCGGGTTCTTGCTCCGACCCGCTTTCATCATCCCAAGTCACAGTGTAGACTTTCTTTCGATTCTTTTTCGAAGGGAATTCAAGGGCAATGTGACCAAACCCTTGACATTCATAGCACTTGACCCCTTGCCCCTTTACAGCCTTCTTTTCAGTTTTTGGAGCAAGTTTTGGTGGAAAAGTTTTGGGTTTTCATTACTCTTGTCTTTTGAAATAGGGTCTCTGAAATTAGGCTTCTTTTTCTTCAAATTTTTTTTAAATTGTTTAGTAAACATAGCCGTCATCTCAGACTCTAAATCAAATTCAGTCTCCGGAGCTTTTGCAGACTCATGAGCACTAATGAAAGCCACACTTTCTTTTTGTTTTTTCTTTGAAATATGGTGGGCTTCATAAGTCTGCAAGTTTCCAACCAACTGATCAAGCTTGAGGGTATCAACATTCTGAGCCTCCTCAATGGCTGTCACTTTTGATTGAAACCTCTCGGGTAAGGACCTCAAAATTTTTCCAACAACTTTAACTTCCGGGATTTTTTCCCCGAGTATGAAACAAGAATTCACGATATCACTAAGTTTTGCATAGAAATCATCAAACGTCTCATCATCGCGCATAAAAAGGGTTTCAAAGGCAGAGGTGCGACGTTGAAGTTTTGACCTTTTGACGAAAATAGTACCTTCGTGAATCGTTTCAAGAATGTCCCAAGCCTCTTTTGCTACCTCACACGTGCAGATACGACGAAATTCTTCAGGTGTGACGGAGCGAAACAGGGAATTGAGAGCCTTACTGTTCCAACTCGAGTTTTGGTAATCAGTTGTGTCCCATTTATCAAGGGGTTTAGGAATATCAACACCATCAATGGTGATAGTAGGTTCACTCCACCCATAGATCACGCAGTGCCAGACTTTCTCATCGATGGATTTTAAAAACGCTCTTATACGAGCTTTCCAGTAAGAATAGTTTGTACCATCGAGTAAAGAAGGTCTATGGGTCGAGTTACCTTCACGAATAGAATCTATATCACTAGTCACACAAAATCACACTCCTATATTTTTTTTAAAAAAGAGTGACCCGCTCTGATACCAATTGAAAATCCTAAGTGATTCGTGATTAGATCAAGATTAAAATATTCCAAATCCCAATTATCCAAAACACACAATCTAAATCAACAAGCACTTACGAAAGTGATTTAGATTGTTTGTTTTTCGGAATAAACAATAAATCGAAACAAACGATTTTTACATGGAAAAAGACCACAATTGAAGAACCTTCAATTGTAATAAAAAACCACGGGCGAAACGCCACTAATCAATCCACTACTGAAGAAAGAAAGATTACAAAGATAATACACAAATTACCCAACTCAGTCAATTTGTCTTCGAACCTTCTGTAACTCTTTCACCACGCCTTCGTCTTGGAATTGATCAATCCTGAAGTTGAATCCACAACTTCACTTGTTGAATTAATGACTACGTACAGAATCAAACGCCTTTTGAAACTCTACGCTTGAATCTTCGGAATCCACCGAAGAGAACTCTCTCTTGAATTTAAAGTAACAAACTCCTTGATGTATCTTAGATCATGAGTGAAGAACTCTTCTCAAAACATCAAGGAAAACTCACAAAACCTCAGAAGAAAACTTCAAACAAAAAACTAGGACTCTTGAATAAGATTTAGGAAAAGTAAATCCTAAAAACAGCCCAAACAGATATAAATAGGCAACCTGAGTCAGCGATCTCCGCTTGAGCGCCCAACAGCCCGCTCGAGCGGTTTCAGCAAAATCTGCGTGTGACAAAACAGAGTTCCACTCGAGCGCTTGATAACCCGTTCGAGCACATAGAGTTCCGCTCGAGCGCTTTATAACCCGCTCGAGTACACAGAGTTCCGCTCGAGCGCTTGATAACCCGCTCGAGCGCGAAATCACACCTTCCAGCATTTTTACAGACTAGACAAAATACTGAGAGACCCCAATATCCGCTCGAGCTCCAATGGTCCCGCTCAAATGGGAAAGACAAAAACATAGAGAAAGTTACAATTTGTTCAACACAAAGTTTTGTATCCGGATTTGACAATAAAGGGACTTAACAATTAGTAATTAAAAGAGGTTGTTGAGTTATGACTGCTATACCTTTTTCTTTAGAAGGTTTGGTAATTAATTTGTTAAATATTTGTTCAATTGCATCAACTGTATGGGTATCTTGAGTGACTAAACTCAATTTATTCCTATCACTTGGGAGGTTAATAAGTGGTTTTTCCAAAGTCTTACTAGGTGATGTATGGTTATTTGACTATTTGATGACATCTATAATTCAGCTATGTAATTAAGGAATCCTAAAAATCTTTGTAACTAGGTTTTGTCTAAGATTTCATCAGAAAATTTAGAAGCAAACTCAATAGATCGACTTATAGGAAGAATAATTCTTTGGTAAACTTGATAACCTAAAAATTTAGATTGTATCAATTTAATCTAAATATATTTAAAAAGTATAAAAGTTATACAAAAAACTTTTAAAAAAATCATTGAATACAACAAAATAAGATAATATATTAAATTTTTATATTTTTGTATGTTTTTGTATTTGGTGAATTTAAAAAAAAAAAAATCACAAAATATTATGCTTGTTAAGTATATCTAGATTAGGTGTATCTAAAAAATAAAAAAATTGCATAATATATTAAAAAAATTCAGTAAAAATAAAAAGAACACAAAAAATAAAAAAACTCAATTTTTTGTTGAGTTAAATCAAAGAAGATTATTATTATTTCCCTTGAAATGACATGAACAAAATATATGTATTATTTTTTTATTTTATATGTATAAAGGTTAAGTGGCAAATATGTCATTTTAATCTGAGAATGGAGTAAGTGTAATTTTTCAGATGTGAGGGAGGATCTGTATTAAACAAAAATCTTAGGAGGTGTCAATGTAATTTACTAAAAAAAAAATTAAGTCAATCTAATAACAATAGCTTTTTTATTTTATTATATTTGTCTCTGAAACAGTATACGATATATTTTAAAAATATACTTGTTATCCAATTTTACAAGACAAATATGATAAAATAAAAATATTATAATTATTAAATTAATCTATTTTTTTTTATGAATAATACACACATAGCCTTACAAATTAAATAATTTCGATGATTAAATATGGAGTACTACATCTTTTGAATTTTGACTTGTTCAATTCGCCTGCATTTTAGTTTGTTGGTTATCCGGCCAATCGTTTGGAAAGAAGGTGATAGCTGATGACAATCGCAATAAATAAAATAAATAAGTATTGCACCCATTGTGTGGATAATCGTCCAAACAATCTACTAGAAAGCACAAATTCAAATTTTCAAACAAAATTAAATTCGAACTACCAATTCTTTTAATTAAGGCCAAGTTTGGCAACACTAAAATTTCACACAAGTCGAACCTTGACATCAGTCAGTCCACTACGTTGACCTATTCTTTTACCAATTTGCTGCGCCAGACAAATTTTACTCTTCACTCTTATGCTGCTTGGTCTGTCTTCGTTCTCTCGTTGTTTGATCTCTAACACTAAAAAGCGCTCAATCCAAATCTTAGGGACCCTCCAACAGCAAAAACAGGTAACCTTTCAATTACAAACAACTCATCTTTCCCACTATCATTATTCGTCAGTTACTAAATTTTTACCAATTTTTTCATCAAATCAAGCCAAAAACACACCAAATTTGATGAAAGAAGCTTTTGGGATAAACTTGATGAAGTTTTTAAGTAAGTGAGGATTGGAGCATTCAATTTTTTCACCAAATCAAGCTTTTAGTTAAATTTGATATAAAGCTATTGGAGCATCCCACACTTGTAAATTAAGCTTTTAACCAGTTTTTTTTACTCAAATTTGATAAATAATTAAAAAAAATAAAATGAAGGATTGGAGATGCTCTAGTTGATATTTGTTTTGTTCTTTTGTTCATTTTGAGTTGGGTTGGTAGTTTCATGGTTAATTTTGTGGTTCAGAGAGTGACTTCTTTGAGAAATTGTAGCATTCCTTCAGTTATATCATAAGGGTTTGCTCAAAGTCAAATGGCCTCCTCTTCCACGCTGCCTCGATGCACTTATCATGTGTTCTTGAGCTTCAGAGGCGCAGACACCCGCAAGGCCTTTGCTGACCACCTCCACACAGCATTATTAGGTTCGGGTTTTCGCACATTTAGAGATAATGATGGTATTGAGAGGTGAAAATGTTAAATCAGAGCTAGACAATGCAATAAGAGAATCAAGGAGTTCAATAGTTGTGTTTTCCAAAGACTATGCTTCTTCCAGATGGTGCCTTGACGAACTTGTGATGATCCTTGAACGCAAGCGGACATCAAGACATGTAATTTTACCAGTCTTCTATGATGTGGATCCTTCCCAAGTTGGGAAACAAATGGGGAGTTTTACAGAAGCATTTGGTAGAAACGAAGAGTGATTCATGGGGGAAACTAATGAAAGGAAGAAGGAGTACCTGAGGAAAAAGGTGGAAGGGTGGAGGGCGGCACTTAGAGAAGTTGCTGATCTAGCAGGGATGGTCTTACAGAATCAAGCTGACGGGTAATTTCCTCATATCTTTAATAGACTTCATTTGGTAATGCATTATGAAACTGTTTTTGAGTTATTAAAAACTGTAATATTCACTATTTCATTTTAATAAGAGTTCGCCACCTAGTGCTGTGGCAAGTGCTATCCCACCTCAGACTAGTTTGTGGTTGTGTGGATTTGAGTTACAGGAATCAGTCTGTCTACCAAAAAAGTGGGGCTGAGTTACCGTCAAATATATATAACTGAACAACATATATGTTAATATACTTTTACAAAAACATGTGCTGGTAGAAGTTGATTATTGTGATGATAGTTGCCATGGTGGTAAAAGTTTTATGAATAGCCCTTTTGCATAAATATTGCATATCATTTTATTTTGGTGGGCAGTTGTGTATTTAATTTGTAGTGGAGTCCTTCTTCTTCTTCTTCTTCTTCTTCTTCTTCTTCTTCTTCTTCTTCTTCTTCTCTCTCTCTCTCTCTCTCTCTCTCTCTCTCTCTCTCTCTCTCTCTCTCTCTCTCTCTCTCTCTCTCTCTCTCTCTCTCTCTCTCTCTCTCGACTGATTGTTGAAGTCTTCCCCAAAATAGCACAACAATTAAACGAGTAGAGAAATCCTATTATGCTTTTTCCATAATGTTCCTTGCATGGCTAGCCTATTCTGTAATTCAAAATTGTCTTCTTCTTTAATTCAAAATTATCTTGCACAACCACACATTTTGTGTAATCGCATTTTCTTATCAAACTTTGGACAAACTATTTGGAATTTTCCATTACTTATGCGAGTAGATTAGTATAATTTTAAGTCATGGCATGCTTATCGTGCTTTACTTTCCACTTATCTGCAACATGTAGGCATGAGGCAATATTTGTCCAAAAAATTGTCAAAGTGATTGGGGCTAAGTTGAACCACAGTCTTAAATGTTGCTCCCTACTTAATTGGAATAGGATCTCAAGTCCAAAACATTAGTTCATGGTTACAGGATGAATCAACTGATGTTGGCATAGTAGTGATTTATGGAATGGGTGGAATAGGGAAGACAACCATTGCCAAATATGTTTATAATTTGAATTTTGAAAGATTTGCAGCTAGCAGCTTTCTTGCAAATGTTAGCGAAATTTCAAAACGATCCAATGGTGTAATTCGTTTACAAAGGCAACTTCTTTCAGACCTTTTAAAAAGGGAAATGGAAAAGGTAAGCAGTGCTGATGAAGGAATCATTAAGACTAAAGATACCATTGGTTGCAAAAGAGTTCTTGTAGTTCTTGATAATGTGGATCAGCGGGACCAGTTTGATGCAATAATTGGAATGCGCAATTGTTTTCATCCAGGAAGTAAAATTATCTTAACCACCGGGTACAAAGCCACTGTTAAGGGCTAATGAAGTTTATATGATGCATGAGGTGAAGAGATTTGATAAAGATGAATCATTAGAGCTTTTCAGTTGGCATGCCTTTGGACAAGACCATCCCATTGATTGTTATGTTGAGTGTTCAAAAATGGTAGTACTACACTGTGAAGGCCTTCCTTTAGCTCTTCAAGTTTTGGGTTCTTCTCTATATGGGAAAAGCTTAAATATATGGGGAAGCACAATACAAAAATTGGATGTTATTCCTGATTCTCAAATTCTAAAAAAGCTGAAAATAAGCTATGATTCTTTACAAGATGACCATGACCAAAATCTATTCCTTCATATTTCTTGTTTCTTTATTGGAAAGGGCAAAGATTTCACTATTAGAATCCTAGATGAATGTGGTTTCTACCCAACAGTTGGGATTCAAAATCTCATTGACAGATGTCTCTTAACAATTAATGAACAAAACAAATTGATGATGCACCGATTGCTTCGAGACATGGGAAGAGAAATTGTTCGCCAAGAATTACCCAAGGAGCTGGGTAAATGCAGCAGATTATGGCACAACAAAGATTCCTTTGACGTTTTGAGAGATAAAACTGTGAGAAACGTACTACTCTTTTACCTATTTAATTTTTTTGGGGTTCATGGATGTTCTTTTCTTATTCAAGATGTCTTATCTTGCCAGGGAAGATAATTGTTCCATGACAAGCTTTGGTGTTAATAATGCAAAACAACCCCGCTTTGAAGAACTTAGTAACACATCATTGCTTACAGACCAAGGCAACTCACTGAAACGACGTTGTTTTGGTTTCTTCTTCTGGCACCCAATAAACATTGGTGTAAGAAATTCAAATCTGGTTGAGTTGGAAACTGATGCATTTGCAAGGATGCACAAACTTAGATTGCTGCAGCTCAATTATGTACAAACCATGAGAGGGTACAACGACTTCCCTAAAGGATTAAGATGGTCGTGTTGGCATGGATTTCCTCTAAAATCCATGCCGAGTGATTTTTCTATAGAGAGCCTAATTGCTCTTGACTTGCGCAATAGTATCTTGGATCAAGTTTGGAAGGGGACCAAGGTATGATTAATTATTATTTATATATTTTTATATTTTTTTCATTTTTTTCTTTTACTGATCTTTTATTTTCAGGACCAACATATGAATTCTATAAACTGTTTTCGTATTTTTATTACAGTTGCTGGGATTATTGAAATTCCTCAACCTCAGTCATTGCTATGGCCTCACCAATACCCCTAACTTCACCGGACTCCCTAATCTTGAGAATTTGATCCTTAAGGATTGCATAAACTTGGTTGAGGTTCATCAGTCAATAGGGAAATTAGGGAGGCTTGTTTTCTTGAATCTAAAAGGTTGCAAAAATCTTGAGAATCTTCCAAGCAACATTGTTCATCTTACATCCCTTGAAAAACTCATTCTCTCTGGTTGCTCAAAGCTTGATCAGTTGCCTGAGTTGGGAAAGATGAAATATTTAACAGTGCTCCATGCAGATGGAACTGCCATAAATAGAATACTGACTACCACTAGTGAGGATAAATCATGGAGTTCACTCTTCTGGTCTTGGGTATTGAAACCAAGAAAAAGTACAGAATCCATCTATTTTCCATTGGCTTCTTTACCAGGCTCATTAGTAAGCTTAAGCCTTTCAAATTGCAATCCGTCAAATGATAATCTTATGAAAAGTCTTGGTAGCTTATCTGTGTTGCAAGATTTGAATCCTAGTGAGAATCCAATTTCTAGCCTACCGGAGAGCATCAAAGGTCTTAATGTGCTCCAATCACTTAGGTTATCTCGTTGCACTAGACCCCAATCACTGCCAGAACTTCCAATGAGTTTAGAAATGTTGAATATAGATGGATGTAGCTCACTGGGAATGGTAACAAATCTTCCTAACTTGTTGAGATCTCTGATTTTGGACTCAAGTGATTGCGAAAAACTAGTTGAGGTTCAGGGGATATTCAAGTTAGAGCCTATTGGAAATGCTGGTGCAGAAGTGATTAACAACTTGCGCCTAGTTGATTTGGAATCCATGGGAAGCCTTGAGGTGGAATTAGAGAACAACATGACATGCACAAGAAAGAAAGGTCCACTTCAGGTTCTCTCTCTCTCCCTCTGTGTGTGTGTGTGTTTATGTGTGCATATGTGTATATATAGTTGTTTGCATAATTGATCGTTAATATTATTTTGAATACCATATCACAGGGACTATATGAATGTGGTATATATAGCATATTTGTCCCTGCAAATGAGGTGCCAGGCTGGTGTAGCAATAAGAGAAAGGGGTCCTCGATATCATTTAATGTGCCTTTAGTCCCTAATCTCAAGGTTGTAGCCTTGAACGTATATATTGTCTATGCATTTGCCAATGATATAAGCCTTACAAACTATCAATTTGATTATATCAAAATCAGCAATAAGACCAAAGGTCTAAAGTGGACCTACCGTCCAAAGTTCAAAGGCATTCCCGATGATGACAGTATGATATGGTTTAGCCGTTGGGAAATAGGGCATCTTTTGATGGAAGGTAGCGATAAAATGAATCTCTTTGCGAGTCTTGATGATGAGCTTTATCAGGTAAAGGAAGTTAGAGTCCAGATTGTGTATGATGAGTGTGAAGAGAAAGGTATTCAAAACCACAATGCCCATCCTTCTCTTCACAATGTCATGAATGTTGGAGATTTATCCGATTATCATGTAAGAACAGGCTCGTACTTTCTATGCCATCATGGTTATGATAGCCATCAAGACTACCACCAAGACGGTTTGTCGTCTAAGACAGACAAGATTTTATTTGGGGACTCTGAAGAAACAACAGGTGATTTTATCTTTCCATTTGATAAATATGATTAGTACATAAAAATCATATCACTGATAGCAAATAAGCAGAAATAGTGGTTGTAGTTGTCGATGTGAGTTGTTGGTAATCTAGGGAATGCTCTAAAAATCTGCAATTTTATTTCAATATTTATTCCGATCTGATCTACAGGGTTTACAGATGAAGAATGAAAAAAAGAAGATAAAGAGAGGATAATAGCAGAAGGGTGACTTGCTGCTGGCAATGGCCGGGACAAGAACATTAGTAAACTCCCATTTTCTTTGATATGTTTTTGTTTTACTCAATTTTATTGATTACTTGCAATAATAACCCTTGTGTTATTCTAGCGCCACCTTCCGAAAATGCTGAGATTTGATATTTAAAACAACATAACAATGTTTATGTTTTCTGAAATCGATGGTCAGTCCCAGGAACAAATTTTTTGTCGTAAATTTTGAAAGTCCAACCAAAATAAGAGTTTACATGTATGAAATTACAAGCGGTAAATCAATAACAAATAATATATAGTATTCTTTTCACATGATTTGAGTCTCCTATAATTCCTTTTTAGTTTCCATTGTCCTTATTTTTTCAGCAATTCCAATTTCTTCTGTTTACAATTCAGCCCAATCTGCACCGAATCCAGCTATTTTCTATCTTGTATTGGTAAATTTAGAAACATTTTTGTGCTTTGTTCAGGCAGTCTAAGGCAGCCAAATTCCATTACATGTGTGAAAAACAATTCAAATCTGATTCAACTCTCTTATCTTTTTCTCTCTACAAGTATGGGGAAAAAAAAATATAAATAAATAGAGCATACAAACCGTACAGTTTTGCTTGTAATTCTTGACTATTGATAGTTGATTAAGATGGACTAGATCAAGGAGAGTTCGTTTTCAAACTTCAATTATTCCTTTGTTCAGTGGATAATGAAGTTATATAGATCTAATCTTGCGTTTAATTGGAGAATTTGATGAGAAAAATAAAAAAAGAGAACGGCCATGTTTGTTTGGGTAGACATGAGCTTGGGATTGGACTAATAGTCCAATAAAATTATTAATCCGATGTTTGGTTAATTAATTATTTTAAACTTGACTATTAGTTAAGATAGGACACATAATCCAACGGATTTGTAGTCCTAAGACTATTAGTCATGGGAATGCTAATCCAGTCCCCCCAAACAAACATGGCCGAAATGTAATCTCACTTTTTGTTGAGAGCGGGGTGGGTGTTGCCACAGCAAAACGGGACTATTTTGTTTAAAAAAAAAAAAAAAAAAAAAAAAAAGAAATATTGAAACAATTCCCTTTTGAGCCACCGTTTTACTGTATTTTACCTTTTAGGCTTAGGTTGATTTTAGAAAAAAAAATAGAAGTAAATATATATATATATATAATTTATAATTTATAATATTTTTATTTGTCTCAAAATCAATTTTTTGTAAATTTTTTTTTTTGAGATATTATGATGACAATCTCTATATTTTGATTCTTATGTCATTTTAGTCCTTATAATGTCAATTGGCTTGATTTTGACATTGAATTTATGCTTTTGTCTCAATTTGGTCTAATTGATTACAATTCTTAATTTTTTTTTTAAATGAAAAATATGTCTATAAGTGTCATGTGTTATATTTTTTTAGGTAAAATTATAAACTTACTTAACTCAGTTAATTAATCTCAATCAATTTAGTGATAATTTTTTTTTAAAAAAAAAAAAACACTAACCGTATTGTCAATTGGATCAAATTGAAACAAAATTTAAAATTAAGGGTTAAAATTGAACTAATTGCAAATGTAATGATCAAAATGACCCGAGGGGTTAAATATAAAGATCATTGGTGTAATTTGCCCCAAAAATTTTAGGGTAAATTGCGCCAATAGTTCTTATATTTTGTTTTTGTATTTTTGGTTCATGTAATTTTAATTGACTTGATTTGACTATATATTTTTTACTTTGTCCTAACTTGATTCAATTCATTATAGTTGTTAAATATTTTTTGTATAAAAAATGGGCAAGGAAGCTGCATGTGTCACGTTTTAAGAGTAAATTTGTAAACTTTATCAATTTGCTGAGTTAACATCAATCAACTTAATAATTATTTTTCATCAAAAATCCTAACGTTATTATCAATTGGTCCAAATTGACACAAAAAACTAAAATTAATGATCAAAATTGTTTTTTTATTTTAGGTTTAGCAGAAATTGTATCCGTAGTACCTAAATTTGGTCCATTGTGTTATATTGGTAACTACACTTTCAATTGACTCAATTTTGATATTTAATTTTAATTTTTTTATATCAATTTGTTCCAATTGATAACGACGTTTAGATTTTTGATGAAAAATAATTATTAAGTTGATTGATGTTAACTCAGTAAATTGATAAAATTTATAAATTTTCTCTTGAAATGCTTATACGCATATTTTTCATTAAAAAAAATTAACCTCAAATCAATTAAAATTACATGAATAAAAAACATAAAGACAAAATATAAGAACAATCGGTGCAATTTATCCTTAAAAAAATTAATAAAAAATTGATTTTGAGACAAATAAAAATATTATAGATTTTTTTTTACTTCCCATTTTTTCCCTAAAATCAACCTAAGTCTAAAAGTTAACTACAGTAACACTGTGGCTCAAAAGCTGTTTGTTTGTTTTGTTTTGTTTTTTGTTTTTTTGGCAATAAACAAAACGGCCGTTTTGGTTGTCACAACACCCTCCTTGCTCCCTTTTTTGTTTGGTTATAATAAAAAATAAAAGGAAAAAAAAAAGTGAGAGAAATACAATCTCACTTTTTATCTTTTGGGATCAATTAGGCTATTTTATTTCTTCATTTTTCTAATTGAACCAAACATAACTAGTAATTCAAATCCTATCAATTCTTTCTCATTTTCTTCCTATTTTCCTTTTCATTTCCCCCATCAAAATTTTCAACTAAACACAGCCTAATGGAAAGGAAAAAAGAAATGCAATCTCATTTTTTGTTTGGTTATAATGAAAAATACAGGAGAAAAGAAAGTGACAGGGCAATGCAGTTTCACGTTTTATCTTTTGAATTAGCTATATTTTTTCTACAATTCTCAACTCAATTAAACATAACTTGCAGTTCAAATTCTATCAATTTTTCTCATTTTCTTTCTATTTCTCTTTCTTTTTCTATTTTTCTCATTAAATCCTCTAATCAAATTCAATCTAAAGAATTCAAGAGATGAATTGAGTTGTGGATTTAACATGAGTGCTCCAATTCCAATGATAAAAATGGTGAAAGAAACAATACAAAGGATCCAAAGTAATAGGTGTGAATTTGCCAGGTACTGTGAGAGGTTTTGATTCGTATTGTATCTTATTCATCAAAGTGAATAGGTAGGGCTAGTGATTTTTTTAATTATCATTGGAAGTTTTCTAATAGTGATTGTTTTCCACAGTAAAATTGATTGCGCTTGATTGATTCAATTGTTAGATGGATGAAATTCACGTTTGTAAATATTAGATTGGATCTATCATTGTTCTATTGAGAATAAGTAAATGGTATTTGTGAGGGATTAGCTTGTCTTTAGTCCACTTTGTTGACTAGATTGTCATGTTCGAGTCCAAGGGGCTCATAATGAGTTCCATCTTGATGATTCGAATCGTTTATTTTTAAACCAACACATGTTGTTTATCCATGAAAAAAATCAAATTGATTCGATAACCATAGTTATGTTATTTTATGTCATTTATTTAAAAAAAAAAAGCCATAAATATTATTTAAAAACTAGACAATTCATATTTTAGGAAACAAAGGTAATAAACTAACGTGGTTACGATTATCGGATCGATTTTTGTAATGGATGGTTTACACATTGTTTAAAAAATGAACGATTTGAATCATTTAGATGGGATCCGTAGTAGGTCGCCTGAGCCCAAAAAACACGATCTAGTCCAAGACAACCTATTGCTTATTCATTAATAGTTAATGATGTCTTAATGTAATTTATTTTAAAAATAATAATAGAAAAAATGATATATAAGTCTATTTTTTAGATTTACTTTTCATATTTAATGATATATAAGTGAGATAATTATTTGATGATTATAAAAGATAAAAGAAAGAGTACTATTTTAAATATTTTAAATTTAAAAAATAAATATAATTTTTAGATTTAAATAATAATGTTTTAATAATAGTTAGTTGATTCGACTTCGACTTTTACTTCGACCTCCACATTTTTTTTTACTAGTTTTTTTGTTTTGTTTTTTTTGTTTGTTTTGGTTAGTGACAATGTGAATCCAGCTCACCGTTTGGGAAGAGCTAAACTAGATTTTTTTGGCTATTTTAGCAAAAAAAAATAAAATTGGCTATTTTAGTCACAAAAAATAAAATATCACATCCAATCCATAATCATTACACTCTTCTCTCACAAAAAAAGTCAAAAAAGCCAAAAAATCCTTCTCAAACCAAACTTTTTAACCCAAGTTAAAATAGTTAAAAAATCAAAAAGTCAAAAAACTAACCCACTTTCCAAACGAAGCCACGCTCTCTCTTTCTCAGCATCTCCACGTAGGTCCACCCCTCTTTAATTCGAGAAATTATTGTGTATTCCCTCTTTAAGTTTGATGAAGGAAGTGGAGCTAATGAATTTGTATTAAGTAGGTCCACCCCTCTTTAATTCGAGAAATTATTGTGTATTCCCTCTTTAAGTTTGATGAAGGAAGTGGAGCTAATGAATTTGTATTAAGTGATTAAAGAATATAAAGGATATGATGAATTATTTTGTGAGAAGCATTGCCACCTATGCCCTGAAGCAACTAATAATTTTTCCTTTAATTTCCCACTAGCACTTCTTTCATTATGATTCGACCACCGACCCTGCCTTTGCCCAATCTCACTTTTTGACTTTTTTAAAAAAAAAAAATTATTATCAAACTTATGCTTTTTCGAAATTTATATTTTATATTTAAATAATTTTTAACTTATTTCTGAAAAAAACATGATTACGGGTTTTTTTAATAAAGTAATTGAAGTCGAAAATATAATTTTAAATTTCAAATTGTATATTTTAAATATGACTTTACAAAATAATAAATATATATAAAATAAATTCAAAATAACTTTACATAAAAAAAATCATATAATACACACCTTAAAATATATATATATTATACGTCCATTTACAATTTTTGTGATCTTTCGTGATAAATAAATTTTTCTTTGTTGCTAAAAAAAAAATAATAATAATTTTGTGGTGTTTGTTATAATTTTATTTGGACTCAATATGGCATTGTGATTATTATTTTAGTTATGATCGAAAATGTTTTGCTTATGCCTCAAATGATGTTTGGTCGTGATTTTTTTTTTTTATCGGTAAAATAGAATTATTATTGATGAAAGAACATAAAGTACAATTTGATCAAGTTATTGGTTATGGTCTATTTTTGTATTAATTATGACTTATTGTGATATTGGTTATCAGCCATTATGGTTATTATTTTAATTATGACTGAAAAATATTTGATTATATCTTAAATTGCATTTGGTTATGAGTCATTTTACTTTTTTTAGTTATAACTAAAAATGATTTAATTATAATATTTGTAGTATCAATGTCACAAATTGTTATAATGTATATACACGCCAAAAAAAAGTGTATTACACAAGGAAAATGCTCTGGTGTGCAAGGCACACCGTATGCAACTCTATTATAAAATTACGTAAGTTAAATATAAATTCGCATAAGTTCGTGAAAACTTAAGACTTGTGTAAATTTGTATTCAACTTACGCATTTTTGTGTAATTACTTATGTAGATTTCTAAAAACTAATCTAATTTTATGGTAAGATTGCATACGGTATACATGCATACCGGAGAATTTTCCATTATAAAATGACATTTTTAAGTTTAAAACTATGTAAAATATACTGAATTTGGTAAATAAAAATTAAAAATCTCCACTTTCTCAATATCATTATCCTTGCCTACAGTAATTCTAGGAACACACAAAAATAGAATATAGATGTCTCAGAAGGGAAGGGATGCGATGGGATATCCCCACCCCTTATGAAATGCCTATATCACATTTTGTAAATAATTTCTATGCACATAAATTTATTATTCTTATTATTTTTTTATAACCCCCACCTTCCTAGCTACTTCTTCAAAGCCCAAAATGTCGACAAACAATTATGATAGCATTTACTCCTTAAAATGTCCATTCACTCGCTTTGAAGCTTCTAGGATGAAAAAAAGCTAAGTTAAGACTTCGATTAATAGAAGAGAGAGTTCTTTGTCAATGGAGACTGGAGGCTGGAACCCAGTTTTCAGAAGAAGACAGATGGGTAACCAAGGTAACAGATTAGTGGAAAATGGGTTGTTCACCATCTTTGTGGATGAGCTCCCAGACTCAATGACTCCTAGGAGCCTGTTTACTCTGTTTAATAATTTTGGAGTAGTTAAGGATGCTTTCATCCTAGCAAAAAGAAGGAAAGCAATGGGCTCTAGGTTTGGTTTTGTGAGATACGATTGGAAGGTTGCTGCTGAAATGGCGGTGCTGAAGACAGATGGCCTGTGGTGTGACAACAAGGCACTGAAAGTGAAGAAGGCAGAGTTCAAAAAAGGTGAGATCAAGCGACCTGCAATGGTAACCAGAGGAAACGATAGGATGATGCAGCGCCAACAGAGGGGTCTCGTGCAACAAGGGTTGGAAAGGGTATGTAGAAGATCTTTTGCAGAAGTAGTACAGAATGGAGGTAGTGCTGGAAAGGCAAATCTTACTGTCAAAGCATATGAAACTGGAAATGGGTGGCTTTATGACAGTATAATAGTCAAACTTAAATCTCTTCTATCATTCAATGAGTTTAAGGAGGAGGTTGCTAGAAGAGGTGCAAAGGATGTAAGAGTTAGAGCTGGGGGAGGAAGGTTAGCTGTGCTAACCTTCAGATCACAACAACATAAAAAGGAGGAAAGGCCAAAGATTGAAGAGTGGATGGTCCACTAGTGCGATTTTGTTACAGATTGGGAGAAAGGAAATTTCATTGTACAAGAAAGATGTGTGTGGATAACATGTGTAGGTGTTCCATTCAACTTGTGGAATGTTACTACATTCAGTGACATTGGCAAGGTGTGGGGTGAGGTTGTTCAGTTAGGTGAAGATATTCTCAGTCAGAGTTCGTTTCAGACTGGGAAGGTAAGAATAATCACCAATCGACTGGAGTTCATAAATGAGGTGATCAATGTTGAATGTAATGGAAATATTTTCCCAGTTAGAGTGTGTGAAGAATTCCCAGCAGTAGTACAACCATGCCATTGCAAAAGCTTTTGCTTCGACAATGTGGGCACTGAATCTATGGGTCAAGAGGAAGTAGATCAGCTGTCAAAAAATGGTGGGAAGGACATGGTGGAGAGAGTTTCAGGGGCAAAAGAGAAGAGTAATGAGTGGCTCTCTGCATCAGCCGTAAAAGAAACTGGGGGTGTCATGGGGACTCCGAATGTCAGTGAGGTAGGTAGGGAGGCTAACCAGGTGCATGTGGTAATTCCAAGAAATGAAATTCAAATTGTTGATGGGCCTATATGCAACCCTGAGATCATCCGAAGCACTAGTGGGCCTGAGAGTCCAAGGCCCAAGGTAAACTTAGAGGTGATTTTGAAAGTTCCTCAGGCTGGGGTATTGGCAGATGGGCCCATAACAGAACCCTCAAATCTAAGTGACTATATAGCCCAAACTGAATTTAGGCCTCATGATCGGCTTCCAGCCGCAGAAAAAGTGATAGAAATAGGAACAACATCAAGGAAGGGGCAGATTACAAAACCAGAGTTGAGGAGTAGAAAGAAGAAAGGAGCTGACCTGTCGAAGCAGACCAAGAATAAAGGAGCAATGACCAGCAATTGTTTTCGAAAAGGAGCTATTTTTAGAGCAGCAGCAGCTGCCATATCACTGTCAGTTGAGCAGAGTCTTAACTCAAGGAGAAGGAATAAGTTCCTAAGTGAAGCCCAAGCTACTATGGAAGTCGGCAAAATACTGGGCTTGAATTGTGAAGGTAAAGAGCAGGAGGTGATTAGCAAATTAATTGAACTTGAAGAGAAGGACCTGGAGAGAATTGATAGGGAGGGCATTACTCCCTAGGCCAGGTCAGGAAAAGGAGAGGGGTTTTGGGACCTGTGAACAGTTTCTGTATGATTATTCTATCCTGGAATGTTAGAGGTCTGCGACGACCTGAAAAGAGAAGAAAAATTAAAAACTTAGTTAGGGAGAGGAAGATTGATGTCTTGCTGCTGCAGGAGACAAAGAGGAGTAAAGTAGACGAAATGTTCCTTAAGTCATTATGGCCATGGGAGGAGCTAGAGAGTATGGAGGTGGGGGCTGAAGGAAGTGCTGGTGGTTTGCTGTGCTTGTGGAATCCACAAATTTTTGAACTAAAGGAGTGTTGCAGTAACAGAAATTTCTTACTTTTATCAGGTATGGGTCTTCATAATTTTAGTTGTGTGATTATTAATATTTATGCACCCAATGACGTGTTGAAAAGAAGACAGTTATGGTATTCTTTAGCCCAGCTTAAACCAGCTTTCTCAAGTCCCTGGTGTATAGGTGGAGATTTTAACGAAATAAGATTCATGAGTGAAAGAAAAGGATGCTCTAGAAGGGAAACAGGGATGAAGGACTTCAATGAATTGATTGATAAGTTGGAACTGATTGATATACCGATGCTAGGCAGAAATTTCACTTGGTGTAATGCGATGGATGAAGATAGATGGAGTAGGATTGATAGATTCCTTCTAGATCCTAGGTGGTTGGAAAGATTAAAGTTGAAACAGTGGGGGCTACCTCGAAGCATTTCTGACCATTGCCCAATACTCCTCATGGAAGATGAGCGGGATTGGGGTCCAAAACCTTTTAGATTCATAAATGCATGGTGCTTGCATCCTAAATTCAAAGAAGCAGTAAAGAATTGTTGGGAAGGAACACAGGTCAGTGTTAGGCAAGGCGACCCACTTTCACCTTTCCTTTTTAACATTGTAGCTGAGGGCCTTAATATACTTATGGAAAGAGCCAAAGAAGAGGGTTTGATTAGAGGAGTCACAGTAGGACCAAATGAGTTAAAACTATCACATTTGCAATTTGCTGATGATACTATTATCTTTTCTGAAGCTGATTGGGAAGAAATCTTTGCTTTGAAAAGGATCTTAAGATGCTTTGAGGTGATGTCAGGACTTAAAATAAATTTCTATAAAAGCAAAGTGTGTGGGATGGGTATTCAGGATGACTTAGTGAAGGTCTTTGCAAAGAAACTTAACTGCCTCAGCCAAAAGCTGCCATTAAACTATCTGGGTCTTCCATTAGGAGCAAATCCAAGAAGAAAGAGCTCATGGAAACCAGTAGTGGATAAGTTTAAGAGTAAGCTAGCTTCATGGAAGAGAAGGTATTTTTCTTTTGCAGGAAGATTAACACTGATAAAGTCTGTTTTGTCAAGCTTGCCCGTCTATTTCCTATCCATCTTCAAGTTACCAGTGGGGATTGCAAAATCACTAGACAAAATTCAAGCCAATTTTCTTTGGGGAAGCTCTGAATTCCAGAAAAAAGTGCACCTAGTTAGCTGGAAGGAGATTTGTCTAAGCAAAGATCAAGGTGGGCTAGGTGTGAGAAACCTAAGTCAAGTTAATGAGTGCCTCTTAATTAAATGGTGGTGGAGATATGGCAAAGAGGATTCAGCTTTATGGAAACAAATGGTTTGCAGTAAGTATGGAGGTTTGGGTGGCAGATGGAGCCTATTTTTAGGAGAGTCTCTGCCCATGTCAAATTTGTGGAAGGGTGTACTTTTAGTGGCTGTAGAAAATCCTGACTTGCGAGATTTCTTTTTGCAAAATTTTAAGGTAATTGTTGGAAATGGTAGACGAGTGCGGTTCTAGATTGATAGGTGGATTAATAATCAAAGTCTGAATGAGGTATTTCCCAGATTATTTTCCTTGTCAGTTGAAAAGGATGGCACCTTGTTTGAGCATGTTCATAGCAGAGGTGTGGGTACAGCCTGGAATATTGATTTTAGAAGGCCTCTTCTTGCTTGGGAAGATGAGAAAGTCTTGAAACTTAATGATTTGTTACAGAGAGCTCCTAGACTAAATGATGGGGCTGAAGACTATTGCTATTGGTTAGCGCACCCTTCTGGAGTCTTTACTGTGTCATCAGTATGGAAGTGGGTGGTAGCATGTAAAGGGCCAACTATCTCAGTCACTAAAAGCATTTGGAATAACTTAGCTCCTCCCAAAGTACAGTTTCTGAGCTAGTTGGCTTGGAGAGGTAGGATTAAGTCCTCTGAGTTTTTACAAAGGATTGGAGTATTGAATTCTAATGTTAGTGCACTGTGTGTGTTTTGTAAGGCTGAGGTGGAGTCTTTAAATCATGTCCTCCTTCACTGTCCTAAGATCTGGAGAATATGGGCCAGTATTGTGAGTTGGTGGAACCTGAGTTGGGCTATTCCTAGTTCAGTGGAGGCAGTACTCCACTGCTGGTTAGGTCCAAAAATGAAGAAAAATGTAAAGGAGATCTGGAAGATGATACCATTGGCAGTAATGTGGTCTGTGTGGAAACTCTGGAATGAGTGCATATTTAATGAAGCACAACCATCTTTGAATGAGTTGGCTGATCTGGTAAAAACCAGAGTTGCTATGTGGGCTGTTTCTTCCTTGAAAGAGTTTAATTACTCGGTGCACGATGTGTTATATAACCTGAAGCAGGTCTGCAACTGTGTATAGATAAAGGGACCTAAGGATGCTGAATTGCTGCTAGTATGCTGGTGCTGGTGAAGCACAATCATTTTTGGTATTTGCATAGTATGTTCTGTCAGTTTTTGGATCTATTTGTGGGATTTCTGTTCTGGCTGGGATTCCTGTTTCTGGCGAGGGGTAGGACTGTATCAGTTATGGTGGTTGTCTAATCTGGATCAAATCTGATGGTCTGCATTTGTTTGATTGGGTTTTGTTTGATTGGGAGGGGTAGGACAGTATCTGTAGCTTGCTGCTGGTATTGGGTTTGTTTTGGATTCATCGGTCTTACGGGTCTTTTGGTTCATCAGTCCATATCTGGTATGTTGGGCCAATGACTTGATCTGTGGATGCTAAACTGATATGTTGGTCTGCCATTGTGTTATGTTAGGTTGCTATGTTGGGCTGGTACATGGTCATGGTTTGAAGTGGCAGTGCTTGTTTTGGTTGATTTCTCCTGTTGGTCTTGTTTTGATTGGTTCCTTACCAATTTTCGGGGTGAGTCTGCCCTATGCTATGCTGTCTGTGGCTGGCTGCAACTTCATCTCTGTGTTCTATCCTCTTCTGGCTGTGATCTGAGTTGCTGTGGTATGAAAGGTGGCTTCTCCAACCTCTCCCATCTGCTGCTATATGTGTTCTGGCCTGTTCTGTCCCAGCTGCTGTGGGAGTTCTGTTTTTGGGGCTGGTGTATATTTCGTTCTGGATGGTTGGTGCTGGTGTACATTTTAGATATGGGTTGTCCCTGCTGCTATATGCTTTGCTGCTGTATTTTTTTAGCTCTAGTTGCTTTGCTGCTGTATGACCAACTTTGGGGTGCTGGTCTACTAGTAGTTCTCCATCTGCTGCAGTGCTTGGCAGATGTGCTTAGGTGATAGCTTTGGTTGGTTGGTTTTTCTTTTTTTTCTTTTCCGTTGGTCTCTCACCAACTTTGGGGTGCTAGCAAATAATAGGGTGTGCTCTGTGATGCCAACCTAGTTGGGATCATTTAGCTCACTGTGATGCTTTTGCACTTCCCTTTCCTTTATTGATGTATCTATCTTGTACTTTGTACTTGTTCTTTTCATCAATAAAGTTTTCTTTTTTTGCCGATCAAAAAACAAAAAAAAGAAGCTTCCAGGATAAATCATAAATCAACAGGTCTTGAGTTTCAGAAGAAGTGCAGACACTTGCAGTAGAAATTTATTTTTAAAATTTTAGTAATTTTTTTTACCTATTTCTCATTTCCATATTATATTGAATTATATTTTCAAAACATGATTACGACTTAAATTTTTTTAATAAAGTAATTGAAATCAAAAACACATTTTTAAATTTTCAATTATATTTTTAATATATGATTTTACAAAATAATATATATGTATATATATATTCAAAATAACTTTAAGTTGAAAAATTCTATAATAGACATTTTAATTATGACTGAAATATATATTTATTATATCTCAAATGACGTTTGGTTATGACTCATTGAATTTTTTTAGTTACGACTGAAAATATCACAAATTGTCATAACTTATACATGATATATACCCAAAAAACAAAAAAAAAATGTATTATAAAATGGACCCTTTTAAGTTCTACAATTATGTAAAATATTCTGACACTACGCCAAAACAGGGCATTAACGGCGGTTTTTTTAACGGCGGTAACGAAAATCGCCGTTAAAAAAATGGCCACTAAAGTGTCTTTAACGACGGTAATGAAACCCTCTATTAACGGCGGTAACAAAACCGCCGCTAATGCCCGCCTTTAACGGCGGTAACAAAACCGCCGCTAATGCCCAATCATTACCGCTGTTAATGACGGCGGTCTTTGCCGGCGGAGCTCCGGCGAAACTCCGGCGAGCTCCGGCGAAACCATCTACAATAAAGTAAAAGTAATGTTTAAATATTTATTTAGGGAATATATTTCTTGAAGAGTGGCTATGGCAGAGTGGTTGGTGTGGGTGGATGAGAGGTCTTGGGTTCAAAACTTGGGGAGTGCAAGAAGAAATAATTATTTTTTGAAAAAATTTGAACCTATTGACGGCGGTAAAAAACCGCCGTTTTTGGTCGACTTTTAACGACGGTAATTTATCTTTTTACGACGGTTGTACTTTTTCCGACACGCGCATAAACGGCGGTAACGAAATCGTCGTTAATACCGCCGTTAAAAGTTTTAACGGCGGTTTTACAGCCTTTAACGGCGGTAAAAAACCGTTGCTAAAGCCCAATTTTGACGTAGTGTGAATTTGGTAAAAGCTAAAAATAAAAATAAAAATAAAAATCCCCACTTTCTTAGCATTTTTGTCTCGCTCATCCCGCCACTTTTCCCGACATTTGTACCCCCTTTCATTTTTTTTTTTTTTCTTACCCCAACTTCCAAGCAGCTTCTTCTATGCCGAAAATGTCCACAAACAAGTGTCCTTAAAATGCCCATTCACACTCGCTTTGAAGCTTAAGGATAAATCATAAATCAACAAGTAAATTATGGTAGCATTTCCTCACCTTTATTTAATTTTATTTTTTAGTGTATTATATAAATATATTTTTTATCTTTTTATTTTTTTTAGGTCATATTATCTCTCTATTTTTTTGCATATATTTTCGTAAAAAATTAAAAAGTACACTTATTTAAATTATCCAGCCACATATCCTATAAATATATATGATGCCTTGACATATAGCATTCATTCCATCCACCCACTAACTTGTGCGGTCTACTCAATCTGTATCCGTTAATTAAATAGACAAATACAAATGGATTATTTTCACTTTACTGAATTCGGATGAATAACAAATGGGTTGTTATAGTCTTTAAGACGTGTGTATCATAGCCTTTTCCTAATTGGATTGATCAAATACTTGTTTATAAAGTATAACTATTAGATTGTAGGTACTATTATTCTATTAGAATAAGTAAAATGATGATACTAGTCAATAATTAAGGCCATCTCTAATATTTCATCAAAGTTAAATTTGATATAAAAAAAAATGTTAAAATCCCAACTCCAACCATTTTATCAAAGAGAAAATTAGTCTAAGGTCCTTATCTCATTTTTTGTAATAGGAGAGGTCCACAATATTATTTTGTGATATCTAAGGTCCCTCAACCCTGACACCCATAATCACAGAGAAATTTGATTCTCTCAAATCAAATTAGTTTCTCTCTCTCTTCCTCTCTCTTTACTCTTCCTCTTTATCAATGAAGAAAGCATTGAACTTGTCAATCTCATCCTCCAATAGCCTCACAAGATCGATCACCACCTTCATCACTGTCACGACCTAAAACAGTCACAACCTCCTCTACTCCGCCGTCGTGCATTGTCTGTGTATGCCACCATGATATGGCATTCATACTCATCAATTTAAAAGCCCGTGTAGGTGGCCACAAATGGTGCGTTGGTCCAGTTTGTTTTCACTCAGCCTCCCTGCGTTGCCCAATTGTCTACATTCCAAATCGAGTTGAACACTCCCATTGCTTGGTTCTTCGAGAATGGCATGCTTCTGTGTTCCAAGTTTGAGTGTACTCTAATGGGTGTCTCTGTTGGAATTTATGGTTTTTATAGTCTTATTTTGGGTCAACTTTGAGCCCAAATTTGAATGGGGCCCACATGTCTTTTGTGGTGGGTTTAAAGAGGTGACGTGTTCCATGTCGTATGGTAAGTCACATGATGCAAATGATTTGTCAAAATCATTTATGAGTGAATGGGAAGTTGACGTCATTTTCGGGTTTGTTGGAATGGGAAATTAAAGAGTCAAATGTAGGTTATCTTAAAATGGTTGTCCCACATTAAAACTTTAAGAGAGCTTATGTGAGAATATCTAGGTGGACAAACTTGGGTTGGGCCCTTAGGGGCACCTCAAGTTTGTAGAAGAGAGGAGTTGTGGACAAAGTGGGCTTTGGCTCAAACCACCACATGTATGCGCCGTCGTCCGTCCGGTCGAGCCAGGTGTGGGTTGTGGGTTGGGTCCTAACATTAATTTTTTGGACAAAATTTATTTGAATTTTTTCAAATTCTTGCAGGAAAATTATTTGAATTTCTAAACAAAATTAATTCAAATTTTGGGTCAAAATTGAATTCAAATTTCTTGTCCAAATTGTGCCTCTTCCAGTTCGAAATTCCCTTTCATTTTCCAGCAGATCAAAGTGTTTCAAACATATTTGAATTTCTGCACCTGTTTAGTTCATATTGCACATGTTCAATTCAATATTATACCTGTTCAGGTCTGCCGAAAAGGCTCCACTTTGCCTATAAATTAAAACCCTCTTCCAACAGTTTGATCAATTCGATCTCTTGTTTCCCTTTGTTTTGCTCTCTTGCATACATATTCTACATATTAATTTTAGGCAAATTTCTAAGAGTATAGAACACAGGTTCTAGTTGGTCGAAATAGATTGTTTTTAGTGTTAATACAATCTGTGTAAGATCATTGTATCTTGGGAGATAGACATCATTATCTCGTAAGCACCTGAGCGGAGAGAATCTGTCTTAAGGATAGAGTATCATACACTCGACTTGATCATTCTTGTTCTTAAGTTCACTGCTGGAAAAATGACTTTTAGCGGTGTTTTAAAAACGCCGCTAATTTATTTACTGACGCTTACCACCAAATGCCGAGAACGCGGCAGTCGCTGTAAGTTTATGACGTTTTAAAAACGTCGTAAAATTAGTATAGGCGGCATTTGCTAAATGTGGCAGCCAACGGTAACATGATGTCACACAGGCATTCAGCGACGCTTCAAAAACGTCATAATAGCTTTTTTTATTATTTTAAAAATATAACTATAGTGGCGTTTTGAAAAACGCTGCAATACATTTTTTTTTTTTAAACTACTAATTTTGTGAGATTTAATTTTAAAAATATACCTGTAAAATAGCAATAATGAATAAAACTTTGTATAGACATATATTTCTGTGAGATTACTATTCCCTCACGTCTATAATAGTACCCAATACAACATCCTTCAAGAAAAAAATCCAATAAGTTCAATCCCAAAAAACCAAGCAGCCATCTCATGCACAGTTTCACATCATCCAACAACAATCTAAGATTATTATTATTAATAAATTAATAAAATTTAGTAACTACAAAATTTAGTATAAAGTATAATTTTACAGGTATAAATCAATAAAATCTTATAATGAGGGAGCTTTGACACTCTCATAGATTAACTCCCATGGCACAAGTGATAATGATCAATTAAATTATTTTTTTCCTTTTCAAAATAAACAAAGAAATCAAAATGAAACAGTGAACAGAGTTGTAAATTTATATACTTGACCAATCAAACATACAGTATATATCCCAATCATCTTACAACACTACACTCAACATACATATGTGGGAACACCATTAAACAGACTCATACACAACCAAATAGAGATTAGAATTGAAACACAGTTTCTAAAACACAAAGCAAACAGAAACCTGTAACATGTTCTGATAGAACCAAATATAAACTAGGTACTTCCATGACTCTGACCACCACTTGAAACCCAATCCAGGCCCTTACTTTAAAAGTTCACAGCGAAGTGTCTCCTGCCATAGCGCACCAAAAATGTTAAAGCTTTGCCTATGATGGGGGGAAAAAAAAAAGAAATGAGAACCAATATAATTTACAGAGGACTTACGAGTTTCGTCTCAACCGTAGCCTGAAAATGTGCAGTGTTCTCCCTGAGCCTTGCAATTTCTTGTTGCATGCGTAAAACTTCAGTGCTGAACTGCTGTAAAATCCACAAAAACAAAATGCAAAGGGAGAACGATTATAGAGCATGTGATAGAGATTCAGCAAGGTAAGACCCTTTATTAATTAAAATTAAGGTTCTAAAAGTTCAGCCACTTTTACTGACTAAAATAACAGAATCAAGATCCTTACAATTTCCCTATGTCAATAATTAGAACTTCTCAAGCTCTAGAGAACGTTGATATTTTACATCTATCTATAAAACAAGGTAAGGTGTATTATATATATATTTGAAGTGCTAAGTTTTGACAAGTAACAAAGAATTTCCGTTCTCACAGAATTCAGATTCAGAGAGTTCCAAGTAAATTCAATATATAATTTTCAACATACACTTTGTTGTTTATGTTACCTCATAAATGGACAAAATTGTATTGGTTACTGGCATTAAATATCACAATCACGTCTAAAACCATTGCCTCCAGGACTTGGTGATATTACATATCACAATTACACAACACCACCAATAGCATGATGCTGCCCAAAGGAACCAAGACATGCTTACTAGAATAACTAAACACTATCTAAACCAAGACATTGAGATATTGCTTATAGCGATCCCGGGTTTACCCTTGTTGTACAGTGATCCGGACATGTGTCCGTGGATGTTGGTAGTTGTTTATTATCTTGTTTGCATCCTCTTTACTTTGTATTTTGAGTTATGTGATGTGTTGGGCAGGTTTGTTTCAGGTTGGTTGAGTTTGGGAGCCTAGTGTTGTTGCCCAGATTTTTGGACCTTCGCTCGAGCGAGAGTGAGGTTCGTGTCTGGTGGGTCGAGCCAGGGTGGCTTCGCTCGAGTGAGTGTTGCGTCTGGTTCTGGACCTGAGAGTTGCCTTTCTTGGCTCGAGCGAGCTTTTCTTGGCTCGAGCGGTCTGGGTTTTACTTCGCTCGATCGAGAACTTCTTGGCTCGAGCGAGGGTTTTCTGTGTCTGGTCGCTCGAGCGACCAAGTGTTCGCTCGAGTGAGCGTGTTTTATATCAGCGGACAGTAGCGATTTTAAACATCACTTTTTCACCTTTTCTTTTTATCAAACCCTAGATCCGAGACCCTCTCTCTCTACACTTATATTCTCTCTAAGAATTGATCTCCCTAGAGTGTGAATCTAGCCTAGGGTCTTTGTTAAAAAGATAGAGGGCATTGAGAGCTTTGTTTTAATCTGAAAAAGTTTGGATTTGGAGCACGTTGATCTTCGAGTCTTCATCTCCTTTTTGGCTTAAACTTCGAGGTAGGGATATCCTACTCCTCTCTATGGGTTTTGTCTTTAAATTTTGGCATTTTGAGATGTTGGGGTTGGTTTGGTAATTTTGTGAAAGTTTGGGGGCTTTTGTGTAATTTTACAAAAGTTGGGGTTTTATTCATAATAAACCTAGATGCATGTTTGGCATAGAGAAATGGAATGAATGTTAAATCATTGATGAAAATGGGACCTAAGGGTTGAAATGTTAATTATGGGAATTGACCTAATTACATTGTTTAATTAATTGGGATAATTAATTGAGAAGAATGAGGAAATGAAATGTTGATTGAATATCCATTGTGCATTTATTTTCTGTTTAGAAATAACTGCTGTGGGCTATCGGTGGAGGATAGTCGTGATTGTTGTAGACAATGCATGATGATTAGGCAAACTGAAACTAATCAATGAAATGTGTCATGGGACTTGACGGTTGATAGAATACATTAATTGTATGTATTGGGTGATTGTATATAGAACCAATGCGTTTATATACGTTATGTGTAGAGGAGGAGATAGGGGATGTACTCCGCGGTTTAGGGGAAGATAGGGGATGTACCTCTAAACCGGATAGTGTTGGGAGAAGATAGGGGATGAACTCCGTAGATACAACTCTTATGCTTGTCTAGAGAAGTGAAGATAGAGCTTATATGCTTATCTTTGTGATGTGTGGATATAGCTTATATGCTTATCTGTGGATATTATTGTTATACATATCTGTTGTAGAATGTGGATATAGCTTATATGCTTATCTGAGAATGTGGATATTGTGGTTATACAAATCTGTTGAGAATGTGGGTAGTGCTTATATGTCTATCCGTTGAAAAAGGGAAAATGAAAGGAAACTTGGACTCATAAGTCGTATGACATAAATACGTGATTTATGTGATTGTATCTGTGTTAGCCATCTATCAATTGCTAATATTTTAGTCATTGTTCATGGTTGGTTTAGTGTATTTCTACTGGGCTGTGGCTCACCCTATATGGGAATATCATTTTCAGGTACAGGTAGCATGCCACCTCCAAGGACGTAGCTTGGGAGGCTAGAGGCAGGCGGACTTTTGTTATTTTGTTCTTTTGATGTATTACATGTAAATTCAAGCCAAGGGCTTAAGGTGTATGAGTTAGTACTCTTTTTGTTGTAACCAAGTGTTAACTTGGAAAGCTGTAAGCCCGTAGGGCATTTCGCTTTTGTTGTTAACATGTAATACTTGTGATATGGAACTCTCATGAATGAAAGAATGTGGAACTTTTGTATATCAAGGCATGTCTAAATTTTTGGGTTTAATGTTATTATTTTGAGGGCGTTACAACTTGGTATCAGAGCGTACCGGGTTCGAATACTTTGGGTACGTGGGAAGTGATTAGTATCACAATGGGTTTGTCTCGCTTGATAGAGACTTAGATGTAGTATCATATGCTATGTGCTTAATTGATAACATGCTTATGTGACTATGTGGGTATGGGATTTAATTTCTGGGATGTTGATTGGATCCTTGGGTTTCTGGGAGTCTTGTTGGAAAAGCACTTGATCAATGCTGTTTCTAACCGGAACTCTAGTAACGCCTCGGGACTATCATTATCCGGAAATGAAATTCGTAAGTGCTTATGTGTTTATGTGCTTACGTGGAGTGAATTACAGTTGTTCATGCATTAGGACGTGAGTGTTTAGTTTCGGCACATTTGTGAATGTGCTAATGTTTTGTGTTACCTTTATTAGGATGCCAGGACGAGGAAGAGGTGCTAGGCGTGGTAGACCTGCGAGGCAGGAAGCACCGTTACAGGGCGAGATTCCGGCAGTGCAGGAGGGGGTTGGTCAGGCCAATGTGGTTGAGCCAGTGGGTCAGCAGGCTATGGGTGCCTTGGCCAGAGAGATAGCAGGTGCTTTGGGTATTCTTAGAGCTGGGAATCATGCATCTGAGGCAGGGCCTTCTTTCTTGAAGAGGGAGTTCTTCCGGTCTAATCCGGATGAGTTTATCGGGGATCCGAAGGAGCCACTGAAGGCTGATGAGTGGCTAGAGCAAATGAGTAAGACGTTCGAGATGCCTGGCATCGAGGACGGAGCACTGAAAGTGACCTTGGCATCCTTCCAACTGAAGGAAGATGCGGGTCAATGGTGGAAGTACGAGAAGGCTCGTGTTGGTGGTACTTGGGAGGCATTTATAAATGCTTTTCAGGAGAGGTTTTTGTCTGCATCAGCTAGGGAGAAGCTGAGGGATCAGTTTAGCCGGCTTAATCAGCAGGGCTTGTCAGTGGCCGAGTTTGAGGCTACTTTTACCAGTCTGTCTAGGTTCGCACCTGAACTGGTGGCGTCTGAGGAACGCCGTTGCTATGAGTTTGAGCAGAAGTTGAGGCGGGGCCTCAAGCTGAGAGTTGGTGGGTCTTACATCCGGGAGTATAGACACCTAGTGGACGCTGCAGCTCATATGGAGCTCATGATGCAGGAGGAGGATGAGGGGCAGAGAGGCTCCAAGAGGAGCCAGGATAGTCAGGGTGATGGCAGGAGGCAGAGGGGTTCTAACCCTCAGCAGTCGTAGGGTGGTGTTGCTAGATCGACCTTCCCAGTGCCGAGTGCAGGCTCCGGGAGAGGTGGTCAGGGGGATTTCACTTGTTACAAGTGTGGCCAGCTGGGTCACAAGGTTTCTGTTTGCCGCAGAAGGGTGGGGGTCAGAGAGCTGTTTCTTCTTCAGCTAGACCGCAGAGTCAGAGTTTGGGCAGGGGGCAGCCCTTGTCTTGTTATCAGTGTGGACAGCCTGGGCACCTGAAGAGGTTTTGCCCGCAGTTGACTGCCACTTCAGGAGCGTCTGGTTCTAGGCAGACGCAGGGTTTTCAGCCAGCTCAGTTTGTGCAAGCCTCGAGGGCCAATCCGGGAGCTTCGTCATCCCAGTCTGTGTAGCAGTCTTTTGCTCCGAGAGGTGAGCAGGTAGACCAGGGGCCTACGGGGCGCGTGTATGCTGTTACCGCGCAGGATTTAGTACCAGCTCCATCAGTAGTAAGAGGTACTTTTCTGTTTTGCAACTCGGTTGCTAGTGTGTTGATAGACACGGGTGCATCTCATTCTTTTGTATCTGCTGCATTTGCATCGGTTTTGGAATTGGAGTTGGCACAGTTAGCATCTCCTATTTGTGTGGTATCGCCTTTGGGTGGTGAGTTGATCTTGAAACAGGGTGTTAGAGGATGTGATATTGAGGTCGCCGATTATAGGCTTCCTTTTTCGTTTGTTGTCATGCCCATGAAGGGTTTTGATGTTATTTTGGGTATGGACTGGCTATCGTCATACCGGGCTGTTATTGATTGCTACCGCCAGAGGGTCACGTTATGTACCTTGAGCGGGGAGTGGTTCCATTTCTTGGGAGACCGGGTTGGTAGTGTTTTGCCATCGGGGTATGATTCGCGGGGGCGAAGTGAGCTTAGTGGTTTACTTGCTAGCCTTGAGAGTAGTGAGTGTGTTGAGACTCAGATTGTGTTGCCGAGGGTGGTTAGTGAGTATTCGGATGTCTTTCCCGAAGATCTTGTTAGTTTACCACCTCACAGAGAGATAGAGTTCTCTATTGATTTAGTACCCGGCACGGCGCCGATTTCTATGGCACCTTACCGTTTTGCTCCAGCAGAGTTGGTTGAGTTGAAAGTTCAGCTCCAGGAATTGCTAGGTAAGGGCTTTGTTCGCCCTAGCGTTTCGCCGTGGGGAGCGCCGGCCCTCTTTGTTAAAAAGAAAGATGGTGCCTTGAGATTGTGTATTGACTACCGGAAGTTGAATCGGGCTACGGTCAAGAATAAGTACCCTATGCCCCGTATAGATGATTTGTTTGACCAGTTGAAGGGTTCCCGTTGTTTCTCTAAGATAGACTTGAGATCGGGTTACCACCAGTTGAGGGTCAGGGAGGAGGACATTCCTAAGACGGCATTCCGTACGCGGTATGGCCATTATGAGTTTCTGGTGATGCCATTTGGGCTTACCAATGCACCGGCAGTCTTTATGGACTTGATGAACCGGATTTTCCGGGAGTTCTTAGACCGATTTGTGGTCGTCTTTGTGGACGACATCCTTATCTATTCACCTTCAGAGGAGGAGCACGAGGAACACTTGAGAGTGATGCTTGAGTTGCTTAGAGCCCATAGGCTGTATGCCAAGTTTGGGAAGTGTGAGTTCTGGCTGAGGGAAGTCAAATTCTTAGGCCACGTGGTATCCGGGGAAGGGGTGTCTGTTGATACATCCAAGGTTGAGGCAGTGCAAGATTGGGCACAGCCTAAGAGTGTGTTTGAGATCCGCAGTTTTCTGGGATTAGCTGGGTATTACCGTCGGTTTGTGAAAGATTTCTCCAGGTTAGCGTCACCGTTGACTAGACTGACTCGGAAGGGAGTCAAGTTTGTGTGGAGTGAGACTTGTGAAAAGTCGTTCCAAGAGCTGAAAGTTAGATTGACCACCGCTCCGGTGTTGATTATTTCGGAGAGAGGGTTGGGTTATGCGGTTTATTGTGATGCCTCACGAGAGGGTTTGGGTTGTGTGTTGATGCAGGAGGGGAAAGTGGTAGCTTATGGCTCACGTCAGTTGAAAATACACGAGAAGAATTACCCCACACACGACCTAGAGTTAGCGGCTGTGATCTTTGCCTTGAAAATTTGGAGGCGCTACCTTTATGGTGAGAGGTTTGAGGTATTCTCGGACCACAAGAGTTTGAAGTATCTGTTTACACTGAAAGACTTGAATTTGAGGCAGAGGAGGTGGATGGAGTTCATCGAGGATTATGATTTTGAGTTGCACTATCATCCGGGAAAGGCCAATGTTGTGGCCGATGCCCTTAGTAGGAAGACCATTAGTGATGTAGCTTGTATAGCCATCCGGGAATGGGAGATGTTGGGAGCACTTGGTGAGTTTGATTTGCTACTGGGCGAATCTGTTGAGGCTGCGGCCTTGTTGTCTGTTGTTGCGCAGCCTACACTTGTGATTAGAGTGTTAGAGGCACAGAGAGGTGACCTCGAGGTAGAATCCCTCCGAGAGAAGATCTCCAGTGGGAAAGTTGAGAAGGGTTTGACGGTGTATCCCGACCAGAGTGTGAGATACCGAGACCGTTTGTTTGTACCGGAGTCTTGCCGAGAGGAAGTACTCTGAGAGTTTCATCATTCGCGCCTTGCAGTGCATCCGGGAGGTACTAAGATGTATCAGGATTTGGGTCGCCAGTTTTGGTGGCGGGGTATGAAAAGAGATGTGGCGGTTTTCGTATCGAAGTGCCTTACTTGCCAGCAAGTGAAGGCCGAGCATCAGAGGCCAACGGGTTTGTTGCAACCCTTGCCTATTGCCAAGTGGAAGTGGGAGCATGTCACTATGGACTTCGTTGTAGGTCTGCCGAGGACTCAGCGGGGTAGTGATACTATTTGGGTGGTTGTAGACCGGTTGACTAAGTCGGCGCACTTTATTCCTATGCGCGTGAGAGATTCGGTGGATCATCTTGCCGATTTGTATATTCGGGACGTAGTGAGATTGCACGGGGTTCCAGTGACGATCATCTCAGATAGAGATCCTCGTTTTACTGCTAGGTTGTGGCAGAGTTTGCAGAGTGCCTTGGGCACTAAGTTGACCTTTAGTACGGCTTATCATTCTCAGACTGACGGGCAGTCCGAGCGTACTATCCAGATCCTCGAGGATATGCTTCGGGGTTGTGTCCTAGACTTCAGTGGGACGTGGGAGAGGCACTTGCCATTGGTAGAGTTTGCCTACAACAACAGTTTTCAGTCTAGCATCGGTATGGCACCGTTTGAGGCCTTGTATGGCCGACCGTGTAGGTCTCCAGTTTGTTGGGCCGAGGTGGGTGATGCACCTTTGTTGGGTCCAGAGTTGGTTAGGGAGACGACGGAGAAGGTTGAGCTTATCCGTAGGAGGCTTGTTATAGCCCAGAGTCGGCAGAAATCTTATGCTGACCGTAGGAGGAGGCCTTTGGCGTTTGAGGTAGGTGATCATGTCTTTCTGAAGATATCACCTAGGCGAGGCTTGATGAGATTTGGGAAGAGTGGGAAGTTATCCCCTCGGTTTATTGGTCCTTTTGAGATCCTTGAGAGGATGGGTTAGGTTGCTTATCGGTTAGCCTTACCGCCGCAGTTGTCCGGAGTGCATGACGTGTTTCATGTGAGTATGCTTCGGAAGTATGAGCCAGATCCATCACATGTGTTGGATTGGACCGATTTAGAGGTAGATGAGGATGCCTCGTATGAGGAGAGACCGGTTCGGGTCTTGGATAGGCGGGATCAGGTCCTGCGTGGCAAGACCATTCCTTTGGTGAAAGTCTTGTGGAAACATCACGGAGTGGAGGAAGCCACTTGGGAACGTGAGTTGGAAGTCTGAGAGAAATATCCGGACTTGTTTGTTGATATGTGATCTTGTATTTAATTTTTGCATTTTGTTGAACTTAAGAGCTTTTATATATGTCTTAAGTTGTGAAACATTGAAAATGTTTGGTTTATTGGAAGTATGTTTTGGGAACTTGCCTCATATGGAAGTTGAATGTAACATTATATATGTTGATTATATTGTTGAGATTGGAAAGATAATGCATAATGTTGATGCATGTTGAAAGTACATATGTTGTTTACATATTGTGATATACCTCTTGTTAAATGGAGGGGATGGCCGGTAATGGGTCGAAGTGTTGAATGTTAAAGTGTAACATTGTTTAAAATGGAGAAAACTTGTTTTTGAAAACTTGTGCTTAATTTCGGGGACGAAATTCTTTAAGGGGGGGAGGTTATAGCGATCCCGGGTTTACCCTTGTTGTATAGTGATCCGGACATGTGTCCGTGGATGTTGGTAGTTGTTTATTATCTTGTTTGCATCCTCTTTACTTTGTATTTTGAGTTATGTGATGTGTTGGGCAGGTTTGTTTCAGGTTGGTTGAGTTTGGGAGCCTAGTGTTGTTGCCCAGATTTGTGGACCTTCGCTCGAGCGAGGAGTTTGTCGCTCGAGCGAGAGTGAGGTTCGTGTCTGGTGGGTCGAGCCAGGGTGGCTTCGCTCGAGCGAGTGTTGCGTCTGGTTCTGGACCTGAGAGTTGCCTTTCTTGGCTCGAGCGAGCTTTTCTTGGCTCGAGCGGTCTGGGTTTTTCTTCGCTCGATCGAGAACTTCTTGGCTCGAGCGAGGGTTTTCTGTGTCTGGTCGCTCGAGCGACCAAGTGTTCGCTCGAGCGAGCGTGTTTTATATCAGCGGACAGTAGCGATTTTAAACATCACTTTTTCACCTTTTCTTTTTATCAAACCCTAGATCCGAGACCCTCTCTCTCTACACTTATATTCTCTCTAAGAATTGATCTCTCTAGAGTGTGAATCTAGCCTAGGGTCTTTGTTAAAAAGATAGAGGGCATTGAGAGCTTTGTTTTAATCTGAAAAAGTTTGGATTTGGAGCACGTTGATCTTCGAGTCTTCATCTCCTTTTTGGCTTAAACTTCGAGGTAGGGATATCCTACTCCTCTCTATGGGTTTTGTCTTTAAATTTTGGCATTTTGAGATGTTGGGGTTGGTTTGGTAATTTTGTGAAAGTTTGGGGGCTTTTGTGTAATTTTACAAAAGTTGGGGTTTTATTCATAATAAACCTAGATGCATGTTTGGCATAGAGAAATGGAATGAATGTTAAATCATTGATGAAAATGGGACCTAAGGGTTGAAATGTTAATTATGGGAATTGACCTAATTACATTGTTTAATTAATTGGGATAATTAATTGAGAAGAATGAGGAAATGAAATGTTGATTGAATATCCATTGTGAATTTATTTTCTGTTTAGAAATAACTGCTGTGGGCTATCGGTGGAGGATAATCGTGATTGTTGTAGACAATGCATGATGATTAGGCAAACTGAAACTAATCAATGAAATGTGTCATGGGACTTGACGGTTGATAGAATACATTAATTGTATGTATTGGGTGATTGTATATAGAACCAATGCGTTTATATACGTTATGTGTAGAGGAGGAGATAGGGGATGTACTCCGCGGTTTAGGGGAAGATAGGGGATGTACCTCTAAACCGGATAGTGTTGGGAGAAGATAGGGGATGAACTCCGTAGATACAACTCTTATGCTTGTCTAGAGAAGTGAAGATAGAGCTTATATGCTTATCTTTGTGATGTGTGGATATAGCTTATATGCTTATCTGTGGATATTATTGTTATACATATCTGTTGTAGAATGTGGATATAGCTTATATGCTTATCTGAGAATGTGGATATTGTGGTTATACAAATCTATTGAGAATGTGGGTAGTGCTTATATGTCTATCCGTTGAAAAAGGGAAAATGAAAGGAAACTTGGACTCATAAGTCGTATGACATAAATACGTGATTTATGTGATTGTATCTGTGTTAGCCATCTATCAATTGCTAATATTTTAGTCATTGTTCATGGTTGGTTTAGTGTATTTCTACTGGGCTGTGGCTCACCCTATATGGGAATATCATTTTCAGGTACAGGTAGCATGCCACCTCCAAGGACATAGCTTGGGAGGCTAGAGGCAGGCGGACTTTTGTTATTTTGTTCTTTTGATGTATTACATGTAAATTCAAGCCAAGAGCTTAAGGTGTATGAGTTAGTACTCTTTTTGTTGTAACCAAGTGTTAATTTGGAAAGCTGTAAGCCCGTAGGGCATTTCGCTTTTGTTGTTAACATGTAATACTTATGATATGGAACTCTCATGAATGAAAGAATGTGGAACTTTTGTATATCAAGGCATGTCTAAATTGTTGGGTTTAATGTTATTATTTTGAGGGCGTTACATTGCTAACCACAACTACTACTGGTCAAACTATGGTTTTTCTATATAAACTCAGCTGATCATCCTAATTGACAAAGTTGGAATTGATTCTATTAGTTGCATATGTCATTCCTTTCTCACACACTGACAGCAGGATGTTGCCATTGTAGAGAAAGATTATTTCCAAGGGGCTCTGTGTATATGAGTAAATTGATGATAGTACTTAACCCGTAAGGTCTACTTTAAAGACACAAAGGTTTCCCATGTGAGTTTGCAATGAACAAAGCAATCATTATAACAACTGGAGTGATCAACTGTTGCAAAAACATAAATGAATTATGTTGTTTCCATGGTTAAATGCGTTCACTAGTTCACCCAACCAGATAAGCATCGACTACATGAATATCAATCAAATGATTAAATGATAAACTAAAAGACTAATTGACCATAAAAGTTCAGTCCAAGATTAAGCTGTGAGTTTGCTCCTCTAATACATAACCACACTTATGCCAAGTGAAAAGAAGAAGATCACTGGTTGAATTTGCCATGTAAGAAGGCAAGTAAACCCTATGTCAAAACTTGATAGGCACTAAAGAAACAACCAAGCTAACACCAACTATTTAAGCAAGGATGAGAAAAATAGCTAAATCATAGTATAAAATTTAAACTACTTTAAATAAGATTGTGCCCTTAGGGGCCCATGTCTCACACTTACAATAGAGAGCTGACTTCCAGATTCATCTTTCGATACAATACTAGCGGTCCAATCATTGAGCTTCTTCGAAAGAGAAGAAAACTTTTGTTCTGGGACATATAACCGTAGTCTCATTGGAGATAGTTTTATAGGTAAGTGCTTTTGAAGCTCCCGAATAACATCTAGCGACTGTAAAAGACAAACAGTTAGCTGAAGTACATAATGTTTAAAGCAATCAGCTTCTACAAAAAATCATATGTCAGCAGTGTGTAAATTGGGAGATGACCATTCCTTTCAAGATACATGAAATCATCAATTTTACAAATAACAATAAGTCACATAAAATTGCAACAGGAATGGAATGACAAATTGGAACTTGCTAAGAGAGCATTTGCTAGAGGAAAGTAAACTTCTTTGTCATTTTTTCTTTTTTATTTAAGCAAAGAATTAAACAAAATTTCAAATGTGAATAGCACAATTAATTGAATTTCCTAACAATTTGAGAGTACTTAACACAGATCAATGCAGAGCAGAAAATTCGCTAAAACTCAGAAAACCATAAATCTCTTGTCAATCTACAACCAAACAAATGAACTCACCTGTTTTTTTGAGCTACTATGGGGATCAACCGCAAAATGGATTTCATGCATCAGACGCTCAATCATGCTAATAGTATAAGGGCGTTGAGTCTCAGGGTTAATAATCTTCTGCATAACTACGGTAGCAATATCCCGAAACTGACTCGATAATTGAGAATCCCTTTCCTTTCCAGCAACTTGTAGCTCTCCTTTGTCCAAAATCTATTCCAAATTGAGGTACATCAGTTAACCACCACTTTTTTTCAACAAATAATAATAATAAATTTACTTAAAGAACTTGTCAAGTTAACCCACACAAGCCACTGCCACAGAATAGTCTATCACACAGTGACATATTCCAAATGTAAGTAACAAAGCTTAAAACTGACCTCCAAGCATATATTCGTCTGATCATCTGTCCCAAAAGCTGCTACTAAATCTTTTGACTTGGCAAGAACCCCCTTCGAAACATTTGAATAAACAGTTTGTGACTGCAATACTTCATCCAAGTCCTTCTCTCTATTTCAAAATTTTAAGATATTAGCATTTTAGTAATTATATATCCAGAAAGAATGGGAAAGAGAAGAGGAAGGGGAGATCAGGTCCTTGATTCCTTGAACACATCATAAAAGAACGTAGAAGACAGAGACAAGCATCCAGGGAATTGGAGCTACAAAACCAGAAAAGAAATTAAACGACTTATAGGGAAGTCATTCATGAAACTTGAATCACCTGTGTGAAAAGCTCTTGGGCAATTATCACAACATAAAAGATCTCCTCCATCTGCACAGATTGAGCAAAGATCATCGTTTTCCTCGGCAGATAACTTTCGCAGTTGTGACAATTTCAAAGACAACTCATGGAGAGACACTCCATTTGATGTATAGATGTGTAGGTAACTGCATTAGGGGAAAAAAAGTTATCTAATGATGTATAAATGGTCACAGAAACCACATGTTCACTACACCTCCCAAAAATATCAAAAGAACACTCACGTCTTGCGACGAGAAGCCCAACCCGCATGTGCTTCAAACTGAGAAGGGCTGACCTGCTCACAAATGTTGAAACAGTAAACACCTCAATGAGAATCAAATAAAGATGCAACTCGAGCAGCAAAAAAAAAGTACCTCACTTTGGCAGCAAAAGCAAAATATTCCAAAACCCTTCTTATAACCTTCTGTGCAATTCTGTAGATGACAAGTAATCAGAAAACAAATACATATCACAACAAGGTGCTTAACTGGGAAAGCGTTGCTTCCACAAATAAAAAAAATATGTTAATTGTTTAATACATTTGATCTTTATAAAAAGCAACATAAACATTTCCTTAAACCAAAATAATAATATGTATGTGCTCATCTTAACAACCTGCCCATGAACAAAATAAGCTAGTTCAGTTCCATCAGGCAGTGCATCATCCTGAAATACCAACTTGTGCAACCGCAGATCTCTTGAGAAAAAGACAAAAATCAAGTATTTAGTCCACTAAATCAGCCAACTTAATCAATCAAACCAGAAATGATGACGAAGATACATCCACCCATGACACAACTTAACAACTTCAAGAACATATACTAACTTGCGAGTTAACCTCCCCCGAGTCTTGCTCCGTGATGAACTAGAGGAGACACTGTCAGATGCCTTTGGAATGGAAATAATTGTTGGTGACCTAAAATTATCAAGGCAAAATATATCAAAATCAAATATATATATTTCTCAATAAAAGAAAATTATGTACTATGTTTTATTCTGCAAAACAAATGGGAAAAACTCTAATTTAAATGCTAGCAAACACATGCACATGCAAAAACACAAACTATTAAAGAGTGACTATATTTACTATTTAGTATTTACCAGCAACAAAGAACTCAAAATCAGTGGTTTATATTTCAATTATTCTTGTTGAACCACTGATTGCTGCCAAAGCCGGGCTTACTCACACCATCAAAACAACAGTGGACATCATATGTGAAAAATTTAGAAATCCCCTAGATATTGATTTGTGATTATGTATCAATTTAAAGCAGTATATAACATTCCCAATCGAACAATCAAGACAAAACGACACAACGATTTTGCGTGGAAAAAACCACAATTGGACACCTCCAACTGTGATAAAAAAAACCACGGGCAATAGCCACAAAACAATTCACTAAGAAGATTTAAAGGAATTACACAGGTATACTCTCAATTACCTAGAGAATCCACGCCTAATTGAACCAACCTCTATGTGCCTCTTCCAACCCTGTCTTCACTTCGGAATTGTCTTTACGATGAGCCACCCCAGAATCCACCGAAGCTTCAGGCTCGAATTCTTTAGAATCCACCGAAGAATAACTCTCTCTTTTGTAGAACAAACAAAACCTTTGATGTACTCTCTTTAAACCATGAGTTGAATACTCAATAAAACATCAAAGAAAACTAACAAAATATCTCCAGATATAAACCTTAAGATCCAAAAAGAAGATCTGGAGAAGTTGTGGAGTAGTTGAGAAGTAGTCTAGTTTTGGGAGAAAACCAACTACTTATAGAAAACCAAAAGTAATCCTAGTTTTGGAAGAAATCCAAAAGTAATCCTAGTTTTGAAAGAAAATCAACTTCTTAAAGAAATTCTTGTCAAACGGGATTGCCAATAAAAAAACTAACAATCTCCCCTTTGGCAATGCCGTGACAAAACACACCTAACAAATAAAATCCTAATCACCCCAACCCATTACAACCAACAAACACAAACTTCTTTCTCAAGATTAAGATCTGCAAAACAGCTATTAGTGCCCCAAACTCCAAAACAACTATTAGTCTCACAAGAGTATATGAAAAAGCAATAGACATATGACACGATTATCTTGAAACATGAGATGGAAAACATGAATAGATGAAAACTAAGACTCATAAAAAACAACTCTTAAACAACAAAAGCAAGATCATAAACCAACCAAGCAATGATAAACCAAAACAAACATTACAAACCCAAATCAAGATGAACCAAACTCCCCTCACTAAAAGAAACCAAAAACAGTGAAAACGGTGAACAAGAAGAAAAAACAAACAACAAAAATAATATGGTGAAGCAAGCAAGGAATTTCAGATTAGTACCTTAAAACACACAAGATTATCCAAGAAGCACAATTACTTGTAAACACAATGTGCACAGTTTGTAGAAGATTCCTCATGAAAGAAAGTGATGCATTATGTGAAAAGCATAGATCCCATGAAAAAAGTGTGTGTGTGACTCTTGGAGTTCGACAAACACTAGATTCAATCCTAGTAGTGATCTGAAAGTTGGACCTCCGACAAAAGAATCTAAGCACAACAAAGGAAAGTCAAACCAGTAGGAATCAAAGGGTATTTGGTGAGTAAAGGCGGAGGCTCCCCCTCAATCAATGAATCTTTTCTTTTATTTTTTCTTTCTTTCTTGTGCACATTTTTTCTTTCTTTTGCATATTTGTTTCTTCTTTTTCTTTTTCTTTCTTTTTCTTTTTCTTTTGCACAATCATTGGTGGCTGACACGCTTAAGAGTATGGAAACCGAACCAGAGAAGCATGGATGTAATAAGGATGGCCTGGTTGGTGACTCTGAGGTAGCCTTTTCCTCATGGCTAGACTACAAAGAATCAAGGGGAAAGCCGTGGAGATGCAAAAAGATGGAAGGTGGTTAAGAGACTCAACATCACCCATGATATGCTAGTATAGGTTAATTCTTCTAGAAACGCAAAAGATCAATGATAGAAGCCCATAGAGAAAAAATAATCACTAAGGCGGAAGACTCCAAAATTTACTAATCCAAGAGTGTGTACAGAATGAGACATACTAATCAAAAAACACACACTCCAAAATGAGTAATGACCACAGAAAGCACACACATATTAACATGTAATGGATTTTCTCATCAATTCCAATATGTACCAAGGACCACTCAAAAATTTCAAGCTTGCAAAACCTTACAAAGAAAATCTTTTTGGGTTTTTTTATTTATTTATTTATTTTTCTTAACCAAAGCAAGAAAAAAAAATGAACAAGCACACATGTAATGACAAAAACAAAAAACACACAGAAACCCAAAAACTAAAACGACAAAACAAATTAACACAAGTTAATTTTTCTCACCCAAACCGCTTTAGTATGAACAAAGTTGTGAGCATTGTGGTTCTTGGGTGGTGTCTTGACGTCGTGGTTCCTTTCCCCTGTAATAGGAACCCGTCTCGATATGGTTTCCAACTTCTAAGTTTTAGGTCTAGGCAAATACACCCTCCCATGCAACTTATAACAATAAGGGCGAATATGACCATGCATACCACAATGATGACAAATAAAAACAGGGTGTACCTTCTTTTCTTTTATCTTACCAACTCTAGGAAGTTTGAGAAGTCCATCCTTATGTTGAATTTTTTGTTCTCCTTTTCCTTGAGTTCTTGCATCATGAGATGTGGAAGCACTCTGTTTTTGCTCTTTCTTACCACAAAAGCCAATGCCACTCTTGTCAGAACAAATTTGTTGAGACCCAATGATATTCTCCAAAGTCTTTGATCCTTTGTTCCAAGGACCAATGGTAACCATGGCACACTTGAGTTCTTCCTCTTTCTTGATCATTAGTTCTTCCAAAGCAGCTTGAGACATCTCAAGAGTTTCAATTTTTTCTTCAAACATGGCATGGGTTTGCAGTAGCTCATTCCTCTCTGTCTCACAAGTCAACAGTTTTGCACAAAGAACTTGTCGATCATCAGCTACCTTGATGGCATTAATCTTGGCCTCAGAAATCTCCTCCTTAAGTTTGACATTCTCACTTTCACATGCTTTGAGTTTCTTTGTGAGTTTGTCATTCAATTTGAATAAGTTAAGAGACTCCTTATACAACTTTTCATAAGCTTGCTCAAGCTCTTCATGATCACTCTCTGAGGATTCATCATCAGTGATATTCTCAACTGACCTCTTCGGAGAATCTGTTTGTCCTTCAGCTTCGGAAGCCACCATGAAAGCAAGGAATTGTTTGTGTCCCTCTTCGCCTTGATCTTCGTTGTCACTTTCATCTTCATCAGATTCTGATTCATCATCCCAAGTGATGGCGAGGGCTTTCTTCTTCCTCAACCGAGTGGGGCATTTTTGAGCAAAGTGGCCAAATCCTTGGCATTCATAGCATTGGAGTCTTTCAGAGTTCCCTTGTATCTTTCCTTTCTCCTTCTTGGCTATAGAATTAATTTTGAGTTTATCTTTGCCTTTAGATTTATGAGAATGAGTAGATTCCAAAAGATTAGGATTCTTTTTCAAAAAATATTTTTTAAATTGTTTAACAAAAGCAGCTGTAATCTTGGAATTTATATCACAATCCTCATCAGAATCCTCTCCAACTCTATGAGCACTACTAAAAGCAATATCTTTTTGTTTCTTTTTGAAATTCCGATGTGCTTCATAAGTTTGGAGATTTCCAACCAACTGATCCAGCTTGAGGTTGTCAACATCTTGAGCCTCCTCAATAGCCGTAACTTTTGGTTGGAACCGATCGGGCAAGGATCTCAAAATTTTTTCCACAACTTTGGATTCTGGAATTTTTTCACCTAAATTGAAGCTGGAATTAACAATGTCACTCAACTTCGCATAAAATTCATCAAAGGTCTCACTATCTTTCATTGAAAGATTTTCGAAACTAGACGTGAGCCTTTGAAGTTTTGAGCGTTTAACAGAAGGAGTGCCCTCATGAATAGTTTGTAAGATATCCCAAGCCTCTTTTGCGACTTCACAATTACAAATACGACTAAACTCTTCAGGTGTGACAGCGCAAAAGAGAGAATTGATAGCTTTACTATTCCAGCTACTATTTTGGTAATCAATTGTGTCCCACTTATCAATTGGTTTGGGGAAAGTTACTCCATCAACGGTAATTGTTAGTTCAGTCCACCCATTCATGACAGATTGCCAAACTTTTTCATCTATAGATTTCAAAAACGATCTCATCCGAGCTTTCCAAAAAGAATAATTGGATCCGTCAAGTAGGGGTGGTCGAACCATAGAATTTCCCTCACGAATTGAATCCATTATCACAAATCAAACAAGATCTCGTTCTAAAAGATATATTTTTTTTATTAAAATAGAATGACCTGCTCTGATACCAATTGAAAAATCTAGAAATCTCCTAGATATTGATTTGTGACTAGGTATCAATTTAAAGCAGTATATAACAATCCCAATCAAACAATCAAGACAAAACGATACAACGATTTTACGTAGAAAAAATCACAATTGGACACCTCCAACTGTGATAAAAAAAACCACGGGCAACAGCCACAAAACAATCCACTAAGAAGATTTAAAGGAATTACACAGGTATACTCTCAATTACCTAGAGAATCCACGCCTAATTGAACCAACCTCTATGTGCCTCTTCCAACCCTGTCTTCACCTCGGAATTGTCTTTACGATGAGCCACCCCAGAATCCACCGAAGCTTTAGGCTCGAATTCTTCAGAATCCACCGAAGAATAACTCTCTCTTTTGTAGAACAAACAAAACCTTTGATGTACTCTCTTTAAACCATGAGTTGAATACTCAATAAAACATCAAAGAAAACTAACAAAATATCTCCAGATATAAACCTTAAGATCCAAAAAGAAGATCTGGAGAAGTTGTGGAGTAGTTGAGAAGTAGTCTAGTTTTGGGAGAAAACCAACTACTTATAGAAAACCAAAAGTAATCCTAGTTTTGGAAGAAATCCAATTACTTATAGAAATCCAAAAGTAATCCTAGTTTTGGAAGAAAATCAACTTCTTAAAGAAATCCTTGTCAAACGGGATTGCCAATAAAAAAACTTAACAATATGTAACAGTTTGACAAAATTATGGCCAGGGCAAAATCAAAAATAGTGCTAGATGTTCATTTACGAGCAATGATCACCGTATCACCTGATGATTGTGTGTATGACTAGTTTAGTCCCCATTGGATATGGGTCTGGAAGGGATAAATTGAGTCCTAACCTAACCTTTCTCATAATTTGCACAATATTATGAGTCTCTTTAGCAAAAAACATGGCAATTATTTCACCATGCAAAATCTACCTGCTGTGCAGCACATAAAGGGCCAACTCTAATGCATGGCTTTGGTTTTATAATGATCCGAAGCTGGGAATACAAACAAATTAAAGTGTGTAATGAAGCAAACAGGTAAGATTATGCCAAATTAACTGTTCCCAAGGATAAAATATTAACACATCTCTTAAATATTTTAAGCTCTGTGACCAACCTATTCCATCTCAATTTTGTCTTCCGTCAAATTTTACAACTTCCTTGTCCAAAATTTTCTTCCAAATTTCACCCCCTCCCTAATATTATATATAATACCACAACCTTACATTTATCTTTTCTTATTGGGTTAGTTTTATCTCCTAAACTAAATAAATAAATAAAAACACAACCAAATAGGCCTCAAATCATTTCCCTTTTCAAACCATATTCAAACATAACATTAAAGGATTAGAATGCATTTTGAAATCATACATACTAAAAACAGACTTGACTAACTCATGCTCAACAACTAAGGTCATTTTTCCTCAGGTTTTTTCCTCCGGTTATGATAGGGCTAGTTGGAGTGACCTCAAGTACTTTTGGCCTGTTCATGAATATATCACTACTTCAAGATATCAATAGTATACTTTCTGAAATATGAGGGAACATGAATACATCTGGAATTATACACACACACACACATATATATATATATATATATAGTACATATAGAGACATAAATGAACGAATGAATTTGAACACATACGGGAATTAGCAAAAGAATTGAGGAATGTAGATGACCTCTGCAATTGCTTTGAGCTTCAATGCCAATTCGCTGTGGAGAAAAAAAAAACACATATAAATCTTAGGTCTTCAAGATTGAGAGATCAAGAGAGAGGTTGAGAGACCGAGAGAGAGAATGAGAAACCTACACAGAGAGATCCATACTTGTGAACCATGATGGCGAGAGTGAGAGAGAGGTAGGGCATGTGAGAGCGAGAGAGAGAGCTAGAGCAATTGAATAAATTGGGGGAACAAATATATATATATATATATATATTAAGAAAAGGAAACAAATTGGGAAAAATAAATTAGAAATACAACTAAAACAAGTAGTCTTACATCATTACCTCATTCATATTCCCCACCAATAGCTAACAACAGAACATAAAGAATCTTCATGTTACTGGTGAAGTGACTCCAGTTTGCATGAAAAGTGCAATGCTATTGAAATAACTGAGGAACAACTAGTTACTAAGTGAACTCCATTTCAAATTTTATGCAACAGGCAACTAGAAAATGCTATGAAAGTTGATTAATCACACCTTTATCCAATTTTCCATTAATGAAAATATTAAATACATTCCCATTTGATAGCCAAAGAGGCTCCTTTTAGCTCAGGAGGATGCACCACTCGCTGTTTCCTGCTAATCGACACACCTAGAATTGAAAGCCAACACAAACAAACGAAAATCAACAGAATCATTAACAAAACAGAATCAACAACCAACACAAACAAACGAAAATCAACAACCAAATCAGATTTACGATAGTCATATATAGAGAAAGAGAGAGATAGAAGGGGGTAGATCCGAACCTTTCTGCCTTCTCTCAATGCCTTGATCTCCGCGTATGCAATGCCTTGATCTGCACAAACGAAAATCAACAACCAAATCAACAGAGAGACCTTCACAATAGAGAGAGAGACCTTCGAAATCGAGAGACAGAGAGAGCTTTGAAATCAAAATTGAAATCAACAAGATGTCATTCAAATATCAGTTCAGCTTGAGAGAGAGAGAGAGAGAGAGAGAGCGAAAGAGACGGATAGAGACAGAGACAATGGAGCTCACCGATCTGAATCGCTGAGATGAACTTCAATTTCGATTTTGATTTCGAGAGGGAACTTTGAAATGGCTCTGATGAATCACCGATCTGTTTGCTGAGACCAAGCTGAATCTCTGAATCTCCAAATCACCGAGCTGAATCTCTAAGATAATTAGGGTTTAGACAACAGAGAGCGAGAGAGAGAGAGAGAGAGAGAGAGAGAGAGACAGTAGCTCACCGATCTGAATCGATTTTGAGAGAGGACTTCGAAATGGCTCTGATGAATCACCGATGTAAGATCTTCGAAATGGCTCTGATGAATCACCGATGTAAGATTTTGAGAGAGTGAGAGCGAGAGTCAGATTCAAAATAAAGGTGAAACAGGGAGAGGGGAGCGTGCGTGACAGAACCCATTTCAAGGCGTTTATAAACATCTTCTGTTCCTAAAACGGCACCGTTTTGATTAGAGAAAAATGCGTCGTTTTTCAAACGCCATTAAATATTACAAACAGTGACGTTTTAAAAAACGCCGTTAAACATACGCTACCAAAACAGATATTTCTTGTAGTGATTGTTTCGGTAAATAAATTCTGTAAATAATTTACTTTATTTATTTGATTTGTTTCAAGTTATTTTTTATAAACAGAAGATTGTTCCAATAATCTCATCCACCAAAAATTTTAAATTTATAATTCAAATGTATTATATCAAATCAATTTTTTAATTTAGATTTAATAAAAAATTTAATGAACTATTAGAGATGCTTTGAGAAAATCATTATGTAATTAATTTTTTATTAAAAAAATATTAATTATAGTTTGTTGACTTGACTTCACTTGGCATGACCAACCTTGTTGTTTTTTGTTTTGGTTAGTGTGAATCCAACTTTTCTGCTTGTGCATTCCCACTTTCTCAGCATCTTCATGTATGTTCACACACCAATTTAACCCCACTTGCAGTTCTTTCATTTGAGAAGTTAGGATTCGGGGATCTGCTGTGACTAAAGTCACAGCAGGAATTTGTGGTGCTCCGGTGGAGTGTTTTTTGAGTTTTTTTTTTTTTTTGTTAATACAAATTATTTTTATTGTAAGGTTTGTCATATATATCATGCATATAAAAGATCAAGTTAATCAGAAATCTAAATCCCCATGATCAGATTTAAATTGTTTTACAAAAATTATCAAGATCATATTAGCCGATTATTTTTTTAAAAACAAATGTGTTCTTGTTATAAAGTTAAATTTTTTTAATCAATTTGATTTTTTTTGCGTGGATGATTTATTTAATGAACCCTATAATATGAACGATTCGAATTATTGCAAAAGACTCAGAAAAAGCCTCTATCGAGGCACCACAAATTGCTACTGTGACTTAGCCACAACAACATCCCTTAGTCTGAGAAGTTAACGGTGTTGTGATCGATTGAAAGTGTGGGATTTATAAATTTGTGTTGAGTGATTAGACAATATAAATGGGTATAATAAATTATGATTGGTAAGGAATATGATCATGCTTGGACCACCGACCTACTTTAGTCCAGTCTCACTTTTAACTATTTATTTATTTCCAAATTTATACTTTTTTGAAATTTAATTTTAAATTGTAAATAAATTTTTTTTACTAATAAGTGTTCCTAGGACACAAATAAAAGACAAAAAAATTGAAAGATACAAGACACATTTTATTAAATTTAATACATTTTTATTAAAATCAATACATTTTAAAAATACTTTTACATATTTTTAAAACACTTTTTACACACTTTTCAATATTAAACAATATCTAGAGGAGTCCGGAGACCGTGTTGTGAGTCTGTGAGGGCTTTTTTTTGAATCTATTTTTATGATACGAATCGTTCATATTGTAAGATTTATCAAGTAAACCATTTATGAAACAAATAGAGTCAATTGGACATCTATAACCCATAACAAAACTACAATTATGTTTACAAAAATAAATAATTTTGATAATTTTTTTTAAAACAATTATGGTTCGATCATGGGGTTATACATGTTCGATTAATCTCATTTTTTATATGAATAATACACTTGACGAATCCTATAATAGGAACAATTTGAATTATCAAAATAAAATAGAAACTAACCTCAATCAGGACGTCACAACTTGTGCTGTGACAACACCTTTTTTTTTTTTTTGGTCCTGCCTAAGGACATTTGTTAGCATTTGCCTTAAATTTTTTATTTTTTTTTTTTACTTATTTTGCAATTCCATATTATACTGAAGTATATTTTCAAAACATGATTTCGATTTAATTTTTTTTTAATAAAGTAATTGAAGTAAAAATACAATTTGAAGTTTGAAATTGTATTTTTAAAATATGACTTTACAAAATAACATATATATAATATTTTTTAAAAAATAACTTTAAGTTCAAAATTTTTATAATACACATTTAAAAAAGAGAGGTGTACAATATGTTCACTTAAAAATTTTGCAATCTTTGGTTATGATCAATTATTTTCCATATACATTACATTTTCATCAAATAAAGTTTTATTTGTCTCTAAAAAAAAATATTTTGGTGCTTGTGTTTGTTATGAGTTATTACGGTGTTGGTTATAATTTAGTTATGATTTATTGTAATTGTTATTTTGATTATGACGGATGAGGTTTTGATTATGTCTCAAGTGGTGTTTAGGTATAACCCATTTTGGTGTTTGGTGATTGGTTATGACCTATTATGATTGTTATTTTAATTATGATTGAAAAAATATTTAATTATGTCTCAAGAGTTATTTGATTATCATCAATCTATACCATATATATAATCAAATGTAGTGGTTTTGTCAAAAATCTGTGAATATTCATTCCCAAATTCTCATAATTTTAAAATTCTCTCTTTCCTACGTGGCAACCCTCTTTGATTGTCTTTCGTGTTTTCTATTTTCCTCCATTTTCTATTTGTTTGATTAATTAAAATGAAAATTAATTTCATGGCTTATGGATAAAGATCTGAATTTCAAAATTCCTCCATATAGATAAACATATAAAAACTGATAAATAATTTATGAAAATTAATTTCATGGTATACAGATAAAGATAAAAATTAAATAACTAATTTCATAACTTATAGATAATTTAAAATTTCTTCCCATAAATAAGCATATAAAAATTGATAAATAATTTATAAAAATTAATTTCATGGCCTACTGATAAAAATAAAGGTTAAAAAATTGATTTAAAAAAAATTACTCATGCTTTTTGCCCTTCATTTTGTACTTTAATTAATTTCATTATAAATAAACATATAAAAAAATCATAAATTATTTATGGAAATTTATTTCATGACATTTAGATAAAGATAAAATTTTAAAAATTATTTAAAAAATAATAATTTCATGACTTATAGATAAATAAACATATAAGAATTGATAAATAATTTATAAAAATTAATTTCGTGGTCTACAGATAAAGATAAAGATTAACTAATTGATTTACAAAAAAAAAAAATTAAAATAATAAAATTTAGATAAATATATGATTTGTTAATCTATATCTATCAAAAACATATCTATCTAAATCTTTATTTTGGTTTACTTATATTTTTTTTCTCCTTTTATCACATATTATCTTTCTTTTCTTTTTTTTTGAATTTTTTATCTTGTGAAATACTCTTATCTATAACTTCTTATCTCCTCTTAACCTACTCCTCATAATTTTTATTATTTGTTATTATCTACCAAGTGATAAAGATATATATAAAAAAACAATGGTTGGCTCACAAAATTATTTTCCGTCACTATATTTATCCAAGGTAATAATTTGATATTCTTTCTTTTAATTTTTAAAAATAGTTTACATTAGATCATTGCTATGTGTTTTTTCTTTTTCTTTCTTTTTATTTTTTTATAAGATTGTTATTTGTTATAGTATTTTTTCAATCCCATCTCTAAATTTTCTCTTTGAAATTTCTATTTTTTTAATAATAAAGTTTAGAACTAATTTCTTATGAAATTTGTTTCCTTGGTGCTTATTTTATTGAAAGATTGAGACGAGTAAAACTTTCATATGATATATGAAATTAATGAATATAATACAAAGATGGTAGAGAAATACTACATATCTGTCGATATCTCTCTTTATTATTAGTCGATTTATTAGATTATATTATCAATTTAGATCCCATATGATTTAATTCAATGTCCATGACTTTAGTTATATTCGACCATTTTGTTGTTGAGTAACCTATATAATTTTTTTTTTTGGTATATAATGATTAAAGCTATCATTTGTTATATTTCTTCAAATACAATTCAAATAATTTGTCATCATTTTTTTTTTATAAATAAAATGGATTAAACTATTTTCTTATATAATTTTTATAATCCTACGAAATTCTTATCTTGATTTTTTTTTAAAATGTTGTAGAAACTATGCAAGTATTATTCAAGTTATGGAGAATGATTACTTACAAATCATAATTAAAAGCTGAGATTTATTTATAATTTGGTCCCACAATAATAATATAAATCATTGATTTAAAATAAGTAAATTTATGATAACTTATAAAATTTATTTCTTTTAATGCTTTGTTTTTGTTTTTGTTTTTGTTTTTGTTTTTGTTTTTGTTTTTTTTGCATGACACTATAGTCTGATACAAATTATTTATGTCATCAAGTGATTGTAATACTATTATCCCAACAATCTTTATAATTAACAATTTTTTATGTATATCAAATTTTTATTGTGAAATTTTGTAGATTAATTATTGTTAACATCAACCAAGATGGCCTAAGATCATGGCTTGCTGCTATTAAAATATAATTCAAGATTAGAATAATATATATATCACACAAAATGTATATAGTTTATTTTTCCGTGCATCGCACGGGTTACCGCTAGTTATATATATATATATATGTATGTGTGTTTTTATCGTTATAACTGAGAATGTAACAAATTGTCATAAACATATACATGATACATACTTAAAAAAACGAGTGTCTTATAAAATGGACCCTTTTAATTTGGTAAAAAATAAAAATAAAAATAAAAATCCCCACATTCTCAGCATTTTCGTCCAACCTTGCTCATCCCACCACTTTTCCCACACATTTGTACCTTTCATTTTATTTTATTTTTTTTATTACCCAAACTTCCTAGCAGCTTCTTCCATGCTCAAAATGTCCACAAACAAGTGTCCTTAAAATGTCCATTCACTCGCTTTGAAGCTTCTAGGATAAATCATAAATCAACAGGTAAATTATGGTAGCATTTCCTCACCTTTTTAGATAGAGATGTATGATTATATATAGCCACATCTCTTATAAAATATATATGATGCCTTGACAGATCGCATTAATCCCATCTCTTAGCTCCTCTGTCCTTAATTCTTTGTGGAGCTTTAATCCAATGGAGATTGTTAGAGCCCAAGATGCCTCCTCTTCAGATTCTCCATGTCGTTATGATGTGTTCTTGAGTTTCAGAGGTGAAGACACTCGCAAGACGTTCACTGACCACCTCTACACAGCTTTGAAGCATGCAGGATTTCACACTTTCCGAGATGATGACGAGATTGAAAGAGGTGAAAATATTAAGTTTGAGTTGCAGAAAGCAATTCAAGAGTCAAGGATCTCAATAGTTGTCTTCTCAAAAGACTATGCTTCTTCAAGTTGGTGTCTTGATGAACTTGTGATGATCCTCAAACGTATGAAGACCACTGGCCATGTAGTGCTACCTATCTTCTATCACGTAAATCCATCCCATGTGAGGAAGCAAATGGGAAGTTTCAAAAAATCATTCATGAGGCATGAAAAGAAATTCCATTCACAAGCAGGTGAAAGAAAAGATGACTGGAAGGGCAAGATGCAAGAATGGAGGGCAGCACTCAGAGAAGCTGCAGATTTAGCAGGGATGAATTTACAAAATCAAGCTGACGGGTAATTTTGCTCTTTTAGCTAAGCATTACTTGCATCACCCTTTTTTGGGATTTCGTAGCTAAAAGTATTTTTGACGTGAGGGCCTTTTAGATTAAAAATTATTTGATCAAAAATTTGGGATGAACTTTTTTTTATTTATTTTAAATTCCAAGAGTTTGACATCTGTTAATTTTTAGAATATAACCTCAAATATAGAAGTTAAATTGTCCTTGAGGGAACATCCAGTTGGTTTCTTTTCAAATCGGTAAGTTCATAATAGCCAAATAAAACTTTGATTTATTAACTATGATTTTTTGAGATGGTTCTCCCTTTCAAGCTATTTGAAAAGATCACATGAAGTTGTTCATTTCCAGTCATAAAAGTTTGGGTTAATTACACCAAGATAGACCCCATCAACTAGTAGCTCGCATTACTTTACTTTATTTATGAACTTGTATATATTGACTCCCTCAACTATAAAAACCGTAAAAGTGACATACTTTTAGTAATTGAGGTGATAAATCATATATATTTACCAATAATTGAGGGGTCTTGGTATTATTAGTCCTAAAATTTTATTGAAAAAAATTAAACTATTCTTAAAAATTTTAATGACTTATTAGCTTACTATATTCTCATAAAACCCAAAACAGGGAAAAAAAAATTATATTAGAAAAGATAGTATTGATCCAAAATGATGATTATAAAAGCCCCTCTTTTTTTCTTTTTCTTTTTTTCATCTAGGACTAGTCTAATTGTTTCAACAAAGACAATAAATAACATAGTCATCTTCTTCATTATTGCATGAGAATTTATAATTAATTTCAAGTCATTGCATTCTTACTGTGCTTTATTTTAAATCTTGTTCTTGTCTTTAGACTCGAGTCAAAATTTATCCGCAAAATTGTAGAAGTTGTTTCAGACAAACTAAGACGCACAATCTTGGGCAATTCCCCCTACTTGATTGGAATACATTCTCGAGCCAAAAATATTGGGCTTTGGTTACGAGATGGGCCTAGTGATGTTGGTATAGTCGCAATTTGTGGAATAGGTGGAATAGGAAAGACAACCATTGCCAAATATCTATATAATTTGAACTTCTCAAAGTTCAAAGGTAGCTGGTTTCTTGCAAATGTAAGAGAAACTCTAAAACAACCAAATGGTTTACTTCAATTACAAAGACAACTTCTTTCAGATATTTTAAAGGGGAAAAACAAAAAGTCGTATAATGTTGAAGAAGGAATTGTTAAAATTAAAGATGCATTACGTTGCAAAAGAGTTCTTATAATTCTCGATGATGTGGATACGATAGACCAACTAGATGCAATACTTGGAATGCGAGATTGGCTTTTTCAAGGTAGTAAAATCATCATAACCACTAGACATGAGCGGTTGCTAAGTGCTCATGAAGTTTGCCACATTCACGAGGTTGGAGATTTGGATTACAATGAGTCACGCCCCAAGCTCCGTGACAACGCCGCACACTCATATAAGTGAGCATGCAAAGCTAAGAATCTAATCACATAACCCTCAATGTAAAATACTCAAATTAAATCCTTAATTGTCATAATGCCAAAATCCATAAAAATAAATAGTTCTTATATGAAAATGTCCACCAAGTCCACTAATTTAATCCACTAACAAAACAATAATCCAAGTACTTAAATCATGGTCATACTCTCGGCACTCCCACATGTAAAAAAAATCCCGCGCAGCTCTACTCTTCAGAATCTGAAAAAAATAAAGGTAAGTTAGATAGCCCAGTAAATAACCAACCATCACTGCTAGCTGGATCAAGTATACAAAAATAAATAAATAAATCGATAACCAATAAATATAATTTTTTCTACAGTTTAATAAATGAACAATTATTTGTAAGGTGGTTTCATAGCTAAAAATAAACAATGTGCAATACATTTTAAATGAAAAGCCAACAAGATAATTCAAAGTAATTCGTTGTTCAAATCGATGGTTCGATATTCAGATAGTTCAATGATTTGATTCACAAAACCCAAGTCTTAATGACTACGGTCACTTAGCCCGTGACAAGGCCCAGAACCACACACAGGCTGGTGGTAAAGCCCCAAAAGAAACTAGTTTCTGTGCCAATAAATAACCCCCATTGGCCAGGGTCCAAATCATAGTCAGACTAGAGTGATGTTCGAAATTCAAACAATATACAACTTTTAAATAAAACATTCGATATTTTTAGAATAAACGTTTAGTACAATTTTCAGAATAGTTTCACCAAATATTCAAATAATTTTCATAATAATATTCGATGTTGTTTTACACTTAACCCATATTTTATTTTAAGAGAACATGAAGGCTATAAATAAATATTTATGAATTTAAACGATTCGATAGGAATAAAAAAAAATGAACCAACAGTGATAGAGGGTTACTTACCTTCAAACAGCTAAAATAATATTTTCCAAGCTAATCTCAAATTACCAAGATCCACCTCAATCTCACAAACCTAATAAAATATTACACCGCTTAACAAATTATTATGTGCACCCATCCATCTCTTCTTGTAACAACAATAGAATAAATTATCCCAATAGTCTATTAGGAACTCCCACGATTTAGCTTCAAAACAAAGCCATCACGGCTTCAGAAATTCTCAACCAATATTATTCTATTGTTGTTTATATACATGTAAAAATTTGTAATTGCTTGTAGTCAATCGTGTATCCCACAAATACACCACCATTAAACTTAACCTATCACATATCAATCTCAAAATATGAACCACCCAAACGGGATGCAAAATACACTCTAAAATTGAGCAAAATCGAGACCCTCAACATAGACTACATCAATATATCTATTTAATCATATATGCCCATAAAATCATCTATTGATATATTAACACCAAAATCATAGATAAGAATACAATAAAATAAATCTTACCTTAAGTGATAAATAAAGAAAAATCACCACTCTATGAATCCTCCTTCTTCACTTTGGTTTTGTTTTGTTTTCTTTAATTTTTCTTTTACTTTCTCAAACCCTAGCCGCCTATGGAGCAATTCCCAGCCTCTATTTTGTTTGTTTCCCAAGACTTAAAGCCACAATAGGTGGGCTTATTAACCTAATTTCTCAAAGTTACAAAATTACCCATCTAAGTAATAGAAAATATAATGCCATCTCATAACTAATTCTTTGATATTAATAAATGACCCATATAAATTAATTTAATTACTAATCTATCCAATAAAATAATCCTACACACAACTTGGGTTTTACATTCTTCCCCTCTTAAAAGAAATTTCGTCCTCGAAATTTGACATACCTGTAGTCTCAAAAAGTTGTGGATACTTTTGTCTCATTTCATCCTCAAGTTCCCAAGTGGCTTCTCTCTCCGAGTGATTGCTCCATTGAACCTTAACGTAGTGGATGACTCGACGCCTCAAAACCTGCTCCTTATCAACAATTCTTACAGGGTGTTCCTCATAGGTCAAATCCTCCTTAAACTGTAACGGTGCATGATCAATCACATGATTGGGATTCGGTATATACTTCCTCAACATCGAAACATGGAAGACATTATGAACTCTAACTAGTGAAGGTGGTAGGGCAAGTTTGTAAGCTACCTCACCAATTCGATCTAAAACCTCAAATGGCCCAACAAATCTAGGACTCAATTTACCACGAACACCAAACCTTATTACTTCTTTCATAGGAGACACCTTAAGGAACACATGGTCTCTAACCCCAAACACCAAATTGCGTCTCCTGTTTTCTACATAACTTTTCTGTCTACTCTGTGTCGTGTGAAGTCGCTCTCTAATAAGATTGATCTTGTCCACTATTTGTTGCACAATCTCAGGCCCTAATAACTTCCTTTCACCCACATCATCCCAACAAATTGGTGATCTACACTTTCATCCATATAAAGCCTCATATGGTGCCATCTAAGTGTTCGCATGATAACTGTTATTATAAGAGAATTCCACTAAGGCCAAATGCTCATCCCAAGAACCTCCAAGATTAATAACACAAGCCCTCAACATGTCTTCCAAGGTTTGAATAGTTCTCTCTAATTGTCCATCAATTTGAGGATGAAAGGCAGTGCTAAAATTCAAACTAGTGCCCAAAGTTGTATGCAAACTCCTCCAAAACATAGATACAAATCTGTTATCTCTATCAGACACTATGGTCACCGGAATACCATGCAACTTCACAATCTCCTTGATATACAATTTTGCAAACTTCTCTAAAGAGAACCCTACCTTAAAAGCTAGAAAGTGAATGGATTTGGTCAATCGATCAACGATAATCCAAATAGCATTGTTCCCACCTTGGGTCCTAGGCAACCCCGTCACAAAATCCATGGTAATATGTTCCCACTTCCACTCGGGAATAAGAAGAGGTTGTAACTTACCTGCAGGTCTCTGATGTTTAACTCTCACTTGTTGACATACCATACATTGAGCAACATACTGAGCAATTTCCCTCTTCATATTATTCCACCAAAAGTTCCTCTTCAAATCTTTATACATTTTAGTGCTCCCTGGATGTACAGTATACCCTGAACTGTGAGCTTCTCTCAGGATTTCTCTCTTGAGCTCTAAATCATTAGGCACACACAACCTCTCTCCAAATCTCAAGGTTCCATCTTTATGCATACAAATTCCATCTGTAGCCTTATTTCCATTTCAACCTTAAGTTTTTGCAACTGAGGATCTCTTCCTTGAGCATCTTTAATTCTATCAATCAATGTGGGTTGAACTCTAAGGTTTGCCAACTACACTCCATGTCTATGCCATCTAATCTCAATATTCAACCTCTGCAAGTCCTCCAAGATATTCTTTTGGTCAGTGATCAAGGTAGCCAAATTACTCGGGGTCTTTCTACTCAAGGCATCTGCCACTGCATTGGCTTTTCCTGGATGATAATTAATAGTCAAATCATAGTCATTTAATAGCTCCAACCATCGCCTTTGCCTCATATTCAATTCTTTTTGAGTGAAAATATACTTCAAACTTTTATGATCAGTGAATATCTCACATTTCACCCCATACAGGTAGTGCCTCTAGATTTTCAATGCAAGCACGACGGTAGCCAACTCCAAATCATGCGTAGGATAATTTTGCTCATATGGCCTCAACTGCCTAGACGCATATGCCACTACCTTATTATTCTGCATCAGGACACAACCCAAGCTCATCTTCGATGCATCACTATGGATGGTAAAACCTTCATCTCCGAACGAAACTATAAGTACTGGAGCACACACCAATCGACTCTTTAGATCATGGAAACTCTTCTCATAATCATCAGACCACTCAAATTTAACTCATTTTTGTGTTAAACGAGTCAAAGGCATAGAAATTCGGGAAAATCCCTAAACAAACCTTCTATAATATCTTGCTAAACCCAAGAAGCTACGAATTTCAGTGACACTAGTAGACCGATTCCACTCCACCACCGCCTCCACTTTCTTGGGGTCAACAGACACCCCATCTTTAGATATCACACGACCCAAAAATGATACACTCTCCAACCAAAATTCACACTTCTTCAATTTAGCAAATAACTTCTTCTCCCTTAATATCTGTAACACTATTCTCAGATGTTCTTCGTGCTGCTCTTTACTCATCGAGTACACAAGAATGTCATCAATAAAAACTACCACAAACTGATCTAAAAAGGGTTTAAATACTCTGTTCATTAAATCCATAAAAGCTGCAGGCACATTGGTCAACCCAAACAGCATCACTAAAAATTCATAATGCCCATATCTAGTTCGAAAGGTTGTCTTAGGTATATCTTCCGCCTTAACCTTCAACTGGTGATAACCAGAACGAAGGTCAATCTTAGAAAAGACTTGTGCTTCTTGCAACTGATCAAATAGGTCATCTATCCTAAGCAAAGGATATTTATTTCGAATTGTCACCTTGTTCAACTCTCGATAATCAATGCAAAGGCGAAAATTACCATCCTTCTTTTTCACAAATAAAACAGGCGCAACCCAAGTAGAAACACTAGGCCTAATAAAGCCCTTATCTAGTAACTCTTGTAATTGTTCCTTTAACTCTTTCAACTCTGCTGGGGCCATCCGATATGGAGCCTTGGAGATAGGACCCGTGCCGGGTATCAATTCGATGGCAAACTCAATCTCTCTATCTGGCGGCAACCCCGGTAAGTCGTCAGGAAAAACATCGGGAAATTCCTTTACAACTAGAATATCCTCTAACTTCAATTCAGTCTCATGAATATCTCTCACAAAAGCTAAATAACCCTCGCAACCATTCCTCAACAATCGTCTGGCTTGCAAAATTGAGATTACCAAAGGAGGAGTGTTAGCTCCATTACCCACAAAACAAAATTTTGGTTGATCAGGAATCTGAAATGCTACCATTTTGCCTCGACAATCAACAGAAGCATAATTGGTTGTCAACTAATCCATTCCAAGAATTATGTCAAAATCCCGCATATCTAAAGCAGTCAAGTCTACAAGCAATCTCCTGCCATCTATACTAACCACACGAGATTTGCCAATGTCTCCTCATGTTTCATTGCAACCTATATGCATCAATAATAAAACCTCATCTTATTCTATTCTCAAGTCTCTATATCATGTAATTAAAATTAACATTATACTAAATTATAAGCGTTCCCAATCCTACATCTACCAAATCTCACTACTATTCTATACCCGTCTTTAAAATTATAACCTGGCTCTGATACCACAAAATTGTCACGCCCCAAGCTCCGTGACAACGCCGCACACTTATATAAGTGAGCATGCAAGGCTAAGAATCCAATCACATAACCCACAATATAAAATACTCAAATTAAATCCTTAATTGTCATAATGCCAAAATCCATAAAAATAAATAGTTCTTATATGAAAATGTCCACCAAGTCCACTAATTTAATCCACTAATAAAACAATAATCCAAGTACTTAAATAGTGGTCATACTCTCGGCACTCCTACATGTAAAAAAAATCCCGCGCAGCTTTACTCTTCAGAATCTGAAAAAAATAAAGGTAAGTTAGATAGCCCAGTAAATAACCAACCATCACTGCTAGCTGAATCAAGTATACAAAAATAAATAAATAAATCGATAACCAATAAATATAATTTTTTCTACAGTTCAATAAATGAACAATTATTTGTAAGGTGGTTTCATAGCTAAAAATAAACAATGTACAATACATTTTAAATGAAAAGCCAACAAGATAATTCAAAGTAATTCGTTGTTCAAATCGATGGTTCGATATTCAGATAGTTCAATGATTTGATTCACAAAACCCAAGTCTTAATGACTACGGTCACTTAGCTCGTGACAAGGCCCAGAACCACACATAGGCTGGTGGTAAAGCCCCAAAAGAAACTAGTTTCTGTGCCAATATATAACCCCCATTGGCCAGGGTCCAAATCATAGTCAGACTAGAGTGATGTTCAAAATTCAAACAATATACAACTTTTAAATAAAACATTCGATATTTTCAGAATAAACGTTTAGTACAATTTTCAGAATAGTTTCACCAAATATTCAAATAATTTTCATAATAATATTCGATGTTGTTTTATACTTGACCCATATTTTATTTTAAGAGAACGTGAAGGCTATAAATAAATATTTATGATTTTAAACGATTCGATAGGAATAAAAAAAAATGAACCAACAGTGATAGAGGGTTACTTACCTTCAAACAGCTAAAATAATATTTTCCAAGCTAATCTCAAATTACCAAGATCCACCTCAATCTCACAAACCTAATAAAATATTACACCGCTTAACAAATTATTATGTGCACCCATCCATCTCTTCTTGTAACAATAATAGAATAAATTATCCCAATAGTCTATTAGGAACTCCCACGATTTAGCTTCAAAACAAAGCATTCACGGCTTCAGAAATTCTCAACCCATATTATTCTATTGTTGTTTATATACATGTAAAAATTTGTAATTGCTTGTAGTCAATCGTGTATCCCACAAATACACCACCATTGAACTTAACCTATCACATATCAATCTCAAAATATGAACCACCCAAACGGGATGCAAAAAAACACTCTAAAATTGAGCAAAATCGAGACCCTCAACATAGACTGCATCAATATATCTATTTAATCATATATGCCCATAAAATCATCTATTGATATATTAACACCAAAATCATAGATAAGAATACAATAAAATAAATCTTACCTTAAGTGATGAATAAAGAAAAATCACCACTCTATGAATCCTCCTTCTTCACTTTGGTTTTGTTTTGTTTTCTTTAATTTTTCTTTTACCTTCTCAAACCCTAGCCGCCTATGGAGCAATTCCTAGCCTCTATTTTGTTTGTTTCCCAAGACTTAAAGCCACAATAGGTGGGCTTATTAACCTAATTTCTCAAAGTTACAAAATTACCCATCTAAGTAATAGAAAATATAATGCCATCTCATAACTAATTCTTTGATATTAATAAATGACCCATATAAATTAATTTAATTACTAATCTATCCAATAAAATAATCCTACACACAACTTGGGTTTTACAGTCCTTAGAGCTCTTTAGTTGGCATGCCTTTGGGCAAAACCGTCCCATTGATGGTTTCATAGAGGTCTCAAAAAGGGTGAAACAATATTATGGAGGGCTTCCATTAGCTATAAAAGTTTTGGGTTCTTCTTTGTCACGGAAAAGCTTAAATGTCTGGAAAAGTCAATTGGAGAACTGAAAGCGATTCCTGATTACCAAGTCCTTGAAAAACTCAAAATAAGCTATGACTCTTTACAAGATGACCACGACAAAAATTGATTCCTCCATGTTGCTTGTTTCTTTGTTGGGATGGATGAAGATTGGGTAGTTACAATTCTAGATGGATGTGATTTTTACACAACGGTTGGGATTCAAAATCTCATTGATAGACGTCTGTTAATGATTGATAAACACAAAAAGTTGGTGATGCATCAATTGGTTCAAGAAATGGGAAAAGAAATTGTTCGTCAAGAATCACCTAAGGAGCCAGGAGAACATAGTAGACTCTGGAATAATAAGGATTCCTTTAATGTCTTGAGAGAAAATACTGTAAGAATTAATCCTTCTCCTCATTTATATTTGTATGTAATTCTGTAGTTATTTACTATAAAAAAATGATCCAAACTTAGAAACTTCATACAAAAAAAAAAAAAAAAAATCATTTACATTGGTGGTTTTGTTTTGTTTTTTTTTTTTGTTTTTGTTTTTGAAATGAAAGTTAATCATTTTGTATGAGAATTTTGTATAATTTTTTATTTTTTTTATTATTTATTTATTTATTTATTTTGTTGTTGTTGTTGTATAGCATTACTCTTCTTGATAAATGTCATCTCCCTCTCATTCTTTATTAGGGGACAAGAAAAATTGAAGGTCTTATACTTGATATGAATTTTTTGGAAGATAAATATGACAGGACAGCCTTTGGTGTCAATAGAAGACGTCATTTTGAAGAATTCCTCAGCCCATCTTTGATGTCAAATATAGGAAATTTGTTTAAAAGACGTCGTTTTGGCATCTTCTCCTGGCAGAAAGTAGGCATTACTCTACGAAATTCAGATAAGATAGCTTTGGAAGTTGATGCATTTACAAGGATGCACATACTAAAACTTTTGCAACTCAAAAATTTACAAGTCAATGGAAGCTTTGAAAATTTTCCGAAAGGATTATGATGGTTGTGTTGGCATGGATTCTCTTTCAACTCTATATGCGATGATTTCCCTTTGGACAACCTGGTTGTTCTCGACATGCAGTATAGCAACTTGCAAAAGGTTTGGGAAGGAACCAAGGTATGTTACTCATTTGTTTGTTTTCATTTCAATTTTGTTTGAGAATTAAAAGAAACAATAACCAATATTTTTTTCTATTACAGTTTCTCGAGTCATTAAAAATCCTTGATCTTAGTCATTCCCATTGCCTTTCTGGAACTCCCGATTTCTTGGAAATACCCAATCTTGAGCGACTAATACTTGAAAGTTGTGCACGGCTGGTAGAGGTTCATGAATCTATTGGACACCTTTAGAGACTTGTTTTATTAAATTTGAAAGATTGCAAAAATCTAAGGAAGCTTCCAAGAAGCATTGTTATGCTAAAATTTTTGGAAACACTTGACATCTCAGGTTGCTCAAATATTAAGGAATTGCCAATAGAGATGGGGACTATGGATTCTTTAACAAAGTTCAATGCAAATGGAACTGTCATAAGTCCATTTCCCTCTACCACTAAGGAAGTCAAACCATGGTATTCATTCATCTGGCCTTCTTTATCGAAGCCAAGAAAGAGTGTAGAAATTTCAAGGGCCCTTTTACCACGATATTTGGTACGCTTAAGTCTTGTGGATTGCAATTTATCGGAGGATGCTTTTCCAAAGGATCTTAGCAACCTATCCTCTTTGAAAATATTAAATCTAAGCAATAATCCAATTTGTAGCCTCCCGAATTGCATCGGAGGTATTACTGGACTTCAGATCCTTAAATTAGAAGAGTGTAAGAGGCTTCAATCACTTACAGTGGAACACAATTTGAAAGTATTGTCGGTCGTTGACTGTACATTGTTGGAGAAAGTAACATTGCAATCATTTCGATTGTCAACCACAGAATTCGAGAACATTTATGATGCATATATAAAGTGTCAGAATTTGAGTGAGTTTTACAGCTCAAAATGTGCGTTTTATTCAGCTCCATCAACCATGCAATCTAATGACACATAGGAGAATCAATTTGTTATGGAGCATTGGAGTCCATTACTATTCTGTGATAAGTGCGACAGTATAATTGAGGTCACGGGTTGGTTTAAGTTAGAACCCATAGGGAATATTGATGTGGAGATAATGAATAATTTGGGCTTGTCCAACTTTGGATCCATGGGAAGCCCAACTGTTACGCTTTCAAACAGGCTCTTAGAGAATCTAAGGAAGCTTCCCCTACAGGTCTCTCTCTCTCTCAAAATAAACAAAAATAAAAATAATAAAAAATTGTAATGGTTAAATTATGGTTTCTTTGGTACAGGGATGTCATGAAGAACACATATTTTGCGCTTATCTTCCGGAAAGCAAGATTCCAACTTGGTTTAATATTAAAAATACAGGATCTTCAATATATTTTATTGTGCCATCTCTTTTCAGAATTCAAGCCTTGAGTGTGTTCTATTTATGCACTTTCCAATAATCGAAAATGTCTTCACCATAATTATGACCCACATACTATTATCAATAATACAACCAAGAGTCTGATTTGGAGCCATTCCCCAAATTTCATTGGCATTCTAGAAGCTGATGAGGATATGATGTGGTTAAGTTATTGGAAGTTTGAAAATCAGTTGAAAGGTGGGGATGAACTGAATATTTCAGTGGTTGGAAATGAAGATTTTCAAGTGAAGGAGGTCGGAGTCCATCTTGTGTACAAGAAGCAAGAAGAGAAGAGTAGCCAATCAACTAGTGAAGCAGCAACCCAACTAACTCGGCAATTGGTTGCTTCGGGACTAGTGAGAGATTGGGTAGGCAATAATTCTTGCTCTTTCTTATAATTATGTTATGTTGTGTGATGATAATATGTTATATGCTGGAAATTCTTCATGATGTTAAGGATTTTGAATAACTACTATGAATTTTAGTTTTTTTCTCTACTTTTGTTGAAGTCGTTACTGATTTATTTATTTTACTTTGGAATTTCTAGTATGTGCTTTGCTAACCAGTGGCAATTTGAAGCATAATAGAGGAGGTATTCCGCTCTATTTAAGGTTTGGGGATGGATGTGCTCTCCGGGGAGTCAATTCATTGGAGAAGACAGTTTGCTAATGACTTGCTATTCATCTTGGTTTTGCTGTTATTCTGGTTGGATTTTATTGCTTAGTCTCTTTGACGGAAGAATTTGTTGTTCATTAGTTAGTTTGAGAGGGTGTTCTGTAATTTGTTTTGATGTTGGTGCTTATGCTTTGTTTGCCTCCTTTTTCCAATTATGCTCATCTTTAGTTGTCTTTGTTTGTGGTTAAGGTGTTTGCTCACAATTGGATTACGGCATGTAACAATCTAATTGAGGTGTGCCGTTTTTCCATAAAATTTTCTCCTTAGTTAATTAGCTGGTGTTTGATAATACTGAGTGTTGAATTTTCTGAACTCAAAAAATTTTTGATAAAAATTTGACGGAAATTTGTAGATTAATTTTTTAGACCCAATGATATGTAAGTGAAATGATTAGTTGATGATTGGAGAAGGAAAAATACTAGAAATCTCAAAAGTTCTACCAAAATTTTTAGAAAATGTCTTACATAGGTGTAAGACTAATATTATGTGGATCCCACACTCACGTGAGATATTTGATAGAACTTTTAGGGCCTCTAGCATTACTCTTAGAGAAGATATGATATAGAATTGTCTTAGATATTTAATTTGATTGTCACATCATTGGGTTTGAAAAGTGGATCTAATTTAAATGATAAACTCAAATGAGTTGTTTAATATGAACAAAATAAAAAATTTGAAATTTTAGTTTTTAATTTTTATATTGTAGTGGTGTTGGTGGAGGTGTCGGTGATGATAGTAGTTATGGAGATAGTGTTGTAGTAATGGTAGGGTGGAAGTGGTGGTTGAAAATTCAGTCAAAATTAAATAAATATTATATTAATTCAAAATTTTCAAATTTTAGCTTACACTATATGTGTCATTTAAAATTTTAATCATATAAATTATAATTATTAAACAGATTTAAATAATTTTTACTTAATATATTTTTTATTTTTAAATATTGATTTGCATTATCAAACATTCATTATTATTAACTTCTTGTTATCGATGTGGGCCATATCAATATGAAATTACATATTCAAAATGTGATTTCACTATGAAATCGTATTTTGAACTTGTGATTTTAAATAATAGGTTTGTCTGTTAAATAATTTGAAAAGTTAATTATTTACATAAATAGTTTAATTTTTTAGAATATTCACAAAAATGTGTATTATGAAATTTCCTATTGAATTATATAAAAAGATTAAATTATTTTCCAAATGCATGCATTATTTAAATTGACAAAATAACATTGGTAGAAAAAATCACGATATAAAAATATTTTTTTTAAAAAAAAAATCTCATTCAAAAATTTCAACATAGGCCCAAAACCTTCAATTCTGATGTTGTCAACAGCCTCTAATTTACTAATAAAAATTGTTTCAAATCATGTTATTGGGTCACTTTCCAAATAAGAACCACGGAAGATTGTGAAAACATTCAAAAACTAAATCTTAACTTTTGAAAATCCCCTAACAGATCATTGACTAAAACCTGATAAGACTGTAACCTAATGGTTTAAATAATAAGAAAGAAAAACAAAGGATAGAGAACAATTGTCAAAAAAGCATATCACTTCCTTCCCTCTTATATTGTTTTATGGGGAGGCTTGTCTCCAGTCCAAGTGGATTGGACGGTACAGTTAGGCTTGTAAGGCTCACCACGGATTTTGTTTTGATGATCCGAATCATTCAATATGTAGAGCTTGTTGAATACTTTATCTCTGTAAAAAATCACATTGATCGGATATCGATAGTTACTTGATCGGATCATTTTTTGTCAACAATTTATTTTAAAAATTATATTTACCGTTGACAGAAATGTGATCCGATCAAGTAGCTATTAATATCTAATCAATATGATTTTTTATAGGGATAAAGTACTCAACGAGCTCTATACATTGAACAATTCGGATTATCAAAATAGAACCTGTAGTAGGCCTCCACGATTCCAACAACACACTCTAATCCAATCTCGGATTAGCGAAAAGCCTTACTCTTATTTTATTTCATTGAGTTTATTTTCTTCGGGGAAGACATAATGTCACGACCCCATTCCGCCCCTAGTAGAATGGTGCCATGATGGCCAGTAATCTGAGGTTACCAAAGGCCAACTTACAAGGATTCACACACAATCAGAGTATACATATGGGGCTAACATGTGCAGAAGGAATAAATTTAAATCTAATTAGTCCCTAAGAGCTGTGCATAAATCAAATGATATGACATACATCTTATCAAGGTCTTACAACTTGGATACAATAAAAAGAAGTACAAAAATACATCTTGACCAAAAGGCTTCTCAAGCCATCATATACAAAACACAATAAAATGCAAGCTAAGAAGCATGATCTTCAAGATGCTACAAAATGCGAATCCAAAACAAGTTACAAAGCACATCTAGGCATCGCTGCCATCCTGCTCATCATCTACATATATAGAGAGAGGGTGAGCTTGGATACTCAGTGAATGGTACAAGTAATAAAGGGTTTGCATGAATGATATCCGAGATCTTTAACAAAACAATACATAATCATAGCTTGTAACAAAACATGGGATGAATCAAGTTCATTCAACAAATCTTTCAAGCTTCATCAATCAAAGTCTTTCAAGGCTTTCAAGTTTCAAGGGATGACATTAACAAAGGTTGTGCTACAAATGCTTATAGTCCCCTAGCACGTACGGACTTTCAAAGGTTATCATCAAAACCAAAGTTAATACTTGATACACAAAATAGGGATAGTCATTCATGCTTAACAAATACTTTTCAAAACAAAGCAAGGCAAAGCTTATCAAACATTATAACATAGCTTTATTAAAAATACCACTCACATAGTTCTTCAAACGTCGGGGTCAAGCGAGAGTCCAAGTCCTACAAACACATGGCAAGGTCTATTGAATGCACTTTCAAACAAGATTTACATGAATGCAAATGATCTCGGCATTCTTTCAGAGCCAAGGCAAACCAAAGCAAAACACTGTTTCTCACCTCGGGAAAACATGCTGGGCACCAACCAGGTCTTGGCCGAGGTCCCACACCTCCTTGCCGAGGTGTGGTCCCGAGGGCCGCATTCAAGGAAATGAAGTCAGGAAAATCTGGGTTTCCCTTTCTTGAAGAACATGACGAACATGAACATGAAGAAGATGAATACAAAGATCATAACTTGCTATTACAAAATCTGAGATTTCATGCTATGAGCTCAAGAACATGGACCTGGGTACCCATACTTGAAGATCTTACGAGAACAAACACAAAAACATGGTTCTTGATACAAACTTTCGGATCAAAACAAGACTTTTCTTCAAGAACATATGAACACTATTTTCTCTTTCTAAAACCAACTTTAAATCAATGCATAGCGTGCAGAACAGGTTCGATCATGCAATGCAACTAGATGATCAATAAGAACAGCAAGAGTAGTTTAAGATTCTAACCTCAAAACTCGAATCTAACGGTTCAAACTCCAAAGATCAAACTTAGAAGTCTACTCCCTCTCTCAAAAACTTCTTTTTCTTCCTAGAGCCTCTCTCTCTCTAAAAGACAAAGATTTGATACCAAAAATGATATGTTTTCTCGACAGTCACTAACTTAACCCTTTGCTAGGACATGTGGCATCGGCTGATTGGCTCTCTTCAAACAGGTGACTAATTGAAAAGACAAGACTATGACAAAGTGTATTCAACAAGCTAGATAGCAAAGCACTCCGGCAGGTAATGATATCGGCTTAGGACAAAGCTTCGGCAAACGAAGGGACAATGATCTCAGTTAGGAAGGACAACACTTGGCCAAACTGTGTCACACCTTGGCCTAGATGTGCCACACTTCGGTCTAGGTCACCTGTCCAGGGACAAGATCACTTGGGTTCAGGGAAAACATCTCGGCCTAGATAATACACATCTCGGCCTTGGCGATGAATACCTCGGCCTAGATAGTGACATCCCGGACAACATGCCAGGGTGCGAGTGGAGGTCAACCAAAGAGATTCCAAGATGGTCCTAGACACAAGGGGTTCAAAGGTGCGACTTAGGCTTAAGATGACCTCGGTTAGACACACACCAAACAAGGAACAAAGTATGCAAGTAACACTTATGCAAGACAAATCAGGGTTTGCAAATGCAACATATCAAGACAAGATCATGTAATATATGCAAGCATGACTAGAGTAGAGTGAGGGTTGTTACACATAATATGCTTTGTTCCAATCCCAGTAGACTTTGAGGGTCAATATCAACTACCCCACTGGGGCCAATAGTGCTTTGAAGTACCTGGTTTACGTGTGCATACACTCGCTTCTATTATAGTGTAAAAGTCAAGATTTTAAAAATTGGATTGGTGAACAAATTAGATAAGTAGTTGAATGGATATGGATTATTAATTTAACTCTTTATATTGAATTGTGACTTCATAATTACTTAATAAGTATATTAAAAATTATGTTTAAATAAAAAAAATAAGTATTAAATAGAAAACTCAGACCATAAATATAGTTTTTAAACTTTTGTGGTAATTACTTCACACACTAAACTTTTAAAGTCATAAAGAAATGCAATACCACCGTGCTTGTTTTATACTTAAAAACTTTGAAATTTCATAACATGAGTTCTACATTTTCATTTTTGAAAAATTTAAAAATTCTCGATATTTATTTGTAATTATGTTTCAATTTTTAAACAATAACACTTTGTTTAGTTGGGGATTTGGAAAAGGAAAGAGACAAGGTGTGTGAAACTAGGTGAAATATAGGTATATTTTATTCACATTTCACCTACCTTTTCTTTTTCTCCTTCCAAATCCCTTCCCAAATCTCTCAACCAAACACAGCGTAAATAATAATCCCAATCAAACAATCAATATAATGATTTAATGCGAAAAAACCACAATTAGAGCGCCTCCAATTGTGATTAAAAAAAAAAAAAACCACGAGCCAAAGTCACAAAACAATCCACTAAGAAGACAAAAAGGAATTAAACAAGTATACTCTCAATTACCTAGCGAATATACGCCCAAATTGAATTGACCCCTATGTGCCTCTTCCACCACTATCTTCACATCGGAATTGTCTTGCCCAATATTGAATCCACAACGTTGATGTTGAATTCACGATGATGAGCCACTTTGGAATCCACAAAAGCTTCAGGCCCAAGTGCCTTGGAATTCACTGAAGAACCACTCTCTCTTTTGTGAACAAAACAATAATAACAACCTTTGATGTTCGACAATCTAAAGTTCGTTAATCAATCGATCACCTTCTATACACCAAGGAAACTCAAATAAAAAGGCCTCCAATATAAAACACTTTGTTTTTCTTCCTCTTTGAAAATCTGGATGGCAAACAATGAACCACGCACTTTATAGAAAATAGGATCGCGCAGACCGCTCGAGGGCACATTTCATTGCTTGAGCGGTGTGAGTAAAGGCGGTACAAAACATATAAGCTGACTGCTCAAGCGCAACTTTCACCACTCGAGCAGTAAAACTTTCTTCCCAAAAGTTCAGACACTTTGCAAAAATATTGGATGATTCTTTTATCCGCTCAAGCGGTCAAACAGCTCGATCCCCGTACATAGTTAGCGAAGTGGCAAACTTGTAAACCTCAAGATCACAAACTCCTCTACATATGCACAATTCAAGTTAGATTTGCACCTAAACACTCATAGCCTCGCTGAAAAAAAAGAGCGAATAAATTTACAACTGAAATGAATTTTGTCAAACGGAATTGCCAATTACAAAATCCTAATAATTTTTAATAAAATTGATATTTAAAGATTCGTTTTCGAGATCTTTTAAACAAGAGCAATATGGATTCTTTTTTTTGAGGTCTTCTAAGTAAGATCGATATTCAATATGAAATTTTAACCCAAAAAAGAAGAAAAAAAAGAGGATATAATATGCTTCTATGTGGACTTTAAAAAAAAAAATTAGTTAAAAAATAGAATAAATTTATAAATTAAAAATAATAACTTATATGCTTATCTGTATATTTTAAATTACTTTTAAATTCAAAATTTTAGAAAATGGGGACAATTAGATCTAAATATGGGGATAGATAGCTGTGGTAGCCTAAAAAATTGTGACTCACTTGGGTTCAACACAAATTAGTTTTAAGAATGGGCCAAGACCAATAAGAAAGCCCACAAAATAAATATCTACCAAACAAATATCACATCCACCTCTATACCTCTATAAAAGGAAAGCATCCCATAGAAGGTAAGGGATGCCTTATCTATGCAACACGAAAAACCAGCTACACACCTCTACTAGCCCACTACTGTTGTTGTTCCTTCTCTACCAACCAGCCCCTTATCGCCAACTGCCTCTACCTAGTCCCTCACCACCTTACAACTCCCATCGTCACCACCCTCTTACTTCTTTTGTTCTTGTTTTAAGTATACAAAAAGGGAAAATTATCAGAAAGTCTCATATGGGAATCCATTACTCTAATAAATCCCATGGATTTTCTAATACACTTACAGGCCCTGTTTATTTTGGCAACCTTACCGTGAGATCCTATTTTGAATTTTGGTATGATTTGGCAGACGTTTCTGTCCTTCTTCATTGGGGGATGAAATCTTAGGAAAGTTGGATCCAATCTTTGGATCACGTTTCTGTCACTCCAATGTAACACTCCAAATGTAACACACACACACAAAACTCTTTAGTGTACTTTCCCAAAAAGTAACACTCCAATATAACACACTAAAAAAGATCACTCCAAACGTAACACTCCAATGTAACACAAAAAATTCGTTAGTGTACTTTTTTCAAATGTAATACTCTAACAAACAGTAACAATTGAGGAGATAATAATGACAAATGAGTTATTATCTCACGTGGTGCTCTATATGGTTTTGATTGGTGGAGAGGCGTAAGGGCCTGCAATTTATGTTGGGGATGGAGGAACAACATGGGGCTAAGTAATTAGTGATTGGCTTGGAGTAAGGCCACGTGGTGCTCCGGGAGTAATAAATAATTTCCCTATGAAAACATAAACATCTCTATGTACACCATCACTTAGAACAAATTTCTTTTCTATTCTTTTTCAAGCTCAAAATATTATTGTTTTGGAAGATTTAGGGTTTTAAAACATTGAAATCAATTGATTTTAAAGATTTATATACTATGGATGACATTGATTTGGAACAAAACCGTAATGAAAATGTCAGTTTACTTTGTTTTTTTTTTTTTTTTTTTTTTATCTTATTCATATTGATTTGGAACAAAAGACCGATATTCATCTTTACAACCATGGCTTATTCGTTTCGTGCACACGCAGAGTTGAACATTTACAAAATGTTCAATTATTTATATTTGAACATAATCATTTTGTTCATATTATTAAAGTTGAACAAGTATCAAACATTTATACATAAAAAATTGAACATTTTGGTTTAGTTCAAATATAAATTTATGAACATTTTAAGTTTTTTAACACTGTATTTATGAACAATACTAAAATTGTTTTTTTTTCCCTTTAATTTTTTACAGAATGCTACACCGATTGCTTCGTCACCTTAAAATTTCAGCCCACAGTTTGGTTCTCACTGTTTGCTCTTACATTGCTTCCATAGATTCACCATATATCAGTGAAAGAGGGATAAAGATATAGCAATTTAAAATTATTGTGAATTGTATTTTGGACCTTATTGTCTTTTCAACTTTGATGGTGTGTACATTATCTAGTATTTGGGTGTGTATTGTGTTGTGTGGGTTAAGTTAAAAGAGTAGTATTATGGTGTGTGTTGAGTGAACAATCATAAGTTCAAAATATTATTGATATGAATTTAGTAATGGTGTGTATTGAGAGAATTGATGGTGTGTAAATAGAATATTTTGGAAAGTAGGTTAAAAGTTGACTTATAGCGATCTCGGGTTTACCCTTGTTGTACAGTGATCCGGACATGTGTCCGTGGATGTTAGTAGTGGATTATTATCTTGGTTGCATCCTTTTTCTTTGTATTTGAGTTATAGGATGTGTTGGGAGGGTTTGTTACAGGTTGGTTAGGCCTTGGTTTCAAATTCCTTGTTGTTCAGTTTTTGGGCGTTCCGCTCGAGCGGGTCTTCTTGCGCTCGAACGGAGATTGCACACTTCCAGTATTTTCGTGCTTCTGTAAAACTTCTGCAGGTGTGGTTTTTACGCTCGAGCGGGTTTGTTTACGCTCGAGCGGGTCGAGCTCGAGCGGGTCTTTTGCGCTCGAGCGGGTAGTACTTTCTGGGTGGAAATTCTGGGAGGTGGGAATCTGAGCTCGAGCGGACTGGTTTGGCGCTCGAGCGGACTTGCTTTATCCTTGTGTCTTGGTGCTCGAGCGGGCATTTTTGCGCTCGAGCGTGTGCAGATTTTTGTTCTTGGCGCTCGAGCGTCGTGTTCTCCGCTCGAGCGGACCATACGTATATGAGTTATCCGCTGGGTGATTTTAAATCACTTTTTGCTTTCCTTTCTCTCTCCTACTTTTTCTAAAAGCCTTTTTGAGAGCCTCTCTCTCTAGATACTCCCTTCTCTCTAGGGTTTGATCTAGTTAGAGTGTTTTCCTCGCCTTCGGCCTTTGTTAAAGTTGTGTTGATCGTCGAGGGCGTCGCTCTAATCTGAAAATCTCGGGTTTTGGAGCACGTTAGGTATTGTCGTCTTCTCCTTTGGGGCTCCGAATTTGAGGTAGGGATATCCTACTCCTTTCTATGGTCATTGTCTTTGAATTTTAGTATTTTGAGATGTTGGGGTTGGTTTGGTAATTTTGTGAGAATTTGGGGCTTTTGTGTAATTTTTACAAAAGTTGGGGTTTTATTTATAATAAACCTAGATGCATGTTTGGCATAGAGAAATGGAATAAATGTTGAATCATTGATGAAAATGGGACCTTAAGGGTTGAGATGTAAATTATGGAAATTGACCTAATTACATTGTTTGGTTAATTGGGATAATTAATCGCTAGAGATGAGGAAATGAAATGGGAATGTTGAGAAGGGAAATGTACGGGGTTAAAGGGTGTAGTTGAATTACTTATCACTCACCGAATTGAAATGTTGATTTAATATCCATTTGTGCATTTATTTTCTGTTTAGAAATAACTGCTTTGGGCTATCGGTGGAGGATAGTCGTGATTGTTGTAGACAATGCATGATGATTAGGCAAACAAAAACTAATCGATTGAATGTGTAGCGACCCCGGTCTTTTCCCATTTGATTATTGTATCCGGACTTAGGTTCCGTAGACTCTGTCATTGTTTAATTGTTGTTGTTGTCCTTTATTTTCTCATTTGGAGTTATAGGATGTGTTGGGCAGGTTTGTTTCAAGTTGGTTGGGTTTAGAAATCCAGTGTTGCTGCCCAGAATTTTGACTCTTCGCTCGAGCGAGAAGTTCTTCGCTCGAGCGATCTCTTTGTTTTGGTCCTTCGCTCGAGCCTGAGTAGCTTCGATCGAGCGAGGGTTGCGTTTTGAGTTAGACCTGAGAGCTGAGGTTTTTGGCTCGAGCGAGCTTTTCTTCGCTCGAGCGAGTTAGTTCGTTCTTCGCTCAAGCGATGGTTCCTTAGCTCGAGCGTGTGTCTGATTGCAGACCTGAGGGTTTGAGTTCTTCGCTCGATCGAGTTTTCTTTCGCTCGAGCGAGCTTTTGTGTTATTGGCTCGAGCAAGGCTCCCTTGGCTCGAGCGTAGTTTTTCTGTGTCTGGTCGCTCGAGCGACCAAGTCTTCGCTCGAGCGAGCTTGTCCAGCTTATATACGCAGCAGCGGGTTTTGATCAGTCTTTTTGATCTTCTTTTTGATCCCAAACCCTAGGTCCGACTTCTCTCTCTCCATACTCACCTTCTCTCTTAGATTTGATCCACTTAGGGTGTGTTTCTACCATAGATCCTTCATTAAAAAGATAGAGTGAGTCAAGGGCTTCCATTTAATCTGAACATTTGGCGATTTGGAGCACTTTGGTTTTTGGGTATTCATCTCTGTCTTCTCCATTTGGGTTGTTCTCTTCGAGGTAGGGATTTCCTACTCCATTTTATAAGTTTTGATCTAAGTTTTGGTATTTTGATAAGTTGGGGATACTTTGGTAATTTTGGGAAAAACCCTAGTTGTATTATTAGATTAATTTGTGTAATTAATTTATGGAACTGGGAAAAGATGGTTAAATTCATGGAATTGGGGAATTCATTGATTAAATGGCGTAATTGGTTAATTTGAATCATTTGTCTATTGAAATGTTGACATAGTTATTTTCGGTTTAGAAATAACTGTTTTGGGCTATTGGTGGAGGATAGTCGTGATTGTTGTAGACATTGCATGTGGATTAGGAATAACTGAAACTAATCACATTGGTTAAGTCATTAAATTTGTCTGTTGCATTGATACAGAAAATATGTGTGTTGATTGAGCATTGTATTTGCATACATGATTTTGTGTGGGAGGAGATAGGGGATGTACTCCACGGTTTAGGGGAAGATAGGGGATGGACCTCTAAACCGGATTTTGTTTGGGAGGAGATAGGGGATGGACTCCATTAGCATCACTTTTATGTGTGCTTATTTATATTGAAGTGTTTTATTGATACAGCACTAAAATGTGTATCAATCTGGAAGTATGAAGTGTTTTGATTTGAGCTTGAGTCTCATATGTTTGTTGATATTCGAAGGACGTGAATATGATATATGTAATTCACTGTTGTAAGTTTGGCCAGGTTCTGAGCCATGTTGATAAAATTGGAAAGTAAAACATGTGCTAGACAATAGTGTCATGAGACTGTAAAATGAAGTAATTGATTATCTTGGTTAACCATCTGTTGAATGCTATTGCTTTATTCATTGCTTATATGTGGTTTAGTATATTTCTACTGGGTTGTGGCTCACCCTTTATGGGAACATCATTTTCAGGTTCAGGTGATAAGCTACCTCCAAGGACTTAGCTTGGAAGGACTTGGATTGTGAAGACTATTTTTAGTTATTGGTTTTTCATTGTTAGTACATGTAAACACTCAAGCCTAGGGCTTTATTTATATTTGAGTTAGAACTCATACTTTGTGTTCAAGTGTTGGCTTGGAAAGATGTAAGCCGGTAGGGCATTTAATTTGATGTTACATGTAATGTTTTTATTTAGTAATACTCTGATGAATGAATTAATAGATTGTTTTCTTTAAATAATGCATGTTGGTGATATATGTATATTGGGTTTATTATGAGGGTGTTACAACTTGGTATCAGAGCGTACCGGGTTTGAATACTTTGGGTACGTGGGAAGTGATTAGTATCACAATGGGTTCGTCTCGTCTGATAGAGACTTAGTGTAAAGTTATATGTTTATGCGATAACATGTTTATGTGATTATATGGGTATGGAATGTAGTTTCTTGGATGTTGATGGGACCCTTGAGTTTCTAGTAGTCTTGTTGGAAAGGCACTTGATCACTGCTGCTTCCAACCGGAACTATAGTAACGCATTGGGACTATCATTATCCAGGAATGAAATTCGTAGGTGCTTATGTGATTATGTGCTTACGTGGAATGAATTATTGTTGTCCAATGCATTAGGACGCGAGTGTTTAGCTTCGGCACATTTATTAATGTGCTAATGTCTGTGTTTCCTTTATTAGGATGTCAGGACGAGGACGAGGACGCGGTAGGAGTGGTAGGCCGGGTAGGCAGGAGGTGCCTGTGCCAGAGGAGATTCCGGCAGTTCAGGAGGGAATTGGCCAGGCTAATGTGGCCGAGCCAGTAGGCCAGCAGGCTATGGGTGCTTTAGCCCGAGAGATAGCAGGGGCATTCAGGGAGTCAGTAGGTATCCTCAGAGCTGAGAATCAAGCTCAGGTTGTTGTTGTGGATACTGGACCTGCCTTTCTGAAGAGGGAGTTCTTCCGGTCTAATCCGGATGAATTTGTGGGTGATCCTAAAGAGCCGCTTAAGGCAGATGAATGGCTCGAACAGACAACGAAGACGTTTGATATGCTTGGCATCGAAGACGAAGGGTTGAAAGTGACCTTGGCATCTTTCCAGTTGAAGGGGGATGCGGGTCAGTGGTGGAAGTTTACTAAGGGGCGTATAGGAGGTACGTGGGAGGCTTTTGTGAATGCTTTCCAGGAGAAGTTCTTATCTCCAGCAGTCAGGGAGAAGCTGCGAGACCAGTTTTGTCAGCTTAAGCAGGCGAGTTCTTCAGTGGCCGAGTTTGAGGCTGCATTTACTAGTTTGTCCAGGTTTGCACCTGAGTTTGTGGCGTCTGAGGAACGCCGTTGTATTGAGTTTGAGAAGAAGTTGAGGCGTGGCCTCAAGCTGAGAGTTGGGGGTACTATGATTCGAGATTATGGGCGTATGGTTGATGCTGCAGCCCATATGGAGATCATGATGCAGGAGGAGGAGGAAGGACAGAAGGGCTCCAAGAGGAGTCAGGATGGTCAGAATGATGGCAGGAGACAGAAGGGTTTTAATCCACAGCAGTCTCAGGGTAGCTTTTCTAGATCGACTTTTCCTATACCGAGTGCTAGTTCGGGGAAAGGCAGTCAGGGAGACATTACCTGTTTCAAGTGTGGCCAGCTGGGCCACAAGTCTCCAGTTTGTCCTCAGAGGGGAGGAGTTCAGAGAGCAGCATCATCTTCGGCTCGATCTCAGAGCCAGGTTCAGGGTAGAGGCCAGCCACTCTCGTGTTATCAGTGTGGTCAGCCAGGGCATATGAAGAGGTATTGCCCGCAGTTGGGTGGCACACCTGGTGCATCTGGTTTGAGGCCGATTCAGGGTCAGCAGCCAGCTCAGTCAGGTCAGGCCTCGAGGGCCAATCAGGGGGCTTCATCGTCCCAGTCAGTGCAGCAATCTTATGCTCCTAGGGTTGAGCAAGTTGATCAGAGGTCGTCTGGGCGCGTGTATGCTGTTACCGCGCAGGATCTTGTGCCAGCACCATTAGTTGTGAGAGGTACCTTTTTGTTTTGCAACTCGGTTGCTAATGTTTTGATTGATACGGGTGCATCTCATTCCTTTGTGTCTGCTGCATTTGCATCTGTTTTGGAGTCGGAGTTAGCACAGTTAGCATCTCCTATATGTGTGGTGTCACCTCTTGGAGGTGAATTGATTTTGAAACAAGGCGTTAGGGGTTGTGATATAGAGGTTGATTATCATAGAATCCCATTTTCCTTTGTAGTTATGCCTATGAGGGGTTTCGATGTTATTTTGGGTATGGACTGGTTATCGTCATACCGGGCAGTTATTGATTGCTACCGCCAGAGGGTCACTTGTTGTACCGTGAGCGGAGAGTATTTTCATTTTTTGGGGGACCGGGTTGGTGATGTGTTGCCACCGGGGTATGTTCCACGAGGACGGAGTGAGCTTAGTGGGCTACTTGCTAACCTTTCGATTAGTGAGGATAATGAGACTTAGATTGTGTTGCCAAGGGTAGTTTGTGAGTACTCGGATGTCTTTCCCGAGGATCTTGTTGGTTTGCCACCGCATCGGGAGATTGAGTTCTCTATTGACCTAGTGCCCGGCACGGCGCCGATTTCTATGGCACCTTATCGTTTTGCCCCAGCTGAGTTAGTTGAGTTGAAGATACAACTCCAGGAGTTGCTAGATAAGGGCTTTATACGTCCTAGTGTTTCGCCGTGGGGAGCACCGGCCCTCTTTGTTAAAAAGAAAGGTGGTGCTTTGAGACTTTGTATAGATTATCGGAAATTGAATCGGGCTACGGTTAAGAATAAGTATCCTATGCCTCGTATAGATGATCTGTTCGATCAGTTGAAGGGTTCCCGTTGTTTCTCGAAGATAGACTTGAGATCGGGTTATCATCAGTTAAGAGTCAGGGAGGAGGATATTTCGAAGACGGCATTCCGTACGCGGTATGGCCATTATGAGTTTCTGGTGATGCCATTTGGGCTCACCAATGCACCGGCAGTCTTTATGGACTTGATGAACCGGATCTTCCGAGAATTCTTGGATCGGTTTGTAGTCGTTTTTGTGGACGACATCCTTATCTATTCGCCTTCTGAGGAGGAGCATGAGGCACACTTGAGGGTGGTGCTTGAGTTACTTAGAGCACATAGGCTGTATGCCAAGTTTGGGAAGTGTGAGTTCTGGCTGAGGGAAGTCAAATTCTTAGGTCACGTGGTGTCTGGGGAAGGAGTGTCTGTTGATACATCCAAGGTAGAGGCAGTGCAGGATTGGGCACAGCCTAAGAGTGTGTTTGAGATCCGCAGTTTTCTGGGATTAGCTGGTTATTACCGTCGGTTTGTGAAAGATTTCTCCAGATTAGCTTCGCCTTTGACTAGATTGACTCGGAAGGGAGTCAAATTTGTATGGAGTGAGACTTGTGAAAAGTCGTTTCAGGAGTTGAAAGTTAGACTGACCACCGCTCCAGTCTTGATTATTCCAGAGAGAGGGTTGGGTTATGCAGTCTATTGTGACGCCTCACGAGAGGGTCTGGGTTGTGTATTAATGCAAGAAGGGAAAGTAGTTGCCTATGGTTCACGTCAGTTGAAAATTCATGAGCAGAATTACCCTACGCATGATCTAGAGTTAGCAGCTGTAATATTTGCCTTGAAGATTTGGAGGCATTACCTTTATGGTGAGAAATTCGAGGTATTCTCGGATCATAAGAGTCTGAAATATTTGTTTACACAGAAAGACTTGAACTTGAGGCAGAGGAGGTGGATGGAGTTCATAGAGGATTATGACTTTGAGTTGCATTATCATCCGGGAAAGGCCAATGTGGTGGCCGATGCTCTTAGCAGAAAACCAGTTGGTGTCATAGCTAGTATAGCCATCCGAGAATGGGAGATGTTGGGAGCACTTGGTGAGTTTGATTTGTTACTGGGCGAATCTGTTGAGGCTGCGACCTTGTTTTCTGTTGTTGCACAGCCTACACTTGTGACTCGAGTGTTAGAGGCTCAGAGGGGTGACCTTGAGGTAGAATCTCTCCGTGAGAGGATTTCCGGTGGGAAGGGTGAGAAGGGTTTGACGGTGTATCCCGACCTGAGTGTGAGATACCGAGACCGTCTGTTTGTGCCGGAGTCTTACCGAGAGGAAGTACTCCAAGAGTTTCATCATTCACGCCTTGCGGTGCATCCGGGAGGTACTAAGATGTATCGGGATTTGGGTCGCCAGTTTTGGTGGCGGGGTATGAAGAGAGATGTGGCAGCTTTCGTATCTAAGTGCCTTACTTGCCAGCAAGTGAAGGCCGAGCATCAGAGGCCAGCGGGTTTGTTGCAACCCTTGTCTATTGCCGAGTGGAAGTGGGAGCATGTCACTATGGACTTCGTTGTAGGTCTTCCGAGGACTCAGCGAGGTAGTGATGCTATTTGGGTGGTTGTAGACCGGTTGACTAAGTCGGCGCACTTTATTCCTATGCGTGTGAGAGATTCGGTGGATCATCTTGCCGACTTGTACATTTGGGACATAGTGAGGTTACACGGGGTTCCAGTGACGATTGTCTCAGATAGAGATCCTCGTTTTACTGCCAGGTTGTGGCAGAGTTTGCAGAGTGCCTTGGGCACTAAGTTGACCTTTAGCACGGCTTATCATCCTCAGATTGACGGACAGTCCGAGCGTATTATTCAGATCCTTGAGGATATGCTTCGGGGTTGTGTGCTAGACTTTAGTGGGTCGTGGGAGAGGCACTTGCCGTTGGTGGAGTTTGCCTACAACAACAGTTTCCAGTCTAGTATCGGGATGGCACCGTTTAAGGCCTTGTATGGCCGACCGTGTAGATCCCCTGTTTGTTGGGCCGAGGTGGGTGATGCACCTCTGTTGGGTCCGAAGTTGGTGAGGGAAACAACGGAGAAAGTTGAGCTTATCCGTAAGAGGCTTGTTACAGCACAGAGTCGTCAGAAATCTTATGCCGACCGTAGGAGGAGACCTTTGGTGTTTGAAGTGGGTGATCATGTCTTTCTGAAGATATCACCTAGGCGGGGATTGATGAGGTTTGGGAAGAGTGGGAAGTTGTCCCCTCGGTTCATTGGGCCTTTTGAGATCCTTGAGAGGATTGGCGAGGCTGCTTATCGTCTAGCTTTACCGCCGCAGTTGTCCGGAGTACATGACGTGTTTCATGTGAGTATGCTTCGGAAATATGAGCCGGATCCATCACATGTGTTGGATTGGACCGATTTAGTGGTTGATAAGGATGTCTCGTATGAGGAGAGACCGGTTCGAGTCTTGGATAGACGGGATCAAGTTTTGCGAGGCAAAACCATCCCTTTGGTGAAAGTTTTGTGGAAACATCACGGAGTGGAGGAAGCCACATGGGAACGTGAATTAGAAGTCCGCGAGAAATATCCGGACATGTTGGTTGATTTGTAATCTTATAATTAGATTTTGTTATATTGTTGAACTTAAGCGCTTCATATATGTCTTAAGTTATAAAACATTGAGTTTGTGTTGGTAAATGGGTGTATCTTGAAACTTGCTTCATTATAGAAGTTTAGTGTAATATTGCATCTGTTGAGTACATTATTGAATGGGTTGTTTATATCATGCGGTTGAATATGATATGGGAATTATTAACATTGAAAGGAATAATGCATAATATTGATACAGGTTGAAATATATGTTGTTTTATATATATGTTGTGAGATGCCTCTTGATAAAGAGATGAAGTGACCAGTATTGGGTCAAGCTGTTTCTTATTGTTATATAATATCTTTGGGAATTGAGAGAAACTTGTTTTTTTTATTAAACTTATGCTTAATTTCGGGGACGAAATTCTTTTAAGGGGGGGAGGTTATAGCGACCCCGGTCTTTTCCCATTTGATTATTGTATCCGGACTTAGGTTCCGTAGACTCTGTCATTGTTTAATTGTTGTTGTTGTCCTTTATTTTCTCATTTGGAGTTATAGGATGTGTTGGGCAGGTTTGTTTCAGGTTGGTTGGGTTTAGAAATCCAGTGTTGCTGCCCAGAATTTTGACTCTTCGCTCGAGCGAGAAGTTCTTCGCTCGAGCGATCTCTTTGTTTTGGTCCTTCGCTCGAGCCTGAGTAGCTTCGATCGAGTGAGGGTTGCGTTTTGAGTTAGACCTGAGAGCTGAGGTTTTTGGCTCGAGCGAGCTTTTCTTCGCTCGAGCGAGTTAGTTCGTTCTTCGCTCGAGCGATGGTTCCTTAGCTCGAGCGTGTGTCTGATTGCAGACCTGAGGGTTTGAGTTCTTCGCTCGATCGAGTTTTCTTTCGCTCGAGCGAGCTTTTGTGTTATTGGCTCGAGCAAGGCTCCCTTGGCTCGAGCGTAGTTTTTCTGTGTCTGGTCGCTCGAGCGACCAAGTCTTCGCTCGAGCGAGCTTGTCCAGCTTATATACGCAGCAGCGGGTTTTGATCAGTCTTTTTGATCTTCTTTTTTATCCCAAACCCTAGGTCCGACTTCTCTCTCTCCATACTCACCTTCTCTCTTAGATTTGATCCACTTAGGGTGTGTTTCTACCATAGATCCTTCATTAAAAAGATAGAGTGAGTCAAGGGCTTCCATTTAATCTGAACATTTGGTGATTTGGAGCACTTTGGTTTTTGGGTATTCATCTCTGTCTTCTCCATTTGGGTTGTTCTCTTCGAGGTAGGGATTTCCTACTCCATTTTATAAGTTTTGATCTAAGTTTTGGTATTTTGATAAGTTGGGGATACTTTGGTAATTTTGGGAAAAACCCTAGTTGTATTATTAGATTAATTTGTGTAATTAATTTATGGAACTGGGAAAAGATGGTTAAATTCATGGAATTGGGGAATTCATTGATTAAATGGCGTAATTGGTTAATTTGAATCATTTGTCTATTGAAATGTTGACATAGTTATTTTCGGTTTAGAAATAACTGTTTTGGGCTATCGGTGGAGGATAGTCGTGATTGTTGTAGACATTGCATGTGGATTAGGAATAACTGAAACTAATCACATTGGTTAAGTCATTAAATTTGTCTGTTGCATTGATACAGAAAATATGTGTGTTGATTGAGCATTGTATTTGCATACATGATTTTGTGTGGGAGGAGATAGGGGATGTACTCCACGGTTTAGGGGAAGATAGGGGATGGACCTCTAAACCGGATTTTGTTTGGGAGGAGATAGGGGATGGACTCCATTAGCATCACTTTTATGTGTGCTTATTTATATTGAAGTGTTTTATTGATACAGCACTAAAATGTGTATCAGTCTGGAAGTATGAAGTGTTTTGATTTGAGCTTGAGTCTCATATGTTTGTTGATATTCGAAGGACGTGAATATGATATATGTAATTCACTGTTGTAAGTTTGGCCAGGTTCTGAGCCATGTTGATAAAATTGGAAAGTAAAACATGTGTTAGACAATAGTGTCATGAGACTGTAAAATGAAGTAATTGATTATCTTGGTTAACCATCTGTTGAATGCTATTGCTTTATTCATTGCTTATATGTGGTTTAGTATATTTCTACTGGGTTGTGGCTCACCCTTTATGGGAACATCATTTTCAGGTTCAGGTGATAAGCTACCTCCAAGGACTTAGCTTGGAAGGACTTGGATTGTGAAGACTATTTTTAGTTATTGGTTTTTCATTGTTAGTACATGTAAACACTCAAGCCTAGGGCTTTATTTATATTTGAGTTAGAACTCATACTTTGTGTTCAAGTGTTGGCTTGGAAAGATGTAAGCCGGTAGGGCATTTAATTTGATGTTACATGTAATGTTTTTATTTAGTAATACTCCGATGAATGAATTAATAGATTGTTTTCTTTAAATAATGCATGTTGATGATATATGTATATTGGGTTTATTATGAGGGTGTTACAGAATGTGTCATAGAATATGACGGTGGATTGAATACATTAAATTTATGTATTGATTGATTGTATATAGAACCCTTGTGTTTATATGCATTAGGTATAGAGGAGGAGATGGGGGATGTACTCCGCGGTTTAGGGGAAGATGGGGGATGTACCTCTAAACCGGATAGTATTGGGAAGAGATGGGGGATGAACTCCGTAGACAGAGCTCATATGCTTGTCTAAAGAAATGAAGATAGAGCTTATATGCTTATCTTTGAGAAGTGTAGATATAGCTCATATGCTTGTCTAGAGTAGTGAAGATAGGGCTAATATGCTTATCTTTGTGGAATGTGGATGTAGCTTATATGCTTATCTGAGAATGTGGGATATAGTTTTTATACATATCTGTTGAGGCAATGATAGAGATAACATGCTTATCTGTTGAAAAAGGGAAAATGAAAAGTAACTTGGACTCATAAGTCGTATGACATAAATATGTGATTTATGTGAATGTATCAGTATTGACCATCTATCAATTGCTAACATTTTAGTCATTGCTTATGGTTGGTTTAGTGTATTTCTACTGGGCTGTGGCTCACCCTATATGGGAATATCATTTTCAGGTACAGGTAGCATGCCACCTCCAAGGACATAGCTTGGGAGGCTAGAGGCGGGCATATCTTTTTGTCGTTTTATTTTGTTGTATTACATGTAATTTCAAGCCAAGGGCTTAAAGTGTAAATGAGTAGTACTCTTTGTTGTAACCAAGTGTTAACTTGGAAAGCTGTAAGCCCGTAGGGCATTTGCTTTTGTTGTTAACATGTAATACTTTTGTAAGGAACAACTCTGATGAATGGAAGAACGCTTATTTTATTGTCAATGCATGTCTTTATTGATGGGTTTAATGTTGTTATTTTGAGGGCGTTACATGACTTTTTGAATTTTTTTTTGGATTTAAAAAAAACGTATAAAAAGGTAGAGATGTGATGTGATCCAAAAAAGTCAAAAAGCTAAAAAAACTACTTTTAACCTCTTTTCCAAAAGAGACCTAAGTTTAATAACTAAAATACAAATTTTCTACCGATTTTAATTAACCGAAATAGGCAAATGGTGTAATGCTCCATTTGTTTGAGCGGAAAACATTTTTCAAAATATGTTTTCTGCATTTTTTGCTGTTTGGTACAACAGAAAATAAAAGTCAATAGAAAATATCTTCTACAGTTAATGAAAAATAAGCCTATCTGGGCGGAAATTGCTTTCCACTTTAAAAGGTGAAAAATATTTTTCAAACCAAAGTTTTTTCAATACTACTACATTACTACCACTGCCATCACCTCTACCACTTCCACAACCACAACTACCATCATCACCGTTGTTGCCACCATCACCACTACCGCCACACTGCCACCACCACCTCTATCACCCCACTGCCACCTCCACCCTACCATTGCCACTACCACCACCACTACCACTACCACTAATGCAACCATTATTACATTAATTTAAAAGACGTAACCAAATATAAGAAAACTTTTTTCAAAAAAATATTTTTCGCCAAAACAAATGAAGCATTAGATTGAAAACAAATCAAAAATTTAGAATTTAAAGTGATAAAATTAAAATTCAGATTTATTTTATTAGTAGGTAAAATTTGTGTAGTGTGGAGTCCATATGTAGAATAAATTTGAACTACAAGATGATAATTATTGGTAATTTCTAGGTAGTTAAGTCTCGGTTTGTAATATTACTGAGAAAAAAATGTGAGTTATTTGAAAAGGGTTTAGTTTATCTTAAGTTGTCATCTCAACTTGAGAGAGTGCTTTACTTTAGTAAGTAGGCCTATTTCGAAATTAATTTCAATAATCTGAACCATTCACCTTTTAGGACTTGTTAGACATAAATTGACATTGGTAACTATTGTCGGCGCAGAAAATGAAAAGGAGTAAAACAGAAACAGGGAATTGAAGATTTTATTTTCTTTAATTGATCATTGTACTATATCCGTACTTCAGAATATTTCATCTAATTGCATTAGATTGTGTTATTTTTTAAAAAACTATTAACTGATTCTTAGGTTGTGTTTGCTGTGATATATGATTTCCTTATGAATATTTAACCTTTTGCAGTGATGAGACAGTGGTATATTATATATAGGGCTAAACCTAAAGAAAGTTTAGCAAACAATCTTCACTTGCCAACGAAATGATCAATTTGTGGATTCAACATCGATTTCGGGAACTTATTTTCATAAGGGGTGCATCAATTAATCTTACACGTGTGGTTCATCCATGTTTTTTTTTTCTTTTTTTTTTTTTTAAATCTGAACATATGATCAATGCAAGTGTTGGAAGAGGTCCAAAGTTTGCCCCACCCAAATCTTAAACAGGAGAACAAGGTCATTTTGTACCCAAAATTTTGGTTCCGTAGGGTGTCTTTTTTGAACCTAGAAGAGGAAAAAGAAAAAGGGGGGAAATTTTACATTTTCTATTATTTGAAATAAGATATCCTTTTGGAAAAGAAAAATGGGGGAAATCTGATGTGTCACGTATCTGCATTGACCACATCATCAGCCTCTAATTGGAAAAGAAAATCTTTATTAACTTGACACATCAGTTTGTAATTCTTTATTTTTTATGTATTGCCATTATTGTAATAAAACTTTGTTCACTAATTTCAGATTGTATTGTGGCAGTCTACAAATCTAACACATCCTCAAAGGAATCCGAGGTAAGCAACTCTATTTACTTCCATGTTTTTGACATTAACTTCAATCCATTAACGCTTGTTAGAGAAAAGTTAATACATTGAATTGACCTCATGGACAAGTAAACACCATGATAGGATAAAAAAGGGATTTAGGGGGGGTGGTTTCCATCATATTTAGGGCTGATAAACATAGGTCCTGTTGATACATGGCCATTTGAAGGGGTCATCAGGAAATGAGTTTCTTGCACAAGTCCTCAAACTCGAATGTTTCAGCCTCAGCATGATTTACCAAAGTGCTAACATTCCAGTTTAAGGGCTTCAATGTTCTTTTCATTGACATGATGGAACTATGTACACTACAGGAAAAATGAGTATTAGCGGCGTTTTAAAAACGCCGCTAAATCCCTGGAAAACGCTGCTAAATGTTACAGCGACGTTTAAATTTTTCGTCGTTGATACGGCCGTCGCAATAGCTTTGCAACGTTTAGAAAACGTCGCTGAAACTATTAGATGGCGTTTTTTAAAGCGCCGCAAAATCTTTGACATCCGTCTCAACTTCCGTCCCAAACTAACGGATGACGTCACAATGACGTCATTTAGTGGCGTTTTTTCAAAAATGCCACTCTTTTTTTAAAAATTATTATTATTATGATGAAATGAAATATCAATTCCACCCCCACCCCACCCGCAGCTGTGTAGCACGAAAAAATAGCAAAGTTAGTTTGTTTTGTTTTTTTATTTTTACTAGTATTATTATTATTATTAAATGAAATATCAATTCCCCCCACCTATGCTGTTGCTGGTACAAAAGAATATGAAAAATAATACCAAAGTTGGCATTCTCGTTCATACTACAACTTTGGAAACAAAGTCAAAGAATTTAACTAATTGCACATTTCATACACAATACAATCCAGGTTTTCAAAAACAGAATCCCAAAACATTAAAAACAAAGTTCACTAGAACAATTACAACAAAAATACTCAAAACAATCATCAAACAAGCCTTTATCCCATGAAAATTGTGAAACTAAAAAGGATTATAGAACTAGCCGCCATAGCCTCCCTAATCGCACCTCTAGCCGCCTCTTTCCTCCCCTAATGTTCCCTTCTTTCATGTTCTTCTGGCACTGCCCAATAAAACTCTTCTTGGATGGTTTCAGTAGGCTTCTCCACCACTTCTCCACTGTCACATTCTTGCTCTCCAATTTCTTCTCCCTGTATGATATCAAATGATGCTATGCTCTATAAGTGATGGGAATATAACATATAAAAGTGAAATGCAACAGAAATTATCATGTGACCATAACATTATTAGCAGTGTCATTGAAAAAAAAAATTGCATAGAAAAGAAGTATACAAAATGATATGATATGAAATGATACGACAGAATTCTCTTGCTGTCAAAATTGCTCTATAACATTATTAACATTATTAGAAAACAAACACAAAAATAATATTTTGCCAACTAAATATTTTATCTCTAAAAATAATTTTATTTTTAAATTTTTATCTCTAAAACCTTAATTTGTTGTAATGTAGCTTTTCCACACTGACATATGATTATTTAAATGGGAGAATTACAATTTAGTGTAATAGACCAAAACTATCTATTGCACAAAATTGTAATTCCAAAAGGACCTTGAATGTGAAATTAGAGTAGTGTGTTTTGTTGAGAAATCAATTTGATACAGTTTTCTCATCAGTTGAAATTTTTGACAATTTGATCAAACATTTGTTTTCTTAGCAACAAAACTGAAGTTTTGGTACTATAGGGAATGGCCACTGATTGATGCGTAATTGCGAGAAACTGTAGGAAAAAACATACCATCATATTGATTGCATTTCAAACAAAGCATAGGATTGTTGTTGTTGGTACACATAGAAGAATAAACCCATATGGGATTTGGTACTCTTATATCTAGTCTTTAAGTCTCTCAAAAACAATTAAAAATTTCACAAATAACTGAAGAAAACAGTTGAAAACTGTTTACCAATTGAAATACCCAACAGCTGAATCCTCCAAATATGGCCAGTAATGCCTGTTTCCTAGATTTTTTTTCCTTGCTGTGCTTGGTCCCTTGTGGATGTGAGATGTGTGTGTGAGAGAGAGAAAGTTGGGAGGGAATGCTTTTACTGTCTGGGTGTACACCTTTCGTGTGGCACGTGTAGATTCAATTATCTAACTTCAATCAATACCCTAGGCTCAAAATGCTAAAGCATGGGGTAGTTAGATCACCAAAAGCCTTTCCCATCAGATAAACTTCAAGAAGGGACACGTGTTAGTTTTTTTTTTTTTTTTTTTTAACCATTTATTTTTGGAATTTACATATTTTATGAAATTGAGTTCTTAAAATAATGTTTTCAAAATATCAACGAGCTAATTCAATTAGACATCTACAAAATAAATGTGTCTGGATCACTCCAGACCTTTCTCTCTATGCATTCTAGCATATTAAGCTTGCAAACATTATCATGAAGAAAAAGAAATAGAAAAGCCTACATGTATTGCCACCATAAAAAAAAAAAAATTAAAAAAAGGCTGGAGACAGAATATACCTTTTCAAGGTATAATTTGTCATATCTACTTCTTCTTCTTCTTCTTTTCTTTCTTTGATATGTGAACCTGCATTTGATAAGAACAAATAACATAAATAAAATGTCATATTGAAAATTTCATAATTAACTATTTACTCACTTCCTCGGACGAACGATGGCAATTAAACGAGGAGGTGTATGCATGGGATTGTTGTTGTGAATGCACATGTGTAGCAGCTGGTGCAACAGGCCCACCCATGGCCTGTTGAGACTCCAATTGCTCTATTCGTGCTTGTTGAGCTTGGATTGTGCTTTGCATCTCCATTTGTACTTTCTGTTGATTAAGCATAGCATCCATCATCTCCTTCATTTGCATCTCCATTTGTGTTTTATATTGGTTAAGTTGCTCTTGGACTTGCGTTTGGATGATACGAGTTTGTTCTTGTGATTGCCTGCATCCGCCTCCAAAGACATCAGTCGGAGAAGGACCCAATCCGTATGTTCGAACACGACCAGGTCGCTCAGGCCCTAGAACCTGTGTGATAATCTCTTCATCTGTAGCATTGGATTGCGCCCCAAGCTCCTTTATTTGTGTCTGCGATTGTTAATTAGTTAATTAGCCACTAATAAAATTCAACCTACAAGCAAGACATAATAACGACCACTTAACTGCCATGACAACATCTAAAGACTAAAACGGAGCAGCATAGAAAGATGCTAAATTTCATATAAAAGGTACGAACTTGATGATTATGATGACCTCGTCCTAGGTCTGATGGGTACCATGTAGGATCATGAGTTCTATGTTATGTTGCTAGTTCTATGTTATAATAATGGTGCTACATACCATGACGTCAGCAACTTTATCATTACTTGATTTGTTATCCTTTGAGTACCCAGCCATCCACACCTCTAAGCGAGTAGCAGGAACTCCATTCTTCTTATTTGTTTCCTACAATTTCACTTAAAATTAAGTAACAAAATCAAAATATACAATTTCAATTTGAAATATAAAGAAACTATATACCTCTACTCGAACAATTGAGAATGGTTTTCTGCCGGTTATGTGATTTAATGTCTTCTTCTTCCGAATTTCTTTGTTTTTTGTACTTTTTTTCTATTACATATGAACACAAACACAAGATAATTTATTAATTAACAAACTCATCTTATGAGATTACAATAGAGTTCAATAAACAATTTAACACTAATCCCATGTAAAAGTACAATTTAAAATTCAATAATACCTGTGCTTTCCGAGTGCCCCAATAATAAACTAAGCTCCGCCATTGATGCTCGTGTACTCTTTCAGGTCGATGAGTTAACCTATCAGCATCATTGTCGAATAGCGTATATCCCATTTGTTTAACTCTAGCCTTCCACTCTCTCCATTTTTTTCCAACGGATGCCAAAACAAATTTCTTCATTGACTCGTCAGCATCTGTATTGACCTGCAAATAATTGGCAACTTTGTGACTATTGCATACACACAGCAGCAACAACATACACGCAGCAGAATACACAAGGCATAATATAAAGAACAACATACACATAGCATCAACTTTAACTATTAAGTACTTAACATACACGCAGCAAAATACACAATGTAATTTTAACTATTAAGAACAACATACACACAACAGTATCCCTTTTTTTTCTTTTTTTTCTTTTTTTAAATTTTAGATACGGTTCAGATACACATGGATACGTGGGAGATACGTTCCGCATACTTTTGGGATATGACAGGGTAGAAAACATAATTTGAAAACTTTTTTGTGGGTTAAACCATAAAGTCCATATTCCATTCAAAACAAGTCCATATTCTCTCTTTATTTTCATGGTGAACAATGAAGAAAAGACATGCCCAAAATAAGAAATGAAATAATTCTTTCACCTTTACTTCTCTCCAAATTCTCTCTTTGTTTTCCTTTGGTACATGACTCCAAGTTCTATAAGTGAGGGGCATAAGGTTCCCATCTCGAGCTAAGACACCCAAACGAGAAGCCAAGGGTGTATACCCATCAACCACTTGGTTCAACTCATTAGGCACAATATGTAAAATGCCACCACTTGGGTTCCAATCACTACCGTGCATGAGTGTTGGGCCTCTCGAACTGCGACCTACTCATCCAAATATCAATATCAAGTTAGAAGATACTAGAAAGAATGATAATAATTGACTTAAATGATGTATGTTTATTTTGTTTACTGACTTAAATGTAATTGAGTTACTAATTAACAAGAAGGCAAAGATTAAAATCACTTAGTTTTAAAAAAAAAAATGTAAAACATTAAAAGAAAAAAGAACATAAATAGAGAAATAATTCATACCAGCAGTAGTGTCATGTGTTGAACCAGTACTCGATGATGTACTAGGCAAGCTACCTAGAGGATACCATGACATGGGTGGATCAGGTATGATGCGTGTACTCTCCTCTGAACTCTCATCTGAACTCTCACTATAAGAACTCTCATCTGCACTCCCACTATAAGAACTCTCAGAATTTGCAGAGGCTGAATGTTGCCTCTGCCTAGAGCACCGTTGATCTGTCATGCTAGTTTATAGAAGACCACAAGCATACGTATAGAATTTTATGGGTTAGCAATGAATATAAAGTACAATTGATACAATAATGAATACAAAAACAAAGATTTTATTAACAAAGCAAACAAATGGCGCATTATAAAAGCAAAGGTTTCATTAACATGAATATCCATACTGAAAGCACAAATGTAACAATGAATATGATACAAAATTACAATATCATATCATTTCTTCATCATCTTCAGATTGTGTCTGTGTCGAAATCCCAAGAGGTCCAATAGTTTCATCAATAGTTGTTCCAATTGCACCTTGCCTAACCCAATTTATGTCATCTTCACAAGAAAACGAAGTTGCATCTAACTCTTGGTCGCCAAATCCTTCCACTTCATTGTGATGTACTCCATCATTAATTGGTTGTTCTCCACACACCTCATACAAGTCTCTAGGTTTCATCTTAACTACAACATTCCAATCAGCTTCAACGGGATCATTAACATAGAAAACTTGTTGTGCCTGAGATGCTAGGATGAATGGCTCATCGCTATTTTGTTTCTTTGTATATAACAAATGATTGAAATTAACGAGTGTGAAACCAAACCCATCCTGCTTCAATCCTTTGTTGTTGTCAATCCAGTCGCACATGAATAACACATATCTACGGTCATATGAGTAATACAATTCAATAATGTCTGTCACATATCCATAGTATGCTACTTCACCTTCCACAGGATTTATGTCTCTGGTACTTGCATAGCTATAAGTCTTTGCTTTCACCATAACCCCACTATTTTGAGTTTTTCTTCTCCACTCACGACTCCTCGTATGATACCTAGTACCATTAATTATATACCCGCTGAATCTCGTGGCCTTTTTACTAGGTCTCAATGCCAAAGTTTTAATCTCATCTGACAACACAGCATTTTGAATAGCTAGAAGCTCTTCAACCTATTTTTACAAAGTCAACAAAATTAAACATCAACTAATAGAGAATTAAAAATTAAAAACATGAGAATTGAAAATTAGAAACATGTAAGTTATTAGTACTTACATGAGAATTAAACCATCTGGGAAACTCATCATTGTGACGGCGATCCACATCAAAATCTTTGAGACGACGATGTGACCGCTTAATAAAATCACGATGCTCCCTATACATTTAAAGTACTTATAAAATGCAAGATACTTATTAATGGTATCAATAAAATTTTGGAATAAAGATTGTATCTTACTCCCGATATGGGACAACTGCAGCAGTGTTAAATAACACATACCGATGAGCTTGTACCCATGATGTGTTATCAAGCGCAAACCCTTCTCCTTTTCCTAAAGCATGACCCAGTAATATCCCAGGATTGTCGCTAACATCGTAATTCTTATTGGTCGATTCAATTTTGACTCGACATCATCCAAGTACCTTGAGCAAAAGGTCATACACTCTTCAACTAAGTATCCCTCTGCAATTGAACCTTCTGGATGACTTCGATTACGCATATATGACTTAAGTGTCATAAGATACCTATAAACAAACAAATACACACATGACTTTCAATTATAAACAAACAAATGAATACAACTGTAAATTGGAGTAGAATTGCACACCTTTCTATAAAGTACATCCAGCGATATTGCACTGGACCGGCAATCTTGGCCTCCTCTGCTAGGTGAATAGGCAAGTGCTCCATTATATCGAAAAAGGATGGAGGAAAAATTCTCTCTAGATGACAAAGTGTAAGAGCAATTTGGGATTGAAGACGATCTAACCCATCTGGCTCTAGAGTTTTGGAGCACAACTGCCTGAAGAAATTGCTTAACTCAGTCAATGGTTCAACAACTTTCTTCGGTAACAAATTTCTCACTGCTATTGGAAGTATTTGTTGCATCAATATATGGTTGTCATGACTTTTCAGTCCAGATATGCTATGTTGTTTGAGGTTAACACGACGAGAAATATTGGATGCATACCCATCTGGAACTTTGATATTCTTCAAGAGTGTACAAAACAAACCTCTCTCTCTATTGTTCATAGCAAAACATGTAGGCGGCAAATAATACCTGTTCCCAACCCCTTTTTTAGGATGTAATGCCTTTCGAATTCCCATATCTTGCAAGTCTCTACGAGCATTTAAATTATCCTTTCCTTTCCCATCAACATTTAATATCGTCCACAATACATTATCACACACGTTCTTCTCAATGTGCATTACATCAAGATTGTGGCGAATCAAATTATGCTCCCAATATGGAAGCTCAAAGAAAATACTCCTCTTCCTCCAATTATGATCCCCCTTGTTGTCCTCCTTTTCCTTTCCTTTCCTAGTTCTTTTTTGTCTGTTAGTTGGTTGATGCTTAGGCCCTAGCTGTCGTAACACATTAGCCCCCGATAATCGAGTTGGACATGGTTCAAATTCAAAAGTTCCATCAAACGACGCACCATCTTTTCGAAATTTGTGACTCGCATTCAACCAGCGGCGATGCCCCATGTAACAAATTTTCCTTCCATTCTTTAAATACCGATGTCGAGTACGTATGTTACAACAAGGACAAGCTAAAGCACCTTTCGTGCTCCATCCAGACAAATTTGCATATGCAGGAAAATCATTTATTGTCCACAGTAAGACCGCGTGCAATTGGAACATTTGATTAGTTTCTGCATCGTATGTCTGAACACCATTTTCCCATAATTCATTCAGTTCATCCACTAATAAGCGCAAGTAGACATCAATGTTATTGCCAGGTGAAGAAGGACCATCAATGAGCAATATCATCATCATATGAGGTTGTTTCATGCACAACCACGGTGGCAAATTATAAGGCATCACAATAACTGGCCAACTACTATGAGCAACATTCATTGCCTTGAAGGATTAAATCCATCCGCGGCTAAACCTAGTCTGACGTTGCGAGGTTCAGTCGCAAACTTGGGATACAAAGTATCAAAATTTTTCCAGACAGGAGAGTCAGCAGGATGTCTCATTTTGCCGTCATCAATTCGGCCCTCCGCATGCCATCTCATTAATGAAGCAGTTTTGGATGACATGAACAATCTTTGAAGCCTTGGAATCAAAGGAAAGTATCTCACAATCTTTTGGGGAATTCTTTGTTGCTTCTTTTTATAATCATTCTTCTCACCCTCAAACTGTTTGTATCTAGGTGTCTGACACACTATGCAATCATCCCTACTAGCTGTCTCCTTCCAATACAGTGAGCAATCTCTTGGGCATGCATGTACCTTGTGATAATCGAGGCCTAATTCCCTAAGGAGTGCCCTCGTTGCATAGAACGACTTTGGCAAAGTTTCACCTTTTGGAAATGCATCCTTCAAAAGTTTAAGCAACATCGTAAAAGACTTGTCGCTCCATCCACTAAGGCACTTGATATGCAATAATCGAACAACAAATGAGAGCATTGAAAACTTGTGACACTCTGGATACAACTCTCTTTCGGCCTCCTTCAATAAACTGAAAAATCTTTCAGTTTTCTTATCCGGGCCTAGTTCGATATTAGAACTTCCTGTCTCATTACTAGCAAGATGAACCAAGCTTGGCGGAGGAAGTCCGAACCCCTCATATATCATTTCATTGACTTCATCGCCATGATTCGAATCACTGACATTCTCATTCAATGGCACAGACGCCGATAAATCTTCCCCGTGAAAAATCCATCTGGTGTAGCTTGGAATAAACCCATTGACCATTAAATGTTCCCCCAAAAGGTCTTTCTTTACTAGTTTGACATTCCGACACCGTTTACATGGACATGTGACTTCATTGGATAGAAGATTATTTTGGCATGCAAGTTTAACAAATTCCTTAACCCCTTCTATATATTCTGGATGCAACCTATGCTGATTTATCCAACTTTTATCCATCTGACTTCGTCTTACACTACAACTGTCACTGTCAAATCAACATAGTTCAAAATTATCATTTCATTTTAATTATTCTTAACCTCAATTAAGTACCTTATAATGCATGCGACATGACACCATTTACCTCTAAGTCTTCTCTAATAGGTTGGTTCATCCTACTTTCCCATTCAGGAATGCACAGTCTATATTGTAAAAAGTAGCTCATACCACTCTATCCATCTCTAACGAAATTTCGGCAGCATCTCCCCATAGTTCTCCAAGTACACTACACAGACTGGGTGTATTGCTACACCTTGTCTAGTATGCACCCGGAGAACATGAGGAGCTACTACACGAAATCTCTACGAGATGGACTATATTTAAGCAGTAGAACTACTAATTACAACATAGACTTGTGTTCCTGAACTGTCCGAACTGCACAATCCAAGAAGAGCCTCATCAAAGATGACTAGGTATCTCTGATGAAGATTCTTGGACGGGTCTACGGCTATTCATGCATGCATGGATAATTACTTGCTAAATTAACAACTGTCATGATTTTTGCATCCCGGTGGTGCAACTTGAATCAACACTATCAAGCATACTAGAAGCATTTCTAGCATGAAGCATATTAATGAAGAAACTAAAAGTTTCTACAATGCTCTTGATAGATTATGATATAGAACTTCATCAAGATGACTGAGTATCTCTAATGAAGATTCTACAAGAACAACCAAATTATCTTGATTGATCACAAAGTAAAAAATTCCATGATTGTAGTTGATAGCACATTACAATGGCAAGTACTAGATAAACATTAGAAATTATGATAAACATTAGAAAACTGTGCAGACGAGGGTAGATTTCAAATTACTTAACAAAAAATTATGATAAACATTAGAAATTCAAAATCATAATGTTACACAAAAAATATAAGTACAAAAAATATAGACCAAGCACACTTGCCAAATAGATAATTAATTGCAAACATCCAACTAATCTCATACATTGTCACTTTGAGATCATGAGACCATCTACATATGTGTGTGTAACATCTTACCATGCTTATAAAGGTCTGCTGATTTGTCCACAAAACTAAATCATGACTGGACAAAAACAAAAAAAAAGAGTCTTGTCTAAGTGATGAAGAAGCATGAGCCTCTATTATTGCACACAAGTCTATTCTTGCCACTCTCTTAAGGTCAGTTTCTGCCATCAATATTGAATTGGCTCCACTTGAATAATGTATTTATGCAACTATAATGTTGCGGATCTTTTTTGTCAAAAAAGTATATTCTTGCAAATTGCCATATTGCAAAAAACAAAAAAGCTAAAATGATGTAGTAATAGTATTTTTAAGTAATAAGCTAGTAGGCCTTTTGGTTTGAAATGAATGGATTTGTAATCTTTTGGTGCTAGCGTTTAATTATGCACTTCAGATAGGGTTTCTTTAGCTAGGCTCTAGTGATTGATGTTTATTTTGTTGCTTACTCTGCAGGTCCTTCAGGCATGTTTGCTTTTGCCTAGTCTCTTGGCCAATCTCTTAAGCTAGACTTTTAAGAATCTCTCGTTTGATGATGTGTTACCTAGTGGAGTGTGCATTGAACTTTATTGTAATATTTGATTTTGGTAATAAAATACTTACCCCAAAAATTATATATCTTTCAGCCTCAAAAACCTAAGATATTCAAACCTAATCAAGCCTTTCTCTTGCTGCCCTAATTCAATTTAGGGGCCACTACTTGTAGGTGAGTGCTTCCGCGCTCGTCCTAGTCAAAGAATCTTCTTCAATCTCCATTGTATATTTATTGTAATTTCAACTGTAGCATGTTTCAAACATCAAATTAGAGTTTTTAGAATTCCAACCACGTAGCTTTCGAATTTCTTTGGTTTAGATACAATAAAATTATTTTCTATTTGGTCCATTCAATATATAAAGGTTATTTCTTTTCAAAATTGTAGTTATATAACTGGACAATCTATGTTAGAACTGTTGTTCAAACTTCTAAGTCTCATAAACAAGAAAGAAAACTTCAATAGAAACATTGTTGCTTGCCTACAGCAATGTGAAATTGATGTAAATTGCCATTCATATGTAAGACATGCATCAAAAGAAGATTGAATCCACTTGAATTATGAAATACTAATTACATGTCAGCAAGTTTTGCAGGGAAACATGTTAGCCAAATAGAAAATAAAATTTAATATCAGCAGATCAAAAGACAGTTGACAACAATAACAACAATCTCAACCCCCAAAAGAACTTTTTAAACCTTATGTATCACGTAATTAAGTCTATATCTTATTGCACCCCGGATATCTCACTGGTATATCATCAAGGTCCATTTTCCATTTGCTGAATCCCCAAGTCTAAGACCCACACCACATATAATTTTCATTCCAGCCTCAATATGGGTTGATAACTAAAGGTATCTTGATTCAATCCAACTTTAGACAGAAAACGCAGTATTTACTTGCCAAGTTTGTGGATAAAATTGGTGCCCTGATTTGTCCATCTCACCTTAGGAGTAGAGACCATCATTCAACTTCCAATATCCTCTATTAAATCTCATGTCATGGAATTTTTTTGAGTCTTTTAAGTTCACATAGCTAGTTCCAATATATAATAAAATTATCTTGCTCGCAGGCAATAAAAGAAATATGTTTACACTAAGTTTTCCACTATACCAAAGTCAACCAAACAGGATTCCCTATAATTGAAGGACACCAATACCAACTTAGCCAAATATGCTTAGACAAACTGCAAAATAACCTGAAGCCCATCTGATCAAAAGCATCAGTACAGAAATTAGTCTTGCAACTATCAATAATTTATTAGCTAAGAAAGCCAGAGGGTTTCTCAGCATTCTATGATCTCCTCCAACACAGTTAAAAGAGGAAGAAAGACTGTGGTTAGTGCCTTCCTTCAGAACAAGTGGAGGCAACCCTACAAACTCAATTTCAGACTGATAATCATCAATAATTAATTCTAAGCTTGGGAATTACTAAAAACATACATCTAAATTCGCAAAACAAAAAAAGAATTGCAGCAACACTCGACTACAATTAAAGAAAACTCCATATTTCCATTTACCTAAACGTGAATACCATTAAGATTTAGAATACATTCAATATATTTATATATGTGTCGATGAAACTCAAAGATTATCACATTCTCATACAGGGACATTTATTTCTCAGTAGTTCTGCAGTTCATTACATCTCCAGGATAGTTCAGCCGTCCAAACAAAACAGCACAGAACTAAAATGGCATTGTTCTGACTGTCAAATAATAAAATGTGGACAAACACTCACCGAAGGAAACAAAAACAAATCAAAAGGCCTACTAGCCATATGACAAAGGCATTAGATCAAAAAATTTCTTGACTCCAAAACTGGAGTACTTTGTCAATCATCAAACTTACGGGGGTGATTACAGTGCTATAAACAAAGATTTAACACCCTATAAGCCTCAATAGATATGTAAGCCATTATTAGAGCAGACAAAAATAAGGAAAATGAACAAATAGAATTAGAAGAAAGAGAAACCTCCAGACATCCTTCAAGAGAATGAAAATTGTACCTGAGATAAGAGCAACAGAGATCGATCTGGTTCGAGAATGATATCGATTTTGGATCTGCGATTTGATGAAGAACAGATCGAGTTTGAGTTCAAGTTCGATGAAGAGACTGATCAAAACTCTCCACCGACAGATCAATGAAGAGCAACACCTGCAATCGAGCGAGCGAGAGAGAGAGAGAGAGTGTGTGTGTGTGTGTGTGTCTTTGATCTGGTTCGATGAATATCAGTCAAGGGCTTTGGAAGAGAGAGAAAGAGAGGGAGAGAGACCGAGCTATGGAAGATATAGAGAGAAAGTGAGAGACGGAAAGTGGACGGTGTCAAATGTATACACCCAACACGACGCCGTTCAACTGAGCTCTAAGACAACGTTTTGGAAACGTTGTGTTTCATCCATCTATAATGGCGTTTCACAAAACGCCATAAAATAAACGTTGTGGTAGCCCATTTTTCCTGTAGTGGTATTAATGATGAAAACACAAGTGCACACAAAATACTTGGCACTATAGGAAATTTAGCCAATAGTGATGTTTTAAAAACGTCACTGTATAGCAAGAAACTGCCGCCAAAAGTTGTAGCAGTGCTTACCCCAAACACTAATGAAAGGGCTGTTACTATAACTTCATGGCGATTTGAAAACACCGGTAAAAACCTATAGGAGGCGTTTCACTAAATGCCGCTAAAAACAGTCCAGTAACGTCAATTGACACTACAGTGGAATTTTAAAAAATACCATCGTAACTTCTTTTTTTAAAAAAAAAAAAATCATTCACATCAAATCTCCATAAATTCTTATTCAAATTCAAGAAGCATCAACCAATCAAATGGCTTACAAATAGTAATAGTATTCAAATTTGAAAAAACCTATGCCGCAGTTATATAAATTCCAATTCAAGAATGATCAATCAATCAATCAATCAACTGATTGTTTATTACATCAACTAAAATTGTCTTAAAACTTCATCAATTGGTTATAAATTTACACAAAACATTCATTGCTTAAAAGCTAAAATCACGAAACTATTTCAATGAGAAACAAATTATTTCTAAACACCTGCAGATCAAAATGATGAGAAACAACATCATAATGGAGTGAGTAATATTTCCCATAAAAAAATGGAAACAAACACAAATGAAAACAAAAATGAAAGCAAAGCAGAAAGCGAAGATGTAACTCAGAACCCCATTATGTATTCCAAAACTCCAACCATCAGTGCCAATAATATTGCAAGTTCTTTATACAACTCATCAGACAAATCAACTATGCTGCCTTAGACATTAGAGAGCACAAGGGAAACCAATCACTTTGTTTGGTTTGGAGTTTTTAAAAATAGTTTTATGAGTTTATAATCCATATTTTTTTAACATTTTAATCCATTTTCTTTTTCAACTTTTTAGATATAATCCATATACACTTAAAAAGTAGAATTTTTGAACAATATTTTTTTAACACACTGAATTGACAATATCAAAAGGCAATCTTGTAAATCACCTTTAAAGCCACTCCAACCCCATCCCCATTAAAGGACATACACTGAATAAAATATTTTACCCAATCCAAAAATTGCAACTTGTTATTTGAATGGTGTACATGCATGAAACTGGTAAGGTCTGTTAGGATGTAGGGAAAAAACAGCAAGTAAAATTAGTAAGCTAAGGATCCAATCATCAACCATTGCGTACTTGAAGCACCAAAAAGGGAACCATATTGTACACTAGAGTTCTTATAAACTCTCATTTGCTGCAACAAATCACAAGGGATCCAGAACAAAACAAAAGCACTAACAAAACTTGGGTGTAAACAAGTAGACTACTGTCTAACCAACACTTAAACTGAATTGTTCACTAGGCTCTCTTGCACGCAGAACTGCCTTTAACTCAATTTTGTACCTCAACTCATTTTTTAGATTTATTTGTAGTAGTCCGATACCGTAGTGTGTAAATTTACTTATAGTAGTCCAATGGCGGCTCAAGGAGGTGGAGGGTGGAAACCGGTGTTTAGGAGAAGATTTGGGAGACCTGGTGCATCATCAAACATACATACAGTGTTTGTTGATGATATTCCTGTTTCTATGAGTCCCAAAGGTTTGTTTGCTTTGTTTACAAACATTGCGGTTGTTAAGGATGTTTTCATCCCAAGCAAGAGGAGGAAAGCAACACAGTCGCGGTTTGGTTTCGTTCGATTTGATTGCTTGGTAGCTACGGAGGTTGCTATTCAAAAAGCTCATGGAGTCTGGTGTGAAGACAAGATGTTAAAAGTTAAAAAGGCAGATTTTGGCATGGAGCAAGGTAGTAGGGGACAACTCCAAAGGAGGCAGGAGCTAGCGAAGCAAGAAAGAGAAGCAGCAAGAAGGTTTGGAACTGCTGGATTTGTAAAAAGAGGGTCTTATGCTGATGTGTTAAAAGGAATGACCGGAAAATGCGGAAGTGAGACTAGAATCCAAGCAGAGGAGTATGGCAATGGGTGGTTATATGAAAGTGTAATAGTCAAGATGTGAAAGAATTGTAGTTGTGTAGATTTTAAAAATGAACTCCAGAACAGTGGGTGGACAGATCTGAAAGTTTGAGAAGGTGGTAGGAGAATAGTTTACCTATCATTCGCCTCAGCAACTAATATAAAGGCCAGGATGAATGAGTTAGATGAATGGTTGCATGACTGGTGTGAGTCGTGCACCAAATGGAAAAAGGGGATAGCGTTGATAATGACAGATTAGTTTGGCTCAGTTGTTATGGTGTTCCTCCTAATCTATGGAATAGGAAAAGTTTTCAAAAGATAGGTGAAGTGTGGGGAGACGTAGTGGAGATTGATGAAGATACTTTAACAATGGATTCTCTGAAATATGGTAGATTGAGAATCTAGACCTCACATCTGGAACGTATAGACAAATTGGTCATCTTGGATTGTCAAGGTAGTTCTTACCCAATATGGGTATTTGAAGAGTGTAACTGTGGAGTTGGATCAAAGTTGCATCAGGGTGCTTCCAGCGGAAAACAGAGTTAGAAGGGTTCAGTGGGGAATAGTTCCAGGGAGAAACAGAGTGTTGCATACTGTCATAGAAACATGGAAGAGGGCAATGACATGGCATGCACAGCGGTTGAGGTGGAAGCCTAAGATGAAGTGGCATTAAACATGTAGAGCAAAGTTGGTGTAGACAGATTGGTTGAGGGCCATGCTCACCTTTCCCATTCTGTTTCAATCGTAAATGATACTACTGCTGGAAATTAGGCTTTTAGCGGCGTTTCTAAAACGCCGCTATAAGTACCAAAAACGTCGCTAATTCTTTTTGTGACGTTTGGTACCAAACGTCGACGACACAGCCGTCGCTATAACTTTATGGCGTTTGGAAAACGTCGCTGTATTAGTATAGGCGGCGTTTTTAAAAACGCCGCCAAATATCCTGCCCTAACAATACTGTGACGTCACTATGATTTTAGCAACATTTTTAAAACGCCTTCATAGGTTTTTTTTAATTTTAAAAATTCCAACCGTTATAGTGACATTTTAAAAACGCCATCTTATCTTTCTTTTTTTTTGGTTTTGAAATTGTGCTAATTTTATGTGATTAAACTAAAAGAACACCAATAATAAAACTAAATAACACTAATATGAAATAATAACTCCCATTCAAATAACAAATATAGCATTAATTCACTTTCCCATTCAATTTAATATAACATTAATTTTCCCACAAAATAACAAATATAGCATTAATTTTCCCACAAAATAACATATTCAAAAATTGAATTCACAATTCTCAATCAAAAAATTACTATCTTATATACAAAGCCACAAAATAACATTACCCTCCTCTCTCTCTCACCACTCCCCCATTTAATACAAAAAATAAGAAATGAACCAAAACACCCACTGTCAGATCCGAGGAAAAAAAGAAAAAATAAGATAAATAAAAAACCGAAGGATTTTAACACAAAAAATCCTGAAAAAATTGCTGGCCCTTTGGCAACTAATTCAGAAGTTGTGGTTGGATCCGATGACAATTTGGTAAACAACATCTTCACTTGCTCAACAAGGTCCTCATGCTTCACAGCTACAGAAGCAACAATTACCTAGAATAGTAGCTCCAGGTAGAACACCCAATGTTCAGGACTTCAAGAAAGTAAATTGACGGCATTGAATAATTGATAGATGAATGAAGGTGAAGCCAACATGTTAACAACTAAATAGAACTAGCAATAAATTATGAACAGACAAGATGCTCATAACTTTATGACACCACCTACCATTCTGGATGTGTGAGTCGATATATACTTTTGAAGATGATCTGTGGTGATTGTCCTGACATATAAAGTCAGTCATGTCAAGGTGTTATAAACTGTACCAAGTGAACTCACTATTATCTATTAAATTAACATCATCTCTGGAATACTGTTTTTTTTTTTCCTTCAAAACAAGAGATTGGTGATCTGGAGGCTGGAACCTCTAATCTTCTGAAGATTCATATGAAATCATTAATCAAGGAAAATAAGAAGCTTAATTCGCCTTGTGAGCTCCACAATCATGTCATACATATTTGAATGAAAGCAGTGTAAACACGTGTAGGGAAGAGAAGTACCCAGCCAACAATGTTGAAGCCCTTCTCAATAAATGCTACATCAGTGGGTCGCTTTCCACTCACTACTTCAAGAACCAGAACCTCAAAACTATAAACATCAGTCTTTTCTGTTGCTCTACCGCTTTGCATTTATTCTGCCAGTGAAGTAATACACTCAATTCAGAATAGACTACTTTGAATGCTTATACCAAAATCACAGTAGCTATACTACAGCGTTACAAAATAGAAAAAACTTGGGCCAGTGCTCCACATGCCTGCTGCTTCTCAAGTTCAATTGAAAGTCAAAAACTGAAACAACAGATTTTATCATACGAGGTAACATTGTTCAATATCTTAAACCCAGAAGGCACCCACATTATTCTTTTCTTTCTCAAAATCGTAACTAATGCGTCTTCCTGACAACTTTGATGCAGACCATTAAAAAAAAAAGTGAATTTAAAGAAGCAGCAAAATTTGAAAATTTATTGATATCAAGTCAGGATATCCAGTTAGGACCTCGTATGGTTGAATTTTGGTTTTATTTGAGTCCTATTTTATCCTCATGTCATCTAGTTTGCTTTCCCAATTTTATTATGTAATTAGGCAGGGTAACCTCAAACCCACCTATCAGACTGCCCCACATCAGTCTTAGTGAAACCAACATCAAGAGTAGTATTCCCCACTAACAATCTCAATAATAAAGTTTTGAGCATTTGAGTGTCAGCTGTAATTTAAATTGCCTTACCTGGAGCCAGATACCCAAATGTTCCAGCTATAATAGTCGTAATGTGAGATTCCTCATCTTCTAATAATTTGGCTAATCCAAAGTCAGATACTCGAGCCTCAAAATTCCATCAAGCAAAATGTTACTTGACTTTATGTCACGATATATAATTCGTGGGGAACAATCATGGTGCAAGTATGCGAGCCCTTTTGCAGCTCCCATGATGATATTTAGCCGTGTATCCCAGTCCAGCTGCTCAGATCTCTCTGCACATACCAGCAGAACAAAACAATGTTTTCAATATATTCAAGCAGCACATTTACAGACTGCAGTGGGCAATATTGTGAAGAGAAAGGCCATAGGTGGTGAAAGTTGCGCATCTCAAAATCAAAATATATCATGCATTCCACTAGGCATCACATGAATTAAACAGCATCAAATGAATCCATAACAATTTTTTGGCCAATCTGGTATCCAAATAAAACTGAGAGCTTCGGATTTTTGTAATATCATTTGTTGGCATATCTGGAATATTGTAAGATATCTGCTGATACATCATGATAACTTGTTAAAGGTATCACATAATTGCACATCTTCATTCAAAGCTACAGAAAATGAATTATAATATAATTGTTAACACGGAATAAAGAAGTTCCATTCAAATCCATCTAGAGAACCACCTGATGAGATGAGCACAAAAGATTTTTACCACACCTTTCTTATGATGAGATGGGTAGGATTTCCAGCCCAACACAGTCAAAGCAAGTCAAGCTGTCAAAAGGAGTCTACTCAATTTTTAGTCAAAGAGAGGCATTAGAAGCAGGCTTCAGAGAATTTAATTTGATCTTTTATAGAAAAGTAACAGTGTAACACCAAATTAGCTTGGCTTCCACCATGTTTTATTTACGGTATCAGCAATATTTTTGCTTTTCTATTTCATCGTTAGACTAGGTAGTTGTTCTAGACATATCTATTGACACAAGTAATCCATTAGGCAAGCAACTCAAGCCAAACTTTGTTTTCTGTTATCAAAAGAAAAGTACAAAGTCAATCACATTGAGCATATCCAACGCTATTTAGTCCTGTGAGAAACACAATTTTGTATATTCTGCAAGGTGCGCCATCTTGATTAATTGTTAGCTCAAGATAAACAAGGCACCAAAACCTTTGGTTGCTAACAAGGATATGGAACAAATAAGAACAAGCCACAAAGGGCATAATTTTCACTAGTTAACTAGGTAAACATAAATCACAAGTGAACTGCAAAGACAAGTTGACATATTCTTCAGTCATGCACAGAGCAGTATGAATGAAGAGAAGATATAGATGATCGTGACAGATTAGTGTTACCTGCATCCAGGCTTGCCAGTTTCCCATTATTAGTAAATTGAAAAGTGTCACCATTCCATTTGGGTAGTCATTGAAATTGAAAAGTAGGTAGCTTCCTTTGTCAAGAAAACTGAGTCACAAAACTAAAATTTAACTCATACACAACACCTTAGAAAGTGCAATGAACAGGAAAATAACAATGTCAGCTCTTGGAGATGTAGGTCTTTGGTAAATGTAGGTAAATCATTAATATTCTATCAAAAACAACTATGGATTGAATAACGCATGTCCCAGAAGGTGTGTTAAAATACTCTTAACTTAATGGCATAGGATACTCATTATCAGAAAGATCTGTTCCTTCTAATTTTGGGTTCCCAGCATTGACTAGACCACCAAATATCTGCAAGCAAAAAAAGACACATGAAAGACAAATTATGTTAAATTTTATACTGCAGACAAAGACAATCATTCAACTAAAAAGAAATAAAATTGAAGACCACATGAAAGCTTTTGACATGACTTGGAATTCAAATTATGTTAATTTCTCTTATTCTCTACACTAAATCATTTACCTTGTTAGTAGGCTAAATCATTTAACATGAAGCAGAATCTATCACTCTTGGACCAATAATTCAAAATTTGTTCAATTGCACAAGCTTCATGAAAAGAGGATTTTGAAATCACATACAAAACCATGGTAATATAAAGACACGTCAATATTAAAAAAAGAAAAAAAAAATTATATATGCATATATAGGTTTGATTCTCAAGTTGATTAGGTTTAAATAAGGTCTAAATTAAGAAACAACTCAATCCTATCGGTTTGACAAATTGAAGATCCAGAACCAAACCAATGGACTAAAAAAACCAAATCAAGCTAACCCAAAGAGACCGGTTTAATTCGATTCTTCGATTCTTCAGTTCTCAGGCTATTTTGAATACCCCTAATAGAAATTAAACAAACAACCCTTTATAATGTCAATAGAGAAGGCCCAAGCAAAACCAACAAGAAACAACATAGCCAATATCTAACAACAATCCTAACCACAAGTCTAATAACATGACCGAATATGCTGCAGGTTATATAGAAAATCATTGACAGAATACAAAACTCCCTTGAGGTTAAGCTTCACCCTGTTGGCAATTTTTATTTATTTATTTTTGAGCAGCAAAATTGCCATGGGGATTACTTTCCAAATTTGTTTTTCTATCTTTCTGAAAGAAACCCCATCCCACCAATGCAACAACTCTATCACCGAACCCGGCGTGACCCATTGGATTCGCCACCAATTAAAATATTCGACCAAACACACCAACTCAACGGGTAGAGCAACAGAACATGGTCCATTTTTCCCCAACCCAATTGTTACAGAACACACAAAAGGTACTAATAATTCCATTAAGGATGCCAATTCGCTTCAAAATCTGAACCCAAGTATAAATAGAACTGCTGCAAAATCAGAGACAAACAAATTTCTGGACTCATAATCGAGAAAATGAGCACTCGATCTTTGCTATATTTATAAATCATAAAAATGAAAGAATCATGGACATACCACAACTTTCTAATTCCAAAATAAATTTCTTCACAAAAGACTCCAATAAAAGCCTCCCCAAGGATCTGAAAATATTTGGTAGATGACCTAGAGAAATAATCTTTATGTCAATGATCTGTAGTAGCAGCAAAAGCTCCTTCTTCCGGTCACTTTCACACAAGGCCAGCAAATCCTGATTAAACTTGTTTGTAATTTCAATAACCAAATCGAGAGAGACGCGAAGGAAGAGCATGAGAGAGAGAGAGACAGAAATCAATACCTAGCTGGTGCAGATGGTGGTCATGGTGGAGCCTCGAAATCGAGAGAGCTTCAAAATCGAAATCGCTCAGAGATGAAATCTCTGAGACCGATCTGAATCTCTGAGAAATCAAGCACTGCCTCTCTCTTCGCAAGCTCCCAGTCCCTGTCCTCCCTCTTCTCTCATAAAACTATGATTACTAGCCAGATCTAGAGAGAGAGAGAGAGACGGTGGAGCTTTGAAATCGAGAGAGAGATCTTCAAAATCGAAATCGCTCTGAATCTCAAAATGAACCTGCATGAATCTGAATCTCAAAGAAAATCACTCTCGAGGGTTTAGAAGCAATTGGGGGTGAGCAGGAGAGAGGCGAGATTTGAAGGTGTGAGAATGAGAGGGTTGAGAGAAAGAGAGAGAGATGCGTGCGTATTACATCTCAGATTCAAAATAAGGGTTTCAACAAAGAGGGAGAGAGGAGGCGCGTGAGGCCAACGGATTTGGAGGCGTTTAAAAGCGACTCCTATTATAAAACGGTGTAGTTTTATTTTAAAGAATAGGTGGCATTTATAAAACGCCGTTAAAAATTAATACAAGTGACGTTCAACAAAACGTCGTTAAAAAAATGCCACCATATCCCATTTTTCCTGTAGTGTGATGATGGTGTGGCGGCTCAAAAAGTTGCTTCGGGACCATTAATTGAATGTTCAGGTTTCAAGAATGGCATGCGTGAACGGTTAGTTCAGAGCATAGAAGAGATGAAAAGTCAGAGAGGTAGAACTGATATGGGCTCAGTTGGACTTATAAGGAGCTTAAGTGAGACTGATTTTAGAAGGCCTAATATAAATTTAGAGGTAGTATTGGGTGAAGCCCAGCCTGGTAATGAAAAGATTGGGCCAGTTGGTAACAGGCCTGGTCATAGTACAGGTAATATTAGCCCAGGCGTTGTGGAGAAGTCACGTATGCAGGTATTTGGGCCAACTGACAATTCAAGACCTGTGATGGGATGTGGAAACCAGCCTCTTGGTCCATTAAGTGTATCTCAAAATTAGACCCAGGTGGAGCAACATTATTTTCCAGCAGCTCAGGGAATCAGTAATTGCATAGCTCAACCAGCTGCGATCAGAAATAATCAGCAGCGAAGATAGGGGAAAGAGCTTCGGAGCAGAAGAAAGATTGGAAGAAGAGGTATGAATTTCAGAGGTGGTTTCCAGAGAGGCGCTCTGTTTCATACAGCTGCCGCTCCGATCTCAGCTTCTCTGTCGATTATTGATAGTCCAGGTAGGCACAGAGCCCTTCAACATGAAGCTCAGGAAACAATTAAGTTGGGGAAGGCGCTGGGCTTGGATTTGGAAGGAAAAGAAATTGAAACAACTAAAATGATTATCCAATTGGAGGAGGAAGATGAGGCAAGGCTTGCAAGGAAAAAGAGCAAGGGAGGTGTTTAAATCAACACCAGAATGAGAGTTTTTTTTAAGAGATTGAAGTTGTTAAATAAAGATCCTATCCTAGAATGTGAGAGGGCTTGGAAGGGTAGAGAAAAGGAGAAGAATCAAGGAGTTTTTAAAAATAAAAAACGTTGATATGGTATTGTTTCAAGAGACAAAGCATTTAGCAGTTGATGAAGGATTTGCTAGGTCACTATGGCATATTGACTTAATGGAGTTCTTGGTCGTGGATGCTGAAGGAAGTGCAGGGGGTTTATTGTGCATCTCGAACCCTTCAGTGTTTGTTTTAAATGATTGTTGCTGCTCCAGAAGGTTTGTTCTTCTGTCAGGTACAGTTTATTCGCATATTGAATGTGTCATTGGGAATGTGTATGCACCAAATGAGGAATCAGATATTGAAAGAATCATATCCCAAACTGTGGTGTTTAGGCGGAGATTTTAATGAAATTACTTCAATTGTGGAGAGAGAAAAAGGGTGTTTAAGGAGAAGTAGGGGTATGTCTAAGTTTGGGAACTTCATAAATAAAATGGAATTGTTGGATATTCCTATGATGGGTAGACAATACACATGGGGTAATTCTCAGAGTTGGAGTCGAATTGATAGATTCTTAGTTAATCTGGACTGGTTCAAGTGGTTCAAACTCAGAGTGTGGAGGCTACCTAGGCGTTTATCCGATCACTACCCCATATTATTGATGGAGGTGAGAGAGATTGGGGCCCTAGACCTTTTAGGTTCATAAATGCTTGGGTTCTATATCCCTTGTTCCTTAAAGAAGTGAAAAGGGTTTGGGAAGATACACAGGTAAGAGGGTGGGGCTGGGTATGTCATTATGAATAAGCTGCGGAATCTGAAACTGGCCTTAAAAAAATGGAATATTTAGGTGTTTGGAAATGTGGAAGCTAAGCTTAAAGAGGCTGAAGATGAAGTACATGCTCTAGATTTATCTGCTGAATCTAGAGCCTTATCCGAGTCAGAAGTTGCAAGATGGAAGGAGCTTAAAGGGTTAGTTTGGAAGTATGGAAAAAGAAAGGAATGGTTGTGGTTACAAAAGTCAAGATTGGAATGGGCATTAAAAAGGGCTAAGAACGCAAGGTTCTTTCATATAATGGCATCATTTAGGCATAGCAGGAACATGCTAAACTCACTGAAGGTTGAGGATGTTGTTGTTGAAGAACCGGCAACTATTAAACAGGCAGTGTACAATCATTTGAAGAATTAGTTTGATGAGAGGTGGAGATGCAGGCCCTTACTTGGAGGTTACTTTACTCAAGTGGATCTCAGTCAAGTCACTGAAATTCTAGAAAAAGAGTTCACTAAGTCAAAGGTATGGGCAGCGATAAAGGAGTGTGATGGGAATAAAGCTCCTGGGCCGAATGGGTTTAACATGTTATGCTTTCAGAAAGGCTGGTAGGTGATGAAAGATGATATTTTGAAGTTTATGAAAGAATTTCATGATAACAGCAGGCTGGGGTATGGGGTGAACTACTCTTTTATAACTCTTATCCCAAAGATTGATAATCCTTCTTTCATCGAAGACTATAGACCAATTAGCTTGATCAACTCTGTTTACAAAATTCTGTCCAAAGTTTTAGCAAGTAGATTTAAACAAGTGCTGCCAGCCGTGATTGATAAAGCCCAATCAGCTTTCTTGAGTGGAAGGAACATCATGGATGGGATTCTTATTGCTAATGAAGTGGTGGATTGGTGCAAGAAATCTAGAAAGAAGGGTTTAATCCTTAAATTGGACTTTGAAAAAGCATATGACTCGGCAAATTGGAATTTTCTCCTTCAGATGCTAGTAAATTTTGGTTTTGGAGCAAAATAGGTGGGTTGGATCAAGGAGTGCATTGCCTCATCTAGAGTGTCTGTACTTCTGAATGGGTCTCCATCTGATGAGTTTGTCCGAAGAGAGGTTTAAGGCAAGGCGATCCACTCTCACCCCAATTGTTTAATGTTGTAGCTGAAGGGCTTAATATCATGTTGAAAAGGGCAAAAGTTATGGGAGTTATTAAAGGAGTGGATGTGGCTCATAGAGGTTTTAATGTATCTCACCTCCAATATGCAGATGATACCATAATTCAGTGTGATGCGGAGTGGTCTGAAGTTGTTGCTATTAAAAGAATTTTAAGGTGCTTTGAAGTTGTGTCTAGGCTAAAAATAAATTTCCACAAAAGTTTGGTATGTGTGGTGGGTGTGGAGGAGGATTTGGTGGAAGATTTTGCATCTAAACTTAACTGTATAAGTCATAAGTTGCCTTTCAAATATCTTGGGTTACCACTTGGTGCCAATCTGAGCAAGAAAATATCTTGGACTCTAGTCTTCGACAACTTTAAAAAAAAAGCTTTCAGGATGGAAAAATAGATTGCTGTCATTCGCAGGTAGAGTGGTCCTCATTAAATCTATTTTGTCCTTATTTCCCATTTATTATATGTCCTTATTTAAGATTCTTGAAAGTGTGGCTAAGGAACTTGATAGACTGCAAGCAAATTTCCTACGGTAAGGTACAAAAATTAGGAGGACAATAAACTTAGTCAATTGGAAAAAGATTATAATGAACAAACAAAAAGGGAGTCTTGGAATTAGGGACATTAGACTTACAAATCAATGCATGTTACTCAAATGGTGGTGGAGGTATGCTATGGAAGATGATGCACTTTGGAAATCAATTGTGTGTAGCAAGTATGGATCCATAGGTGGGAGGTGGCTGCCACCAGCTAATGCAGTTGGAGTCACTTCACAGATCTGGAGGGACATTTTGGTTGTGGCACAAGCTAACCCAAGACATTTTACATTCTTTATGGAAAGTTTGGAACTCAGAGTTGGGAATGGCAGAAGAATACAGTTCTGGGTTAATAATTGGTTGGGGGAGTCTAGTTTGCGTACTCAATTTCCTAGATTGTTTCAATTGAGTATAGAGAAAGAGGTGTCATTGAGTGTGCTGATCTCAAGGCAGGTAAGCTCAAATAGATGGTGTTTTAATTTTAGAAGAACTCTTCATGCTTGGGAGGAAGAAGAAGTGGTAAGGCTTACTGACAGGTTGGGTGCTGGGCCTAGGTTAAGTATGGATTTAGAGGACCATATGAGATGGAAGACTGATCAAGTAGGGGGTTTCAAGGTAAGCAATGTTTACAAATGCGGTGATCTAGAATTGGGGCCCACTGTTACAACAGCTGGTTTAATTTGGAATAATTTTTCTCCACCCAAAGCCAAATTCTTTACTTGGTTGGCTTGGAAAGGCAGACTTAAGACTGCAGTTTACCTAAATAGGATGGTGTTTTGAGGGGTAGTGTGGACTTGTCGTGTGTTTTCTACAAATCTGATTTGGAATCAGTAACTCATTTGCTGCTACTGTGTCCCTTTGTATGGCAAATTTGGGCATGCATAATTGACTGGTAGGGGCTTTCTTGGGCAACTCCAGGATCCATGGACTATTTATTTAATTGGTGGATGAGCTGGAAGTTCAGAAAGAAAGAAAGGCAAGTGTGGAGAGCTATCCCCTCAGCTGTGGTATGGTCTGTGTGGAAGTGCAGAAATGAATGCATTTTCTCCAACAAGCCCCCACTTTTGGAGGAGTTATGTGAGCTAATTAAAGTTTGACTAGCATTGTGGCTGAAAACATTTGATCCTGGTTGTTCATATTCTGTTGGTGACATTGTAAGGACTATTCATCTGGTAAGAAAATTCATTTAGTAACTTAGGGGGTTAGCTGCTATAGTGGTCTGTCAGGGGGTGTAGCTTGGGGCAGATATGGAGGTTTTTATGAATGGTTGTTGCAGTTCTCTTGTAATGGGAATTGGGAGTGCATCTGTAGTTGTGGGAGTGCAACTGCAATTTTCTGAGATGAGGCTAAGTAGATGTTGATGGGTTTTCTTGATGATGTGGTTACTTGGGAGTACATCTGTAGTTATCAGAGTGCAATTGCATTTTTCTTGTCTGGGGCATTGGTGGGATTTGCTATACTACTTTTTCTGTTAATGACCTTGTGTCTAATCTGTAACAAGTGTAATACTGCATTAGGAATGGTAGTTGAGTTTGCTTTGCGTGCTTTGTGTTAATCCGTTGGGGTGAACTGTTATTGCTGTTGATCTGTTTCTGAACTGTTGTTGATCTGTTGGGGTAACAGCCACTAATCTGCTGCTGTTGATCTGTTGGGGTATTCTCCTACTGTTGTCCTGCTTCGAATGCCAGTTGCTACCTATGCTTTGTTGTTCTGTCCCTTAATGGATTGATCTGTTAGCTGTGGGGATATGCTGAACTGTTAATATGCTGAACTAATGCTCCAACAGAGAGGTTTTCTGATGAATTGTCAAGGGGTGTGCCATGTTGATTTTTGTGGTCGCTTTTGTTTGCTTGTTTCTGTTTTGCTCCGTATGTTGTTTACTCACCAACATAGAGCTTGGAGTTTGTGCTAGCAGACGATTTGGTGTCCATCTTGGTGCCAACCTAGTTGGGATCTGGATGTTTCACTGTGATGCTTTTTGCACCCTCCTCTTTATTGATGTACGTTCTCATACTCTGTATGTTTTTCCATCAATAAAGTTTTCTTTTTTTGCTAATCAAAAAAAAAAAAAAAAAAAGAGCTGTTACTTCCCCAAATAGCTACAATCAATTTATTTTGATCAACTAATATGGCCGGAAGACCCCCTGCAAAATGGATCCCCATAAGCATATTATAAACAAAATAAAATAATAAAATAAAATGAAGTAAATACACAAAAGCAACAAATAGAGCTTGTGATGAGCTAGCCAGAGAATACCATTGTGCTTCTATCTCTCCCCTTTAAGGACCCACCAACCATAGCAAATATAGAATGCTAAACAAGTGAAAGCCTATACATGAAATAGAACAGCATTAAATATTTAATATTCTTTACAAAAAGAACATTAACACATTGAAAAGACATGAATTTGATGATTCCATGGACGTCTATGACAACAAAAACAAGCAAAAGGCTTGGATGCAAAAAGTTACATTCCACCATCAAATCCATCTAGAACTTCACATTATAGACAAGTTTAATAAGAGAAGTATAAAAATCCAATATAACCTGTCTAGTTCTATGCACCATGTGACATCTGTTTTTTCAATATGGTTTCAACAAATAATTTGATGATATAATAATTGTGAAGGTTATATAAACAATATGCCCTGTATCAATATTCTGAACTATTTAGCTAGTTTGAACAGTGTTAAAGATTGGCTCAGATTTTTAACGATGGTTGCTGATTGATGGCTGCCATAAATGCTGATTGATGGTTGCCATAAATGATAGTGGTTGCCATAAATGAAGTCGGCAGCTTGTCTCTCCCATTGATCTATAAATGGGTAATGAATGAGAGGAGTTTTGTTTGGTGAGTTGAAGAGAGAATACAGAGCAGAGAGAGAATTACAGAGTGCGTAATACTTTGTTCCAAATATAGTGAAATTTGCTGCCCATGGACGTAGGCGATTTGCCGAACCACGTAAATCTTTGTGTGTTCTTGCTTGTGTGCTTGTGTGTGATTGTTTTCTACCTTCTTGGCACAACAAATTGGTATCACAGCATTGTTGTGCAAAAAACAGAGTGTTTTTTCTGTAAATTAAAAATTTCAAAGTTTTCAAAATCGAGTTTTCAGCATACCTCGACGACCACCTCGACGAAAAGAGTTCAGACCCAGAAAGACCAACCCACGAGGACATTTCACGTGCCCTTACGTGCTTGCCGAAGTTCTGCCGGAGACTTGCTAGAAAGTTCAGTCCGGCGAAGAAGCAAAGGTTGAAGAAGTCAACTTGTCCTAAAGGCTTGAAGTATTCACTTGTGCACTAAAATAGCTCAAGTTCCTACTTGGTAGAGTGGTTAGAGCTTTTGGTTTGAAACCTTACCAAACAAAATTCCAATTTATTTTTGGAAGCTGCCATGTCACTCCACATCATCGCCAGGTGTCAGCCTAGTCACTGCCACGTCATTGACACATCAGCACACCTGCCACGTCAGTGCTCCACTCAGCACTGCCAAGTCACTGCCACGTGTTGAGATACGTTACCGCCAGATCAACTGCTACGTCAGCGCCACATCAGCACATCTGCCACGTCATTAATTCCTGTCAGCCGAACTTTTTGAAATTATAGGGAGGCCCTTGAAAGTTTGGTAAATTACATTTCAGCCCCTAATCTTGCTGAAATTGCAATTTAGCCCCTAAAACTTCTATTAACTGTAGTAAGGTCCCCAGAGTTTTGGGAAATTGTAATTTGGCCCCTGGATTTGGAGAAATTTCATTGAGGTCCCTACAGAGGTGGAGAAAAGTGCTTCCTAGCTAAATCAACCATTCTGGACACAACCGCGGATTCTATTTTTTGAGATTCGGACCCGAATTTTCAGTGAAGTTTTCGGGAGCTTAGAATTTGCCGTGTTCCAGGCATTTCAAGCGTCCGTTATTGTTTGTGGTGGAGATTATTGAGCAGTCTCAATGGCAGAATCTGCAGAAACGAGATCAACCGAGTCCACAAGTAACCCAGCGACTACAAGTAACTCTAGGCATTAGACCCCGGTGTCCCATGCTAAGTTCGAGGTAGAAAAGTTTGATGGAAGCAACAACTTCAGCATGTAGAGGTGCGAAGTTAAAGATATGTTTGTCCATATGAACCTACACTTCACTCTGGGAGACAAACCAGATGACTTGGACGAGATAAAATGGGAGAAAGTGAATCTCCTGGCCTGTAGTTCCATCCCACTGTGTCTTGCAAAAGAAGAGAAGTACGCCTTCACAGAATATGATACTGCGAAGGAGCTTTGGAAGGCGTTGGAAGACAAGTTCATGACAAAGAACATTGAGAATCGGCTCCACATGAAAAAGAGGTTGCTTCATTTCGACTACAAGAAAGGTATTTCGATGAACGAACACCTGAACAAGTTCAACAAAATTCTTGCCGATTTGAAAAACCTGGATGTTCAAATTGATGATGAAGATAAAGCACTCTTATTGTTAAATTTCTTGCCTGACACATATGACCATCTCACCACCACTTTACTATATGGTAAAGAAAAGATCAAGTATGTTGATGTTTCAAACGCCTTGGTAAATAATGAGTTCAGAAGGAAAGATAAGTTTGCAAACACGGACTCAGCATCAGAGGCTTTGACAGTCAGAGGCAGGATGGATAACAGAAGATATGTAGGGCGGGGAAAGTCTCACTCAAAATCCAAAGGGAGATCATCAGATAGAAGACGTCTTGCAAAAGGCGAGTGTGCTGCTTATCGCCAAAAGGGGCATTAGGCAAAAGATTGTCCCAATAAAGACAAGAAAGAGGAAAAGGTGAACGTTGAACGAGATGGAGATAATGGTGAAGGATCAGCCTTCACAGTTTCATCACTTGGCCAGTCTTATGAATGGATTCTAGATTCCGGATGTTCCTACCACATGTGTCCTAACAAGCAGTGGTTCTCGAGCTTACGAGAGTTCGATGGAGAAGTTATGTTGATGGGCAACGACCAAGCTTGCAGAACAAAAGGGATTGGAACAATTCGACTGAAGATGCATGATGGAACAATCAGAATTCTTGAAGATGTTCGGTATGTACCAGATTTGACGAAGAATCTCATTTCAATAGGAGTTTTGGACTGCAAAGGTTACAGAGTAACTGTGGAAGGTGGAGTCCTCAAAGTTGTTAGAGGAGCATTTGTTGCAATGAAGGGTACTCGGAAGGGAAATTTATATTTCCTAGACAGCTCTACAGTCACAAGAAGAGTAACTGTCTCCACCAGCTCAGAGGATGATGCATCAGACATTTCCAAACTTTGGCACATGTGTTTAGGGCATACAGGAGAAAAGCTTTACAAGGGTTAGTAAAGCAAGGCCTCTTGAAAGGCGCCAAAATAGGAAAGCTTGAGTTTTGCAAGCATTGTGTACTGGGCAAGCAAACAAGAATTAAGTTTGGTACTACTATTCATAATACTAAATGGATTCTAGACTATGTTTACACCGATGTATGGGGTCCTTCCAAAAATGCTTCTTTGGGAGGTAAACACTACTTTGTGTCGTTTAAGAAGAGCATGGGTTTACACAATGAAACATAAAGATGAAGTATTAGACATCTTTCTTACATGGAAGAAAATGATTAAGACCCAGACAGGCAGGAAGATCAAGAAGCTCAGATCTGATAATGGTGGCAAATACACATCAGATCCCTTTTTTGAGGTTTGTCGGAATAAAGGGATAGTGAGATTTTTCACAGTTAATGGAACGCAACAGCAAAATGGAGTTGCAAAACGCATGAACCGCACTTTGGTAGAGAAAGTCTGGTGTATGCTGTCACATTTAGGATTGAGCAAGGCATTTTAGGGCGAGGCATTGAACTATGCTCGTCATCTTGTTAACCGACTACCTACTGTAGCACTTGATGGCAAGACTCCTCTAGAGGTATGGTCAGGAGCGCCAACTACTAATTATCAGCTACGTATCTTTGGATGTCCAGCATATTTTCATATTACAGAATCTAAGTTGGTTCCCAGAGCCAAGAAAGCCATCTTCTTAGGCTTCAGTGACGGTGTCAAGGGATATAGACTCTGGTGCCCTAAATCAAAGAAAGTTGTCACTAGAAGAGACATTACCTTTGATGAGTCTACAATGCTGAAGCAGCCAAATCCTCAAGAGAATGATAAAGCAATGATGAAGTCAGTGCAGGTGGAGTTTGAGACTCTAACAAAGACTGCTCAGACAAGCAACAATCCTAAAGAAGTTTCAGTTGACAGCTCTGAAGAAGATTTTGAAAAGAGTTCAGATGAAAATGAAGATCCAGAGGCCCCATAACAGTCAGAACCCATTGCAATCAGAAAAGGAAAAAGAGTTACTAAGCAACCCAGTTGGATGACCGATATGGTGGCCTATGCACTTCCAATCATTGAAGATAATATTCTTTGCACTTTCAAAGAAGCTATGCAGAATCCAGAAAGTGTCAAATGGAAGGAGGCTATGGATAAAGAGATCGGGTCACTTCACAAGAACCAGACTTGGGAGTTAGTGCAACTTCCAAAAGGCAAGAAAGCAATTAGGTGTAAGTGGGTTTACACCAAGAAGGAAGGCATCCCAGGCAAAGACAACATCAGATTCAAAGCTAGATTGGTAGCTAAAGGCTATGCCCAGAAGAAAGGAATAGACTACAATGAGGTATTCTCACCTGTTGTGAAGCACATGTCTATTCATATCTTGCTAGCTTTGGTTGCACAGTTTGATCTCGAGCTCGCCCAACTCGATGTCAAAACTGCCTTCTTACATGGAGATCTTGAAGAAGAGATATACATGTCCCAGCTAGATGGTTTCAAAGTTGCTGGAAAATAGAATTGGCCATGTAAGCTGAACAAATCGTTGTACCGGTTGAAGCAATCCCCAAGACAGTGGTACAAGTGATTTGATCGGTTCATGGCGGAAAAGAAATACACAAGAAGCTAGTATGATCATTGTGTATATTTTCATAAACTTTCTGATGGTTCCTTCATCTATTTGCTCTTATATGTAGATGATATGCTGATTGCATCTAAGAGCAAGGTGGAGATTGATAAACTCAAGGCACAGTTGGTAGGAGAGTTCGAAATGAAGGATCTTGGCGAAGCAAAGAAAATTCTTGGCATGGAGATCAAAAGAGACAGGAAGAAGGGCACGGTTTGTCTAACCCAAACCCAGTATCTGAAAAAGGTGTTAGACAGATTTGGCATAAATGGGAAAACAAAAGTTGTGAGTACACGATTGGCCCTTCATTTCAAGCTTAGTGCTTCGATGTCTCCACGCACAGAAGAAGAACGAAAGCATATGGCATAGGTTCCATATGCAAATGAAGTTGATGCATTAATGTATGCTATGGTTTGTACAAGGCCTAACATCTCACATGCTGTGAGTATGGTAAGCAGGTATATGCATGATTCGGGGAAAGGTCACTAGTACGTAGTGAAATGGATCTTAAGGTACTTACATGGCATAATTAATATGGGTTTGAAGTTTGAGGGAGATCATAGACTCGGACAGAATCTGGTTGGATATGTGGATTCAGATTATGCTGGTGACTTGGACAAGCGCCAATTAATAACAGGGTATTTATTTACGTTTACTAAAGGCCCGGTAAGTTGGAGGAGGTCAACGCTTCAGTCAACAGTGGCTTTGTCTACTACAAATGCAGAGTACATGGCAGTGATAGAAGCCTTGAAGGAAGCTATTTGGCTACATGGGTTGATTGAGGACTTAGGTATTGTTCAGAAGCACGTTGAGGTGTACGGCAATAGTCAAAGTGCCATTTGGTTGGCAAAGAACTAGGTTCATCATTCTCGCACCAAGCACATTGATGTTCGTTTCCATTTCGTCCGAGAAATTGTGAATGAAGGGGATATGCTCACAAAAGTGGTTTCTGGGATCAAGTTCCAAAACTATTTGGACTTGGGCAACATCTCTCGGAACTGAGCACCTTCAGGTGCATGGCAGTGTTGATCGATCACTATGTTGGATAGAGAATCCTCGCCAAGGTGGAGATTTGTTAAAGATTGGCTCAGACTTTCAACGGTGGCTGCTGATTGATGGCTGCCATAAATGTTGATTGATGGTTGCCATAAATGTTGGTGGTTGCCATAAATGAAATCGGCAACTTGTCTCTCCCATTGATTTATAAATGGGTAATGAATGAGAGGAGTTTTGTGTGGTGAGTTGAAGAGAGAATACAGAGCGGAGAGAGAATTACAGAGTGTGTAATACTTTGTTCCAAATATAGTGAAATCCGATGTCCGTGGACGTAGGCAATTTGCTGAACCACGTAAATTTTTGTGTATTCTTGCTTGTGTGCCTGTGTGTGATTGTTTTCTGCCTTCTTGGCACAACGAACTCACAATAAAACTCTAATCATGGCAACATATAGTATATCTAGACTAGGCTATGTAGGTTGTGACCAACTAGGATACATTCTACTCAATCACCATGGTGGCTGGTCATGCTGTTAGTGCAAGCAGTTACTTTCAATGTTTCACTTAATGGGTTGTGCCCTGCTCGTCCAAGTTTCAGCCCAAGTGCTAGTCAAATAATATTCAACAGACATAAATATATTACTGAAGATTATTGGCACTGTGAAATTATCAAACATAAGTCTAACACAGTCATGATTTACCAAAGGTCAGCACTTTGAAAGAGAATCAAGGGGGCAAAAACAAAAACAAAAATTCTGAAAAGAAGATCAACATTGCTTCTAATTTTACGTTATTAAGAATCTAAGATCAATGTTGCTAGAAAAACATAGCACAGAGGAGTAACGGACAGAAGTGTTGGAGCTTCAAGTTTAAAGTTACTTGCCTCGAGATTGTAGTCTTATTATAAGTCCTACATGTTTGAGGCTTCAAGATCTTTGGAGGGACAGATCATTTCACTTGATTTTCACTTGAGTGCATAAGTTTTAAAAATAAATCATTATTGAAATCTATATACAATTCTACGTCCATATATATACTTCAATAAATCAAAGTGAGACTAATATTAAAGGATCCATATTGCTTACCTTGCTACTGTGTTGATTACACCAATAGCCACCGAGGAGTACCCAAGTAACTGAATGAATCTATATCTCCTCCTAATAAATATATACAAGGAGAAGTTGCCAAACTAGAAAGCTCTACTGATACAACTTAGCAACTGAAGAGTGAGGTTCAATTGAAAAGAGAAAAAACCAGATCTGACAGAGCAATGAAAAGAATGAGCAAGGTTTGATCAGAGAGAGAGAGCATACCTGAGAAAAATGGTCTCCTTTTCACATAGGGCACGCCTGATACTTGAACATGATTGGAGACTTTGATGTTTAAACCCTTGATACAATCCTTTGCCATCGTTGCTGCTCGATATGAGAGAGAGAGAGAGAGAGAGAGAGAGGGGGGAAAATGAATAAATGATCAATAGCTTCTAGATTCCTGGCTGGAACCTATGTACCTTTTCACTCCTCCAATAGTTCTGTACAGACTTCATCATTCCTGCTGCTTCATCTCCAGTTGATTTTTGATCTGATTATTTGATTTGTCCTATTGTGAGTGAGAAATAAAATTTAGAGAGATAAGTAGGCTGTTTTTAAAAAAAAATTTCCTGCCAAAAGGCTATTTTGATCTAAACAACTGTCAGGTTAAGAAATTAGAAAGACAATCCAACAACTAAATCGGTGTCGTATCATCATAGGGCTAACACAGCATTTTCTGAATGACATTGAATGCTTGGCGTTTCACAAAAATGCCAGTAATAAAACATCCTCTTAAGCCCTTTTTTCGTGTAGTGTATATAAGTTCCTCATGCCAAGCATGCAAGCTTTGCAATAGAACTCACCCAGGCTAACCATGCAGACATAAAAGAATACTGAGCTGGCGATAAGAGTATAAACTAGCTGGGAAGTATGTTTTAATTGCAGTTGGTGATGGTCAATAGTTTCATGGTCTCTGCAAATGTAGTAAAAAGGGCTTGAAAATAGGAGAAACCTTAGATGGATGAAACCATACAAAGAGCTTTGTTTACCAATAGGCTAATAGATGAAACCATACGAAGAGCTTAGTTTAGCCTTTTGAAAAGTTTCATCGACATCATATAATTATTGTTTAGTGGCCATTGTTACTCACCCTGTGGTGATCAACATGATCACCAAAAACTGCTATGATTTGTAAAGAATCAGGAGAACATTTCAAAAGTAGATCAAATATAACCAAATATGGGTAGAAGGGAGTATGAATTATATATATATGGTTATAACCAAAATTAAGAAGAAACAAGAGCTTCAATTAAAACCAAAACGATAGAATTTGGGACCTCTTCAATCCAAGTCTAGAACCAATTTTCATGATCGAAGAGTTCGCCCTTGGCAACACCCGATGTTGTACAAACACACCCACAACCTCCATTGATACAAATGGAACAAAGTAAAACTCGGATAAAAGTGGGGAGTGAAAAGTATATTCATACTTTTTAAATCAAACCAAAAAAATTAAAGAGTGCCAGATTTTCAAGTAAGAAGCAAAATCCAACTAGAAATTTGTTAAAGTTATAAACAAAATGAACATAGAACGAGTATCAATAAATTAACTAGTAAAAAAAGCATTGCTTCCTCGTAATTTAAAAACACAATAAATAGATGAAAATTGTATTAAAATGTATAAAAAAAAATGTAAAACTATTTTGGAATGCATAAAAGCTGTTCTGAGATTCAAACTTTTTTCACATTTTCTTTCTTCTATTGATAACCATATGCGTTGTCATTAGCATGGTTGTAACGCCCCGAAATAATTCAACATGAACTACCCACATTAATTAACATTCACTAATCCATGACAATAAACCTCCCATCTTTACATAGTTAATAAGAGAGTTTATACAAAAGTTTCACATGCGGATATACATTCAACGATAGAAATACACATGAATCTATAGCATGCGAAGCACCTAATCTCAAAGAAATAAAATGCCCTTAAAAGATTACATCTTCCAGGGCAATAGCCCGGTTACACAAAACGGTCACTCGGACCCATACACGTTTAGCCCTTCGCTTTACAAAATATACAACAAAAATAAGAGAGCTATTTACTCTTCACAAAAATATCCATGCCCTTAGTTCGACAGGATCACCACATCTTTACCTGCACCAAATCCCATAGGGGTGAGCATAAATCCCAGTAGAGAATTCTAACAAAGTATATACAGATATGCCAAATCTCAATAAAATACTAATGTTCATGTTATGCCAAAAGTAAAGGGGAATTTCATTTCAATGCACGATTTGAAAATCACCATGTTCTCAATAAGATTTTTCAATCTCATCAATTTAAAAACTTCCAATTTTAAATCAATAGGGGCGGTAAATACGACACTGGTAATCCCTAGGCTGGTGTCTGCAAATAGACTATACAAGTACTACCAGGTTGTCATTTTTACCGGTATTAACTGGAAGGCTCGACACCTATCCGCGCGAGTTTCTGATCTTTCACCATGGACACTCAAGCCAACTTATCAAAATCATCTACACCCCCTAACTGGACTTACCAACATATTTATCCCTTTCACATTCTGTTAATTCTCATTACAATATAATCCCTCTAGTTATGAACTTGATGAGAATGCTATAATGGTAATAATTCATTTCATGCACGTTAATGATAATATATCAAATGAGAATGCGAAGCAACAATTAATCTCTTAACATTTCTTCATTTTCAAATATCTCTACAACAAGATCAATAAATTTCAATTTCTCATTTCTTTTCTTGCAATGTTATTTCACAACATAACCATACGCCTTCCATTCATAGCAACAACCACCATCACCCACCATGTACAATTCATCGCAAGTTAGTCTCTTCAAGACTATGTATTTATTACGTTCTCAACATCAATCCCCAAGATTTTACAATTTCCAACAACACATGCTCAAGTGTTTAACAAATATATGAAAATAACATCTCATTTCTCTTACCTCTAGTAGATAGCTATTTCACTACACATTAATGAAATTTACTTTCATTCATCTTCTTGACACAAGATAATAAAGAATTTCATGGGTGCTTTCTTATCTTCCAAAATCCCCAAATTTTAGGGTTTTCTTTAAAAACAAACCTTCCTCATTTTCCAAGAAAAACTCCATCAAACTATTTTTTATGAGTTTAATGGAACGGAAACCCTCAAGAAATAGTAAAAAGATTGAGATACAACCCACATTCAAAACTATCTACATTTTGAATCAAATCTAAAATCAACACAAAAACTTCAAGTACACTTTTAAATCAATATCAATCTAGCAAAACTAGTATATATGACTCTAGAAATCCCTACCTCAAGGTGTTGATGATGAAGAGAAGATGAAACCCTAGTTTCAAGGAGGAGAGGGTCTTGGATTTCCACCACACCAAATGAAACCCTAACTTTAGATCTTCAAGATTAGAGGAAGATGATGATGATCTTGACACAAAAATTTGCAAAATCAAAGAGTCCTAGTGTGTAAGGAAGTTTTCAAGAGAGAAGGAGGAGAAAAATAGGGTTTAGAGTTAGAGAGAGATGTGTAAAATGAGTGATACAATCGCACCAAAAAGATATAAAAAAAATAGAGTTTCGGACTGCCAGTCTACCGCACGTGCGGAGCGCCCCTTCCCGCACGTGCAGCCTTCATCCCCGCACATGCGGTGGCCCTCTCCCGCACCTCCTTCCGCACATGCCTTTTAGGCAGTGTGTAGCCTTCATCACCCCTGAATTTCGCACGTGCGACCTAGCCCCTTGCACGTACGGCCCCTCTCCCGCACATACGGCCCAAGGGCCCCGCACGTGCGGCTAGCCAACCAGCCTATAAAAGTTTTTGGCTCAACCTTCGGGCACTCTGGACTTGACCTCACGCTCTCCAGAATAAGCGAAAATCGATACCGAACCAAACAAGAACAAGAATTCTAATCTAGGGACCCAATTCCGGATGTTTCAAGTCCAACGAAGATAAAAAAGAGAATGGAGGAAGAAGAAAAATAAAGGAGACAAGGACCCGGTCATCACAACCTCTCCACCATAGGAAATTTCGTCCCTGAAATTTTAAACAAACCAACTAAAAGCTCTAACCATTACGACTAGCCCAACAACATTATCAAGTCGCAACATCAAAATACAACCAACATTTATCATTTTCTTCCTCATCATTTCATCAAAACACAATTTCTCAAACTAGATATATGAAATAAAGCATTTAGAACAAAATATCTTTCTTTCATAACCTTATACTCAAATCAACAATACATACAACAACATGTGATCCACAATGCAACACTTTTTTTTCCTTCAACACAAGGGAACATTACAATTAAAAGAAAGCAATCAAGCATGCTCAAATAAATCCGGATACTTGGAGCAGACTTTCGCCTCCCTTTCCCAAGTCACTTCCTCAATCCCATGGTGTCTCCACAACACATTCACTAACAGTATGGTTTTGCCTCGTAGCACTTGCTCTCGGGTATCTAAGATTTGAACTGGCCGCTCTTCGTAGCAGGCATCCTCATCTACCTCCAAATTAACCCAATCTAGCACATGAGAAGGGTCGAGTTCGTACTTCCTAAGCATTGACACATGAAACACATTATGGACCCCTGAAAGTTGTGCGCAGCAAGACTAACCGATATGCCACTTCCCTAATCCTCTCTAATATCTCGAAAGGTCCAATGAACCTCGGAGACAACTTACCACTCTTGCCAAACCTCATTAAACCCCGTCTAGGTGAGATCTTAAGGAAAACAAGATCACCCACTTCAAAGGACAAGGGTCGTCTCCTCTTATCAGCATAACTTTTCTGTTGACTTTGAGCCGTAGCTAACCTCTTCCGAATGAGAGCAACTTTCTTGGTTGTCTCCCTAACAATCTCCGGACCCAACAACAGTGCATCCCCCACCTCAGCCCAACAAACTGGTGATCTACAAGGCCGGCCATACAAGGCCTCAAACGGTGCCATCTCTATGCTAGCTTGATAACTATTGTTGTAAGCAAATTCAATCAACGGTAAGTGCCTCTCCCAAGACCCCTTGAAATCTAAGACACAAGCTCTAAGCATATCTTCCAAAATTTGTATAGTACGTTCCGATTTCCCATCGGTTTGAAGGTGATAAGCGGTGCTGAAAGTCAACTTGGTTCCCAATGCCTTTTGAAGGCTCAGCCACGAACGGGCAGTAAAACGAGGATCTCTATCTGACACAATGGTTACCGAAACCCCATGAAGTCGAACTATCTCCCTTACGTATAACTTTGCCAAATGCTCAACTGAATCACCGGTTCGCATCGAAATGAAATGGGTGGACTTAGTTAACCTATCAACAATCACCCAAATGGCATCATCGCCCCACTACGTTCTAGGAAGCCCAACTACGAAGTCCATAGCAACGTGCTCCCACTACCACTCAGCTATTGGCAAGGGTTGTAACAAACCCGCTGGTCTTTGATGCTCGACCTTCACTTGTTGACAAGTAAGGCACTTAGACACAAAGGATGCGACATCCGGCTTCATACCCCTTCACCAAAACTGACGGCTAAGGTCTCGATACATTTTAGTGCCTCTCAGATGTTCCGCAAGGCGTGAGTGATGGAACTCCCGAAGCACTTGCTCTTTATAAGATTCAGGTACAAACTAATGGTCTAAGTAACATGCACTCTAATCCGAGTGAATGTTCAAACCCTTCTCTTCCTTCCCATTAGAGATTCTATCTCGAATTATCTCCACTTCACGGTCTCCCTGTTGTGCCTCTATAACTTTACTAATCAAAACAGGTTGAGTATTCAAAGTAAACAATGTTGCACCCTCTTCAGACTCACCCAATTGCAATTCAAACCTGCCGATTTCACCCAACATAACCCACTCCTGAATGGCCACACTCGCCAAACTACTCACGATTTTTCAGCTTAGGGCATCGGCCACTACATTGGCCTTCCCCGGATGATAGTGTAACTCAAAATTGTAGTCTTATAAAAACTCCATCCACCTCCGTTGACGTAAATTCAAATCTTTTTGGGAAAACATATATTTTAGGCTCTTATGATCGAAGAAAACTTCAAATTTCTTGCCATATAAGTAATGCCTCCAAATTTTCAAGGCAAACACTACCGCTGCTAACTCTAAGTCGTGGGTGGGGTAATTCTTCTCATGAATCTTCAATTGCCGTGAACCATACGCTACAACCTTCCCCTCCTGCATCAAAACACAACCAAGCCCATCCTGAGACGCATCACAAAAGACGGTGTAGCCCAAACCTCTCTCCGGAATGATCAACACCGGTGCCGTAGTCAATCTAGTCTTTAGCTCTTGGAAAGACTTTTCACAAGCCTCGCTCTATACAAACTTAACCCCCCTTCTAGTCAACCTAGTCAAAGGCACAGCTAATCTAAAGAAGTCTTTTACAAAACGCTGATAGTACCCCGCCAATCCCAAGAAACTTCGGATCTCAAAAACATTTTTAGGTTGCTCCCAATCTTGTACAGAATCTATCTTCGAAGAATCTACAGTTACCCCTTCACTTGAGACTACATGGCCCAAAAACTTCACCTCGGTAAGCCAAAACTCACACTTCTCAAACTTGGCATACAATTGATGTCTTCTAAGTAAATCAAGCACTATCCTCAAGTGAGCCTCATGTTCCTCCTCGGAGGTCGAATAGATTAGGATGTCATCCACAAAGACAACCACAAAATGGTCCAAGTACTTCCTAAAAATTCGGTTCATTAAATCCATGAAAGAAGCCAGTGCATTAGTCAACCCAAATGGCATTACAAGGAACTCATAGTGGCCATAACGCGTATGAAAGGCCGTTTTCTGAATGTCCTCTTCCCAAACTCTCAACTGATGGTAACCCGACTTCAAATCTATCCTTGAAAAGCAGCAAGACCCTGTAAGTTGATCAAACAAGTCATCTATTCTGGGTAAAGGGTATTTGTTCTCAATGGTAACTCGATTCAACTTGCGGTAATTGATACACAACCGCAACGACCCATCCTTCTTCTTTGCAAAGAGAGTCGGTGCTCCCCAAGGCAACGTGCTAGGGCGAATAAAGCCCTTGTTTAAAAGCTCTTGGAGTTGAATCTTCAACTCATGCAACTCTGCGGGTGCAAATCTATACGGTGCCATAGAAATTAGTGCCGTTCCAGGCACTAAGTCAATGGTGAACTCAATCTCCCAGTGGGGTGGCAAACTAGTAAGGTCCTCGGGAAACATGTCTGGGTATTTACAGACTACCCTCAGCAACTCAACTCGAGTCTTGTTACTCTCACTATCCAAAAGAGTAGCAAGGAGACCGCTAAGCTCATTCCTACTACGAGGATCAAGTACTGGCGATAAGACCCGATCAACCCTATCCCCCAGAAAGTAAAAACAATCACCACCCAAGGTGCACACTGTGACCCTCCGCCGAAAACAATCAATCACTACCTGATACGAAGCCAACCAATCCATGCCTAGAATAACATCAAAACTTGACATATCTAGCAACACAAAAGAAAACGGGAGGCTACGCCCGGCAACCTCTATCTCACAACCACGACATTCCAGATCTAAGTCAACTGTACCCCCAACTGGTGACTCAACTCTGAGTGGAAACGCTGACTGTACCACTTCTAACCCCAATGCAGATGCGAATGCAGCAAATATGAATGAATGAGACGTACCCGTATCTATTAACACATTGGCCAAATAATTACACACAATAAAAATACCTCTCACAATCGAGGATCCTGGCAACTGCTCTAGCGCGGTAACAGCATATACGCACCCTTGTGGCGTCTAGTCAACCTGCTCATCTCTCGGAGCATAGGCCTATTGTACTGACTGAGCCGACGCGGCTCCTTGCTGAACTCATGAAGTCTGAGCTGAGTGAGCCTGCTGGTAGCTCTGAGTCTGCCTCGACCCTAAAGCGCCAGATGCGCCTCCCAACCGCGGGCAAGCTCTCTTCATATGCCTTGATTGACCACACTGATAGCAAGTAGTCCCCTGCCCTCTACTCTGAGACTGACTTTGAGATCGATTAGGTGGTGGTGGTGGTAACATCTGCTATCCTCCTCCCTTCTACGGACATGCAAAGACCTTGTGACCCAGTTGGCCACACTTGAAGCAAGAAAACCCGCTCGGTGCACCCTTTCCCGAGCCCGCACTAGACATGGGAAATGTAGATCTAGAATGTTGTTGGTGGGACTGAGTTGGGTAGGTGTTTCTACTCTTTTTATCGGGCCTATAATCTACCTGTGACCCTTAACCCCTAGACCTCGAATTTTGAAATCTCTCCTCCTCGACCTCCACAATAATCTCCATATGTGCAGCTGCCTCCATAAGGCGATCATAATTCCGGATCATGTTCCCAGCAACCTTGTACAAAATCTTCGTCATCAACCTCTGCTAGAACTCAAAGCAACGACGCTCCTCTATCGCTACCAATTCCGATGCAAACCGGGACAAACTAGAAAAGGCTGCTTCCAATTCGGCCACGGACATATTTAGTTGCTTAAGGTCCTTGAATTCTTGCCTCAATCTCCCCCTAGCCGTGGAAGGTAGGTACTTGTCTTGGAAGGCCACCACAAATGCCTCCCATGTTGGTTTTATTCGGCCCTTGGCATACTTCCACCACTAGACTGCGTCACCATTGAGATAGTAGCTTGCAAGGGTCACCCTCAACTCGCTGTCCTTGATGTAAAGCATCTCAAAAGTCTTCACGGTTTGTTCAAGCCATTCATCCGCTTTCTTTGGCTCGGGGCCGCCATGGAATTCATCCGGCTTGGCCCACAAAAACTCCCTCGTGAGGAAGCTCGCCCTTGTCTCCGCAACATCCTCCCTGGCTTGGGACTCCGCCCTAAGTATGTTCATAGACTCCCTCAATGCCCCCGCCATCTCCCGGGCTAGAGCCCCCATTGCGGTTTGGCCGGCTTGCCCTGGCACCTCTGCTTGCCCCATTTGTTCGGCCATGTTAGCTTGGCCTAGACCCTCTTCTTGTACTCGGACCTCGTGGACCGGTATCTCATGCACACCCCAGCGACCTCGACCTTGCCTTCCACCCTTACCACCTCATGTTCAAATCACATCATTTTGTGCAAGAAATTTTTGTATAATTTTTTCATATGTATAGTATTACTTTTTAACTAAATAAGATAGTAATGTTCATGCTCATCTTTTTTTAAAATCTCTTACCGTATTGTTCGTCAATACATGATACATATCTTCAAAAAGCCATAATTTGCTGCACTTTCCAGGCTCTCTAGGGAATTCTTGATGAACAATATCCCATCCCAATTTTTGTATCAAATCTTGCATCAGTAGATTATTATTTGAAATAGCCACGAGAGATTTTTCAACAAGAACATTTATTCCAACACAGGCGTTGAAGCCGCAACTATCTAATATTTTTGTTACTTCATTTTTATCCTTTCATTTGAAAAAGCATGCAATATCTGAGAATATTTCCTTCTCTTCCCAATCCAATGCATCATAACTTATTCTAAGTACTTGTCTAACTTCCTTGTCAGGGATTTCTTTAAGTTTGTAGTGCACTTTCCCATTCACATTTGTTTTGACCAAAAAGAAATGAACCCAAAACTTTGAGAGCTAAAAGGAACTCTTTTAGCATACTCCACTACACGATGTAGAAGATCCCCATAAACTTTCATTTGATGGCCTTTGCCAAAGGCTTTTGAATTGAAGAGTCGTATAGCTTCATCTTTATTCAACCCCTTAACCTTATATACATGTTTTATGCCAAATGCAATTAGCAAATGTTTATCTCAAGTTGTTATAATGATTCTACTTCCAAATCCAAACCAGTGATGCTTTCCAACCAATATTTCTAGCTCTGTTGACACATCCACATCATCAAGAACAATCAAAACCTTTTTACCGCATACCTTACTCTCTATCATACTTAATTCCATACCAATATTTCCAACTTTGAAATCCTTTTCCATTAAGATTTCTGAATAGAGTTGTTCTTCGAGTGTTTTTAGACCACTTTTCTTTGAAACTTCTCTAACATTCTCAATAAAGCTGCAACCTTCAAATTGACAAGCGATTTGATCATACACAGCTCTAGCAATAGTTGTCTTACCCATTCCACCCATTTCCCATATCCCTATAACACGAGCATCATCTAGCCCCAAACCTAGCAATTCAATGACTTCCTCCATGCGAGAATTCATTCCAACCAGGTCTTCGACAACACTTAGACATGTATGATTCAGACCTATAGATTGAGAGGGGGAATAAAAGATTATTGACGCCTCAAAGCTCAAACAAGCTATATGTATAACAAGAATAATGGGCATTACTCTAGAAGAATGATATTTAATTTTGTTAATTGCAATTAAAATATTTTTAGATAGAAAGTATATTCAATAGAAAAAATAATTCAAGAAGTAATATAAATATGGGACAATTACAAAAAAAAAAAATTAAAAAAAATCCAAGAGTTTGAGATTTGTAATGGAATCAATCATGAATTTTCAATTTTGTCAATTTAAATGCTAATATTTTGATTTATTTTCAATTTAAATCATTTGCCTATTTTCATTAAGTAAAACCAACGGAAAAAGAATATTTTAGTCATTAAATTTAGGGGTACTTATGTGTAGGTCCTAATAAGTGGACTTATTGTCTAATAGGTCCTATGAGAAAAATTTGTCACAAGAAAATGTCACTAATTGTAAGTTTTAGCGACAATTTATAAAAATCATGACAAAAAAAAGTCACGAATTGTCACTTTTTAGCTACGTATGTAAAAAATTATCACAAAAAAATTATTTTTAGCGACAATTTTATCAAGACTTATTTTCAATGGGACCTGATGGGAATTAAGTCCAACTATTAGGACCTATTGGTAGTTTACCCTTAATTGAAAGGTCAAGAAATAATTATCCTATCCTAAATTATTTTAGAAAATCAAACATTGTTATGCATGTGCAATTCGTTAATGTTTAGAAGCAAATGCTCCCATTCATTTTGACTATTATTGTAAGTATGTGGTAGAAACTGTTGTATCATTTAATCTTTTTGCTTACATTTTTTGAGAGATTGTAGACCATATTAATTGCAAAAGCGTTACTCAGATGGAAAAAATTCACGAAACAAACATATTTTATGTAAGGCCGACGATTGTTTTCGGTCTACATACGTTTATGTGAGTGTTTGTATGATTATTCTCTGTATGTTTGTGATGCTTTTTTTGACATTTATAAATAATGTTATGTTGTAATGAATAAAAATGCATAAAAATTAAGTTGTAATGAATATAGTGAAATTACAATTAAAATAAAATTGAGTCACACATTAATTTTTCGAGTACTTGTCTAGAGGCTCCTAATTATAAGTTTTTATTTTTTATTTTTTTATTATCATCAAAAGTTAGCTGTTAGTAAAGTGTCTGTTTCTTAATTCAGCTTCTTATTGGGGAGAGTTGAATCTATGAGAGTTAACATCTCCACCTTTGCAAAGTGTTTGTTGGTATCCCTACCCTTGCAAAGTGTTTGCCTCTTAATTCGGCTTCCCATTAAGGAGAGTTAAACCCATGACCTTCCTTGGAACTATACTGGTGGCCAACTGAGTTACGCCTAATTGATTCCTAATTAGATGATTATAGTAGTATAAGAATGTAGACAAGGGATGTCCTTGCTCATGTCTTCTAATATTTCAAAGGATAATATTAGCCAAAAATACCTTTACACACTAACCAACTTTAAACGCACATTTTGCATAAACTTCAGTATTAAAGTTGTTTCAAAAACTTAAAACTACTATAATTTTTTTATATAGGTCATAGTTTTCGACAAAATTTGTATTTCTATAATTATCTCGTCAAGATCTTTCAAACAAGATCGGTGAAAATGAAAATTCTAAAAAAAATGACAAAATTTCACTATGCTTGATCTTATCAAAATAGAGAATTTTTTCTATCTTCAAACTGTGAATGTCACTATTTTCTTTCAGCGAAAATTTCAATTTAAGCTAACAATTGCAAAATTGAGGGATAATTGCAAAAGTAAAATAAAATTGATATCTAATTATAATTTGGGAGCTCAGCCCATAAATCCAAATGTGGATTTCTTTTGCTCAAGAGTCCAAACTCTAAACTATTAAGCCTATAAGGACATGTTTCTGGAAAATGATCAAACTGTTTGCACTCTCCTCATGCCACGTGGCAGTGTTTTTTTAATTTTTTTTTTTTTTAAAAAAAATTACACAAAGAGATGGGCAAAGTTTAACCCATGACCATAGATTTAAGATAGAAGGACTCATACCACTTAAGTTAAGTACATGTTATAATATTAATTTCATTATTATTTTCTTTTATTCAAAATTAATATTTTCTTTTATTCTCAGTTATTTGAATTGCATGACATCCGCTAAGTGAAGGCCTCAATTTATATAGTAAAACCTTTGATCTCCTCATGTCATGGGTAGTGTTTTAAATATTTTTTTTTAAAGGAAGTTACACAAAGAAGTAGGTAAGATTTGAACCTATGACCATGAGTTTAAGGTAGGAGGACTCATACCACTTAAGCTAATTATACATTATAATATTAATTTTATTATTATTTATTTAAATTATATACGCATCGCGTGTGTCATAGAGGTATGATTAATATTTCCTTAATTATCCTTCCTTTTTCTTTTTTTTTTTTTGCGGGCACGCGTGCCTACTTTTATATTTAGATAGCATTGGATAAGTTTACTAGTCTGCAATTACTACATTTTAAAACAATTAAAAATAGATATTTTTTAGATTAATGCTTCCTACCCCCACTGGGGGTCGACCCCCAGTGAGGTGTCACTGGGGATTGGCCAAAAAAAAAAAAAACTGTTTTTTTTTTTTTTTTTTTTTTTTTTTTTTTTTTTTTAAGTTTTCGGCCAGTGGGGCGCGACCCCCACTGGGGGTATGCAGCGGGGCTGTATTTTTTATCACCAAAAATCTACTATCCACTACGATTTTAAAAATCTGAAGAGTACATTTGTTTTCAATTTTTTTTTTTTTTTTTGCTGAAAATACATTTCCAAACTTATTAAATATCACACAGCAACCTATATCTACCGAATAACCAAACACCTTCTGAAATTCAAACACCTTCAAACATCATAATATGATTTTTTTTTTTTTAATAATTCGACTACTGTGATATGTTCAATATTTGTCTTCTCTACTACCTTCTTATGAATGGTGAGCATTCAAACATCAAACACATTCAAATATTATAATATGATTTTTTATTATTATTATAATTCCATTATTGTGACCTGTTCAATATTTGTCTCTTCCATTGTCTTCTCATTAACAATGAGTGAGAGAAATTTTGTGAGATTTAAATCAAAAAAAAAATTGAAAATATAAAAAGAAAATAAATCACTCTATTTGGTTTTGATTTCCAGAGTTCACTTTTTAAAAAATTCTACTTTTTGTTTTTTGTATTTTTTTTTCACTAATGTTTTTTAATATTTTAAGCAATTTTTTTAATTTTTAGGCACACCTAACATAAATACAGTTAAAAAAGTATAATATTTGTAAAAAAATCTTTAAAAAATCACCAAATACCAAAAATACCAACAAAAAAAAAAGAGAAAAATTCAGTACATTTTTCGTATTTTTGTGTATTTATTAAAATATTTTTCATAAATATTTTACTTTTTAGATACATTTAAGTAAGGTGCATCTAAAAAAAGTTTAAAAAAAAAAAACTTCAAATTTTAAAAATATTCACCAAAAATAAAAAAACACGCAAAACAAAAAAAAACTCAATTTTTAGAAAATTGAATTCAGACCCACTGAATATTTTGTGCAATTGATCTACTTTAAATGAGTGGTGATGATTCAAAGTGGCATTGTTCGCAAATTGATAACCCTTTGATTATTTTTTTTCAATTGGTTTTTGTGTATTAATAATAAACTTTATTTCGGAGTGTTTGGAATAACTGCTGGTCATAATCCACTACAACACTTGCACAAAAAATAATCAACTATGCTCCAGAGGGTTTGGAATAACCCTGTTTCTCAATCTAAAATAAATTCTACAATCAGTATTACCCACTTTGTTTCGGATGTTTCGGACCAAATTTATTACATAGCCTAATGGTTTTAAATCAAAACATAACAGTCCACTTTGTTTCAGAATCGAACAGTTGATCGCATTGTCTCTTAATCAACTATGTTTCATAACCTTTTTAATTTATTTTCGTTCTCCATTCATAGTTCTGTATATTAATTTTTAATTTCCTAAATTTCTTTATCATCTACTTAACTAATTTGTGTAAAATTTTCATCATCTGTTTTTTTTTATTTGCTTTCTTATACATAGTCCTAGTATATTGATTTCTAATTGCCTAAGTTTCTTTATCATGTATTTCACTTTTGTAGAGAAAATCTAATATATATGAACCAAATATGACAATGTTAACTATGAAAACTAAATAATCGATCGCATTGCCTCGCATAAACTCTGTTTCACAACATCTTTTTTTTTATATTTATTTTTGTTATTTGTTCATAGTTCTAGAACATTAATTTACCCAAGTTTCTTTATCATATATTTAACTAATTTGTGTAAAATTTGCATCATCTTTTTTACTCTATTTGCTTTTTTTATACATAGTTCTAGTATATTGATTTTTAATTGTCTTAATTTCTTTATCATGTACTTTACTTTTGTAAAGAAACCCAACATATAAGACTCAACTACGAGAATGTTAATTATGAAAATATACAGAAAGGTCTTGGCCTTCAAAGTGGGTGACATACAAATATACATTAGTGGTTTTTTAAACTCATATATTAATACATACAAACTGATTGGATTTTCCTGCAAAATAATTAATTTTTGATTTGATCTAATGGTTAATTACCAAAAAAAAAAAACTCCAAGATTTCACGCGTTTTTTACTTTAAACCCCAGTATTTCAATTTCGACAAATTAAACCTTGGAGTTCCACCCGTATTTTAATTTGCCCCCTCCATCTATCTCCATTTGTGTAAGGTAACAGAGGGGGGTTAAAAGTGAAAAATGTTGAAGTTTAAAGTGAAAATCACGTGAAACCTTGAGGTTTATGTTTTAATTAATCTTTTTTTTTAGTGATTTTAATTTTTAAAAAAATGGTTAATTACACAAAAAAAATCCCCAGGTTTCACACATTTTTCACTTTAAACCCCTTCTATTACCTTACACAGGCGAAGATGGACTGATGGGGCAAATTGAAATACAGATGGAACACCAGGATTTAATTTGTTGAAATTGAAATATTATGGTTTAAAGTGAAAAATGCATAAAACTTTAGTTTTTTTTGTTTTTTTTTATTAGTTATAATTAACCCATAAATTTTTTAGGTGAAATATCCAAAGTAATGTGTCAACATATGCTGGTAGATTTAAATACTTAAAATAATATTTTATATTAAATTATTATTATTATTATTATTATTATTATTATTATTATTATTATTATTATTATTATTATTATTATTATTATCTCACGATGAAAAAATATAAATTACTAATTATATAGATTTACAATTTTACATTTTATTTAATATATATAGTCACAATTTTCTTTTGGATCATGTGTAATATCTATATCTACCATCTCAACAATTACAATTCAAATAAATCCAATAGCACCTGAAGTTGATAGTATTAGAGAATGGTATATTTAAAAAAAATAAAGCAATAAGAAAATTAACAAATAATATACGTGCAGTTGCAATAAAAAAAAAAAGTCGAAAACAAGTTAGATACAACGTTATGAGCAACAAATAAGCAAAATATCACACAAGTGAAGATAGAAGATTTAATAGAACGTTCATTACTTGATTTTTAGATACATAATTTATCATCCTAATAATAATATTACAATGTTAGTTGGGCGTTTTATTTATTCACATTTTAATTACCATGTGATTTCTACATACATATCCATAACAAAAGTTAAACAACTTGGTAAATTATATAGTTAATAGTAATAAGTCTAACCATGTGATATGGACTAATTATTTTTTGTGATTAGTTTTGATTTACTTTCAAAATTTTAATACTTAAATATTAATATGAGATAATATGTGAAATGTTTATAATAATTTTTATTATTTTATTATACATTCAATGCCCACTCATACTGACAAATGCAACCATTATAAAAGGGTCAAACACAAAAAACTAAAAACTATTATAAAAACTAATAACCAAAAAGAAAAAAGAAATATTAATATGAGATAATATGTGAAATGTTTATAATAATTTGAGGCCTTTCAATTAAGATCGATATTCAATGTTAAATTGTGAAGAAAATAAAGAAAGAAACAAATAGGGTATAATATGCCTATATGTGGACTTTAAAAAAATTAATTAAAAAAATAGAATAAATTAAAAAATTACAAAAAAAATCATATATATACTTATCTCTATATTTTTAAATCACTTTTAAATGAAAAAAATAAAAATAAAAAATGGGGACAAATAGATCTAAATACGGGGATAGAAGGGTTCAAACATGGGGACATTTATGTGTAGATGGGTTCAAATATAGGGACAAATATGTTAAAATTATAGGGACAGAAAAGTTCAAATTGGATCAAATATGGGGACAAATAGGTTAAAAGTATTGTGACAGCTAGGTTAAAAATATCATGAATGATAGGATAAAAAAATGGAGGGAGATAGGTAAAAAATATATGGACATATAAGTTCAAATATGAGGACAAATAAGTTTAAATACAATGATAAATAGGTTAAAAATTGATGGACGTACGTGTAGGTTTTAATAGGTGGACTTGTTATTCAATAGGCCATGTGATAATTAATAGCGTTTTTCATCAAACACTATTAAAAAATGTCAGTAATTGTTAATTTTCAGTGACAGTTTAAAAATTGTCACAAAAAATGTCATTAATTATAAGTTTTAGTCACAGTTTAAAAAAAATTATTATAAAAAAAAGTTACTAATTTTTAACTTTCTGCAATAGTTTGAAAAACTCGTCACAGAAAAACATCACTAATTGTAAGTTTTAGCGACAATTCATAAAAAATGTGACAAAAAAAGTCACTAATTGTCAATTTTTAGCAACATATGCACACAAAAAAATCACAAAAAATTACTTTTAGTGATGATTTTACTAAGACTTATTTTTAATAGGACTTTATGGGAATTAAATTCAACTATTAGGATCTATTAGTAGTTTACATTTAAAAATATGGAGATACATAGGTCAAGATATGATGATAAATAAGTTAAAAATAGAGAGCTGCTATTAATACCTACATTTATTCTTTGGAACCCCCCCCCCACCCCCCCTCCGCGGGTATTTTTTATTTTTTTTAACAATTTTGTCCAAACATGACGTTCTATTTTTACCCTCATCCATAACCTTCTGAACCTAATTTCCCAAACCCTAACTCTAGCCATTATATCACCTCCAGCAATACTCTCTCCTCATTTCCTGTTCGAAGAACCAACCCTAAGAAGGCCAACATCAGGAAAATCTCTCTCTCTCTCTCTCTCTCTCTCTCTCTCTCTGTAAGGCCCTGGTATCTCACATCGGGAATGGAGGGGGAGTTCCTGGGCTATAAAAGTAAAAACTTGGACCCTAATATAGCATCGAGGCCTTTTCCCAAGTGGTGAAATCCCTATTAGAACTCTCCAGTTAAGCGTGCTTAGGATGGAGTAGTTCTAGGATGGGTGACCCACTGGAAAGAACAAATCCGTGCGGGCGTGGCCCAAAGCGAACAATATCGATGACGTGTAAAGGGTCGGGGCGTTACAAATGGTATCAGAGCCGACTCTCCGGAGTACCGGGTGTGGGCCCCTGGCGTCTCTCGGTGCATGTGGGCGGGCTTGCGAGCTGGCAGGCTACTGCACGGGGACGTGCAGCCTTATGGGGGGTGGATTGTAAGGCCCCGGTATCTCACATCGGGAATGGAGGGGGAGTTCCTGGGCTATAAAAGTAAAAACTTGGACCCTTATATAGCATCGAGGCCTTTTCCCAAGTGGTGAAATCCCTATTAGAACTCTCCAGTTAAGCGTGCTTAGGATGTAGTAGTTCTAGGATGGGTGACCCATTGGGAAGAACAAATCCGTGCGGGCGTGGCCCAAAGCGGACAATATCGATGACGTGTAAAGGGTCGGGGCATTACACTCTCAATCTTACAATTACACTCTCTCTGTGTCTCCATTAACAAGGAGTTTCTATATTTAGAAAGGTTAGCTATATATAAAAGAAGGCCAAAGTCTATTCATGTGACAAAAATGTGATTACGAAATGAGTATAAGAGAGAAAAATCATCCATATTTTTCACCTATACACTTTGTTTTACGTGATAAGCACATGAAAGTATATATATATATATATATGTTCATATTGTAAAAATTGGGACAAAAAGACGGCTGTCTAGGTGTAACTAGTGGTTGTGTTTGTGTTTTTGGTGTATGTTTTTCTGGCTGTTGGAGGTGTTTATTGCTTGTGTTTTGATTGGTTCCTAGTTGGAATTTGGAAGTTTAGCCATTTTTTTGATAAGCTAAGAGACTTTATTGATGAAATGAGTCATACAAGTATGAGGATACATCAATAAAGGGGAGAACAAGGATACAACAACAGCAGCACAGAGAGGATCCAAAATAGTAGCTAACAACAGAGCTAACTGAAGCTAACTTTGCTGAACAACAGAGCTAACAGAGCAAGCAATAGCAAAGAAAACTAAAAAAAAAACAGCAAAAGAGGATCCAAAACTGAAGCTAACCACCCCCAACAGTTGGCTAGAAACCAACCATAGCAAAAACCATAAGCCAAAGAACCAGCAGCAGATTTCAGACTGAAACAACAGAAATCAAACAGCAAACCTGATCCGGTGGAGGTTGGATACAATGTTGTGCACTGAATAATCTGCATTTAAGAGCCATTTTGACCACAGAGCTATCTGCACTTTAATCTTTTCACACAAATTTGTGAATTTGGAAGTTTAGCCATGATGATATGTGCACCTTCCTTCCACCCCCCACCTCCATTTTGTTGATGTAATGTCTTTAAGGTCTCTTTTTGTTGATGAAAAAAAAAATGATATATCTATGCACCCTAACTATGGGGGTGTTTGGCAATAGGCTTCTTGGGTTAAAATAGTACTAAACGACAAAATAAGTTAAAATAGTCAATAAGACAAAATGCTACATCCAATCCATAATCATTTCAATTTTTCTCTCACAAACATCATATCTAAATATAAAAAAATCCAATCATCTTCCCAAACACAACTATTTATTTTAGTCTACTAAAATAGTCAAAAATTAAAATAACATACTAAGATAACCTACTTTCCAAACACCCAGTGGATGATCGTGCCTACGATACTCTTCGAAAAAAAAAAGCTTGCATCCAAATTAAAATTAATACATTTATACCCTGTTTGGATTGAGAGATTTGGCTAGAAAAAAAAGATATTGAGAGATTATTAATTCAACTATATGTAAAATCAGATTAAACTGTGACTTCGTAATTACTTAATATATGTATATAAAAAATTGTGCTTAAATAAAAAATAAGTATTTAATAGAGAGCAGAGATCATAAATCTAATTTTCATAAATCTAATTTTTAACCTTTTGTGGTAATTACTTCACACACTAATCTCTTAGGGCATGCTTGATTGGGTGGATTAGAGCATGGGATTGAGATTATTAATCCGTGGGCCCAATTATCCTATGTTTGTTTTAATATTTTGGTTTAGGATTATTAATCCAATGGATAATTAATCCAACAAATTTGTAGGATTATTAGCAATGGGGTAAGGGTGGAATTATTAATCCAATTGGATAGTGAATACTACACTAATTTAATAGGATTATTAATACTTCACTATTAATCTTGTGAATCAAACATGACCTTAAAGTCATAAAAAAATGCATTTCTGTTGGACAAATGTACCATTGTCTTTGTTTTATACTTACAAACTTTCAAATTTCATAACTTGAGTTCTACATATCCGTTTTTAATGAAATTGATATTTATAGATTTTTTTTTTTTTTGAAGATCTTTTAAACAAGATCAATATGGATTTTCTCTTTTGAGGTCTTTCAATTAAGATCGACATTCAATGTGAAATTTTGAGGAAAATAAAGAAAGAAACAAATAGGATATAATATGCCTATATGTGGACTTTAAAAAATTAATTAAAAATAGAATAAATTTAAAAATTAAAAATAATATATATGCTTATCTATATATTTTTAAATCACTTTTAAATGAAAAAAATAAAAAGTAAAAAATGGGGAAAAATAGATCTAAATATGGGGATAGATAGGTTCAAACATGGGGAAATTTATGTGTAGATATGTTCAAATATAGGGACAAATATGTTAAAAATATAAGGACAGATAAGTTCAAATTGGATCAAATATGGGGACAAGTAGGTTAAAAGTATTGTGACAGCTAGGTTAAAAATATCATGAATGATAGGATAAAAAAAATGGAGGGAGATAGGTAAAACATATATGGACGTCTAGGTTCAAATATGAGAACAAATAGGTTTAAATATGATAATAGATAGGTTAAAAATTGAGAGACTTACGTGCAAGTCTTAATAGGTAGACTTGTTATTCCATAGGCCATGTGATAATTAATAGTATTTTTATCATACACTATTAAAAAATGTCAATAATTGTTAATTTTCAGCGACGGATTAAAAACTGTCACAAAAAATGTCATTAATTATAACTTTTAGTGACAGTTTAAAAAAAGTTCTTACAAAAAAAAGTTACTAATTTTTAACTTTCAACGATAATTTGAAAAATTCGTCACAGAAAACGTCACTAATTGTAAGTTTTAGCAATAATTCATAAAAATTGTGACAAAAAATGTCACTAATTGTCAATTTTTAGCGACATATGCAAAAAAAAATCATCACAAAAAATTATTTTTAGTGACGATTTTATTAGGACTTATTTTTAATAGGACTTGATGCGAATTAAATTTAACTACTAGGACCTATTAGTAGTTTACGTCTCTCTCTCTCTCTCAATCTTACAATTACACTCTCTTTGTGTCTCCATTGACAAGGAGTTTCTATATTTACAAGGGTTAGCTATATATGTATATATAAGAAGGCCAAAATCTATTCACGTGACAAAAATGTGACTATGAAATGAGTGACAGAAAGGAAAATCATCCATATTTCCCACCAATACACTTTGTTTTATGTAATAAGCACATAAGAGTATATAATACAATATATATATATATATATATATTCATATTGTAAAAATTGGGACAAAAATGCTAGAAAGTAGTGCTTTTGAAATTAAAAAAAAAAATGCAACAAAGAAATAAAAGAGAAATAAAGATAATAGACAGAAGACTATGTTACCGTGAAAAATAGAGTTTCGTAATTCCAATTTATGTAAGACCCTAATTCATCTTCTTAATTATTCACAATCTGCATTTTGTTTTAGCCTAATACAGTCATATTTTGATATAAATTTTGGGATAAAGCATGTATTGGTGTAAAATGTAGATGATTTTCCTTTTTTATCCTCATATCATAGTCTCATTCTTATTACATGACTAGATTGTGCTAAAGATTTAAACTATTGAGTAACAGAAATGGAACATTGACACTTGTGTATGGACCAAAGTGAGATTTTACCAAAAGTACAAGGAGTTGATTGCCACAATTTTATGTACAGGGACCAAAGTAGGATTTGATGAAAAGTATAAGGGGTTGACTATCATGATTTCATGTGTAGAGGCTAAAGTGAGATTTGGTGGAAAATGCAAGGTGCAAAGTGTAATTCACCCAATGAAAAAATTATATTTTCATCTCTTTTATATTGAAATATATATTTTGTCTTAAGTATTTTTATGTTTTCATATCATTTCATTAATTTTGGTCACATGCAACATGATTGTAGGTCAAATTGTGCAAATTTTTTCAAGAGTCTCAAACAATTTTCTTTTTTTACATTCAATAGAACCTGTTGTATTTATCCCATTTATCAGAGAAGGTACTATATAATTTATCCTAAAAAAATAATACTAAAAATAGTTACTTGACTTGACCTAATTTTTTTATGGATTGATTGGTGAAATGTCCAATTTAAAAAGGGTGTAAGATATTATATCTAAGGGAAAAATCTTTTCTGGTGATTCAAAATTACATTACCACCTATCCGTTTAAACTTTTATTTTAACCTATCTATTTAAATATTTTTTTTTTATCTATTCAATTTTTTGAACCTATATGTTCAAATTTGTATCTATCTATTGAAATTCTCCAACCATATTTTTTCCAATTGGTTGGAATTTACCAAGTTTTTTTTTTTTTTTTTTTTTTCCAATTTGTTCAATTTTTTATTCTATCTATTCAAAATTTGATACTTATACATAGATATATTTATTGTAGACACCTTATTTTGACTGACCCTAACATTACGGACGCTTATAAGCCTCTTGATAATGAAATGGTTATATCTCCACCCTTGGAATATTGAAAGTTGTTGAAAGTTGCTGCCATACCCTACTTTGAACTAAAAAAATGATTTTTTTTTTTTGCAAAAATGACCGAAATACCCCTGAACCTATTTTTCAGCCAAAAACCAATTTTCCAACCCCGAGAGATAGGGGAAGCCCAAATCCACTTAGATTGATGATATTTTTCAAAATTATTGATCGATTTTATCAAAAAAAACATTGATCTAAAGACAATTTGAGCTTTTTTGGGACATAAGTAGGCAAAATCGATGCAAACTTGCACCTAACCTACAAAGTTGACACCTGGACTCTTGGCCGCACATGCGCCCGCACGTGCATTGTGTGGCCACAGCTTGTTTGTGTGGCCGCACTTATTTTGTGTGGCTACACCTCTCATGAGAGGCCACATAATGCGGCATCGGAGAGAGGTGCTAGGGAGAAAGCAATAGCTAACCCTAGCAACCTCTCTTGGCTTCCTCCCCAAGCTAGGAGTGCTTATAAAAGCACACATTCCCCCTTATTCTCCCTTCAAGGGGTTACAAAATTGTGAACTTTTTGAGAGAATTTGGGAGCTTGGAAAAAAGAAGCCTTCCCCTTCCCTTCTAACTCTAAAAATTACCACCTAAATAACAACTAAAACTTCCTAAGCACTTGGAGATTTGAACAAAACTTAGAACCTAAGCTTGATGGAGACCTACAAGCTAGGAAATCCTTATTTTCTTCACTTTTCTTTGCGTGCTCTTGGGTTCTTGAAAATTAACAGGTAAAACTCTATCTTTTGATAATTTCAATCATTTTTATTTGCTTATTTTCATTAGCAAATCATGCTTAGGACTTTAGTTTATCCATACATCATGTATATAGCAGCCCGGGTTAAGATCCAATCCTTTTATACTCTTTAGTTCTGAGTCTTGTATCTATTGAGGTAGTTGGCATCTATTCTAGTCATATGTAATCTTTGAATTGTGAATTAGATCTTTAGGTTATGTTTTAAAACAGTTTAGGCTTAGTATTTCTGGGGAGGTTTTGTCTGTTGGAGTTTGGGTTCGATTGAGCAGTGTTTTGTTTGCTTGAGCGGTCTTTCGTTACTTCAAGTTTTTGAGTTTTCTATGTTCTGTGTCTGACGCTCGAGCGGTGTTTTGTTCGCTCGAGCGGTCTATTTTGTATAAAGTTGCAAAAAAGGATCTTTTTCTAACTTTTCTAATTCTCTCTCTCTCTAGTGATCGACAAGCTCTTTGTGCAAAACTCTTGACTTGTAAGACAGAGAAGAATAAGCTACAGCAAATCTATGCAACGTATGAAGAAAAGATTGAATCTCTCGAGATGTCTCAAGTTACTTTGGAAGAACTAATGATGAAGAAAGAGGAAGAGCTCAAGTGTGCTATGGCAACCATTGGTCTTTGGAATAAAGGATCAAAGACTTTATCATTGGGTCTCAACAAATTTGTTCTGACAAGAGTGGCATTGGCTTTGGTGGTAAGAAAAGAAAAAACAGAATGCATCCACATCTCATGATATAAGAACTCAAGGAAAGGGAGAACAAAAAATTCAACATGAGGGTGGACTTCTCAAACTTCCTAGAGTTGGTAAGGCCAAAGAAAAGAAGGTACATCCTGTTTTTATTTGTCATCATTGTGGTATGTATGATCATATTCACCCTTATTTATATGAGTTGCAGGGAGAGTGTCTCATAAAAATAGAAGAAATTCCGACATCTCGTGGGATAGGAGACATTTCATTGGTCGTAATGAGGTTAAGGGTCATAACAGACCTTGCTATTTTGATGTGCTTGAAACCAAACATGGAGCAAGTTTGCATTTGCCTAGACCTAGGAATAGGAAGTTGGAAACCACGTCAAGACGGGTTCCCATTGAAAGGGAAGGGAACCACAACGTTAAGACACCACCCAAGAACCGCAATTCTCACAACTTTGTTCATACTAAAACAGTTTGGGTGAGAAAACTTGACTTGTGTTAAGTTGTTTATTCTTTTTTTAAGGGGGGTTTCTGTGTGCCTTTTTTGTTTTTTTCTTTTTGGGTCATTTAATGTCTGGTATCATTTAGTGTGTGCTTGTTCATTTTATGTCTTGCTTTATTTTAGGGGGAAAAAAAAAAAACCAAAAAGATTTTCTTAGTATGGTTTTGCAAGCTTGAAATTTTTGAGAAGTTCTTGTGACATATTGGAATTAATGAGAATATCCATTATATGTTAATATGAGTGTGCTTTCTGTGGTCATCACTCATTTCGGAGTGTGTTCTTTGATTAGTATGTCTCATTTTGTACACACTCTTGGATTAGCAAATATTGGAGTCTTCAGCCTTAGTGATCATTTTTCTCTATGGACTTCTGTCATTGTCTCTTTTGCTTTTCTAGAGGAATTGACCTATACTAGCATATCATGGGTGATGTTGAGTCTCTTAACCACCTTCCATCTTTTTTCATCTCCACGACTTTCCTCTCTATTCTTTGTAGTCCAGCCATGAGGAAAAGGCTACCTCAGAGTCACTAACCAGGCTATCCTTATTATATATCCATGCTTCTCTGGTTCGGTTTCCATACTCTTGAGCGTGTTAGCCACCAATGAGTGTGCAAAAGAAAGAAAAAAATGTGCAAAAAGAAAAAAAAAGAAGAAGAAAAGATTCATTGATTGGGGGGGAGCGTCCGCTTTTACTCAACAAATACCCCTTGATTCCTAGTGGTTTAATTTTCCTTTGTTGTGCTTAGATTCTCTTGCCAGGGGTCTGGCTTTCAAATCATTACTAGGATTTGAATCTAGTGTTTGTCGAACTCCAAGAGTCACACGTGCACTTTTATCATGGGATTTATGTTTTTCACATAATGCATCACTTTCTTTTATAAGGAATCTTCTAGAGGTTGTGCACATTTTGTTATCATGTAATTGTGTTTCTTGGATAATCTTGTGTGTTTTAAGGTACAAATCAGAAATTCTTTGCTTGCTTCACCATATTTTGTTTTTGTCTTTTTCTTCTTGTTCACTGTTTTTAGTGTTTGTGGTTGCTTTTAGCGAGGGGGAGTTTGGTTCATCTTGGATTGGTTTGGTAAGGGACTTTGGTATTAGTTAATTTCTGTGTTGCTATCCACTGCTTGTTTATTGCTTACTTCTCTTGTCCTTGCTTGTGTGGTTTTTGATCTTGCTTTTGTTTTTTGAGCTTCCTTTGTCAATTCGTAACAAAAAGTGGGAGAAATGTTGTAGGGTGCATGTGTTTTAAAATTTCATGTATTCATGCCATGTGTCGGGTGCATGTGCCTTACTGTTCATGTTTTCATGTTACATGTTCTTAAAATGTAGCACTCCCAAAATAATATCATAAACACACCCACAAACATGTATAGATAATAGCATAAATCAGAGTCTTAGTCCTTTCATTACATAAAGTTAATGAATACAAAGAGTTTGTTAGAAGTAGATGCCCTATTGGCTTACATCTTTCCAAGCTTTAACTTGGTTACAACAAAAGTGAGCTTCGCTCATTACATCTTAAGCCCTTGGCTTTACAAATATATATAATCAAAATAAGAAAGCTCTTGCCCTCCCGAATTTCTCTTCAACACTATTGCCTTGGTGGAGGTATGCCATCATTATCTGAAAATGTTATTCCCAAGTAGGGTGACCCACGGCCCAGTAGAAATCATCTAACACAATATATGAAATTTAGCAAAGATATAAATACAAGTGCGTAAACAATGCCCGTAATAAAACTTTTCATAACTTTATATACTCGTAAGATATTAATTTCAAATCTTAATCCATGTACTTTCAATTCATGTTCCATTCACTAATTTTTCCCAATTCATGAGTCAATTTCGTTATTTCTCAACAACCAAAATGAGATTACAAATTGTCAACATGTAAGCACTTCAAACTTTTCTTTTACGGATATTTCGTCCGCGGGCTAGGCACCCATGTACAATTTCGAGACTTTCACCCGGACACTCCGGATAACTTAATTATAATGGAGTCAATCCCCTTTCTCCTCCCAAACAATCATTCATACATATTCAATGTATTTAAACACAAACTCAAACAACAGAGTATGTCCTCTTTCCACTCTCAAATAACCATACATATATAATGTATATAAATATAGTCATATTTAATGACAAGCACAAGTGATTAGTTTTAATTTACCTAATCCGCATGCAATTTCTATGACAATCATAACTACCATCCATCGATAGCCTAATACAATTATTTCTAAACAGATATAAAATCTCATAACAGATAGTTTATTCGAAACTACCAAAGAATGAAATAATACATAACCAATCCCGCCATTCATGTCAATACCCTCTCAATTTCACATTTTCAATGCCAAATCTAATTATTTGAACAAAATAATAGTTTGATCCAATTAGGGTAATTTTCCCATTTTTCCCAAATATTAGCCAAGTGCCAAAATCATCAAATTAGATATAACACAACATCATTTCCAAACCCCATAAGCATTTATTTCATCTTCACCCAAAACCCCTCTTTCCAATTTATGCCCAAAACCCTAGGTTTGTTTTAAATATCTCCAAATTTCACCATTGTTACACAAGAGGCAAATAACTAAGCTAAATATCATATGAAGGTGTAGAAAGATCCCTACCTCAAAGAGGAAGACAAGCCAAGCAAGAGTGGAACCCCAAGAACACCGAAACCCATTTCCGTTTGGTTCAAAATGAAGATCTTGACGAGCTTTACCTTTTTCTCAAAGGTACTTGGGTGAAAAGATCAATGGATGTAAATGAAATCTAAGAGAAAATTTGAATTCTAGAGAGAGAGGCTCAAGAACAAGCTTTTTGAAAAGTTTTAGAGAGAGAGAGATATGAAAAAGTAATTCAAAATATCATCTTCTCGGACTGTTATACACGCAGTTCGCTTGAGCTTAGAAAGCCCCGCTTGAGCATCAGACACAAAGTTCCGCTCGAGCATGAAAAGTGGCGCTCGAGCGTAAAATACGCCCTCCCAGAAGTTTTGCAAATGAAGGACCCCGCTCGAGTGTGGGACTGGATGCTTGAGCGTCCAATGCACTCTGCAAAGGTACTAAGAGTTGTCAAATCCTGCTTGAGTGCAAGAATGGCCACTCAAGCAGAGGAGCAAATTTGTGAAGCCCGCTCGAGCACAAGAATGCCTGCTCGAGTGGAAAGGCCAAAATCTAGGCAACACCGGTTTTGAAATACAAGCAACCAACCTATCCCAAACGCACAATTACAACCCGATAACCAAAATGAAAGGGAAGACAAGGGAAAGAGATAAAAAAAAATAACTATTCAAAACCATACCAACCCGAGTCCGGAATACAATAAGTAATGGGTTAAAATCGAAATCGCTATAAAACATCTAAAATCTCCAATTTATATATATTCATATTTCCATCTCATGCTTTAGGATAATCTTGTCATATGTCTACTTCTTTTTCATATACTTTTTGTGGCACTAATAGCTGTTTTACAGATCATGACCTTGAGAAAGAAGTTTTCTTTTACTGGCTGTAATGGATTGGGGTGATTGAGAGTTTAGTTGCTAGGTGTGTTTTGTCACGGCATTGCCAAATAGAGAGACTGTTAGATTTTATTCTTAGCAACCCCGTTTGACAAAACTACTTTCAGTTGTACTTATATTCGCACTTTTATTTCAGTGAGACTATGAGTTTTTAGATACGAATCCAACTCAAATTGTGCCTTGCAAAGAAGTTTGTGGTGTTAATTCTTTCATGTTTGTCACTTCGCTCATTATGTCAGGGATTGAGCGAAGGAGTGTGCGCTCGAGCGAAGAATCCTTGGTCCCAGAAGTTTTCACTGACCGTAAAAATATAAAGAAGTTGCATTTCTCACTCGAGCGACACTTTGGTGGCTCAAGCGAAGACATTTGGAAAGCACGCTGTTAGGTTTTTATTGTTGGCAATCCCGTTTGACAAAACTCCTTTTCAGTTGTAATTTTATTCGCTCTTGTATTTCAGTGAGGATATGAGTTTTAGATGCGAATCCAACCCGAATTGTGCCTTGCAGAGAAGTTTGTGTTGTTAGTACTTTCAAGATTGCCACTTTGCTGATTATGACGGGAATCGAGCTGCCCGGTCAGCTCGCGGGGATCCAGGGGGCAGCACCCCTTGGCGGGTCCGGGGCAGCGCCACGGCGGGGTCGAGGGGCAGCGCCCCCAAAGCAAAATGCAAAAATGCATTCAAAGTTGCCTGTCCGCTCGAGCGGAGAATGCTGGGTTTCAGAAGTTTGTCAGGTTTGTAAAAATACTGGAATGTATGATTTCGCGCTCGAGCGGGTTCTCAAGCGCTCGAGCGGACCTCTATTTTGTCACACACATATTTTGCTGAAGACGCTCGAGCGGGCCGTTGGGCGCTCGAGCGGAGATCGCGAACAAGTTTTGCCTATTTATATCTGTTTAGGTTGTTTTTAGATTTTACTTTTCCTAGATCTTATTCAAGAGCCCTAGGGTTTTGTTTGAAGTTTTCTTCTGAGGTTTTTGTGTGTTTTCCTTGATGTTTTTGAGAGAGTTCTAAACTTATGATTTGAGATTCATACATCAAGGAGTTGGTTACTTTATATTCAAGAAACTTCTCCAGATCTTCTTCTTGGGTTCTAGGGTTTATATCTGGGGATATTTTACCAGTTTTCTTTGATGTTTTGATTGAGTATTCACCTCATGGTTTTAGAAGTTTACATCAAAGGATTGTTTGTTTAATTCTACACAAAAGAGAGAGTTGTTCTTCGGTGGATTCTGAAGAATTCGAGCCTGAAGCTTTGGTGGATTCCGGAGTGGCTCATCGTCAAGACAATTCTGAGGTGAAAACGGGGTTGGAAGAGGCACATAGAGGTTGGTTCAATTCGGGCGTGGATTCGCTAGGTAATTAAGAGTATACCTGTGTAATTCCTTTATATCTTCTTAGTGGATTGTTTTATGGCTGTTGCCCGTGGTTTTTTATCACAGTTGAAGGTGCTCCAATTGTGGTTTTTCCACGTTAAAATCGTTGTGTCGATTTGTCTTAATTGTTTGATTGGGATTGTTTTTTACTGCTTAAAATTGATACATAATCACAAATCAACATCTAGGGGATTTCTAGATTTTTCATATGTGTTTTAGTCTCCTCGCTCGAGCGAGAGATCCTTCGCTCGAGTGACCATCGCGGCCCTGTTTTCTATAAATATGTGTTTCAGTCTGTTTTTAGGGTTATGACTTCCAGATCTTCTTCTTAGATATTAGGGTTTATATCTGGAGCTTCTTTGCTAGTTTCTTTGATGTTTGTTTAAGTTTAACTATGGTTTGAAAAGTATACATCAAAGGATAGTTTGTTTCGTTCAATACAAAAGAGAGTGTTGTTCTTCGGTGGATTCCAAAGAATTTGGGTCTGAAGCTTTGCTAGATTCTGGAGTGGCTCATCGTCATCGGCGTTGTGGATTCAACATTGGGCAAGACAATTCTGAGGTGAAGACGAGGTTGGAAGAGGCACGTAGGGTTCAGTTCGATTCGGGCGTGGATTCGCTAGATAATTGAGAGTACACTTGTGTAATTCTTTTATGTTTTCTTAGTGGGTTGTTTTGTGACTTTTGCCCGTGATTTTTTTATCACAATTGGAGGCACTCCAATTGTGGTTTTTTCACGTTAAATCGTTATGTTGATTTGTCTTTGATTATTTTTTTGGGATTGCTATTTACTCATTAAAATTGATACATAATCACAAATCAATATCTAGGGGATTTCTAGATTTTTCACATTGCAAATAGAATGTGATGTCAACTAATGTAGTTTCGTATTGATACATTTTATCGGTCAACACTTGGGTCTTCTAGTAGTAATTGGTGGCGAAACACAGCGATATTCGTATCTGCGATTGCATTTTTATTTTATTTTATGGTGAGTGTGACATTGACGCGCTTAGCTAGTATTTGAATGCATCCTCAAATCTTGTTCGTAACTATATGTCGACAATGTGAACGTGACATTTAAACAGCCAAACATCAACAGTATGCCATGCATTTTGCTTGTTTACTTCAATAATTATAACACTAGTAGATGATGTTGAAGGCAAAACTTTATGTGGACTGCATATAGTTACCCAAACAGTAACACAAAACAAAAATAGCCTACAAAAAATATACACAGACCTCTTGGTGATAACCAATTCTTCTCAGAAGCTGATGAATGCAGAACATACAACTATGAGACCTTCATCGATTATCCGCCATATTCACATCCATTTAATCCGAAATTTTGAAACGCAATAAATCCCACAATCAAAGTGATATTCTGATTGTGAAGAAATGCACAATTGCCTAATGGGAATAACCTTCCCAAAAAGATGGCAAATAGGGTATAGGAAATATAAAATATAATTTTGAAAATGGGAACAAACTAAGGGCACAATAGTCTAATGCCAACACTAATTTTATAGCGACCCCGGTCTTTTCCCGTTTGATTATTGTATCCGGACTTAGGTTCCGTAGATTCTGTCATTGTATAATTGTTGTTATTGTTGTCCCTTATTTTCTCATTTGGAATTATAGGATATGTTTGGGCAGGTTTGTTTCAGGTTGGTAGGGTTTAGAAACCAAGTGTTGCTGTCCAGAATTTTGGATCTTCGCTCGAGCGAGGAGTTTGTCGCTCGAGCGAGATGTTGTTTTGGTTCTTCGCTCGAGCCGGGGTTTGGTAGCTCGAGCGAGAGTTTGCGTCTGGTTTGGACATGTAGCTTTGCATTCTTGGCTCGAGCGAGCTTTTCTTCGCTCGAGCGAGTTAGTTCGTTCTTCGCTCGAGCAATAGTTCCTTCGCTCGAGCGTGAGTCTGGTTACAGACCTGAGGGTTTGAGTTCTTCGCTCGATCGAGTTTTCTTTCGCTCGAGCGAGCTTTTCGGTTGTTGGCTCGAGCAAGGTTTTCTTGGCTCGAGCGTAGCTTTTCTGTGTCTGGTAGCTCGAGCGACCAAGTCTTCGCTCGAGCGAGCCTGTTAGGTTTAAATAGGCAGCAACGTGTTTCAGATCAGTTTTTCATTCCCTTTCAGATTCCAAAACCCTAGGTACGAGTTCTCTCTCCCTCTACACACCTTCTCTCTTAGGATTGATCTACTTAGAGTGAGTTTCTACCTTAGATCCTTTATTAAAAAGATAGAGTGGGTCGAGGGCTTCCATTTAATCTGAATTGTTGATAGTTTGGAGCACTTTGGAGTTTGGGCTTTCATCTCCATCTTCTCTTTTGGGGCTATTTCTTCGAGGTAGGGATTTCCTACTCCATCTTATAAGTTTTGTTCTAAGTTTTAGTATTTTGATATGTTGGGGGGTACTTTGGTAATTTTGGGGAAAAACCCTAGTTGTATTAATTAATTAATTTGTATAATTAATTTAAGGGAATTGGGGAATTTGGTTAAATTCATGAAATTGGGGAATTTATTGATTAAATGGTGTAGTTGGATAATTTAAATCACTCGCCTATGGAATTGTTGATATATTTATTTCCAAGTCTAGAAATAACTGTTTTGGGCTATCGGTGGAGGATAGTCGTGATTGTTGTAGACAATGCATGTGGATTAGGTATAACTGAAACTAATCACATTAGTTGAGTCATTAATTTTGACTGTTGAATTAAAACAGACATTATGTGTATTGATTGTGTGATGTATATGTTATGTGTTTACATACTTTGTTTTGTGTGGGAGGAGATAGGGGATGTACTCCACGGTTTAGGGGAAGATAGGGGATGGACCTCTAAACCGGATTTTGTTTGGGAGGAGATAGGGGATGGACTCCATTAGCATCACTTTTATGTGGGCTTATCTATATTAAAGTGTTTTATTGATACAGCACTAAAATGTGTATCAAACTGGAAGTATGAAGTGTTTTGATTTGAGCTTGAGTCTCATTTGTTTGTTGATATTGGAGGAATGTGAATATGATATATATAATTCACTGTGGTAAGTTTGGCCAGGTTCTGAGCCATGTTGATAAAGTTGGAAAGTAAAATGTGTCTTAGACAATAGTGTCATGAGACTGTAAAATGGAGTCATTGATTATCTTGGTTAACCATCTGTTGAATGCTATTGCTTTATTCATTGCTTATATGTGGTTTAGTATATTTCTACTGGGCTGTGGCTCACCCTATATGGGAACATCATTTTCAGGTTCAGGTGATAAGCTACCTCCAAGGACTTAGCTTGGAAGGGACTTGGATTTTGAAGACTATCTTTAGTTAATTGTCTTTATTTATTAGTACATGTAAACATCCAAGCCTAGGGCTTTTCTTGTATTGAGTTAGAACTCATTTTTTTGTATCCAAGTGTTGGCTTGAAAAGATGTAAGCCTGTAGGGCATTTTATTCGATGTTACATGTAATGCTTTTATTTAGTAATACTCTGATGAATGAATTAATAAATTGTTTTCTTTAAATAATGCATGTCAATTATATATATATATATATAATGGGTTTATTTTGAGGGCGTGACAAATTTACACATTATAAGATCTCATGAAACACACTCTTATCTAAATTGGACTTTTGAAATTATAAGAAATTTTACAGGATTTCACATTAAACAAATTTCCTTAAAAGGACTTATAAATAAAAATCCCATTTAGTAATTGAATAAAAGGATAAAATGCTTTTTTTTTTTTCAAAATGAAATTTGGGTTGTCCAACCAACAAAATGGGGTGCATTTAGAGCCGCCCGATGGTGTTGACACAATGTGACATTTTAATTTCATAAAACGCCCTTCTAACTTATCTAAAAACACAAAATTATATGACTAAGATGTTCTAATCTAGTTGGCTAACCCTTTAGCCACTAAGTCTTTCCTAAGGAGGGGATTTTGGGTTTCACTTTTAGGACTAGAATGGGAAAAGCAAGGTAGCGTTTGGTTTGTGTTTAGAATTATGATTTGAATGTGGAGTTGTATTTTGAGTTTGTGAGTTTTCAAATTATGATTTGAAAAGAGAAAATTTGTTTGGTTATGAATTTTGAAAAAGGTTTTGAATTATGATTTGAATTAAGTGTTGAAATTTTGAAATGAGTGTTGAGTTTGTGAAAAGTTATTTGATTATGAGTTTTGAAAAGAACTTTCAAAACTTAATTTAAAAACTTATAACTCATAGCCAAACATACAACTTAAAACTCTATTAAAAATTCTATGCAAAACTTATAACCAAACTCTTTTTAAAATTCAATTCAAATAAATAATTATTGAGAAAAAATAATTTTTTTATTTAAAAGGGTAAAAAAATGCCAAAAATATTTTTTTATTTAAAATATTAAAAGAAAATATTATTATTGCTTTATTTTTAAAAAATTACTTTGACAAATTAATTTTTATTTTAATTTTTTTTGTTAATTTTAAATAAATGTCCATATATTTTGTCATTTTGATCTCAAAAAAATATTTTCTATATTTAAAAAATATCAAAATAAAATATAATTTTTTTCCCCAGATAACAGGTGCCAATTGCTAAAAAAAATAATAATTACAAAAAAAAATATTGTTTCCGTCAACGGGCCAGACGTCTGGGGGGACGACCAGGTAGACCTAGAAATTCAAAAATTGCCTAGGCGGATATTCAGGCAGACGACCGGGTAGATCAAAAATTCAAAAACCTCTCTGGTTTACCAAATATGAACATATTTTAAAATTGATTTGGAATCATGATTTGAAAACTGTAAATAAATAGAGAGTTGATTATTAGTGTGGAATCATGGTTTGAAACACAAACCAAACACATCCATTTTCTTGCAAGATGTGTATGTGTGTGAGTTTCAACTCCCCAATGTGCTAATCTAACAATTAACTACTTACTTTCGCCAATCATAAAAATTAAAAAAAAATTACAAAATTATATAAAGAAGACATTAGGACTTGAAACCAAAACCTTTAATTTGATAAATAAGACCCTTATTACTTGAACAAACATGATATGGAATAAAGAGTTTTAGCCTAGTCCGCCTATTAAAAAATATTAGTTTTAATTTTTATATTATTTAGTTACAAAATAAATTAAAAAAAGAATAATCAATAAAGAATATATTCTTCTTTTTATATCTTAAATTAAAACACTTCTTAAAATGTTATATATACTTTATAATTGAATTTTATTAGTATTTTAAATTCAAATAATCATTAAAAAAATTTAATTAATTTAATAGCCCCTCAAGACGGAAAAAAAAAATATTAATAGTTCATATCTGTTGGGTTAAGTAGGCGGACTTGAGATTTAGATATTTTTTTGAGTAGGCTTTGGGATGGCTAGATTAGACTTGATGAAGGGCAGGGCCGGATATAGAATGACACATATAGTCTTACTATATAATGCCGATCAAGCCTAACCCAATGTTGGTCAATTTAAGAAAAGCCAAACCTATATCCCTTGTAGTTATATCCCTTATTTGGCCCCATTTTTGCATAAATTGGCAGCCCTCTTTGCTTCTGTTTTTGGACCTTGGTCCGAACTGAAAGTGGCCTTATTTTGGATACTTCATGTTTTATTCACATTTTTTTTCTGTTTGGTGATTATTTTGTATACTTCATGTTATAGCACATTTTGAGCCTCATTTTGCATCACATTTTTAGCATGTTTGTATACTGATTTTGAGGCTTCCATATACTGTAAATATTCATATTTTTGGTCCCTCTTCAGTGTTGTAGAAGGAAAATTTTCAGTTTGGGTTTTGCTTATATCACTTGCTTCATTACCCCTCTTTTGGCCCCTATTCTTGCATGCTATTTTTGCCATACCTATGCTTGCTGTTTGGCCATGTTTATAATTGTGAAAGTGCCCTTTTTGGGACTGTCTAGCTTCTGTCTTTGCATTGCATGTCCATATTGTGCATGTTTGGCATAGCTATAGGCCATTTCGGGTGCCTAAATTCACATTTCGGGACAATTCCTTGCATTTCATGTCATTTCGCCTCATTTCGGGACTGTTTTCCCCCATATTTTACTACTGAAATTCCATTAGAATGTTTGCATGTCATTTCCATGTCATTACATCGCATTTTGCCATCGCCTCGGTTTGCGTGCCCGTGTGCACGCATTTCGAGGCACTTCATTTTTATCTGCCGGCATCCGATGTGAGTGCGGCTGAGGCTCACTCATGTTGGTATAAGCCCATTTGTCATTTTCATGTCATTACATCGCATTTTGCCATTGCCTCGGTTTGCGTGCCCGTGTGCACGCATTTCGAGGCACTTCATTTTTATCCGCCGGCATCCGATGTGAGTGCGGCTGAGGCTCACTCATGTTGGTATAAGCCCATTTTTTATTTTCATGTCATTTCATCACATTTCATCATCGCCTCGGTTTGCGTGCCCGTGTGCACGCATTTTGAGGCACTTCATTTTTATCCGCCGGCATTCTATGTGAGTGTGCCTGAGGCTCACTCATGTTGGTATAAGCCCATTTGTCATTTTCATGTCATTTCATCACATTTCATCATCGCCTCGGTTTGCGTGCTCGTGTGCACGCATTTCGAGGCACTTCATTTTTATCCGTCGGCATCCTATGTGAGTGTGGCTGAGGCTCACTCATGTTGGTATAAGCCCATTTGTCATTTCCATGTCATTACATCGCATTTTGCCATTGCCTCGGTTTGCGTACCCGTGTGCACGCATTTCGAGGCACTTCATTTTTATCCACCGGCATCCTATGTGAGTGTGGCTGAGGCTCACTCATGTTGGTATAAGCCCATTTTTTATTTTCATGTCATTTCATCACATTTCATCATCGCCTCGGTTTGCGTGCCCGTGTGCACGCATTTCGAGACACTTCATTTTTATCCGCCAACATCCTATGTGAGTGTGGCTGAGGCTCACTCATGTTGGTATAAGCCCATTTGTCATTTCCATGTCATTACATCGCATTTTGCCATTGCCTCGGTTTGCGTGCCCGTGTGCACGCATTTCGAGGCACTTCATTTTTATCCGCTAGCATCCCATGTGAGTGTGGCTGAGGCTCACTAATGTTGGTACAAGCCCATATCACATTTTCATGCCATTGCATTCTGTCATCGCCTCGGTTTGCGTGTCCATGTGCACGCACTTCGAGGCATCTCATTTTCATTGTTTATGTCATCGCCTCGGTTTGCGTGCCCGTGTGCACGCACTTCGAGGCATCTCATTTTCATTGCATTTTGTCATCGCCTCGGTTTGCGTGCCCGTGTGCACGCACTTCGAGGCATCTCATTTTCATCGCATTCTGTCATTGCCTCGGTTTGCGTGCCCGTGTGCACGTATTTTGAGGCGTCTCTTTTTTATAGCATAGTGCATACTAGGTTGTATCTTAGATTGCATTCTGTCATTTTCTCGATTTGCATGCCCGTGTGCACGCATTTCGAGACATGTCATTTTCACAGCATAGTGCATACTAGGTTGTATCTTAGATCGCATTCATGTATTTCCTCGGTTTGCGTGCCCGTGTGCACGCACTTCGAGGCATCTCATTTTCATAGCATTGTGCATGCTAGGCTGTGTCTTAGTTGCATTCATGCATGTCATGCATATTGCATTGTGTTCGGAATTGGAGTTAGCCCGGGCGCGGGAAACGAGGTGCGTTTCGTACTCCGAGTGACGGAACGCGTCTCAATTCCCCAGTCACCGACACTCCGGATCATCCATGATGGAGTTAGGTTTTGTTGTGTTTTCATGTACATTCATTCTACATTGAATTGCGCAATTCGGCTCCTCGGCCATCATGTATCGATATGCGTGATTGGTGGCACGAGGATCGAGGCATGCATATATTTGTGAAATACATTGCTATGCCCCTTTCCTGCTCTCTGTTGCAGCAAAAATCAAGAATCAGCAACTTTCTGGAGTTTGGCGCGCATTTCAAGAAAAAGTACAAACAGAGGCTAATTGGGGCATTCCGGTGGATTTCCGCGCAAGACAACCCGGACATGCATCATCCATCAGAAGCAAGGCAGTCCCTGGCTTGCACGCCAGTTTTATTTGCTTTTTTTTAGTTAATTCATTAATTAATTAGAATTTTGTAATATTTTGGACTGTAATATTCTTTTATTCGGGACTGTAATATTGGGACTGTATATTTATTCGGACCCTCCGAGTGAGGGCACAACTGTAATAAGTGTGGGTGAGTGTGATGTATGTCTTCCAACCCCACGTCTTTCTCCCTTTTATTTATCCGCTTTTGATGGTTAGATTAGGGCATGTTTAGATTAGCATACAGTATGACAGCATGTTTGCATCATTCATCTGTATCGCATGCACCAGGCTCGGCGCACCATACTAACTGCATTGTACTTTCAATTCAAAGTTGAATACATGATAGTTGTAGCATTTCATATGCCATGTTTAGAATAGCCGAGCCTGTTATAGTTGCATTTTGCATGTGTTGCATTAAGCATTTTTGTATACTTAGGATCATGCATGATTTCTAATATAGTTTCTATTTTGGCTTGGAGTACTTGGTGAGTTTTATGCTTTAGCATCCTTGCATGCGTGTGAGTGTTGCCATGAATAGCATGCTTACCATGAGGCTATGTGCTTATGTGATATAACTGCCTGAATGCCTGTGGGTGAAGGTTGGGTTATCTGAATTAGAATAAATCATCAATTGTTTCAAGCCTACCTGCGGGTAGCAAACCATTTTCAAAAAGCGAACATGAAATGTTTTGTTCCAATTCAGGCGACCCGGTCTATACTTGTATGCTGTGCGCATCACATAGTAACCTTGGCTAATAACCGGTTTAAGGACATACAAAGTTTTCAAAAATTGATATCATGGTTAGTAGAGGCCGGTCTATGACCGGGCGAGCGGGGGTGCTCACGAAGTGACCTTCCCCAATCGTACCCAAGTTCCCGAGCCGAGGCAACTTTGGTGATGACGGACACGTGGCCTTTTGGCACCGAGTCAGGGTTTCCTAAATTTCCCAAAATAAAATATTTAGGTGGCGACTCTGTATCTGGCAAAGCAGTCCATGTTTGGCACTACTTTTTCAAAAATCTGTTTCTCAAAACGATTTGCCGGATTTGGAATCTTTGGTTCAGATTAGGAACCGTGACATTCAAGAGTCCGAGCTGTAGTGACCCCAAATGAACAGAACGAGAGCTCGTTCCTCCCGGGGCGTTCGGGGACGTCTACAGTTTCTGGCGACTCTGCTGGGGATTTAGAGAACTTGACTCGAACTCGTGATATCTGTTTTTTATTACACTTGTATGTTTCTTTGCATTGCATTTGCATTGGTGCGCCTAGGACACCGTGTTTGCCATTTGCTATTCCTGAACGGTTTGCCGGAGGCTTGTCTTGTCAAGACATGACCATAAGGCTGACCGGTTGTGGGCTCTGCCAGTATGGGAACACAAACCCCGGTTTTACCGGGGCACCCTCTTTGACCATTCGACCTAGTGCATATTCGGATCCATAGTGACCATTCCAAATTAGGACAGGTTGCTTACCCGTTTATAGGTTGTTTGAAACCGCTGTGTGCATAGTGAAACCCTAGCTCCTGATAAAATAGGACAGGGAAACCCTACCCCAACATAGGGGTGTTTTGGCTCTCACTTATCTGTTATGTGCTTTAGAGTGCGTCTCTACAGGAATGCATATATCAGTATATGAGTTTGGGCATCAAGCCTGCGGGCTTCAGTTCAGTATTGTCAGTATCAGGCCTGCGGGCATTAGTTCAGTATATGAGTTTGAGTATCAAGCCTGCGGGTATCAGTTCAGAATTGTCAGGCCTGCGGGCATCAGTTCAGTATTATGGGTATCAGGCCTGCGGGATATCAGATTCTGTTTTAGGGAACAGTGATACAGGGATAAAAATCAGTGTTTGAGGACAGTGTGTATTCAGCTTATTGACTGTGTGTTGATTATGCCCGACTGTGTGTCATGCATTTTATTTTAAGCTGTTATGCTGCCCGTTTATCTGTTTATTTATTTCCTTTTCGCTTTATTTATCTTTTGCTAGGTCAGTTTTAGCACAATTGCTTCCAACCCAGCAGGCATTCCCCAAGCACCTTGGACACGAGGTCGTCGACTCCACCGATCTGAGGATCTAATCGACGGACAGCCAGTGTTCCATTCTCTACCCCCTGTTACCAGAAGGAAGCCGAAAAAGCGCAGTACATCTGAACAGAGATCATCAGAACGGTGGTTTCCCCCATCAGCGGATAGTTGGATTGAGATCCCCACTGAGACAGATCTACTGGTAGTTCAGACAAATCGAAACAGTATGACGGCGCCAACGGGAGTTGAGGAAATGATGCGCCAAATGCAGGAAACCATGCGGGCCATGCAACAGGATGCCGTCCGCCAGGATGAACTTGCTAAGCAACAATCCGAGATTATGGCCCAACAGGCCGAACTGATCGCCAGATTGCAACAGCAGAATACAGCATCTGCTTTACACCAAATCCCTCCTCCGGCGGGGGCTCCGTTACCTGAGCAGGCACCTACTGTTCAGAACGCCCCACCAAATGCCCAGAATACCCTACCAAATGTCCAAAACTTACAAGAGGACACGAGTCTTCCAACGGGGCCAGCTCCGCCCCCGCTTCCACCACAACTGTCCAAGGTCCATACATCCAATCACCCGGACTCTCCCTTCGAGGTCGAGGTTGATCTTACAGCTCTGAAATTGAGCAAACTGGAGAAGCTATTCAAGAAATCCCAAGGGGTCAAGGCTATGCCGGATATCGAAGATGGATATACCGAGGAGGCCGTAACACTCCCCGATAGGTTCAAAATGCCACAAATCGACCGTTTTGACGGGACCGGCGACCCCATGGTCCATATCCGACTGTTTGCGGATGTCTTGCGGCCAATGGGCCTTACACGACCACAGAAGCTCTCACTATTCGGCCGAACCCTGTCGGGTGTGGCCTCCCATTGGTACGCAAGATTACAAGATGAAGTGAAAAAGAATTGGGATGAAATGGCTGAGGCCTTTGTCACGCAATATTCATACAACACTCAGATCGAGGTCACAACCCGTGATCTTGAAACGACAAGGCAAGAGCCCAAGGAATCTTTCTCGGACTTTGTGATCCGATGGAGGGCAAAGGCGTCAACAATGACTTTAAGGCCCACTGACAAAGATCAAATCCGGATGATTGTGCGCAATCTCCACCCGAAGTTAATGCAGAGAATGATTGTAGTCCCCTTCCCTACTTTCGCAGATTTACATGATATGGGGGTGCAAATCGAAGATGCAATGAAACAAGGTCTGTTTGACCACGACAGAGAACAACCGAGGAGGACTTTCAATCGTAACAACAATGCGGGCCCGAGTGGCGCTGCAAATACGAGAGCCTCGGAAGTTGGTATGGTCACCACCACTCCCCCTCCCCCTCCAAGGCCCATGACTGCCACACCCTTCTCCGGCGCGTCCGGAAGCAACGCACAAAACAGATTCCAACCGCGGGGCCAAAGAACCTTTACCCCACTATATATGCCTCTGACCAAGGTTCTGGGAATATTGATCAGAAAGAATCATTTAAAACCCCTGGAACCAAAGCCATTACCAAATCCACTCCCCCCCTCTTACGACCCGTCAAAGTACTGCGCATATCACCAACAACACGGTCATGACACCGACCGTTGTTACAGATTGCGTCATGAGATCCAAGATCTTATTGACAAACAGGTGATCGCACCTCCTGATAAACCCAATGTCACAACCAACCCTCTCCCACCACATAACCAAGCTCCTCCTCCCAAAAGAATTAATTTCATCCAGACTGGGGTCGCATCTTACGATCCTAGCATCTATATTACGCCCACCCACCTACCCAAGCCGGAGGTGTTCCTCCCCGATTACACTGATTTCTTGTGCATGGTGGACATCTCCAAAACCCAACCAAAACCGGTGGTGGTGACCGTCGAAGACGGAGCAGGGCAGATTTTGGGAGGAAATGAGATTGTTGAATCTGGGACTGGGTAGAATTTTGCTGGGGGAGCCTATGATCCAAGCAAGTACATCCTATCAACGAGCCGAATTGGGCTAAGTGTAGAATTGCCAGAGACAGGAGAACTATGCATGATCCGGGGGGATGGATCTGGGCTATGGGCAGATGAGCTGACAGCCGTAGAGGAGGACTTTGCTAACTTGCAATTTCTCGAGGACCAGGAACTGGGGGATGCGTCGATTAACTGGTATGATTATGAGGGATCAGAGGAGGCTACGGGATGGCTCGAAGATCAGCCGGATGCAGCAGGGGAAGCCCAACCAGAACAGAGCCCGGCAGGGGCAGAAATATCAGTTGTGGCCGGAACGGCCGAAAATCAAGTTGTATCGCCGGAGAGCGCCGGTGTTAAGAATTCCGCTCAAGACATGGGCATTACAGATACGGGAATTATTGAACGAACAGCTGTACTGATGCAGCTGGAACAAGAAAAGTTTGAGGCTACTGAGAGAGCCAGGAAGGCAAAAGGCCCTGAGGGGACAGAAAGTGCTGTGTGCACGAAAATGGAGAATGCTGCGAGCATATGGACAGAGAGTACTGAGAGTACAACTAAACCGGAGCCAGACAGGTGTCTGTTGGCTGCCAATGGAATGTGGTGGGAAGACGATGACTTATGTCTTGCCCACACGGATGAAGACTGGGGGAATAACCAACCGGATGACACTTGGTACCTCGATGAGGTTGACCATATGACAAGAAGTGGACGGTACTTCAAACCCCCACACCTGGACCAACCCGAGGCATCCGGGAAAGATAGAGAAGCGGAGAGACAGAAGGAGAAGCAGATTGAAGAGGAAGCTGTGCTGAAACAATTAAAGAAAATACAAGCAGATATCTCCATCTGGGGACTGCTAATGGCATCACGAGTACACAGAGAAGCTGTCCTATCTGCTATGGACAAGTCCAAACTCTCCATAGACACCACCCCTGAACAGCTGGTTGGGCTGGTTTTTCCGGGAAGAGGTTCCCCGGCATTAACCTTTTCGGACAAGGAGTTACCGCCTGAGGGCACAAACCATAACAAACCTCTCTATATTTCTGTGGAATGTAGAGATAAGTGGATACCGGTGGTACTTGTTGATACCGGGTCTGCGATTAATGTCTGCCCGACCAGAACGGCATATGCAATCGGGTTGAAACCCGTGGACTTCGTCCCAACTACCCAAGTAATCAGAGCATATGACAATACCAGCAGAGAAGTGATGGGGACTGTTAAAATTCAAACCAAGGTTGGTCCAGGACAACACAGTGTCGAATTTCATATCTTGGACGTTCCCGCAACCTTTAACTTACTTTTGGGGCGACCATGGTTGCACCAGGTCAAAGCAGTCTCTTCCACTCTGCATCAGATGCTGAAGTACCCTCACGGGAAAGGGGTAGCGATTGTTTTTGGAAATTCATCAATCCATCCGCCGCCGGAAGTGTCCATACCTGTCTTGGAGATCGAGCACGGCACGGAGGATGTGTTTTTGTCGGGGTTCACTTTGGCCGAGGCTCAAGTGGTTCAGAATGTCATGGCTGTGAATGAGGGCATGTATGTTAGTGCACAATCTATCTACCTCATGAACAAGCTAAAACATACCCCCGGGATGGGATTAGGGAGAAGCGACCGGAAGGGCGTCTCAGTATTGGCCGAAGTGCCACACAACCCTCACGCCTTTGGACCGGGTTATCTGCCCACCAAAGAGGATTGGGTGAGGAAAGGAAAAGAAATGGCCGGAAGGGCCAGAGCAAAAAAGGCCGGGAAGCCATTTGAGTTAATGCACAGGCCCATCTGGGGTACCCTAAACGGACGTTTCATCCGGGAGGGGGAAGATTTTCCATTCTGCGGCTTCCCGGAGCCATGGCTAAACGCGGAGGGGGAGCGCGTGCCCGGTTTTGAAATCTTCTTCGACATACAATTATCTGGGGATGACGTTGCCGAAGCGCAGACAGACCCACCAACTGAGGTTGAGCAGTGTGAAGCAGTGGAGCCTGAGAGCACAGAGCTTGAAATGGGGGTAGCACTGGCGAGTCTACTATCAGATCCTCCGATCGGCCAAGAGTGCTTGGGGGATAACTCTTCGGTTTCTGTGATTGGAGATGAAATAGCTGCGGGCTTTCCAACGCCGATCTTGGATGCATCTATCGCACCTTCTCTCATCTGGCAATATGAAGAAGGCTTTTTATCTAGCAGTTCCGGGTCAGGTAGTGAGCCGGAATCTGATTCTACCGAATCTTCTGCGTCGGAATCAGATTCCAGCTCGACTGAGTCTGAGTCCGGTATTCCTGGGGGTGACAACCCGGATACCACAGTCCTGTCTAGGTCGTCTTTTTCATTTTCTTTTGAGTCTGTTGTAACAGAGGAATCTGACGGCTTGGAAGTATTTAATGAGAATGATGTGGATGTGGTTTCCGAGTATTTTTCTGTGCCTTTGATTTATTGCTTAAATCAGGATTTTCAAAATTTTGATGAAAACAGCGAGGAAGAAATTCCCCCAGTTTTGCAACGATTAATTAATCAAGAGCAGGAGAGATTTGTTAAACCTTTAATGGATGAAATCACTACTGTGAATGTCGGTACTGAGAAGGACCCGCGGCTGGTCCAGATCGGGTCTACGTTGTCTTCAGAGGAGCGCGAGCGCTTAGTCGCTTTATTAAAAGATTTCAAAGATGTTTTCGCGTGGTCCTACGAAGACATGCCTGGAATCGATCCTGAGATTGTACAGCACCGGATCCCTCTTGATCCTGAGGCCCGCCCTGTCAAACAGAAACTCAGAAGGATTCGCCCGGACTGGGCTCTCAAAATTAAGGAAGAGGTCACCAAGCAAATTGACGCAGGGTTCCTGCTGGTATCCGAATATCCAACTTGGTTGGCCAACATTGTTCCGGTGCCAAAGAAGGACGGCAGAATTCGGGTCTGTGTAGACTTCAGAGATTTGAACAGGGCCAGTCCGAAGGACGACTTCCCCTTGCCGCACATTGATGAATTGGTGGATTTCACGGCAGGACACGCCTTGCTTTCATTTATGGATGGTTTCTCAGGCTATAATCAGATAGTGATGGCACCCGAAGACCGGGAGAAGACTGCGTTTACTACCCCGTGGGGTACATATTGTTATAGAGTGATGCCATTCGGGTTGAAAAATGCTGGAGCTACGTATCAACGGGCAGCAACTACAATATTGCATGATATGATCCATAAAGAGGTCGAGGTGTACGTGGACGACATGATTGTCAAGTCCAAAGATAGAGAGGGCCACTACACCGCCTTACAAAAATTCTTTCAAAGGATCAAAGAGTTTCGGCTGCGACTGAATCCCCAGAAATGCACGTTTGGTGTTACAGCAGGGAAGATGCTAGGGTTTCTGATTACACAATGGGGCATCGAGGTCGACCCTTCCAAAATCAAGGCCATCTTAGAAATGCCACCACCAAGGACTGAAAAGGAGGTGCGAGGCTTTCTGGGTAAAGTGCAATTCATAAGACGGTTTATTTCTAAATTAACCTTGACTTGTGAACCACTTTTTGGTCTCCTGAAGAAAGGAAAGAAATTCCAATGGGACGGCCGATGTCAAGCAGCTTTTGAGCAGATCAAAGAGTATCTACAGAACCCACCCGTGTTGTCATCACCAGAGCTGGGGAGACCGTTGATATTGTACCTTTCGGTAACTGAGACTACCATGGGCTGCATGCTCGCGCAGGAGTCAGAAGACAAAGTGGAAAGGGCCATATACTATCTGAGCAAAAAGATGCTGGATTACGAGACCCGCTATACACCGCTGGAGAAGGCTTGTTTGGCCTTGGTATGGGCGACCAGGAAGCTGCGGCACTACCTGTTAGCCCACTCTGTAATGTTGGTTTCGCGTTTAGATCCCATCAAATATCTTTTCGAGAAACCAGCACTTACGGGTAGGCTAGCTCGCTGGCTGCTGTTGCTCTCCGAATTTGATTTGAAGTATGTAACGCGCAAGTCAGTAAAAGGGAGAGCGGTAGCGGAGTTCCTTGCCGACCACCCGGTTGAGGGGGATGAAGCGGTTGAGTATCTATTCCCAGATGAAGCCATTCTGCACGTCGAAGATGAAACTTGGACGATGTACTTTGACGGAGCGTCAAACCAATATGGGTATGGGATAGGGGTGTTGCTGATAGCACCTGATGATTCCCGCATCCCTTTAGCATTCAAGCTCCGGTTCAAAGTTTCCAACAATGAACCAGAGTATGAGGCATGTGTTGCTGGCCTGGAAGCAGCCCTGAAACTAGGGGCAAGACGGTTGGACGTCATTGGGGACTCGAACCTTGTTGTGTCTCAAGCAAAAGGAGATTGGAAAGTCAAGGAGGAAAGGATGATAATCTACCACCAAACCTTGAATTTGTTAATTCCTCGGTTTGAGAAGCTAAATTTCACCCACCTCATAAGAGAGAACAACAGGTTCGCAGATTCATTAGCAACTCTATCTTCTATGATAGACATCCCGTCCGGAGTCCGGATGCGTCCAGTCATTATTGATCAGAAGTTTGCGCCAGCATATGAGTCGATTTCCGCCATAGATGAAGTTCAAGACGGCAACCCCTGGTACTACGACATCTGGAACTTCTTGGAGAAGGAGACATATCCACTAGGGGCAAATGCCAAGGATAAGAGGGCTGTCAGAAGAATGGCTGCTCAGTTTATCATCTGCGGGGGTAAGCTATACAAAAGGGGTCATCTGGGAATGCATAAGCTCTGTGTAGAAGCTGAAGAGTCAAAGCGCCTGATGGAAGCCATCCATGGGGGAGAGTGCGGTGCACACATGAATGGAGTAATGTTGGCCAGAAAGATCCTCAGACAGGGCTACTACTGGTCAACCATGGAGGAAGATTGCATTAGTTTTGTTCGGCGATGCCACAAGTGTCAAATTCATGCAAACCGCATGAACGTCCCGCCGTCAAAACTGTACAACATGACTTTGCCGTGGCCTTTTTCAGTCTGGGGAATTGATGTGATCGGAGCTGTTACCCCGAAGGGGTCAAACGGGCATGAGTTCATCCTAGTAGCGATAGATTATTTTACAAAGTGGGTCGAGGCCCAATCATACACGGTGTTGAAGGCGTCGCATGTCGCAAAGTTCATCAGAAACAACATCATCTGTCGCTACGGGGTGCCAAACAAAATAATTTCAGATAATGGTTCCCACTTCAAGAAAGAAGTGATAGATTTGTTGGAAAAATACAATGTGGCTTTCCATAAGTCATCTACATACAGGCCGCAGACCAATGGAGCAGTTGAGGCCGCCAACAAGAATATCAAGCATATACTGCAGAAAATGGTGGAAACCTATCGGGATTGGCCAGACAAGCTGCCATTTGCTCTGTGGGGCTACAGGACTTCAATCAGAACTTCTACTGGATCAACTCCATATTCATTGGTCTATGGAATGGAGGCTGTTCTACCCATTGAGATTGAGGTTCTGTCGTTACGAATATTGGCTGAGTGCCGGATAGCCGAAGCAGATTGGCAGCAAAGTAGATTCGAAGAACTCATGCTCTTTGATGAAAGAAGACTAAAAGCACTGTACCACATCCAAGGCTATCAACGCAGAATTGCCCGGGCTTTTAACAAGAAGGTTAAGTCCAGGAATCTGAAAGACGGAGATTTGGTGCTCAAAGACAACCGAGCTCCCATCCACGACCCAAGGGGCAAGTTCAAACCTAATTGGACTGGTCCTTACATCATCAAAGCTATCTGGTCAGGTGGAGCTGTGGTTCTGATGGATCTAGATGGCTTGGAGTTCTCACAACCGATCAATATGGACAAGTTGAAGAAATACTATCCCTGAGAGGCTCGCTGGGCCGAAAACCCGAAAGGGCGACCTAGGCAAAAGTCAGAGCACAAAAAATTAGAAAATATAAAAACTGAGCTCGCAAGGCCGAAAACCCGAAAGGGCGGCCTTGGCAAAAGTTAGAGCACAAAAGGAGAGTGAAAATACTCGAGCGAACATTAGCCTGAACTACGTAAGGCTTGATTTCCATCTTTGGGATACGTAGGCAACTTCACCTTGAAGTTCAGCCATAAACTTTTCCCCGATCAACTCTGTCCATCTTGATCATCTCAGTCATCTTTATCCATCAGCATTTATTGTGATCTCCGGTACAGTGCTGTTCAAACTAGGGGCAACTTTCCGTTGCCGCGACAGTGCAAAGTTACTCAGACAAGGGGCAACTTTCCGTTGCTTTGAAGCGCCGCATTGTTCTTCAGACTAGGGGCAACTTTCCAGTTGCGGGGATCTGGGGTTGTGCGTCTCAGTGACAGATTTTCGGCGTGTCCAATTCTCATCCACATCGAAAATAGTTTTGAAAAATTTTAATAAAAGTTGACTTTGTTCAAATTAATCTTTTTACGACTAAGACCATTTTTGGACCAAAAGCGGAAAGTTTTCAGTACCATAACCTTCAATTTCATTGATTTCAAAATAGAGTTCTCCTGCTCTTGCATACAATCGAGGTTGCTTTCTTTTAGTACATTCATAAAGAAAACTTGAAAATACTAAGTAAGCAATAAATTTGGGGCATAGCTGAATCAAGTATCTCTGCGTCCCCTCCCAGAGCTGGACGAAGCATCTGAAGCCAAGCTAGGCCCAACCTGTGCCTCCTCATTGAGCCAATCCAAGCACTCATCGGACAAAGTGCAACTAAAAGTGGAAGCAGGGGCCAGGAGCTCTCTAGTCCTCCATGCCGTGGCATATCGGGCGAGCTGTGCACCCCGGATCGGGAAAGCGGCTGAATACTCAATCCCCTCCGGTGGGCAGGTCTGGTCATGACCAAACTGACGCAGGAACCGGAACGGAAAATAGAATACGCAGTGGGTGAAACCAATCAATTGGATCCCAATCAGCCGAGACATACTATAGCTCATTGTCGGGAGGTTGAGCCAAGGACAACGCCAAGCAATGTCGTCTGCGGACAAATTGCACATCCAATCAAACCACCACCTCTCGTCAAGAGCACTGACTAGGCGCTGCCGAAAGAAGTAGCCTCGAGCTGAATAGGCCGGGCAAGAGTCCACAACCTGCAACTTGTCCATTAACCATACCTAGGGGAGGGATGGAAAATGAGAGAATAAAGAACAGAGAGATGTACGATGAGAGAAAAGTAAGACAAGGGTTTTGTGAGAAAAACCGAGCCTGAGGGTCGAGTGATGTGAGCAAATATACATGTAAGGTTGGGTGGGAAACATTACCTGCAGCAGCAGTGGACTCCCAGCAAACCTAGTCGCCTCCCGGCGATAAACAGAATCTAAGCCCATCAGTGTCTCGGCCAAGGTCATGGCAATACAGCTCTTTCCTTCTCTCAAACCTTGGGCGACTTCAATCAGGCGAATGCTAGCCCCGCCGAAGCCCGAGGAAAACAGAAAGTGAGACAACATACATAAGCAGAGGGCGTGTTGCCGGAAACGCTGCCAATAATGGTTGCTGCGGTCACCGGCATCGGAAAAACGATGGATTAAGCCGAGGATGTCCAGCTCCCCATTGCAAATCAGAGATCGAGCGTCATGCGCTGTGAGCCCACACATTCGCCCTAAAGCCTGAGCATGGCCAAAACGGAGCTGGGGCAAGATCACTTCAGAGCATTCAGACTCCATCAAAACCTGAAAATCTTCGAAAGTGGGACACATCTCTTGGCCGCCAAAGCTAAAAACATGCGTCACTGGATTCCAGAACCTTGCCGCGGCATGGAGAAAAGGAAGCTGTAGCGGAGTACGGCTCAGCGTGAATAGTGCATTCAAGCCGAAACCCCGGAAGTTCAGCTTTTTCGAGCCATCTAGAGAAGAGATCCAAGAGGTGACATTTTCTGCGAGAAACGCCTCCATCTTTGTCTAAAACTAAGATGAAATGAATGTTCCCAAAGTTGAGGCTTTTATAGAAGGAAAGACACTATTCACGGGGACACGTGTCAAAAATCTGGTGGCTGCAGGACTAGCTGGCCGGCCGGCCACCTTTTCTGGCTGGCCAGCCATTCTCTTTTTCAAAACTAGCTGGCCAGCCATTCTCTTTTTCAAAAATGGCCGGCCGGCTCCTAGGGATGGCCAGCAATGCTGCAGTGTATCTCCTTGGCCCTGTTTTACTCTTCGAGAGGAAGTTTCAAGCATTTCCATGCAACGGGAGAATCAAAGGCCTTCATCTCCCTCCGTTTCGGATACGTTCCGGTGCCCAGATCGTCCGAAGTACACTTTGTTGTTCCCGAGTTTTGTTTATCGAGTTGTCGTTTTGCTTATCGAGTTGTTTGTCGAGCGGACGTGTTTCGTGTTTTTGAGTCATTGCTCTCTGTTTAAGCAATTTTTGTTAAAGTCTTGTTTATTTGCGTTGTTGCATTTTGTTTATCGAGTTGTAAACTTGCTAAGGATTCTGTTATATCTTAGTAAGTTGAGTTGTTTAGTTTGTTGCGTCGGTTCACTACCTGACTTGGTGATTACACAGTGCACATTACCATTCGATTTCATTCTTGTGCAAAATAAATTGATGCGATACGATGCTAAAAGTTTAAAATACAAACGCCTTTTCAAAAGCTATTTCATTTCATCATGCTTTACAACAAACAAAGGTACAAGTTTTACAAAAAATAAAACTGCCTAACAATTTGCAAAGTGCTACAAACTACTAGCAAAAAAAGAAAAATAAAGCAGGAAATAGCAACATCAAAGTCCTCGGGAGCGGGAACGAGAAGCACTCCTCATCCTCTTCTGCGGGACAATCTCCACAGCATCATCATCATCTGAGTCAGCGCCGTCATCCTCAGGATTCCCCTCAGCCTCCTCCTCCTCCTCCTCCTCCCCGGCAGACGTCTCGGACTGACGATCTGTGTCCTCCTCCTCCTCCTCCTCCTCCTCAGGCTCCACCTCCACAACGTGAGCCCTGCGTCTGCAGACGGGCCCTCCTCGAGCTCCTCGAAAAGGCCTAGATGGCCCGGCTCCTCGGGAAGGCCGAGATGACCCCGCCCCCTGAAAAGGCCCGGGTGACCCAACTCCCTGAAAAGGCCCAGATGGCCCAGCTCCCCAATGAGGCCCAGATGGCCTGGCCTGCGGCTGACCGGACCATGAAGGCATCTGAAAACAAAGAGTTCAATTCAAATGCATCAGTCCAAATATATACATCAAATGCAGATACAAGCAAAGGCTACATGAAGTGGGTGCATATAAATACAGTGTCCAAGTGGGGTGTGTGTTAGATGTGCTCTACACATATAGTCTATCGATGCAGTAGAAATCAGCATGTCATCAGAAGTATGATAAATGCCAGAAAACTGAAGGGTACCTGGATGCCCGCGACAGACAACTGTGCCTCCCTACGCAGGACCATGCCCTCGAGTGTGGCCACCAGTCCAACCACCTCCTCCATGTACCCTCGCGATGGCTGCAAAAATGAGCTCATAATCATCAGTAAACAGAAGAGTGTCTAAACATCTGAATGATGAATGAAAAAAGTGGAGCATACCGGCGGTGAGTCCGGATCAATGGCGTATCAATCACTGGGCATCGGAGGCTCTAGTGGAATCGGAGTCGGAGAGGTAGCCCCATACTGCCACGCCATCAACTCAGTAGGCATATCTGGCCATCCGGGATGAGGATGAACCGACGGAGCCGGAGGAACCGGTCTACTCCCACCTCTAGATGTACCGGCCCTGCTAGTAGAAGGGGCGTCTGCAGCCCGAGCCCGAGCCTGGCCCGAGGATGACATACCGGCAGGCCTCATCATCGGGATATGAGCTCCCGTCAATGGAGGCATCAAATATATGTGACGGCAAGTGGCGTAGTCCCCCTCCTCAATATGCAGTAAAGCATCAGTACCCAGCATGGCGCCGACTACCTCCGAGTAAGAGAGTCTGTCAGCAGTCCGCATACTGGCTGGGGGTACTGCGGGAATATCCTGAGAAAGATACCCCCATACCTGGCGCAGAAAGCGCTCCCCCAGGAACCATACCCTGCCAACCGGCCCTTCGAGCAGGACCCTATACTGGGAGATGTTCGACGCTCCGGTATACTGAAGTCAGAGACCATCACCCAGGGACACCCAGGGCTGCCATGTGATCTGCGGATGATGAATGCATAAACCAATCAGAAACCGAGAATATACAGAGCAAATCAAAGATGAAAATGAAAAGAACTGAAAGTTCTGAAGTACCTCTGAATGTCGCACAGTGTCAAAGTACTGTCGCAGGCGAAGGAGGGTCTCTCGAGGTCTCGGCCGGTGCGGGCCCTCGAATACCAGTGAATATGGGGTCATGGGAATCCCTACCACCTCCAGCTCTGGGGCTAATGATGGGAAGTATACATAGACCCATAGCTGAGAAAAACAGTGCAGAATGCAAGTACGAAATGCTGAGAGCAAAATACAGACTGTAAAAGTGCGCCGTGTGTGCAATGTACAAGTGATGAAAAGCAGAAATGTAAATCAAGGGGACAGAAAAGTACCTCCCAGGCTCTCCAGTAGCCGCCAAGCAAATCGCCCCGCCCGCGGGAGGTCGCGCTCATATAAAAGTAAAGGGTAGCCAGGCCGGCGCCACCCCAGTCATATCGATGGACCTGTGATAGGTCAACCAGAGCGCTCAACAGGTATAGCCCGACGGTGTTCCCTCTGTCGGCGAACAGGGTAGTCCCGAAGAGGAACATAAGGAAACCACGAGCGTACTGCTCCGCCTCCTCGGGACTCTCAGGCACCATCTCCGCCCGCCGGAAATGGGAGGAGAACCAAGTGTATCGGACTCTCCCAGAGACCCTGTCAACAGGCGGGCGAGCCCCCAATAGATATGTCCAGGCGGCCTCCCACTCGCCCATATCCTCATCGTAGGGGATGGACCAACCTCCGACGTCAAGGCCGGTCAATACAGCGAAGTCAAAAGGGGTCATGGTCATGTCCCCGGTAGCAGAGAAATGAAAGGAGTTGGTGGTGTCCCACCATCTCTCTACCAAGGCTGCCATCAATGTCCTCCTGGCAGGACAACGTGACAACCCGACGCAGAAGGGGCCGAACCCCGCCAAGTCTACTAAGTCTCTGATGCCCTCCGGGAGCTCAGCATACCAATCCCGCGCAATGGTGGAAACATATCCCCGCACACTGCGGGAACAAACCTGCGTTCAGAATGAATACATGAGTCAATAATGGAATGGGCTGTGTGCCAATGAGATGACTGGGCTGTGTGCCAATGAGATGAATGGGCTGTGTGCCAATGAGATGAAATGGGCTGTGTGCCAATGAGATGAACTAGGCTGTGTGCCGATAAAATGAAATAGATTGTGTACCGATGAAGTGAAATAAGCTACATGCAAATTCAGTTAAATTGAGGGCTGCGTGTTCACTATCTACCTGGGCTGCGTGTTCAGAAAATATGAAATTTGGGCTGCGTGTTCAACTTTCAGTTAATTTGTGGGCTGCGTGTTCACTATCTACCTGGGCTGCGTGTTCAGAAAATATGAAATTTGGGCTGCGTGTTCAACTTTCAGTTAATTTGTGGGCTGCGTGTTCACTATCTACCTGGGCTGCGTGTTCAGAAAATTTGAAATTTGGGCTGCGTGTTCAACTTTCAGTTAATTTGTGGGCTGCGTGTTTACTATCTACCTGGGCTGCGTGTTCAGAAAATATGAAATTTGGGCTGCGTGTTCAACTTTCAGTTAATTTGTGGGCTGCGTGTTCACTATCTACCTGGGCTGCGTGTTCAGAAAATATGAAATTTGGGTTGCGTGTTCAACTTTCAGTTAATTTGTGGGCTGCGTGTTCACTATCTACCTGGGCTGCGTGTTCAGAAAATTTGAAATTTGGGCTGCGTGTTCAACTTTCAGTTAATTTGTGGGCTGCGTGTTCACTATCTACCTAGGCTGCGTGTTCAGAAAATTTGAAATTTGGGCTACGTGTTCAACTTTCAGTTAATTTGTGGGCTGCGTGTTCACTATCTACCTGGGCTGCGTGTTCAGAAAATTTGAAATTTGGGCTGCGTGTTCAACTTTCAGTTAATTTGTGGGCTGTGTGTTCACTATCTACCTGGGCTGCGTGTTCAGAAAATATGAAATTTGGGCTGCGTGTTCAACTTTCAGTTAATTGTGGGCTGCGTGTTCACTATCTGCCTGGGCTGCGTGTTCAGAAAATATGAAATTTGGGCTGCGTGTTCAACTTTCAGTTAAATTGTGGGCTGCGTGTTCACTATCTACCTGGGCTGCGTGTTCAGAAAATATGAAATTTGGGCTGCGTGTTCAACTTTCAGTTAATTTGTGGGCTGCGTGTTCACTATCTACCTGGGCTGCGTGTTCAGAAAATATGAAATTTGGGCTGCGTGTTCAACTTTCAGTTAAATTGTGGGCTGCGTGTTCACTATCTACCTGGGCTGCGTGTTCAGAAAATTTGAAGTTTGGGCTGCGTGTTCAAATTTCGACTATTGTGGGCTGCGTGTTCACTATCTACCTGGGCTGCGTGTTTAGAAAATTTGAAGTTTGGGCTGCGTGTTCAAATTTCAAGTAGTGTGGGCTGCGTGTTCACTATTTAATCTGGGCTGTGTGTTCAGAAAATGTAAAGTGTGGGCTGTGTGTTCACTTTCGAATTCGAGCTGTGTGTTCGACAAATCAGTGTTTGAGCCGTGTGTTCTAATATGGGCTGTGTGTTCGCAATTAATTGATGAGCCGAGTGTTCAGAAATTCGAATGTTTAAACTACATGTTCGGGATGCAAGCAAAGTACTATGTCATAAGCTAAGCTGCGTGTTTAAGCATGGCAAAGGTACTGAAATGTACGAGAAATACATAAAATAAAGTAAATACCTCTCGGGCCTCATGAGAGAGATGCTGCTCCGGCTCTCTGAGAAGCAGATCCCCGGGTGCTCGCTCGTCAAAACTGGTAAAGTGACGGAAGACAGCACGAGAGAGGACGTGTGCTGACGGGCGGTACCTCCCGGGAATAAAAGGTCGGGTCCTCGGGGGTAGAGTCATGGGATCGAAATCATCTCCGGCACCTGAAAAGCCTCCGCCGTGGGAAGAATTGCCCGCCATTTTCAAAGAATCTGCAAAAGGGAGCAAAAATGAGCAAAATGAGCCAAAATTGGAAAAAGTCAACAAAAGTCAACTCTCGGGAAATAAAAAGTCAACAAAAGTCAACTCCCGAGAAAATATCCAAATATTGAGACAAACTTACCCCAAGTGGCGAAAATGCAAAAAGAAGTTTCGAAGCCGGAATTTAATCGCTTCAAAGTGTTTGAAACTGAGTGTTTTTGCGGAAACAATTTGCGCGGGGCGTTGGAAAACGCGCGTGAAACTCAAATCTGGAGAGGAAAGTGTTGAAGGAGGCAAGAAATGAAGGGACCTCGGCTGCCTTTTATAGGCCTCAAGCCTTGGTTGAAGAAGCATGCAAAAAGGAGGGAAAAAGACCAAAATACCCCCGGATTAAAGCACATGGCCGGCCGGCCCCTTTTCCTAGCCGGCCAGCTATCTACTTTTTGCAGAAATGGCCGGCCAGCCATTAGGTTTATTGAAAACCGGTTGGCCACCTCCCCTTGGGAAGATAAACGGCCGGCCATGCTCCCCACATGCTCACCTAGCTCTCTGCAAATTTTGAGGAAGATCGGAGTTCCCGGGACCTGAAAAAGTTCAAGAAAAGTACACTTCCGGTCGCGAAATAGCTCCGTCGGGACTTCGGCTTCAAGTTCTGACATGTGTCTCATCATCATTCATCAAAATCAAAGTGTATCCTTTTTGAATAAGTTGTAACCTTTCAGGGAAGTGGATCGAAGGCCGCGACTAAGTTACCTTCGCCGAAACACGCGTTCCCGTACTCGTTGTTTCATGACAAATGAACACCCTGATTCATGCTCGTGTCACATTATCTTGCATTCTCATGAGCATACTTGCCTTGTCATGTACATTTCTTGATATTGGCATGCCTCTGTGTTTGAGCATGCGTTATCACACATGTTCCATTCTTGCATTGTGATGCATTCACTCACCGGCACTGCGTGTGTTGAACTTTCGGAATCACATTAAATACATGTTGTTAGCATATTGTGCTCGTTGAGTCTCTCTCTTTTGCAGGCACGATATTGTATGTACGGTTCAATTGAGGCTGGTGCGACCAGACGAATCGCGCAGGTATCGTATCTTCTCCGTGTGAGACGTGGCGGGGATTGAATAATCCTCCGCATTCTTAACTACATGAAATGTAGTTGTTGCTTTGCATTCTTGCTTAAAACTGTTGCATCTATTTGCGAATACTTGCTTCATTACAGCTTGCTGCATTTGCATGATCATTGGGTTACCTTCGGCTTCTTGCATATCATTTGCATTTTGCCCCCTGCCTGCGGGCATGCCTGCGGGCACATCTCTGTTTATCTTGTATGTTTGTCTAAGTCTTCGGCCTTGTCAAAAATGGGTCGTCTCTGGGCTTTGACATTCACTCCCGTCACTTGTGACTTCCGAGTTTTGTCAAAGAGGGGCAACTGTAGACACCCCATTTTTGACCGACCTTAAGACTCAGACGTCACCGATTGAGCGCTTGGTGATGTTGCATAATGTGCTCATTCAGAAGTTTCAGAGTTGCGGCCGTGAGCCCTGCCTCCGGACTTCCGAACCCTCTTCTGTGCCTCGTCTCGGTTTGCGAACCAGGCTCAGTTTTCTCTGTTTCTTTTCTTGAGGGAAGGGAGAGATCCCGTAGATCATCTCTCAATGTCCGTAGGCTACATTTGGTGGCCGTAGGCCATTTTGCCCATTTTGGAGTCCGATTTCCGGTTTTCGGAGCCGTTAGGCCATGTGCCTCGGTTCGGGACCGCTTAACCGTCTCCTATTGCTCCGGTTTTTGGCATACTTCCTATTTGCTCCCTTTTGAGGGACACTGGGGTCCGAGAAACCCACTTCGTGGCCGAACGCCACTTTCGGTGCTTAACAGCCCATTTTCGGGATCCCGAACTGCGTGTTTTGGCTCCCGAACATTCGTTTTGCAACAGTTTTCGTTCATTTTTGGCAGGTACCTCTGTTTTATCACGGGTAAGGTCACTGAAGGACGGGAGGCTAGTAATTGTTGCAACAGCCAGTTATATCTCCTCTGAGGCCCTCCGACGCCCGTTTTTCTGACTTCCGGGCTAATGTTGAACACCTTGGAGTTAATGTTGCCAACTTTTAACCACATATCTGTGATCTACACACATGGGAGGCCCCTAAAAGTTGGTGGCCGGCCATTAAGGTTACCTGACCCTTTTGACCCCTTTCTTCTGGGCTAATGTTGAACCCCTTGGGCCCACATTCTAGAACTTTCAACCACATATCTGTGATCTACACACCTGGGAGGACCCTAAAAGTTCATGGCCGGCCAGTAATTCAACTTGACCCTTTTGACCCCCTCTTTCCGAGCCAATGTTGAACCCCTTGGACCCACTTTCTCGGACTTTTAACCACATGGTTGTGTTGTACACACATAGGAGTACCCCACCAGTTGGTGGCCGGCCAGAAAATATGATTGAACCTTTTGACCCCTAGCTGGCCGGCTAGGGGGTGTGGCCGGCCGGCCACCTGGAGCAAAAGTAATAGGCCGGCCGTGTTCCTTACACTGTGCACTTTACAGCTGTGGGGCAATATCCCCCAGAAAAGATCTTTACCCGGGGGATATTTTGTGGGAGAATTTTGCTCTCCTTTTCCCCCACCTTTACACCCCCTTTTGAACCCTTATAACCAGCTGGTGGCTTCACTTACAAGGGTTAGAAAAACTCTCCTTCAAACCTCCATACACAATTCCATCTTCATCCTTCTCAATTCTTTGAAAAACCCTAAGTCCCTAACCATCATTCCTTCTACACCACCAAGCTCTACCACCACCACCTCTTTTCCAGCAACAAGGAAGGTTTCTCAAAGGCCAAAGGAGCTGCAAATTCATCCAAGAAGCAACAAAAGTTTGAGTCTTCAAGGGTAAGTAATACTTTTACCCTTTTGACCCTTTTTCTTGATCTTTTTGTAAGCCCCACTTGCTTTTTGTTTCAAGCTCCGGCCCTGACTGAAAATGGCCCTCTTTTGAGCTCATCTTCACTTTTCATTAAGGGCTCAACCCTGTTTGAGCCCTCCATGACACACTTGCTTTATTGATCCTCTTATATGTCACAATCTTGCATGCTATTTTTGGCCCATGAGCAATCTGTTTTTGAGCATGTTGTAAATTGATGTTAGGCTTATTTTGAGCCCCTCTTCAACATTGGAGAAGGGCTCAACATTGTTTGGTGTCTCCATGTGTCACTTGTAGTTATATCCCTTATTTGGCCCCATTTTTGCATAAATTGGCAGCCCTCTTTTCTTCTGTTTTTGGACCTTGGTCCGAACTGAAAGTGGCCTTATTTTGGCCTATACTTCATGTTTTATTAACATTTTTTTTTCTGTTTGGTGATTATTTTGTATACTTCATGTTATAGCACCTTTTGAGCCTCATTTTACATCACATTTTTAGCATGTTTGTATACTGATTTTGAGGCTTCCATATACTGTAAATATTCATATTTTTGGTCCCTCTTCAGTGTTGTAGAAGGAAATTTTTCAGTTTGGGTTTTGCTTATATCACTTGCTTCATTACCCCTCTTTTGGCCCCTATTCTTGCATGCTATTTTTGCCATACCTATGCTTGCTGTTTGGCCATGTTTATAATTGTGAAAGTGCCCTTTTTGGGACTGTCTAGCTTCTGTCTTTGCATTGCATGTCCATATTGTGCATGTTTGGCATAGCTATAGGCCATTTCGGGTGCCTAAATTCACATTTCGGGACAATTCCTTGCATTTCATGTCATTTCGCCTCATTTCGGGACTGTTTTCCCCCATATTTTACTACTGAAATTCCATTAGAATGTTTGCATGTCATTTCCATGTCATTACATCGCATTTTGCCATCGCCTCGGTTTGTGTGCCCGTGTGCACGCATTTCGAGGCACTTCATTTTTATCCGCCGGCATCCGATGTGAGTGCGGCTGAGGCTCACTCATGTTGGTATAAGCCCATTTGTCATTTTCATGTCATTACATCGCATTTTGCCATTGCCTCGGTTTGCGTGCCCGTGTGCACGCATTTCGAGGCACTTCATTTTTATCCGCCGGCATCCGATGTGAGTGCGGCTGAGGCTCACTCATGTTGGTATAAGCCCATTTGTAATTTTCATGTCATTTCATCACATTTCATCATCGCCTCGGTTTGCGTGCCCGTGTGCACGCATTTCGAGGCACTTCATTTTTATCCGCCGGCATCCTATGTGAGTGTGGCTGAGGCTCACTCATGTTGGTATAAGCCCATTTGTAATTTTCATGTCATTTCATCACATTTCATCATCGCCTCGGTTTGTGTGCCCGTGTGCACGCATTTCGAGGCACTTCATTTTTATCCGCCGGCATCCTATGTGAGTGTGGCTGAGGCTCACTCATGTTGGTATAAGCCCATTTGTCATTTCCATGTCATTACATCTCATTTTGCCATTGCCTCGGTTTGCGTGCCCGTGTGCACGCATTTCGAGGCACTTCATTTTTATCCGCCGGCATCCTATGTGAGTGTGGCTGAGGCTCACTCATGTTGGTATAAGCCCATTTGTCATTTTCATGTCATTTCATCACATTTCATCATCGCCTCGGTTTGCGTGCCCGTGTGCACGCATTTCGAGGCACTTCATTTTTATCTGCCGGCATCCTATGTGAGTGTGGCTGAGGCTCACTCATGTTGGTATAAGCCCATTTGTCATTTCCATGTCATTACATCGCATTTTGCCATTGCCTCGGTTTGCGTGCCCGTGTGCACGCATTTCGAGGCACTTCTTTTTTATCCGCCGGCATCCCATGTGAGTGTGGCTGAGGCTCACTCATGTTGGTACAAGCCCATATCACATTTTCATGTCATTGCATTTTGTCATCGCCTCGGTTTGCGTGCCCGTGTGCACGCACTTCGCGGCATCTCATTTTCATTGTTTATGTCATCTCCTCGGTTTGCGTGCCCGTGTGCACGCACTTCGAGGCATCTCATTTTCATTGCATTTTGTCATCGCCTCGGTTTGCGTGCCCGTGTGCACGCACTTCGAGGCATCTCATTTTCATTGCATTTTGTCATCGCCTCGGTTTGCGTGCCCGTGTGCACGCACTTCGAGACATCTCATTTTCATCGCATTCCGTCATTGCCTCGGTTTGCGTGCCCGTGTGTACGCATTTCGAGGCGTCTCTTTTTTATAGCATAGTGCATACTAGGTTGTATCTTAGATTGCATTCTGTCATTTTCTCGATTTGCATGCCCGTGTGCACGCATTTCGAGGCATCTCATTTTCACAGCATAGTGCATACTAGGTTGTATCTTAGATCGCATTCATGTATTTCCTCGGTTTGCGTGCCCGTGTGCACGCACTTCGAGGCATCTCATTTTCATAGCATTGTGCATGCTAGGCTGTGTCTTAGTTGCATTCATGCATGTCATGCATATTGCATTGTGTTCGGAATAGGAGTTAGCCCGGGCGCGGGAAACGAGGTGCGTTTCGTACTCCGAGTGACGGAACGTGTCTCAATTCCCCAGTCACCGACACTCCGGATCATCCATGATGGAGTTAGGTTTTGTTGTGTTTTCATGTACATTCATTCTACATTGAATTGCGCAATTCGGCTCCTCGGCCATCATGTATCGATATGCGTGATTGGTGGCACGAGGATCGAGGCATGCATATATTTGTGAAATACATTGCTATGCCCCTTTCCTGCTCTCTGTTGCAGCAAAAATCAAGAATCAGCAACTTTCTGGAGTTTGGCGCGCATTTCAAGAAAAAGTACAAACAGAGGCTAATTGGGGCATTCCGGTGGATTTCCGCGCAAGACAACCCGAACATGCATCATCCATCAGAAGCAAGGCAGTCCCTGGCTTGCACGCCAGTTTTATTTGCTTTTTTTTAGTTAATTCATTAATTAATTAGAATTTTGTAATATTTTGGACTGTAATATTCTTTTATTCGGGACTGTAATATTGGGACTGTATATTTATTCGGACCCTCCGAGTGAGGGCACAACTGTAATAAGTGTGGGTGAGTGTGATGTATGTCTTCCAACCCCACGTCTTTCTCCCTTTTATTTATCCGCTTTTGATGGTTAGATTAGGGCATGTTTAGATTAGCATACAGTATGACAGCATGTTTGCATCATTCATCTGTATCGCATGCACCAGGCTCGGCGCACCATACTAACTGCATTGTACTTTCAATTCAAAGTTGAATACATGATAGTTGTAGCATTTCATATGCCATGTTTAGAATAGCCAAGCCTGTTATAGTTGCATTTTGCATGTGTTGCATTAAGCATTTTTGTATACTTAGGATCATGCATGATTTCTAATATAGTTTCTATTTTGGCTTGGAGTACTTGGTGAGTTTTATGCTTTAGCATCCTTGCATGCGTGTGAGTGTTGCCATGAATAGCATGCTTACCATGAGGCTATGTGCTTATGTGATATAACTGCCTGAATGCCTGTGGGTGAAGGTTGGGTTATCTGAATTAGAATAAATCATCAATTGTTTCAAGCCTACCTGCGGGTAGCAAACCATTTTCAAAAAGCGAACATGAAATGTTTTGTTCCAATTCAGGCGACCCGGTCTATACTTGTATGCTGTGCGCATCACATAGTAACCTAGGCTAATAACCGGTTTAAGGACATACAAAGTTTTCAAAAATTGATATCATGGTTAGTAGAGGCCGGTCTATGACCGGGCGAGCGGGGGTGCTCACGAAGTGACCTTCCCCAATCGTACCCAAGTTCCCGAGCCGAGGCAACTTTGGTGATGACGGACACGTGGCCTTTTGGCACCGAGTCAGGGTTTCCTAAATTTCCCAAAATAAAATATTTAGGTGGCGACTCTGTATCTGGCAAAGCAGTCCATGTTTGACACTACTTTTTCAAAAATCTGTTTCTCAAAACGATTTGCCGGATTTGGACTCTTTGGTTCAGATTAGGAACCGTGACATTCAAGAGTCCGAGCTGTAGTGACCCCAAATGAACAGAACGGGAGCTCGTTCCTCCCGGGGCGTTCGGGGACGTCTACAGAGGGCTGCTGTTGAGAAGCTCGGTCACGATCCACAGATCGAGGTTTTCAACCCTCCAGCCTACTTCATACCGAACTCCCTTGTGGAGTATGCTAATGCCATGCAACAGCAATTTCTTGAAGGCTCGGACTCTGACGAAGACTCCGCTTCTGGGGATACTCCGGCTATCAGTGCGGACCAGTCAGTTCAGTTGGAACCCACGGTGGAAGACCTGACTATAGAACTACCAGGTGAAACCGTGGTTCCGACCGAAACTGCCCTTGAGAGCGAGCTCCCGCCTGAAACCGGTCTTCGTGTTGATGCTGATACTGCGTTTGACGCCAAAATTGATGATCTTTTCAACTGATTCTTTTTGCTTTTCTTTTTTTGTTACTTTTTACTTTTGTAACCGGGCTATGCCCCTCCTTTGTAATTGCCTTTCAATGAATGAAAATTTGCTTGAACTCTTACTTCGGTTGATTTGTATGTTTGTACTTGTAATGATTTTCCCATATTATTTTCATTCCAACTTTTATCTCGGTTTTTGCTAGTCAAACTAACCATGCTTACCAGCCAACCACTCCTTAGCCGACATAATTACTTCGGCTGAGGAGTACACAGTTTGTTTAATCCAGCCAACCACTCTTCAGCCATGCCCTTACTTCGGCTGAAGAGTACAAAGAGTTGGTTTAATCCAGCCAACCATTCTTCAGCCATGCCCTTACTTCGGCTGAAAAGTACAAAGAGTTGGTTTAATCCAGCCAACCATTCTTCAGCCATGCCCTTACTTCGGCTGAAGAGTACAAAGAGTTGGTTTAATCCAGCCAATCATTCTTCAGCCTTGCCCTTACTTCGGCTGAAGAGTACAAAGAGTTGGTTTATTCCAGCCAACCACTCTTCAGCCATACCCGTACTTTGGCTGAAGAGTAACAAGAGTTGGTTTATTCCAGCCAACGTCTAAGTTAGTTTTTCCAGCCAACTTAGAATAATGTTTGGTTATTCCGACCAAACGTCCTGCAGCCTGGATCCTTATCCTGGGCTTAGGAAGGGTGTTGGTTTAATCCAGCCAACCTCTAAGTTAGTTTTTCCAGTCTAACTTAGAATAATGTTTGGTTATTTCGACCAAACGTCCTACAGCCTGGATCCTTATCCTGGGCTTAGGAAGGGTGTTGGTTTAATCTAGCCAACCTCTAAGTTAGTTTTTCCAGCTAACTTAGAATAAAATGTTTACAATGTACCTAATTTTCACTAAAGCTAACTTTTACAAATAACAACTCATGCTGAAAAGAATCGCTTGTTTTATTGAGGAAAGAAAAAATTACATATGTTTGAAAGAGAAAAGCTAAAAGTAAAATAACTTGAGATTGGCCGTGTTCCATGGTCTAGGGATTGCTTTGTCGTCCTTGTCTTCTAGGTGGTATGCCCTTTGCCTGCTAACCCAACCACCTTGTAAGGACCTTCCCAGTTTGGCCCTAACTTGCCATCTCCTGGTATCAAGGTGTTTCCCATTACTTTGCGCAGTACCCAATCCCCAATCTTGAATTGTCTTGGGTGCACCGTTTTGTTGTATTTTCTGATTAACTCTTGTTGGTATGAGGCAATGTGAACCAGTGCACTTTCTCTTCTTTCTTCTGCAAGGTCGAGTTCCAATGCTATGACTTCTCCATTCAAGTCTGGATCAAAATTTTCGCTTCGAATTGTGGGGAGGCCAACTTCCAGTGGGATTACTGCTTCCATTCCGTAGGCTAAGGAGTATGGTGTCTCTCCTGTTGATCGTTGAGGTGTGGTGCGGTAAGCCCATAAAACATGAGGAAGTTCGTCCGCCCACTTGCCTTTTGCCTTCTCTAACCTTTTCTTCAGTCCATCCAAGATGACTTTATTTGATGCTTCTGCTTGGCCGTTTGCTTGAGGATATGCTGGTGTAGAATTATAGAACTCGATCTTGGACTCTTCACAAAAGCCTCTGAAGATTCTTCCGTCAAACTGAGTGCCATTGTCTGAAATTAGGACTTTTGGTATGCCAAACCGAGTGATGATATTCTGCCAAACGAACTTTTTCACGTCTTTTTCTTTGATTGATGTCAATGCTTCTGCTTCCACCCACTTTGTGAAGTAGTCTGTCGCTACGAGAAAGAACTTCCTATTGCCGGGTGTTGTTGGAAGTGGTCCTACTATGTCCAAGCCCCATATTGCGAAAGGCCATGGGCTAGTCAATGGTAGGAGTTCTCTAGCTGATGTATTTGGTGTGCAAAATTTTGGTATTTCTCACACCTCTTCACATATTTCTCTGAGTTTGCCTGCATGTATGGCCACCAGTATCCTTGTGAAATAGCCTTGTAAGCTAGCGATCTTCGACCTTGATGGCTTCCGCACACCCCTTCGTGTATTTCGAACAAGAATGCTTCCACTTTGCTGGGATGGACACACTTTAGGTAGGGTCCTGAGAATGATTTCTTGTATAATGCCAAGGATGGGAAGAGCCAAAATCGCTGCGACTTCGCTCTTATTCTGTTGGCTTCTTTTTTCTTTTCTGGTAAGACGCCGTCTTTTAAGAACAGGATGATGGGATCCATCCAAGAGGGGCCTAGTTCTGCGCAACATACCTCTTCTGCTTCGGGGTCTTCTATGCTTGGTCTTGGTAAGTAGTTGATGAGCAATGGATGAGGGATGGATGCATCTGCCATTGAAGCAAAGCCTGCTAGTTCATCTGCTCTGCTGTTTTCCTCCCTGCCGATTTGTTCTATCCTTACTACATCAAACTTCTTGATCTCTATTCTGACCAATTCTTGGTACTTGGCCATCTTATTATCCTTTGCTTCATAGTCGCCAGAAATTTGGTTTACCACCAGTTGTGAGTCGCTATAAACCATTAGTTCGGTGGCCTTCATGTAGTATGCTGATTTGAGTCCTGCGAGAAGCAATTCATACTCCGCTTCGTTGTTTGATGCTGGGAAGCCAAGGTTGATTGCTTGCTCTACAACTAGGCCATCTGGTGAGATGAGGACTATGCCAAGTCCCGCACCATGCCGGTTGGATGCTCCATCCACAAAGAGCTTTCACATCTCTCCAACGAACAACTTCCAGCAAGTGGAGGGGTCAGATGATGTCGTGGGGTCAAGAGTGGTGTTTTCTTCAAGGTCCATGCATGTTGTCTGCCCCTCGCCATCTGATTGGACTATTGGTAAGTCTTGGTCTGTTTCTTCCTTGCTGTTTCTAGTTTGGTCTATCTTGGAGTTTGACTGAGTGCTTTCTGCTAGGGGTTGCGCTATTCCGGCGTCAACTTCCATCCCTAGTTCGGTTGTGTCAGTTAGGTCGACTGGGCAGATATGATGACTACCAGGAGTAAACTCTGCGACGAAGTCTGCCAAAGATTGGGCCTTTACTGCGGTTCTGGGTTAGAACTTGATGTCGTATTGTCCCAACTCTACTGCCCACTTCAAGATTCGCCCAGAAAAGTTCGCCTTCTCAAACAAAGCTTTTAGTGGAAAAGCTGTGAGGACGACTATGGTGTGGGCATGAAAGTAGTGTGCTAATTTTTTAGAGGCCATCATTAAAGCCAACGCTAATTTTTCCAAGGGCAAGTACCTTGTTTCGGCTCCCAACAATGTCTTGCTGACATAAAAGATGGGCAGGTGTTGGATTCCTTCTGCACGAACCAACACTGCGCTAACTGCGTGCTGAGAGACTGCAAGGTACAAGAAGAGTTCTTCACCAGGTACTGGGGTAACAAGCAGTGGTGGGGAAGACATATATTCTTTCAAGCTTTCCAGAGCTTGGTCGCATTCTTCATCCCACTCAAACTTGGCCTTTAAAGCTTGAAAGAATGGTCGTAGTCTGTCTGATGACCGGCTTATGAACCGATTGAGCGCAGCCGCCATGCCGGTGAGGTGCTGCACTTCTTTGACTGAGTTTGGTCTCTCCAAATCCCGGATTACTTTGATCTGAGAGGGATCTGCTTCTATGCCTCGGTTGGTCACAAGGAAGCCCAGGAATTTGCCAAATCCTACTCCGAATGCACACTTGGATGCATTAAGGCGTAACTTGTGCTTCTTTAGGATTTCAAGCATCTCGCCTAAGTCCTTGAGATGGTCATTCTCATCCTTGCTCTTGACCACCATGTCATCGATGTAAGCCTCCATTGTTCTGCCTAACAATGGTTCAAACATCTTGGTGACCATCCGTTGGAATGTTGCCCCTGCGTTCTTTAGGCCAAAGGGCATGACCTTGTAGCAGTATAGTCCTCTTGGAGTTGTAAAGGATGTGACCTCCTGGTCTGGTTCATGCATGGCGATCGGGTGGTAGCCTCTGGATGCATCCAGAAAGCTAAGTCGATTGTGCCCCGCCGTTAGGTCTACCAGTTGATCTATCCTTGGTAGAGGAAAGCTATCTTTTGGGCATGCCTTGTTGACTATTTTGTAGTCGACGCAGACACGCCATTTGCCATTCTTCTTTGGTACTACGACCGTGTTGGAGATCCATTTTGGGTAGTGCACCTCTCTAATTGCTCCTGCCTCCAGCAGGTTACCTACTTCTTCTGCCACTATTTCGGTATGGTGAAGTGCCGATCTACGAGTGCGCTGAATGACTGGTCTGGCGGATGGGTGGACATTGAGTTGATGACAGATGAAGTTTGGATCAATGCCTGGCATGTCATAGGGTGTCCAGGCGAACACTTTGATGTTAGAGGTCAAGAATTCCAAGACCTCTAATCTCTCAGTGCTGTACAACGACGAACCGAGCAAAAAGAACTTATCCGGGTTCTTTTCATCTATTTTTACCTCTACCAAGTCCTCCACTGCTTTCTGATCCGCCGCTTTGCCGACATCTGCGAATAGCTCATTACTTTCTGGTTCTTCCACCGAATGAACGTATCCTTTGGCAGCGCGGCTGCCGTTTACCGTGGCGAAGCATTGTTTTGACATGATCTAATCTCCATAGACTTCTTCAATTATTTCGGTGTCGTTGGGGAACCGCATTACTTGGTGGTAGGACGACGCCACTGATCGCATGGCATGCAGCCATGTTCTGCCCAGGATGATGTTGTAAGTGGAGGGGACCTTCAATACCCAAAACTCCACTTGTTTTGTCACGGTTCCTGCTCTGACTGGGAGAATTATTTTGCCGACGGGCCATTCTGGCATGGAGTTGAATCCAATTAGGGGAGATACGGCAGGCGCCAAGTCTTTGTCTTGCAGCTTCAATTGTTTAAATGTTTCATAGTACATGATTTCACATGAACTACCTTGGTCAATCAGAATCCGCTTGACGTCAAAATCCTTGACTCGGAGAGTGACGACCAGGGCATCATTGTGAGGGCAGTATATTCGATCCAAGTCTTTATCAGAAAAGGACATGACGTTTGTTGCTTCTGTCTTCCCCTTCTTGACGGTAGGTTGGGCACTTAGTACCTCCCTAAAGTGCTCAGCCTTTTTGATTGATCCCTTGAGCTCGTATACACGCTCAGGTTCAAAAATTCCATGTATCACATTGATAAAGCCTTGAGGTGGGGCGTCGATTGGCATTCCATTGGGGTTATTATGGTTCTGGGGGCTGGCTGCGTCCCTCCTTTAATGTACTTATCCAAGTGTCCTACCGCCACCAACTCCTCCAGGTGCTGTCTCAATGGTGTGCAATTCTCAGTTCGGTGCCCCTTTTCTTTGTGGAAGGTGCACCGCGATCTGTCGTTGTAGTCTTTCTGAGCTTCTCCTAGCTTGGTTGGCCACTTGACAAAAGGCTCATCTCTTATTTCGCTCAGAATCCGATATATCGGTTTCTTGAACACCGTTGTTATGGCAGTGCGGATTCTCAACCATCTTTTATCTGGGTCTTCTCTGTTATCTCGTCTGCCGCGTCCGTTTCTGTTCTGACGATCTACTGTATTGACCTTTGCTGAGGTTTTCTTTTCTGGTACTGCGGTCGCACTAGATTTTGCTTTGGCACGTGCGCCATCCTCTTCAACCCTAATGTGCTGATGCACTCTTTCCATCAGGGCTTCCATGGTGAGGGGTGGCGTCATGGTGATCGAGTCCCTTAGTCTGTTCCCGACTGGAAGGCCTCTTTTATACTGTGCAATGGCGAGATTGGTGGGGCAGTCCCCAATCTGATTAAATGTCTCCCAGTAGCGAATGTTGTAGGATCTAAGGGTCTCTTTATCCCCCATGTCGATGGAGAGTAGCTGGTCGATCTCCACCGGTGTTTTAGTGTTTGTTCGGAACCTCGTTACGAACGCTTCTACTAATTGAGCCCAGGAGGCTATGCTGCCCTCTGGAAGTTTCTCGAACCAGGTCAAGCCTAGGTCGCCAAGGCTTGATGGGAAGAGTATGCACATTAAGGCCTCGTTTCACCTGTAAACGGCCATGACTTGGCGAAAGTGGCTCAAGTGTGAATACGGGTCCGTCATCCCTTCATATGTAGTGAATTTGGGCTGAAGGAAGCCTAATGGTAGGGGCGCGTTTTCAATCGCCGGAACAAATGGCGAAGTCTACAGCCTTACCAATGCTTTGTCTGTTGGTTCATAGGCAGGGCGCGGTATTGGCATTCCAACCTCGACGCTTCCATGCGTCCGAGGAGCCAACCGCTGTAAGGCGGAAACTCTGTGTAGATCCCTTGCCCTGGCATCCTCCTTGCATCGTGCCTTTTCTTCAAGCACGGTTCGTAAGTCGGATGTTCTGGGTAGCTCCGTCTGTCTAGATCTGGTTTGGTGCGAGTGCGAGGGCCAATACGTGCTTCCTTCAGTGTATGATCTCTCAGATCTCGTCCTCTCAGACCTGGAGTGATGAGTTCTGGAAGACCAGGATTGAGTGTCGCCTGTCCTGAGGCTTCTGCTCTCTCCTTGCGAGGGTGTGGTATTCCTACCATGACTTTCTGAGTGGCGAGGGGGCGTCTTATTTTTGCGCCCCTCTCCTGTCGCCACTTCTTTTTTCTTCATCTGGCGTTTCAAGGCCTCCATGTCCGCCGCCATCTTCCTTATCAATTCATCTTGCTCCTTCATGCGGTCTTCCAGGGCTTGAGGGTCAATCCTCCTCCTTTGCCTGTCAGGACTTTGCGAACGAGAGTGACGGGGGCTGTTAGTCCGCCTCCCCCTAGCATCCCTCCTGGAGTTATGTCGTTGGGGCTCCAAGTCCGCCATGGGAGGAACAGAGGGTAATCTTTCATGTCTTGCGCCCCCATCTAGAGTTAGCCCGTCGACGGCGGACTGCGGCAGTTCCTCAATGTGTGCCATTGTTCGAAAAAAGGAGAACCTTAGTCAAGAGGTTTTGTTCTGTCTGTTATTCCCACAGACGGCACCAATTGTACGGGAATAAAATAATCCTTCTCGTATAATCCTGTTGACTAAGTCTGTGCTCCTCCGTACGATGTCGCTTTATTCACCTGAAAACACAAACGTGAGCTAGCCGGCGGGTGTGTGCCGGAAACCTCTCCGATGCCTAAGTCAGAAAACTTGACAAATAGACAAAGCTCTGGGTATTCAGAAAGCAAAGTTGTGTGTTACCTCTCCCAAGGTGATGCTTGTGAGCTTTTATAAGTTTCGTGTGGCACAATCCTTGTAGGACTCGTATTCCTCCATGCTGAGTCCTTCTAGGATTCATACTCCTGAAAGATAATGCTTATCCTTCAACACCCCCCTCACTGCTTAAACCAAGTGAGATGGTTTTTACTATGGCCGAACTTCCATACAACCGGAATAACATTACCATACTATACAGGCAGGTATGGCCGATCTGACTACTAGTTCGGCTCTTCCCTTCCTTGCTTTTATCCCGGGTGCGAATACTAAGACCGGGCTATCCATAGAAGTGTCAAGCCGAACTAACTCAAACTTCCCTGAAGTTCTCTTACTCTGGTTAGAGGAGATGACCGGGCTAATCCGTAATATGCCGCAACCGAGCTACCGAGTAGCAAGGTTTTGACCGTTCTAACCACAATACGTCATGACCGAACTAACGCTGGGACCGGCCTAACTCCAAGTTGCTTCCAGATCGGAGTATCTTTAAAATTCTTGGGCCGAAGTAACTTTATCTCTCTTAGGCCGGAGTGACTTTATCTCTCTTGGGCCGGAGTAACTTTTCGGCCCTTTTACCCAGTCTTTCATACTTTGGGCCCTAAAGTCCATCTCATAGCTCGGCCTAATTTTTACAAAAATTACCCTCTCAAATAATATAACATGTTATGGGAAAAATAATAAGAATATGACAGAGTAAGACAAATCACCTATAATCCTACTAGAGTGGTATTAATCAAATAATTTTTTACTTTCTGCTCTTTAGAAAAAAATCTGTGTATTAAGTAATGAACTTCTAACTAGTAAGAATAAGAACCCAACTTTATCTCAAGAGTCACCATCGACCTCATTTTGATAATCTAATTTGTTTATTTATAAAAATAGTTAGACTAATTTATTAATTGTAGTCATATTGTTTTCACTATATTTGTCTTCAACTATATTTGTCTTCAAAACATTAACGGTCTATTTTTAAACTCATATTTACAATCTTTTATTTTATTATATTTTATTTTTATTTTTATTTTAAGAAAAAGAAGAAGAAGAAGAAGAGGAAGAAGAAAATTGATAGAATAATATAATTATAACAATCGTATCAAATTATATTTTTATAAATAATCTGCACACAATAACTTATGAAATAAATGAATTAAATCATTAAAATTAAATACATAGTGTGCCCCACGAGCCCAACTAGACCGTAAGAATTAGAGAGAATTTGGGTTATAGTAATAAAAAATAAAAAGAAACACTAATAATAATAACAACAACAATGGGTCTATTTGGTACATCTTATTATAAACTAAAAGTTCATCATTAGAAAGCATAAATCAAAAGTATCCCTCCTCTAATTCTCAGATGATCAACTCATTTAAATTATTTCTGTATAATAAGTTGTAAGTAGAAATTGCACCAAACGATTTAACAAAGACGTCCAAACTAAAAAGTAAGCTATAAATAACTTATTTAAATTGTAACAAATAGACCAATGATTGGTGGAATGAGGCCCAAACCACTGATCTTTTCCATGAAGCTTTAACAAGTGGCATTTAATGTTAGATGTAGAAGATTAGGAAGCACAAAAGAGAGGACAACAAAGCGAAATGAGAGATGTGCATGAAAGGGATTTCTCTCCAAACATTTCAGTGATAGCTAATGAAATGAGATATGTTGTGGGGTCACCCAGGATTTTGTTTGCATATGGAGGGGGAGAGAGAATGGGAAAGAGAGAAGTTTCAAACATGACTCACGTGTAGTGGGGGAGCTACTTTAGTTACAAAAGACAAGATTGTGTTTAGAATGACTTCAAGGTGGATTGACTAGGCACCCTTGTGTTTTAAGGTGGATTGACTGGGGACCCATGTGTTTTAGTTACAATAGACAAGATTCTAGGAGACTTTCAAGGTTGGGGAATGGAGAGAGATGGGCACCCTTTTAAGGTTCCTAGTCCCCGAGTGGGTGCCACAGCCTACAGTCATGGGCTTAATTAGTCAAGTCCCTTCATTATGAATAAAATGACTTCAAGGTGGCGTGACTAGAATGAATTCAAGGTGGATTGACTAGGCACACTTGTGGTTGGGTGAAAATTGTGAACTTCTAGACTTTGAATTGAGCATAATCCATCACTAATTTTTTTTTTTTTTTGATCAACAAAAGATAAAATTTATTGATGAACCAAAAGAAAAATCCATCACTAAATTTATTATTAAGAACAGTGAAAGACTACATGTACCATATGTAACCCATGACTATAAAGAAAAATTATATGATTTTATACTTTTTAAATCATAACTAAAATAAAAAAATTAAAAGTCATAGCTAAACACAAAAAAGTCATAACCAAATATCTCAAATAATGTCATAACTAAAGAAAAAAATTAGTCATAACTAAATAAGAAAATTGTGTAAGTAAGGGTGCATATGTTATGGTCGTGCGTATAATAGAACACTACAAGAATTAACACTTTTAGCAACAAAAAAATTGGTCGCTAAAAGTCCATTTTTGGTCGGCAAAAGTTATTCGCGACCAAAATTTTTGGTCGCTAGTTTGGTCGCCAATTGAGGGTCGGCAAAAGTAATTCGCGACCAAAATTTTCGTTGGTCGGCAAAAGTTAGATTTGCCGACTAAATTTTTGGTCGCTAAATATTTAATTACCGCGACTAATTTATTTTGTCGCTAAAACACTTTGGTCGCGGAAAGTGATATTTTCCCGACCAAATTTTTTAGTCGCCAATTGTCACATTTCGCGACCAAAAAATTTGGTCGCCATTTGTTACTTTTCGCGACCAAAACTTTTGGTCGGCAAAAGTGAGTTTCCACGACCAAGAGTTGTTTTGGTCGGCAATAGATGTATTTTTTGCGATCAAAACTCTTGGTCGGCAATTATCATTTTTTGTGAAAAAAATTTATTTTGGATGCCGCGACTAATAAATTGGTCGCCAAAGCAAGAAAATAATATACCTGTATATTTAGCGAATTCATAATCAAAACAGGACGAATTCATAATCAAAACAGGTTTTATTATAAAATTTTCTATATCCAAGTTCCAACACATAACTCAGTAGCAGCAACATTGATTCCAAAAACAAGGAATGATTCACAAAACCCTATTCTAAACCCCAAAAACCAAAAAACAATTCATTCCAACAAAAATTTAACATAATCAGCATCAATTTAAAAAAAAAAAGAACATCTGGTGTTAACAAGGTTGAGTATTGTTGTTCTTTTTTATGTAGGGCATCCAACTCCTTTCTGGCCTCTACAAATCTCTCTTTGTCGTACACGTCAACAAGGTAAACTTCACCAGCATCTGCCCTATGGATGAGGCGGTATAGACTACCCCTGTTCCACAAAATCAGGATTTGTGCAAAGTTAGCCTTCCATTACTTGCTTTAGATAGAAGTAGTTCAAATAATAAAATAATTCAGGAAGCAAATTGCTAAATTCACAACAATTTTGACTGTGTCCAGCAACCCCTCTCTCGTTGCAGTATCAACCCATGTGAGAAGGATGGCAGTGGCACAGCCATCAAGACTGCGGGACAATGCATTAGGAACTAAAAAATGTCTTTACCTTCGTAGATATTCTGTCACGATTGACTAATGTGGCCGTTGTGTAACCGCACCAATGAAATCGTATGATTTACTTAATTTGAGATTCAACAACTCAAATCGGATTGTTTTGGATAAAACTCGTATCGAATTGTATAAATCGAATTGTGAATCGCAAGATTCTAACAACCATTGATTTTAGAGATAGGAGAGAGAGATGTAATGGGAAATCAAGATTTACCTGATAGATGGGTGCTCTCACTGAACCAGATGTTGCCAGCAGTCTCTTCCCATTAGCATCTAAAGCCATTTCATGTCTATGTTCAGAGTTATCACGATTACAGAACCTACATAATGGAATAGACTCAGGTTACCAAAGCTCCTTATTCATACTCATATATGTATTGAAAGAGTCACATGCAGCAAGATATAAGTGGCAGGGTTGTTTCTGTACTTTCACAATATGACTATCCCAAAAAACAAAAGGTACAGATTTGACAATGGGCTTCACTTAAGAATTAAAACCACACCTTCCATCAATCTTGACTCTATTAAAATTTCAACTAATAGTAAGCCTAAATAAACGATAAGGTTACCATAACATTGAAGGGTTAAGCAATTCAAGTACCTGTTGCAATTTCTTGACCAAAGAATTTTACCTTGGTTTTGCAAGCTCCATTCAAATATCTGAAGTAGAAGCTAATTTGGTGAGATTACACATATATGGCTAAGCATAAGAATATAATCTAACAAGCTAGCTAAAACAAATAACAAAATTGCTTACTGTTAAGAACATGCAGAAAAATTACTGTTAAGAACATTCAGCACCTTCAGAACTTTAAGTGATGTACTTTAGTTCCATTATTGTAAGATATAGAGAAGGACAATAAAATTGCTTACTGACCTAGTTACCTTGTAAAAGTCATTAAAAACTTCCCTTTTCACTATCTCACTGTGAATCTCAGCAACACCATTTACAGCAAGGGCAGCCCACTGGTTACAAACATTTTAAGGGAATTATGCAATTACAACCATATTAAGCAGACACTGTAAGGGCAGCCCACTGCTTGAGTGGTTAACATTCAGCCAAACAACCTTGAGGTTGTGGATTCGAATTAGAGGGCAGCCACTATGTACATAATGGTCAGAGGTTTGGTCTGTATACAGTCCACCCCTCCCAGACCCCTATTAACAGACTGAACAAGTAAAAGCTAACTGAAGGGCACAAGAAAACTCAATGGAAAATGGCAGTTCAATTCGATGTTGTCTAAGAAGGATTTAGAACACAGGTGCATGTGAGTTCAGTAAAACAATGCAAAGAAAGTTAACATGTATACTATTACATAATGTCAAATCAAAGCTACAGCCATGAAGAAGGTACCTTTTAGTTATCTCCCAAGCTTCCTTCCAGCTCAAACCTTTCACGTCCATCAATATGAGATTTCAGCTCCGGGATGCAGAGTGTTGGGTGAGTATCATTCATTTGTACTGCAACCTTGTTGGGAAAGGTATCCCAGTTCACTGGTTCACTAGATCTCGTCTCAAATCGTGCAATAATATCTTGGAGAGAAGCAGAGCAAAGTGTATACTGTTGCTTCAACCTTAGAGTCTTGCCCTCATTTGACTCATCTCTAGGGTATAAAACATAAAAAATATAATAAAAATGCAGGGTTGCAGTAATCATTAGTAAGTAATTTTATTCACACTGGAACTCATGAAAGTTAATAGCAATAATGAATAAAACTTTGTATAGACATATATTTTTGTGAAATTACTATTCCCTCACATCTATAATAGTACCCAATACAACATCCTTCAAGAAAAAAATCCAATAAGTTCAATCCCAAAAAACCAAGCAGCCAACAACAATCTAATATAGAAGGCAATTAAAATTATCTTTAAACACAAATTGACTCTATCTCCCGTAGAATATAAGTTCTAGAATAGAGCAGCAGAAAAATAATTGTGACATGCAAACTCTTGATCCCTCACGTTCCTCCTGCAGAAACATTTAAAGTAATTGTGACATGCAAATTCCATGTAACTCGTACCAACACCCACAAAGGCTAAGAACAAAGTCAAAGATAAAACACAAAAGATCAGAAAGAGAATTTTAAAACTCACCCATAAACCATGTGAGGAATAAGATCATTACGGATTGTGTTTGAATCTGCTATCGGGTCAAACTGATCCTAAAGTCCAACCATGAAATAAAAGAACTTATTAGTGCTCCTGTGACAATATTTCTTTCATGTTCAAGACAGTGAAACATCAACTAAAATCATGGAAGGCCTAGAAAAACAGCAGCTACCAACTGTCCCCAACATTAACTCAGTTGATACGTGAAAATCTCAATGGCTGAAATCCATAAATTGATGACAACAAGCAAAACAGATTTACATGGTGCAACAGTAGTTTCAGAAAATGACTCCACTTTAACATATAAGAAATAACAGGGAATAAGTACACCATATTACATCAACATCAGCACTACTCTCGGAACCTTTCTCCTCCAGCTTCTTCTTTATAATGCTCAGCAGAGAGTCCTGTAACTTTTGTTCTCCACTAACTACCAGATTTTGTAAAGCAGAATGAACCCTGTTGCAGTCCATGCAACAGAACCACTTCCCCTTGGGCAATTCCTATTGTATGTGTGGTATCAACATATTATTCAAAAATAATTCCACTTGAACTAAATATATTCATGCACAAACATAATACAGACGTACTAAAAAAAATATAAATAAAAAACATATATACAGAGATGCTGAAACAAAGAGATGAAATGAAGTTAAATAATCTGCAGACCTTTAGATCATCCATTTGTGAAATGAAGTTAAATAATCTGCAGACTTTTAGATCATTCCATGGGTTGGGGGAACGTGCCCTCTCTGGACATACCCAAGCCATGGAATGAAGTATATCTTATTCAGAACTCAACATGGTAGACTGGTAACTAACCAGATGAGAGTTGGCAGGAAAGAAGACTGATGATACCTTATCCTAAATGCAGGTAACAAGTGAAAAGCAAGTCCCCTCTACACAGCAGGGAATGTCCTAAAGCCCTTGAAATTAGGGTTCACTTCAACAAGCCTATAAATGAAATGACCAAACCCCTGGTCCAGAAGCTTACTCAAAACCTTCAAGATAATAGCAGTTTTTTGGGGGTGTTCCAAAGAAGCAGTGCATTTAACATCCCCTGGAATACCCTGTTTGTGATTATATTCTGGCATGTAAGAAGGTTAGAAGCAAGACAAGTTTTTGAAAATGATGATATGGATTTGCAAAGGATTGTCGATGCATTATAAACTATGCCACTGAGATAAAGGAGACTTTCAAAACTGATAAGCTGCAGGGTTTCTAAACCCAGCAGAAAAGGGGAGAGAGACCAGAAAAAGAACAAAAATAAGTATATTAGTAGATAAAATGAGTACCACTTGAAGTATGCCATCTAAATCATTATTAAATTATTCTGAGAAACAAATTATTGTACTTCTTGCAGTGAAGCTAAAGTGGCACCATGTAATGGTAGGATCTTGTCAAATAATGCAAAATTCCCACTGGATTTACATAAACATAATAACCGGTTTTACCTTGCCATCACATTCTTGCCTAAGTAACACTTTTGGAGCAATGTATGCAGGAGTTCCCACTGTTGATTTCGGTTGTGAATGCAAAACAGAAGACTGAGGAGGGGGGAAAAAAACAATCCACGGTCAGATAAACACAGATAATAATTGATCCAGACTGCATATACGAAGAGAAGGGTGATTTTCAGTTCAATGGTACAACAAGCATAAGTTCCATGATGATACAGAGGCGCCAAAGTTACCAAATTCTTCACAAACAAGATATTAAAATATAAAATCAAATCCCATCAAAGCCACCAGAAGGGAAGACTAGTAGATACACACAGGAATTCCTACACAAGTTCCTTGACACACTCTAAATCAGAAACTTCTTTTACTCAATGCTGATGTGCGTCAGAAAACTTCTATATTCAATTGAGATCCACATTCCAGGAACTATATAAATAATCAAAAACATATATAAATGGATGGTAGGTTTGATCATGCAATAAACAGAGTTGACTACAGAGTTTAGTGGGCAAAACAAGAAACCCAGCCTAGGCAGGCTCAAACAAATCAACAAAGCCAAGTTGACACAACAACATTGTATCTATAACAAAAATAACAAAGCAATATTAGAAAATAAGACATCACTGGTTCAAAGGGGTTGACCCTACAGACAATCATTTCGAGGATGATGATTAACCTCCAACCAAACATAAGAGTTAAACATACAGCATCCTCAAAATATATATAGACTCAAAATATATTTGTCTAGTTGGATGCCAATGTGCAGCAAATTTGATATTCCTTTTCTTAAACTAAAATTTTAATAATCAAAAAGCAGAAATTTAAAGCAGACAGGTTGCATGGGTTTATTCTCTTTTGTGTAATCAAATTAATTATGATTTTACACATATTTGGTGGATATATTGTTCTCATAATCATATTCTCGTATTTTGAAAATGAAGTCCATTTTTGCCTATCTTGCAGTGAACTACATTTCTTTATCAAGCAAAGAAGAGTTGTACATTTCACATGGCTTTCTCGAACCGGTATCCATCATGGTGGCCTAAATTTTGGAGCACAGCATAGGTAAGAGATGACTCTCAAGTCTCATCACTTTTGCTTCCTTTTGTGAACAGAACAATAGGCATAAATTCTGGAATTTATTGTTTACTAGGCTCTACTTCTTTGGTTCTCTCTTGAAAAAATGTCTGAATTTCATTTTCTGTTTCTCCTAGGAAACAAGGTTAATGTACGTCTTTCTGTGCAGCACATGCACAGACATATATTTAATTACACATACATGATTTTGAATTTTCTTGTCAATTTTGTAAATATGAACTTCATTATTTGCTGGTAATAAAGTTTTAGCAGATGGATCCTAGAGAGCATTCCATTTTCTTTGTCCACGATGATGGACAAGTTAGGAACTGACTTCAATATTTGTTCATCAGTTCCCCTGCTTACTAACATTATAGAGATGTTTGCTGTGTTTTTGTTATGTGTTTTAGGTTGTAAATAGAATCAGTGAACAGATCATAGAGGAACTTCAGTTTGATGAAATACCAGAATCAATGTCAAGGGGTATTATTAGATTAAAAAGTAATTTACAACGTTAATATTGTTTTTATTTCCCTCACGTTCTGTCACTTTCATTCTAAAGAAACTGTAAAGAGAATATACTTTTACTATTGAGTCATGCTAATCACAACTTAATGAATTGTTAAAAAAAATACCAAAAAATTTAAAATCTCAATAATACAACTTCTTCATATTTTAAAATATTTTTCTACACTTTATAGATATTTTATACATCTACCAATATTATTTACAGCCCTTTTGATTACCATTAGCATTTTCCAAAACACTTTAGTCATCTAACTTTTTTTGGGATGAATGTTGAATGAGCACATACACTGAAATAAAAATAAAAACAAAAGGCTAAAGAATTTCAATGAAGTCAGTTTCAATTGAAATTATGAGGAAACAAGTGCAGTGAATTACCTCTCTGGGCATAAGAGTTTTTGGAATCACTCTGCAAAAAAATAAATAATGGAGTTTATGAGCGGAGAAGAGAGAGAGAGAGAGAGAGAGAGAGAGAGAGAAATTACCCTAAGACGTGGCGGCCACCATCATAGACAGCTTGGGAGATTAGACCCATCAACCCAACGCTACCTCCTCCATACCCAAAAAAAAAATTATATCAATTACCATAGATATTATTAAAGTACTACATTGAATTTAAGTTAACCATGTGAATTCATGCAAGAAAGTCACAAATTTAGTTGGTGGATAACGGTGTCAATTTCTTGTTTTTTTGTAACAAGAATAAAGTTTTTCTTTTGTAAAAAACAAAAAAACTTGCTTGGTGTATAAAAATATTTTGAAAATAAATAAAAGTAAGTAACAAATAAACATGTTTGATGGGTTACCAGAGGTGGCGGAGAGTGGCTTAATGTACTTCTTCACAAACGCCACAAACTGCTTCTTGTCAAAAGCAGGTTGCTACTGCAAATAATAACGAATTTCATGTTTCAAATAGCGCAGAAAATATATGAAACGGCTGATATGACAGATGACTTCAGTTACCTTAGCACCTTCTGTAGAATGATTAGCACCAGTATCTACATTTAACGCTTGAACAACCCACTGCTACACATCAGAATCACGAATATGTAAATGGCATGGTTATAATCTGTAACACATGAACCATATGCAAAAATCACCGTCACATTCTTCATCTAGGAACACCAACACTTCTAAGAAAGTGGTGTGTTGGGTTGGAAATCATATTAGACATCAATGACACTCGTTAGACACTTCCTAACATTTGACGAACACATGTCTAAGGAGTAATCTGCAAGCAATAGGGGGAATTGTGTTGCAATTACAATAGTTGTCAGCCCAGATGAGAAATAAAAACCTTTTTTTTTAGCTTTTAGGGTGTATTTTTAGTTCAAGATCCGTCCTACTACTCGGAACCAAAGAATTAGTAGATTTATTCCGGTCAAATTGGGACTGAGCAAGGGTTTTGAACTTAAAATCTATTATCTGTTCATTGAGTCAATTCCCAGATTATAATTTCATTGCAGCAAGTGATTGAGTTCAGTAGTTCCCCATATATATTTTATCGACTCTAGAACATAGTAGAAAAGAAATTTTCGTGAATAGCGGGTGACGTACTACATTTATATTTGAGGGTAGTTTAGTGTTTTGGCTTCACTTTTAATAGGGTTAAGTTCTTGTATTATATATGGAAGATTAAGCAATAATAGGCTAGCAATACTGGATATATACATTAAAGGGCAACACCAACCAAAAAAGATACTGAAAACCCATGGACTTGATGGCAGAACCTAAAAGGTTAGAAAGTAGAAGTATTTATTTGATGATATACTAATAACAAGGAGTTTGGAAGGTGATACTAATAACATGTGGAATACAATGACAGAATGCATTAATAGAGCTCTTCTTATCTCTTTTTTGCATGTTTAATCTTTGTTAACAATTACAAATTTGTGCAAGAACATCTTCACACTTGGCCAAGACACAGAACTTGTCAATAAGAATAGAAAAATGAATGAGACAATGAGAAAAAAGAAAACAAACACAAAGCAGTTATGCAGAAACATGAAATTGTCGAGTCACTTTTCAAAATAAATTAATCAATAACATACGGCGAAGAGAATCTGTTAGTTTCCCCATATTACAAGGCTGGCATTATAGAGAACAAGAAGGTTAAAAAATATAACCTTAGCCAGTCCCTCCCCTTCATTTTCTGCTAGAGCCTTTGTGTTAGCCTTAAAACTTGTCTTGGCAACACTTATTTCAAACCCCTCTATTTCAGCTCTCTCCCTCTCTTGACGCTGCAAAATTTTAGATGTTAGTCAACTAGAGGTAAATTACAAGAATATGATGGGTAAATTAGAAGAATTTTAGATCCCAGATTTGAATCCAAACCAAAAAATTGATAATCCAATTCATAGATATACCTAATATTCTTCAAACGAGGCATAGAGGCATAGATATACCTATATTGAATGGTTAAAAAACACAGACAACAGCTTTTGGTGACGCTTTGACAGACATGGATATCCCCGAGCATTTGTTAGAAAAGACTGGCAAATCAACAGTCACAAATGTGAGTGTCTGAGTCACAGAGACTGCATGGAATACTACTTAAGCTTAGAAAAGGTATAATCGATAAACCCTTTACACTGGTATGAATTATGGCTGCTCTAACAGATTCCCCAAATCATCTTCCAATTGAATTTGATGAAGGCTGTGAACTCCTAATGAAAACATTGGTCACGTGTCAAACCATAGAATTACTGGTGGGGTGTCAAACCATTGAATTACACACAAGTTACAGAGGGGTGTAAAATAAAAATTTTACACTAGGTGGAAACAGATACATCTCCTATATATGTAGTATGGTCAGTTTCTAGGTGAATTACACACAAGTTACTTAGCACTCTCTACAAACAATTTATGTAGTATGGTGTCTCATACTTATGACATAGCAAAGCATGGGTTATTGAAACAAATGGATGAAACTAATGTTTTAAAGAGTAAATCCAACCTCAATGACCCGTCTTTCAAAGTTGAATTTTAAGGTTCAAAAGACATGAGAATAAGTCTCTCAACTCTATATTTCACATAATAAGCATTTGGCTTGATATGTCATACTCTCACTAATCCTTTCACTTGTCCAAAATTTTTGGGTGAAAAAATCTTCACAAAGACAACAATGATGCCGCAAAGATTGGTTAGTACTCTCATATATTCTCAAATTCCTTAAATTGTAGCACTTACTTTTGCATTTTAACAAACTTATGCATTTTAACAAACTTTTGCATTTTAGCACTTACTCTCATCATGTAAGATGCAGTGTTCAGAAAAACTTATGCATCAAACATCATTATTTCTTATAAACTACTACATGTAGATGCTATATTATTAATTTATTGAGTGTCTTTAGTGCACCCATTTCACTGCATAGAATTATAAATTCTTATTGAGGCAAAGAATACTAAGTGTCATAGGCATCAATATAGCCAATTCAGGATAAACATTCCCTACACATAATGATGAATGCGAATTTGGCCTACATATAAAAGGAAACAACATGCACACCATTCAAACTTCTTAAATGTACAGTCAAGCTCTAAATATTTGACTAATTTCTTGATCAACCTAAACAATTCAATCTAAGAAAGCCTATTATCACAATTACTAAGGGTTGACAACAAAAATCATTTCTCATTAATCATCTCCATCTATGGCTAGATTTGTACAAATTTATTAAATCATAAAAAAAAGAATTCCATTGATTTTCCTATAAACAAAACCAACATTCTTCTTAATCGTTTTGTTAAATCATTAGTGTGTTTTACTTCAATCCAGTACATCCTTCCTTCTAAATAGATGGTCTTTATTGCTCAAAATCGTATCTTGTTTTCAACAATCACACCGACCCAAAAACAGAATTGTTTCACTATGGCAATAACTAAGTGCAAATCTCGGATAAGATGCATTCGAATATTTATTATTCAATCATCATCAAAGATTACATGTATAAGCTCCGAAGCTTGAGCTTTAATTCAAAACAAACATCGATTGTCACCGAACAATTAAATCAAACAAATAAAATAAAAAATAATAATAATAAATTTAAAAAAAAACATTAAATGGGTTGAAATAGAATCGGTAACTTACCACGATATCGTCTATAAATCTCATAAATATCAAATTGAATTGAATCGGACGAGTCCATGGCGGAATGGTATGGAAGCTGAACAGAACTAGGGATTCTTGAGCACACAGATCCCTAGCTGATTCGCGGGTTGAAAAAAATGAAACCCTAGAAGAACTCAATAAAAGCTATATAGAGAGAGTATCTGTCTGTTTGACTGAGAAATTACCACATCCGAACCCCGATTTAAAACCCTACCTCTAGTTGAACCTCGCTCATCAGGACCAAGAGCGTCCATCGCAACAATTTCTGATCGAAGGCCCTCCATAGAAGCAGCGAACGACCTCGAACTAGGGCTAAGACTCCCTTCACCCCCCCCCCCCATCGTCAGTCTATTAACACTAATCGAAGGAACCTCGTCAGAGGAAATTTTCGATTCCCCTTGCTCTAAGCTCAAACCCCGATTCAGTTTGCCCCAAACCAAATAACGCTGGTGATTTCGAATCCCTAACTACATCCTTAGCCCTAGACGAAACCCCTTTGGTAAACTATGGAGACTCCATCGACATCAATGAGCTATTGAAACCGTAGAATTTTAGGAATTCCAAAGAATGGAAGAGCTTCTCTCACTGAGCCATGCCACTAACGGCGTGCTTGTTCTTCCTTTATGATTAGAACCATTGGCTATAGATTGATCTTGACAGTCGGGGTTTTGATTTTTTTTATTTTTTGATCTTGGGAGCCACGGCTTTCAATTCCCACCCCCACGTTTCAAATTTCCCTCCCAATTTTTTTGCGACCAAAGATCATATTAGTCGTAGAAAAGATATCTTTGCCGACAAATTTTTTTAGTCACCAAATTTCAATCAACGGTGACTAAAATATTAGTCGCTAAATGTACTAATTTGGCGACTAATTTTTTTTGGTTGCTGAAAATAAGTTTTTGGCGACCAAATTTTTGGTCGCCAAAAAATATGTGACCTTCCGCGACCAAGTTTGGAGTTGGTCGGCAAAAGCATACCACTTTCTGCGACCAACTCATTTTTTGGTCGCCAAAATATAACCTTCTGCGACCAATAATATTTGGTCGCCAAAAATAATGATCATTCGCGACTAATTAATATTTGGTCACCAAATGTCAATTTTTTGCGACCAAAATTTTTTTGGTCGGCAAAAGTGGTCGGTAAATGTGTGAATTCTTGTAGTGGAATTCTTCTTAAGAATTAAGATTGAAAAATTGCATAGGTTATTCCATACATATAATTTAAATCTTAATAGGGTTACATTTACTTTCTATTCTCAAGATATGCATTTTGTGTCATTTTAGTTTTAAGTTTGATACCTACCAAAATCAGTTACAGTATTAGAGGTGTTTTAGGAATAAAATAAACCCTTACCACCATCTTCACCCTCCCTCCTAGTGAGAATCTCCATCATCGCGCCATGAATCACCACCGATAACTATCATCACCAAAACCGCTACATATCCCATCATAAAGAGTCACTACCACTATCAAACCACCCATTTTCCACTACCAATAGTGCCACTACGAAGACCAAATGAGAGGGGAATAGATGGTGTGGAGATGTTAAAAATGTCTGAGGTGTTTAGATAAAAATATTCAAAATTTCCTTGATTCAGTCACTAATTTTGGACAATGTCATATTTCTGAATCAAATAAAGACACATTTTTTGTATTTTGAATTTTAAAATTGATGTTTCATATATGAGAAAACCAATGTCACCATAGATTATGATCATATCTATGTGGTTGAGAATTTGAATTTTAAAATTGGCGTTCCATATATGAAAAATCCAATATTACCATAGATTGTGATTGGTGTATAATGGTAGTGTTGCCATCCCCATTTTATGTTTGCTCATTAAAATATGTACAAGTTAAGGGACTATCAACCTGCTACATTTGTTGTCCTTGACAACGTTAATGTCTTAACCTAGGTCAATGTGAACGCAGTGGCAGTTTACATCAACTTGATTTATTATGAAACATAAATGGAATATGATGGATTGACATGTTAGTAGCTGTTGTGTCAAGTTTATTGGCACAGTTTGAAAGAGAAACGGATCCATTTTTCATATGAAATATATACAGCCCAAGATAAATGTGAGTTCACATTGGATGTGAAAGTTACATTCTCTTGTACGTAATCCAATTGGGCAATGAGACAGTGATGCACTCGGAACGTCCACTAATCGTTGGTTCTAGACTATGAAGCAATGTAAAAGTGTACACACTTATGAAGTCAATGTGATGTGATGTGAACATTGAATCTAATGTGGAAAAATGGAATGTGACAATGGGAATCCTCAAATGTGTACCCTCAAATCTTAATGACAATGTGTGCATGACCTTTGAAAATAGAATGTGATAGAGTCGCATAAATTGAATCCATTGATACATTGAAAATAGAATGTGATGTCAACTAATGTGGGTTCGTATTGATACATTTTGTAAGTCAACACTTGGGTCTTCTAGTAGTAGTAATTGGTGGTGAAACACAATTATATTTGTATCTGCAAATGCATGTTTTTTATTTTTTTTATGGTGAGTGTGACATTGACGCGCTTAGCTAGTATTTGAATGCATCCTCAAATCTTGTTCGTAACTATACGTCGACAATGGGAATGTGACATTTAAACAGCCAAACATCAACAATATGCCATGCATTTTTCTTGTTTATTTCAATAATTATAACACTAGTGGATGATGTTGAAGGCAGAACTTTATGTGGACTGCATATAGTTACCCAAACAGTAACACAAAACAAAAACAGCCTACAAAAAAATACACATACCTCTTGGTGATAACCAATTCTTCTCACAAGTTGATGAATGCAAAACATACAATCATGAGACCTTCATTGATTATTCGCCATATTCACATCCATTTAATCCGAAATTTTGAAACACAATAATTCCCGCAATCAAAGTGATTTTCCGATTGTGAAGAAATGCACAATTGCCTAATGGGGATGACCTTCCCCAAAAAATGGCAAATAGGATATAGGAAGCATAAAATATAATTTTGAAATTGGGAACAAACTAAGGGTACAATAGTCTAATGCCAACACTAATTTACACATTATAAGATCTCATGGAACACAATCTTATCTAAATAGGACTTTCGAAACTATAAGAAATTTCACAAAATTTCACATTAAACAAATTTCCCTAAAAAGAATTATAAATAAAAATCCCATTTAGTAATTGAATAAAAGGATAACATGGTTTTTTTTTTTTTTTTTCTCAAAATGAAATTTTGGGTGTCCAACCAACAAAATGAGGTGCATTTAAAGCCACCCGACAGTGTTGACACAATGTGACATTTTAATTTTTTAAAACACCCTTCTAACTTATTTAAAAATGCAAAATTATATAATTAAGATGTTCTAATCTAGTTGGCTAACCCTTTAGCCACTAAGTCTCCCCTAAGAAGGAGATCTTGGGTTCCAGTTTTAGAAGTGGAATGGGAAAAGCAAGGTAGCATTTGGTTTGTGTTTAGAATTATAATTTGAGTGTGGAGTTATATTTTGAGTTTGTGAGTTTTCCAATTATGATTTGAAAAGAAAAAATTTGTTTGGTTATGAGTTTTGAAAAGAGTTTTGAATTATGATTTGAATTGAGTGTTGAAATTTTGAAATAAGTGTTGAGTTTGTGAAAAGTTATTTAATTATGAGTTTTGAAAAGAGTTTTCAAAACTTAATTCAAAAACGTATAACTCATAAACAAACACATAACTTAAAACTCTATTAAAAATTCTATTCGAAACTCATAACCAAACTCTTTTTAAAATTCAATTCAAATAAATAATTATTGACAAAAAATTATTTTTTTATTAAAAAAATTTTAAAAAAAATCCAAAAATATTTTTTATTTAAAATATTAAAGAAAAATATTGTTATTGTTTTATTTTTTAAAAATTATTGTGACAAATTAATTTTTATTTCAAAATATTTTTTTTTTGTAATTTTAAATAAATGTCCAAATAATTTGTCATTTTGGTCTCAAAAAAATATTTTTTATATGTAAAAAATATCAAAACCTAATATAATTTTTTTTCCCAGATAACAAGATTCAATTGCAAAAAAAAAAAAAATTTATTCCGATCAACCAGTCGGACGTCCAAGAGGACGACCAGGTAAACCCAACAATTCAAAAACTGTCTCGGCGGATGTTCGGGCGGACAACTGGGTACACCAAAAATTCAAAAAAAATTTGGTTTACCAAACATGTTTTCAAAATGTGTTTTGAAATTGATTTGGAATCGTGATTTGAAAATTGTAAACAAACTGAGGGTTGATTATTAGTGTGGAATCATGGTTCAAAACTGTTGGCTACATATTTTGTACAAGCCAGTTACAATTCGACACGTGGCGAAATAAAGGTAATATAGGAAGACTATTCAGGTCCTCGATCCTGATCGTACACGTGGCAGTTAGTATTGGTTATTAAGGAACCTGAGTAGCAGCGGATCAACAAAGAGATACAAAGTGACGTGGCCTCAACGGTTACTCGCATTTCAGATTCAAATTTAGGAAGGAAGCTTAATTGCAAGTAATGGCGTAGTGGAGCTAATATTAGGGCAAAATGATCGATGATCATGGAGGAGCAATTCGACGGTTGGAAATGTAATTCGATGGTCATCCTGGAGCAATATAAATAGTAGAGAAGGCCCCAGAAAAATGCCCAGACTCAGATCCAAAAAACCAGTCTTTATTACTTATTTTCCTTTCTAGCTTTACATTTACAGTTTTTTTTTACATTTACAGTTCTTTACATTGCTGTACTTTAAAATTCCTGCACTACATTTCGTTTCATAGAAGTAGTTCCAAGTAGAGTTGCTGTAAACCTCTACGAGGCTAAGTTTGGATCATTGTAAGTCTTTTCATCTTAATGAAATACTCCAACTGTTCTTCAATTCATTGTTATCTGTTTGATTCTCCAAAGTCAAGCCACCAGTAAAAGTCCTCTTCATTGAGGCTAAAAAAACTAAAACACAGTCGTCTGATAATTGGTTGGCAATTAATTTTCTGTAAGGACTAATTGATCCTTGCTGGCACGCTCGCAATTACAACAATAACCTTCGAAAGCCAAAAAGCCAACATATATTTTTGGCATGCCCGATGGGACTACATTTAAAATGGCTAGACATAGAAGACAAGGAGAAAATGAATGCTTGGAAGAAGGCGTGGAAGGAGAGGTAGAGATACCTAATCGAGAGGATAATGTGATAACACATCCTGTGGAAACTCCTATTTTATCGGAACCTATGGTCGAACAGACCAGTACTTCAGAGCAAATACCATTTGTTCGTAATATTGGACGAGACCAAGGAATTGGACCATCCACTGTCTCATCTACTCAGCCAATGAATCCATGGGGTGGCTTAATAGATGCAATGGGACAACAATTAACGAACACAATGGAAAGGTGGGCAACATCCTTTTTGGATCGAATGAATAACCACCAACTAACAAACGCAAGACACATAGAGGAAATTTCGAATGTCCCTCAGCAAAGATTGGCTAGAGATAAACAGCCTATGCAAGTTAATGGACATTCTAATGGACAAACTAATAATCAGAACCATGAAAGACCATCACCTCAGTCTTGGTACGAACCTGTTCCAAGACCCGTTGTAGGTCAAAATGTCTCAGTACTTAACAGTGAAGCCATGTAATTTGGTGGAACTGGCCCAGTACAAGGAAATGGCATAAGAATGGTTCCAAATCCCATGTTTGAAGCCATACCTGGCACAAGGGGGTTCACTAATCTCTTATTCAAATTTATACCCGGAGGGTTGGAAGGTTTTCCTATAAATGGAAGAGACACAACACCAGCTCCAGCACCTTTCATAGGTCCTTTCGTAGGACAAATTCAAAGGTGTTACCCACACCCCCAACAGCAACCTGCACCACAGGAACAACCAGTCCCAAACATGCCACCTTATGGACCAAGAGGACCACAAGCACAAGTTTGTCCACCAAATCCTGTGTTTGTTCCTCCAGCGGTGGTTCAGCAGGCACAAAATATGGTCCCTAGGGACCAAATTGCTGACATCGTTAGGGAGATGTGTGGACCAATGGCTGGAGGGGTCCAAACTCCTGTTTACAGAAAACCATACCCAGAATAGGTAGATAGGGTACATGAATACCCAAGAGGTTTCAAGATACCAGATTTCGCCCTTTTTTATGGGAATGGAAACCAGTCAACAGTAGAGCACATTGCTAGGTTCGCTGCTCAATGCGGTGAGTTCACTAACAATGATTATATGAAGCTGGGACTGTTCCCAAATTCTCTAACTGGGGGAGCATTTGTATGGTACATTAACCTTACACCTGGCTCAATCCAAACTTGGCAACAAATGGAAGAGGCATTTCATGCCCAATTCTTCCAATCGGAGCGAGAGGTTTCCATGGCAGACTTGGCAAGGTTGAGTCAAAGGCCTGAAGAAAAGGCTACTCAGTTTATTGCCAAATTTAAAAGGGCTCGAAATAAATGTAGAGTCATTTTGCCAAAGCCAGAATTCGTAAGATTGGCTCAAAATGGCTTAGAATTTAGGCTTCGAAAGAAGTTTGACTCAACAGAGTTCAGGGACTTAGTGAAACTGACTTACAAAGTATCTAGATATGAAGCATTACTAGAAGAGGAGCAAGATCGAAATAATGCATCATATAAGACATACTACAAAGATCCTAACTATGAGATTGATGTAGCAGAGATTGTGGGGAAAGAGCCTGTGATCTGTGAATCATTAATTCATAAGGACATGACAATTGACCAGCAATTTAAAAAGAAAAATCACCACAAGAAATACTCTTTCGATTTAACTAAGGTAGATGACATCTTTGATCATTTGCTTGCGGCCAACTTCCTTAAGTTACCAAAAGGGGTTAAAATCCCATCTCTTGATGAACTTAAAAGGAAAGTATATTGTAAATGGCATAATTCTTGGTCTCACTCGACTAAAAACTGTGTTGTTTTTTGAGACAAGATCCAAGAACAAATTCGAAAAGGGAGTTTGAAATTCCCAGCCAAAGTTGAAAAGGCCATGGGGATCAACAGTAATCCATTCCAGAAATTGGAGAGGTGGCAGCCAATGTCATTATGCCAGATTTTTAGGACCTGTCTTTGAACGAATTGGAAGAAGTCAATGTACAAATGCATGTGGCCAACCAGACAGCAATCCAAAAAGACACTAGAAATCTACCAACTATTGGACAAGGTTTCTCACACCAGAGGGAAGACTCTGAGGAAGAAGCATTGGATGACGATTCCTTAGAAGCAGTTGTAATGTAGAGGATGTGTCCTAGGTGTAAACTAAGATACAAATGGTTGAAAGGACTCCCGACTGATGGGAAGCAGTACTACAAGGATGTGCAGAGACGTCCTAAACCAACAAATGCTTACAATAAAAGGCCATATCCATCTGGCGTCAGGCAGCAGCCATTGAGGATTGAACCAACAGTTGACAGGATGCATTTCAAAGGCAAGAAGCCTTTACATGAATCCAGGCCAGCTAATTATTACAAAATGAAGAGCAATCATTCTGGGAGGAGATTGGAGAGAAGTCCAGTTTATGGGATTAAAACCAAAGATTGGTCCCCTAAACTAGCCTCACGCAAGACAGAAAGTGGACATCTTTATCGAATGCCGGAGTTAGGCCCAAAGCATGAAGTCAGGACCAAGCAGTGGCCTTCGCGGCTAGCTTCGAGGAAGGCTTCGAAGGAAGAAGGAAGTAGTTCCACGACAGGGTCAGTAAGTTCGTGGGTACCTAGGGTCCCAGACTGGTTTGTAATGCAGAACAAACCTAGGGAGGTGTCTACCCAGAGAGAGGTTGTTGGAAACCAAGGTAGGATGGTCAGACCTCCTTTGGTGGCTCCGAACAATTGGGTCTTGCTTAAGCACCCAAAAACAAAGGAACCAAATATGGTCCCTGTGATTTCTAGATCACAAAGGAGAAAAATTCAGCGTAGATACACTCAGTACCAACGAGACCTGAAAGAAAATGGAGAGAATTCTTTATTGGCACAGACAGAAGAAAAGAAGAATCCAAAGTCAAACCCTACTCCAAAACCAACTCTACAAGGCAAAATGGGTTGCAATAGAGAACAGTTGGCCAAAGTTCATTTTGAACTAAGAGCCAGGGAGAAGTCCAGTTTAGCGGGATTAGAGAAAGCACTGATGGAAAGTAACAGCGAGCCAAAGACGGAAGTTGGCTTAAGCCAAAAGAAAGAAATGGTTGAGGAAGAAATGTTCGAAACCTTCATGGCTGAACAAACGTTTCTGGTTAAAAAACCAGTCATGACAGACCATTCAAAGGATGAAGTACTAGAAAGCGGCATGGAGGATGCTTCTGGAATGACTGAACAAGGTGGCCAAAAAGAGAAGCAGACACAGCCAGCCATCCAATTTGGCTCAGTGTCAGTGAACGTGGTACACATACTACCGCATGAATTCCAAGTTAGAGATTAGAATCAAGAGGGGCAAGAAATTGACCCAATTCCAATCTCTAGTGAAGACTTACAAGTAAGTATGGTACAAGATAATTCCGGAATGGTTACCCCAATGGAAACTGAGTATGAGAGTGAAGAAGTGGTAAGTATTAACCTCTCGTATCTTTTTGAATATCCCTCGAATTTTATGACACAGCATGTTAAGCCTTTGTATATTAAGGCCTTCTTCGATGGGATACAGTTGAACTAAGTCTTAGTGGATAATGGGGCAGCAGTGAACTTACTATCGAAATCTTCCTTGAAGAAATTAGGGAAAAAGAATCCCAAGTTAATCCCAACCAGTACAACCATTGCTGGTTTTGCTGGGGACAAATAGATGGCCCATGGAATTCTACCTATCAACCTGAGTATGGGAACCAGGGACTGCATGACGGCGTTTTTTGTCATCAACAGCAATACGAAGTACAATGCTTTACTTGGAAGAGATTGGATCCACACTAACAAATGTGTGTCTTCCTCTTTGCATCAGAAAATGATAATGGCTCTAGGCAATGGGGAAACAGAAGAAATTGATGCAGATCCCCAACCTTTCATAGCCTACGCAGACTTCGCAGAAGCCAAATTGTATATTGAGGGAGTGACACCGCTTAGTATACTGATTAAATCTGATGGCTCAGCCGAAGTAACGGCTGATGAGGAAGTGACACAAGCACTTAGTCCAGGAAAGTGCTGATGAAGAGGTGGTCGTTAAAGATGACAATGATGTCTGGTTATAGGCAGCAAGATGAAGCACCAGAAGCCAAGTCTTTGGCTTTAATTAAGTTTTCAATATTGGATGTAAAGTCAATAGTCCAGAAAGTGCAGGAGCAAGAGAAAGAAGTCATGATAATTGGCTACAAGCAGGAGCAGCAACAAGCCAGTGTTTTGACCCTTGATAAATACTGTGCATTGGACATAGAAACAAAAGTCTAAGAAATACAGGAAGAAGAAGCCTTATGGACAGACTTCGTCTATGAGGAGGAGGGTAAAAAGGTTGAATCAAAGAACCTGGGAGCAGAACGCAGCAAGGAGATTGCTTCGAAGCCAGAAGGAATCAAAGAAGGAGCTCCAGTAAGTGCTCAGATACAAGACCCCTTAGAAGAAATAAATTTAGGGGAAGGTTTTGTACAACAACCCATTTATATAAGTGCTTGGTTGAATACTCTTGACAGGAACCAGTTGGTTGGTCATTCTGAGGAGATATAAAGATTGTTTCGCATGGTCTTATAATGAACTACCAGGATTGGATAGGTCATTAGTGGAACATAGGCTCCCTATGAAGCCTAACTTCAAGCCATACAAACAAAAACCAAGAAGAATGGGTCCAGAAGTGATCAAAAAAGTTAAGAAAGAAATTCTTAGACTACTCAAGGCAGGCTTTATCAGGACAGCCAGGTATGTTGAATGGCTATCTAATATTGTTCATGTAGTTAAGAAGAATGGCAAAATGAGGGTATGCATCGATTTTAGAAACCTAAATCTAGCAACTCCAAAAGATGAATATCCTATGCCTATAGTAGATTTGCTGGTGGACAGTTCAGCAGGGCATCAAATTTTATCAATGATGGATGGGCACTCTGGTTACAACCAAATCTGCATTGCGGAGGAGGACGTTTACAAGACAGCATTCAAATGTCCTGGGAATATTGGGACCTTCGAATGGGTTAAAATGCCATTTGGCCTAAAAAATGCTGGGGCTACATATCAGAGGGCTATGAACACTATCTTTTATGACCTTATTGGAGGGTATTTAGAGTGTTATATTGATGACATTGTAGTTAAATCGCAATCCATGGTGGAACATCTGTTTCACTTAGAAGCAGCATTTGAAAGAATGAGAAAGTTCAAATTGAAGCTTAATCCTCTTAAGTATGCTTTTGGCGTATCATCTGGAAACTTCTTGGGCTATGTAGTACACACGACAGGAATACAGATTGACCAGAATAAAGCCAAAGCCATCATCGAAGCCAGACCTCCATCAAGTGAGAAAGAATTACAAAAGTTCCTTGGACAGGTTAATTTTCTTCGATGATTCATTTCTAACACTGCAGGGAAAACTAAAGTATTTTCTTCCTTATTAAGGCTGAAAGATGAAGAGGAATTTGTATGGACAGCGGAACACCAAAGTGCTTTCGAAGGAATCAAAGCCTACTTGGCCAACCCTCCAATACTGATGCCACCAAATGGTGTTAAGCCTTTGAAGTTGTATATAACTGCAACAGAAGATTCATTGGGAGCTTTCTTAGCCCAAGACAATGAAAAAGGCAAGGAGCAAGCTGTTTATTACCTTAGTAGGTTTTTAAATTCTTGTGAATGTAAATATTCAGCTGTAGAAAAGCTTTGCCTTGCGCTGTATTTTGCTGCAATGAAATTAAGATATTACCTTTTGCCTACAACTGTCTTGGTAATTGCAACCACAGATTTGGTTAAATATATGTTATCTAGACCTATGTTAAGGGGAAGAATTGGCAAATGGGTATTAGCCTTGTCAGAATTTCATTTAGAATATGTTCCCCAAAAGGCAGTGAAAGGACAAGTTTTAGCCAATTTTTTTGCAGACCATCCATCTCAAACAGAGAGCCAAGAGATAATGGAACTTGGTATGGCTAGTGTCGAGCCGTGGCAAATGTGGTTCGATGGATCGAAAGCCAATGGCCTAACTGGAATTGGTATAGTGATTAAGTCACCACAAGGAATAGAAACCACACATGGTTTCAGAGTGGATGAAACTACTTGTTCTAATAATCAAGCTGAATATGAAGTCTTGATAGTGGGATTGGAAATTCTTATTGGATTACAAGTACATGCAGTTGACATATTTGAGATTCTCAATTGGTGGTTAATCAAGTGAAAGGGATTTTCAAATGTTAAAGTATAAGCATGCTGCCATATTATGTTGTTGCATTACATCTGCTTTCTCAATTTCAAATAGCAAATATAACTTATGTCCTAAGATTCTTGAATAATAGAGCTAATGATGTGGCTTAGAAAGCATCGAATTTCAAGATGAGGGATAATACTCGAAGGGACATAAACCAAACAACATACCAGAAATCTATACCACCCTTTAATAAAAGGAATGTGGCCCTGGAAGTCAATCATAATAACTTACAGGAACAAGATTGGAGGCATCCAATAATGCAGTACTTGGCCGGTCCATCTTCGAAGGCCAGCAAGAAAATTAAATTGTGATCCATGCAATACATCATATACGGCAATGCTCTCTACAAAAGGGGGAGAGATGGTTTATTGTTGGAATGTTTGGGCCCAAAAGAAGCATTAACAGCTATGGCTGAGGTTCACGAAGGCATCTGTGGTGCTCATCAGCCTGGTGTGAAGATGAGGTGGTTGCTTCGAAGGCATTCCTACTATTGGCCAACTATCCTTAAAGATTGCATAAAGTATGTAAAAGGTTGCCAGGCATGTCAAAAGTATGGCACAATAAGGCATGTGCCCATAACTGACCTGCATGCAGTGGTAAAGCCTTGGCCATTCAGAGGATGGGCCATGGATATGATGGGAAAAATACACCCACCCTCTTCGAAGCATCATTGTTTCATTTTAGTAGCCACTGATTATTTCACTAAGTGGGTCGAAGCTAAGCCATACAAGGCTGTAGACCAGATGAGGTCATTGGATTCATCAAGGATTTAATCCATAGATTTGGCATCCCACAAACTATAACTGTTGATAATGGGACTGTGTTCGATGGGAAAATGGTGAAGTCCTTTGTAGCAGAGTTTGGAATTAGCCTTGTTAACTCTACCCCCTATTATGCACAAGCCAATGGTCAAGCTGAGTCATCCAATAAGTCCTTGAAGAAAGGAATACAACAGGTTGTGGAAGACAATCCTAGGGATTGGCATAACTTGTTGTTGGATGTATTGTGGGCTTATAGAACTTTCCCAAGGTCAAGCACAGGAGTTACTCCTTATGCCTTGGTGTATGGGCATGATGCAGTGTTACTTGTGGAAATTAATGTTAAATCTTTGAGGGTAAGATGTCAAGACCAGCTAAATCCTGAACAATACCATCAGAGTATGTGTTTGGAATTAGAAGGCATAGATGAAGCCAGGATTCTGGCATTAAATAGTATTCTCTTGCAAAAGAAGAAAACAGCTAAAAATTACAATAAGAAAGTCAAATACATTAGCTTTGATGAAAGTGATTTGGTATGGAAGACAATACTCCCAATAGGAATTAAAAGCCATAAGTTTGGTAAATGGTCACCTAACTGGGAAGGATTGTATCAAATTCATAGAGTCCTGCTTTTTGGGACATACCATTTGAGAAATTTGAATGGATACATACATCCCAAAAAGATCAATGGCAGATATTTGAAACCTTATTTTCCAACTATTTGGGAAACACAAGGTGTAGAATAAATGTCAAGCAAAAGAACACCAGAGTACTCAAATGATAAATCAGAATTTGTTTTTCTTCATAAAGAGTTAAATACGTTCTGCCACAAATTGGTCTAGAAATCATTACAATGCTTTAATTGTTCTTTTACAACAGACTTCCAGTTCTTAAATGAAAAAACCAACTGAATGGTTGTGGTCATTTCTTGCTTTCGATCGGCCAATCCTTGGTTGGTGATCTGCAGTTTGGTGTCAGTTTGAATTAAGGCTTGATTCACTGCAGACAACACCTCCTCAAGTTGAGCTTTCCTCTCCAGTAGTTGAGTTCAAAAATGGGAGACAGAGGAATGTTGTTCCTTCAGCACTGAGACTTCAGAATGTACTGTGGAAACAAAGCTCTGATCCCTCGCTAATTTCTCCTCTGCAGCCTTGGTAGTATGACATATGTTGATATAGAAGTCGATAGTAGCTGCTGCCTGAGATAGATGACTTGAGACAGTCATGCTGGATTGCTCGACAACTTTGCAGCACTGCAGGAAGCCATTTCTTATTTTAGGCCTTTGTAAAGCCTCGAAAGGAATCCTTGAAAAAGATATCAGTAGTTCCAGATAGCTGTCTAAATCCATCAGAGGTGCAAAAGGCTTCCTACTGGAGGATGATGAGCTCTCAAGGATTTTTAACAAGGAGTCAGCTAGAACCAACGGCTCAGCCTCATCATTAGTTATTGGAGAGGTAAGGGGTATGTCGAAGAGACTAGCTAGTCTTGCTTCGAAGACATCTACTTCGTCCATGGACATGAGGGGTGCAGAATGAGTAGTAGTAGAAGACACAGAGGACTGCATGGGGATAGGAGAAATGGATGGAACATCTTCGGCAGTCTCTATGGTCCTAGCCATCAATATGTCAAGGGAAGAAGGGCTGGAAGTAGATAAAGGTAATAAACCATGGGTTGGAGAGCCACCAGCACCCTCCTCTGGGGAATCAACTATCATCTGAGATAGAGTAACAGTTGGAATTTCCTTAGGGGGAGGGGAAAGAGCAAGGCTCGGAAAAGAATCGAATAGAGGTAGATCCAAAGATAAGAAAGGGAAGTATGGATTCAATCCAAAGGGAAAAGACGCAGGAATGTTTGGCCTCAAAGGGGGTACATGAAATGTAGGCCTAGGAAGTGGGAGTATTATTTGAATGGTCTTCACATTTTGCATCTGATCAACCTCAATTGAAACTGAGGGAGTTTTCATTGGGAGAATAAGCTTAGGAGTTGTTATTGCAAAAGAAGAGAAGGACAAAGTGATGTCAAGGCTCAATACCCAAAAGATTAACAAGGAAAAACAATAGAGACTTTAAAGAAGTTACTTGTTTCAGAAGTGACAGTAGCAGTAGAAGAGCTTCGAAGAGAGTAGTGCTTAGCAATGTGTTGTCTGCTTACAGCATCCCTTTGAAGTGCATCAGCAGCAGCAGCTTCATCTCTTAAGAATTGCTGCTGCCGTCTCTTCTCAACTCTCTCAAAGACAATTATGGCCTTGGAGTGCTCTTGTTCCACTACCTTAGCAGCTGCCTCATGTATAGGGTCTTCAACAAATTCAGAAGGAGAGACAGCCATCTTCCTTCTATTTTTTCTTTGTACAGGCATTGAATGTTCTTCCTCAATTTCTTTCTCTCCAATTTGGGATTCAGATTCTTCAAAAGTGAGTTCTTCCACTTTGAAAATTGTCTCATGTGTGGGATCTTGAACCAAGTCAGAAGAAGGGACGGTCACTCTTTTTCTTCTTTTCAGGGAGACTCTTGCTCTTGAGTAAACTCTTCTTCTTCTTCTTCTGTTTACACCTCAAAAACTTCATTTTCAGGCTCAAGTAAAAGCCTCCTTTTCTTTTGTTGCCGTTTGCTTTTGAGGAGATTTAGAGCTTGAATCTTTTGAGGAGAGTTCCCCTGTGAGGCACCTACACCTACACCTCCTTCAAAAAGGAAGAACTAAAGATAAAACTGAAAGTATTATAAAGAAGGTAAAAAGAGAAGAGATGAGGGTATATACCTTTCTTCGAGGTGGCCCGAGTAACTCTAGGAGGAGCTGAAGCAGTAGGAGCAGATTGTGTGGAAGCAGGCACATGAACTGGGATAAAAGTAGCAACTCCAGCTCCTTTGGGCTTGGGCACATCCAACACCGTCAGTAGGTCTTGAGGGGAAATGGCCAGGTGCACTTCCATATTGGTCACCCACCAATTTTGGTATCTCTTCAAAAAGTTACCTTGGGAAAGGAAGGGGATATACTTGAAATCGACCAAGTCCTGTATAAATTTGGAAGTTGCCTCTTCTAGTCTGGACCTTCGAACTTTCACATCCTTTGTGGCAAGACTTAGATTGGTGTTACTACAGAGGGGTATTGGGACCCCCTGAGTGAAGCCAAATTGTCTAGCAAATTGTGCAGAACAATAGGGCTCGGCAATACATTTGTAAGCTCTGGGGTTCATAGTTCCAATGAATAATTCTCTGGGGATTAAAATGGAGGCCCATATATCTTTGTGAATAGGTGAAGCACAGAGCCTGCCACTTAGAAAATTCTTCAACCAAAGTGGGCTAATAGTAATGGGTTCGAAGGGACGAAAGCAGTAGGAAAGAGGAGAAACTGAAAGTTGGTGGAAGAAATAGAAGTAAAAAGCAAAAGTTGAAGGATAAAGAGAAGCATTGGCTAGCCTCATGCCATGAGTAGGAGGGTCTGGTTCAAAAAATTTAAGGCATTTGGATTGTAACTCAGGGAAATAAGCAAAAAGCCAAAGCTGAAGAATCCAAATCGGCCCCCCTTGATTGACATCTAAGGGTTTCTCACAAAAAAAGAGAGCAGGCTCTATATACGTGACCTAGAACGTATGGAGCTAAAGCCACCATCTTCTGTAAAACAAGGGCTTTGGCAAGAGGGACAAATTCAGGCATAATTCTTTGAGAGGAGGTGCAGAAAAGGAACTTGCAAAGCCAATATAATAAGAAAGAGAAGAATTCCCTATCGGTTACAAGACCTTCCCTTCTATTCTCAACCTTGACAAAATCACTATAGAATGAGTTAAGAGAGGGAAGGAAAAAAGAGACTGCTAGGTCAGGATAATCTGGTCCAATGGGAGTTCCAATGGGAGACAATCCTAAAAGATGGCAAATGTCAAGAATAGTAGGGGCCATCATCCCACATCTGAATTGGAAGAAATTAAAAACAGAATTCCCAAAGCATAGAGTAGCAGGAACTAAAAAGGGGTCTTCTGAAATGGTTAACCTGGATAATCGGAGGGCGTCGAGGAGGCAGAGTTCTTGAAGGTCCAGGGTCCTACTAGGAACAACTCGATCATACCATTCTTGTCACTCTGGTCTCACCGTGGGCCAGCATCTGTGGGGGCGGTTCGTTTTCCAATTTCTCCAGTCAAGGCCACCTTCGTGAAGGAGACAATGGTCTTCCAGACGAGGGTATAGAGCTGGAAGCTCAATAGGAATCTCCTTGAATATGGGGCCAAGCACATAGTCTTGTTGCACATGACGACAAGGAATGAAGATGCGTCCGTCAATGGCACTTTTCTCTCCAACTTTGTACTTTTCACATTCTGCATCAATGAGCCTTTTCAGGGTTACAGATGGGCTCACACGTTCTTCAACTGGCACTTTCAATGAGGAGGAGGCCATTGATAGAACACTTCTCAAAAGACGAAGCTGGGAAAGGGAGTAGAAAAAAGTGGGAGACGAATAGAGGTAAAGAGTTTGTATGTTGAGCGAGCAAGTGATTTCAGAATGCGGAATAAAAGGGTTTCAAAAGCCTTTGTATCTGAAAGGCACATCGCGTAAATTCGTTAAGTACTAAAAGTACGAATACGAAGAATTTCCTTCAATATTGATACTCTTGGAGGAAAAAACACATAAGGTTTGAAAAACACATAAGCCCGCTTGAGCGCTAGAATTGCTGCTCGAGCAGCGGACCAAAAATATGGGCAACATAAGGTTTGAAAACCAAACAACCAACTTATTCCAAACACGCTTGATACAACCAAATAGACAAACTCAAGTAAGAATAAGAGGAAATGACAATGAACAACATTCAGAAACCACAAGCCCGAGTTCGGAATATAACAAGAGTTGGGTCAAAACCGGAGTCGCTATATTTGGGATGGCTAGATTAGACTTGATACGGGGCTTTGCCGGATATGGGATGACACATATACTCTTACTATATAATGCCGATCAAGCCTAGCCCGATGTTTGTCAATTTAAGAAAAGCCAAACCCATATATAATCACTGTTCAAAAAAAAAAAAAAACATATATAATATGTCGTCATTGGTTTCATAATGCTGGCGACTACTAGAACATTCGTCACTATGCCATCACCATAACATTTTTCACTTTTGCTTTGCTAACATCATACTAAAAAAATTCTACAAACGATAATTTGAAGCGGAAATTACATAATTAAACTTTTTAAAAAAATAATGGAAGATTATGAAAAAATTTATAATTTTAATTATTAATATTTATGAAGTCTATCATTGATTTGTAATTATTTTTTCAAACTATTACTAATTTGATATTTTTTTTCTAATTTTAAAGATGACCAACTAAAAACATATAATGTCAAAATATTTATATCTATACTATTTTTTAACGACCCAACGTCCAGGCCAGGTTATATGCATCTCGACTAATCTCGGGATCTAAGCAAAGGGCTCTCTCCACGTGGATCGAGTGAATCTTGGGTAGAACCCGCGGACGTGGCCCCAAAGAGTTGATAGCACCTAGTGAAAGTTGAACTTGATAGCACCTAGCAGAATTTGAACTTGAGATCTGAGAGAATACACCCCCCAATGCGGGATTATTTATATCTATACTATACTATCTATCTATCTATCTATCCAAAAGTTTGATGGTTTCTCCTTCTGTTACGTGGCAAATTTGTATATCCTAAGATAAAAAATTATTATTCAAAGGCGGGAGTAAGGTTTAAACCTAAGACCTTAAATTTCATGAAGAACACTCTTACTATTTAGACAACATACATGTTATGATACTAATTTCTTTATTATTTGCTTTTATTCTTACTTATCGGAGTTGCACACGCATCATATGTACCACCCGCTTATTATATAAAGTGAACAACTCGCTTGGTGTCCAAGCCTTAGTTGCAGTGGCGGAGCTAAAGAAGAGCTAGGGGGTCACATGCCCGTCAGTTTTTATTTATTTATTTGTATATATAAAATGTGTCCTCTCACTTATGCTCTTTGGCTAGGGATTTTTTTTGCATTGTTCACAATATGTAGTATATTTGGTACTCTTTGAGCACCATGTTGTGGTCTAAATCAATAATATAGTGTGAAATTTTATGAATGAAACATCGTAACTCATTCATGTTAGGTAGTTGAAAGAGAATAGGTGAATCATGTGTGATTTCTAATATTGGAATCACCATGTTAGCAACACCACATAATATTTTGGAACTATCTAATAATTTCTATTCAAAACACATCTTTATAATCAATAATATCTCTCTAGTATTTTTCTGTCAAATAAAAATTAAAGAACTTTTATAATGATTTGTTCTATAAATGATTTGTTTCTATTTTCTAAAATTAAGAAGTTTAATTTGAAATTTTTTGTGCTAAAATTGCTTACTTACATTACTGTTGTGTGTCAAGTTATTCCACATTATTATAAAATTTTGATTTGTTACTATTAATAATTAATAATTAAATTTTTATACTTAAATTTAGCTTATAAAATTATTATTATTTTATTGTTGATCACCAAAACAAATTAAAATTATAAAGTGTCCTCTCAACTTAATTTCTTACCTCTGCCACTGCTTAGTTGCTTTTTCTAATGTCAAGTGTCGCTTATTTTATTTTTTTTATTTAAAACAAATAAAACAAAGAATTAATTACTTAAAAGTCATATTTACAAATGTTATGGTAGTTCATGTCATATTTAAGATTTTTTGAACAAATAAGTTTTATTTAGTAAAACTGAGAATATTATCAGTTTTTCTAAATTTTTAAAACTAAAAATATTATCAATTTTGCATAGTAATGTTCCAAATAATTGTTTCACTAATTGATAAAAAAAGAAAAAGAAAAAGAAAAAGAAAAAAAAGCATGAAATTAAAAGTTTTTGCCCTTCTACTTATTAGTTTGATTCAACTATCCAATAAAACCAATAATATTAACAGTTTTTTTCCTGTTTTAAAACAGATTACATTGTCAGTTTTTTCATTTTTAAAGTTTTGTTTTTTAAGTTTTGTACATCAATGTTCCATCATCCTGCTCCTTTATAGAAACAAAATTTTTAGTTTTGCACCAAAAAAAAAAAAAATTTGTCTTTTCAAATTAAAAAGAAAAAGCTTTTTTTTATTATGCACACTTTTTTTTTTTTTTTAGTTTTTTCTATTTGAAAGTTGATGTTTTAAAGTTTTGAAAATCAAAATAAATGTTAAATCATCATGTTCCTTTATAGATAATCATAAATGATGAACAATCATTATTTGAACGGCAATTCTTACTATTAAAAATGAAACTTGAAGGTCCAAAAAATCTAAGTTAGGACTTAATGAAATATAAATTCATAAATTAGGACTTGTATGTAAATGTCCCTAAAATAAATAAATAGATGAGAGGACTGTGACTCAAACCTTGAATCTTGAGTTTACTAAACAAGACTGTTACCACTTAAGTAGCACACAATATTGAATAAATATTTTATTTTATTTTTACTTATTTAAATTGCGCATGTATTGTGTGTGCTAATTGCTAGTACCAATATATATCTAATATATTTGAAATATTTTTATATATTTTAACGGGTGACTAGCACACATAATATTCAAATAGTTAAGAATAAAAATAAATAATAAATAAATTAATATTATAATAGGTATGTTGCCAAGAATCTTCTTACTTAAACTCAAGATCTCAAAGTCTTAGGTTCAATCTTTATGCACCTCTTTAGATAACTATTTATTTATTTTAAAATAGAAAAATCTTCCATATGAAAGGAGAGAAAAGCAAAGATTCAGGACACCAACTGAGGCTTTGCTTAATATAATACTACATAGATTTTTCTTTCCCCCTGTAATGGATGTTAATCTATTTGATGGACTTGGCTAGACCAACTAGGAAACGGCTACCGCTATCATCAATCAAATTTGCAAAGGCTTCAAGGATTGAAAAAGGCGCTTGCAGTGGGGTTTTTTTAATGAAATCAAATTACATTAAGGCTGTATTCGTCATTTTTTCAAAAATGACTTACCTTTAAAAATTTTATACATTAATTTTTATAAATTTGACTCTCACTCATAACATTTTCAACACATTTAGTCTTTTTAAAAAAGTATCTTAACTGATTAAAAAATCATAAATGATACTTTATTGAATCAAAATTTCTTTTTTAGACAATAAAATAATTTTGTTTAAAGTGTCAACCAAACGCCAAAAAACAAAAGGAAAAAATACATTTTTTTTTGTGTAAAATTAATTTATAAGAAAAATATTTTCTATGTAAAATATTTTATGTTCGAAATAAACAAAGCCTAAATAAAATATTGACAATATAAATATATATTTTTTTTATGGGTTCTTAATAAGTTCACAGGGGCATGACACCTATCAATACGCAGGTGTCGTCGTGTATGAATCAAAGTAAGTTAAATAAACTAAAAAAAGATTAATAACTTAAAAGCTAAGAGAATAATATTTTAAACTTCCGTTTTTTTATTACCAAAGTTGCATCAAACGAATCTAAGGTTAGTTCTATATATACTCTGAAATTGGTCATTCAAATTGGATGTGTCAAGAAACCAGGATTTCATTTCTGAATTTGGCCAGCCAAGTTTCTTCATATACAGTGACCCAAACACACCACAAAAAAGCAACTGGTGGTTCCATTCAATTGTACTTAAAAAGTAAAAAAATTTTAAAAAATCAATAAATACACAAGAATATGAAAATATACTGAATTGTTATTATTATTATTATTCATATTTTTGATATTTAGTGAATTTTTCACAAATATTATACTTTTTTATTATATTCATATTAAGTGTATCTAAATAAAAAAAAATCTTAAAATATTTAAAAAAATTCACTAAAAAAAATGAAAAATAGAAGATAAAAATTTAATTTTCAAAAAATTGAATTCAGGAAATTTGAAACAAACAAAGTGAATAATATTATATATTTAGAATTCTGTCAAGAAATGTCATTTTGTAGTTCAGATCTGTATATAAACCTTATAATGTTTCAATTAAATTTAAATCACATTTTTTCATTCTTAATAATTTTATTGGCAAATATTCTGGAAGTCTTTGTTCTGAAGTCTTTTGGTTTTTTTGATTTTTTTTTATCAACAAAAGAAAAATATTATTTATTCCATTATATTATTATCTATCTCATATTTTTTTCATTCATTGATTTTAATGATACAACATGTTATGGAAAAAATAATAAGAATATGATAGAGAAAGACAAATCACCTGTAATCCTACTAGAGCGGTATTAATCAAATAATTTTTTACTTTCTACTCTTTAGAAAAAAAATCTGTGTATTAAGTAATGAACTTCTTACTAGTAAGAATGAGAAATCAACTTTGTCTCCATAGTCACCATCAACACCATTTTGATAATTTAATTTGTTTATTTATAAAAACAATTAGACTGATATATTAATTGCAGTCATATTGTTTTCACTATATTTTTTTTCGAAACATTAGCGGTCTATTTTTAAACTCATATGTGCAATCTTTTTTTTTTCTTTTTTCTTTTTTTAAAGAAGAAGAAGAAGAAGATTGATAGAATAATATGATTATAACTATCGTATCAAATTATATTTTTATTAATGATCTGCACACAGTAACTTACAAAATAAACGAATTAAATCATTAAAATTAAATACGTGTGCCCCCACGAGCCCAACTAGACCGTCAGAATTAGAGAGAATTTGGGTTATAATAATAAAAAATAAAAGAATTGCTAATAATAATAAAAACAACCATGGGTCTGTTTGGGACATCTTATTATAAGCCAAAAGTTTATCATTAGAAAGCAGAAATTAAAAGTATCCTCCTCTGATTCTCAGATGATCATCTCATTTTAATTATTTATGTATAATAAGTTATAAATAGAAATTGCACCACAAAATTTAACAAAAACGTCCAAACTAAAAATTAAGCTATAAATAACTTATTTAAATTGTACCAAATAGACCAATGATTGGTGGAATGCGGCCCAAACCACTGATCTTTTCCATGAAGCTTTAACAAGTGGCATAATGGTAGATGTAGAAGATTAGGAAGCACAAAAGAGAGGACAGCAATGTGAAATGAGAGATGTGCATGAAAGGGATTTCTCTCCAAACATTTCCGTATGTTGTGGGGTCACCCTGAATTTTGTTTGCATATGGAGGGGGAGAGAGAATGGGAAAGAGAGAGAAGTTTCAAACATAACTCACATGTAGTGGGGGAGCTACTTTAGTTACAAAAGAGAAGATTGTGTTTAGAATGACTTCAAGGTGGATTTACTAGGCACCCTTGTGTTTTAGTTACAAAAGACAAGATTCTAGGAGACTTTGAAGGTGGGGAATGGAAAGAGATGGGCACCCTTGTGTTTTAAGGTTCCTAGTCCCTGAGTGGGTTCCACAGCCTACAGTCACGGGCTTAATTAGTCAAGTCCCTCCCTTCATTATGAATAAAATGACTTCAAGGTGGATTGACTAGAATGAATTCAAGGTGGATTGACTAGGCACACTTGTGGTTGGGTGAAAATTGTGAACTTCGAGACTTTGAATTGAGCATAATCCATCACTAAATTTATTATTAAGAACAGTGAAAGACTATATGTACCATATGTAACCCATAACTATAAAGAAAAATTATATGATTTTATACTTTTTAAATCATAACCAAAATAAAAATAAAAATAAAAAGTCATAGCCAAACACAAAAAAATCATAACTAAATATCTCAAAATAATGTCATAACTAAAGAAAAAATTAGTCATAACTAAATAAGAAAATTGTGTAACTAAGGGTGCATATGGTATAGTCACGTGTATAATAGAATTCTCCTTAAGAACTAAGATTGAAAAATTGCATAGATTATTGCATACATAAAATTTAAATCTTAATAGGGTTACATTTACTTTGTATTCTTGAGATATGCATTTTGTGTCATTTTAGTTTTAAGTTTGATACCTTCCAAAATCAGTTACAAAATTAGAGATGTTTTAGGAATAAAATAAAGCCTAACCACCATCTTCACCCTCCCTCCTAGTGAGAATCTCCATCATCGCCACGAATCACCACCGATAACTATCATCACCAAAACCGCTACATATCCCATCATTAAGAGTCACTACCACTATCAAACCGCCCATTTTCCACAACCAATAGTGCTACTACAAAGACCAAATGAGAGGAGGAATAGATGGTGTGTAGATGTCAAAAATGCCTGAGGTGTTTAGATAAAGATATTCAAATTTCCTTGATTCAGTCACTAATTTTGGACAATATCATATTTCTGAATCACATAAAGACACATTTTTTGTATTTTGAAGGGCCAAATTAACCCAAGAAGCTTGTGAATTAAAACGACACGAAACATATTTTATCAGTTTATGACTATTTTACTTTATATTAAAATGGACACTCAGGTCATAAATCTATTTTTTAATCTTTTTGGGGTCCAAGCTCTAATCTCTTTAGGTCAAAATGACACAATTTGTCTAAAATGATAATTATTTGTTGAAATCAGCCTATCTGTCTATCTCTTTTTTTTTTTAATCAGCAAAGAAAATAAACTTTATTGATGAAAAGGAAAAAACTAATAAGAGTTGGTGACGAACCAACCACAAACACCCAAAAACCACCTCACCAGACAAACCAAAACTGGAAAACAAAAATACAACACCAAAAAGAACTAGCAACACTAACCCAACTTCACCACATCTACACTTCTGAACTGAATAGCAGCAAAACATGCTTAACCACCAACTCCCAAACCTCACATCACAACAAATTCACCAGCAGCGCAAGCACATTATAGTCCATCCCATCAACAGCACTCAATAAAAAAAATATTCAGCTCATTATCAGCACATTATCAGCATCATCTCGAAATTCAGCTCCCCAGCGCAAGCTCATTATCAGCATCAACTCCATATTTAGCTCCCCAGTATATCAAACAACAAAATAGCAAACCATATAGTTCCCCTAACAACCAGCAGCCACACAGCATCACCATTCAGCAGACCTGAGCACCAGCATCAGACCTGGGCTTATATGGTGAGCACCCCCTCCCTTGCACCACATAGCACCATTCAGCAGACCTCAAAGCAACAACGTATAGCAGTATGACCTACAGCAGCATACAGCAGCATACAACGTCAACCTTGAACACCATTTAGTAGACCAAAGAGCAAACCCGAGCAGCAGAGCCAACCAACAGAGCAGACCAATCAACACCGCAGACCAAGAGACTAACCATCGCAGCAGACCAACAACCGACCAACATTGCAGACCATCCACCCAACCATCATGGCAGACCAAACAACACTAACACTTAGGACCGAGTTGCACCCCAGGAATAAACTGCATTGACATTAGAGCTCTGCTACACCCTTGGAAAAACAGCCAACTGAAGGGTGGCTGAGAAGATGAATGTTGTTGACCAAATCATGAACGGAATATGCAGAATTCAGATAATGATATTTAGCCCACATAGCAACCTTGATCTTGATCGCCTCCTGCAAAGATTGCAGCTTAGAAGCAGGTATAGCCCCCTGAAACTTACATTCATTCCGACATTTCCAAATGGCCCACAAAATAGCAGGAGGTAGAGACAACCACAACTTCCTACCTATCTTCAAGAACCTGAAACTAGACCACCAGATTAGAAGACCTTCAACCGACCCAGGCATCACCCAAGACAATCCCCACCAACCGACCAACTTAGCCCAGATTTTCCAAACTACGGGACAAAACATAAGCACGTGATCAAGAGTTTCAACTGCAGAATTACAGAAAACGCAGGAAACACTAGCATTAGCACCTAACACATCAATCATTTGCAAGTAAGCAGCCGATTTAATCCTGTCCTTCCAAGCTAGCCAAGCGAAGAATTGAGTCTTAGGAGGAGAGAAAGAACTCCAGATAAAGGGAGGGACAGCATACACAACTTGATTTGTAGGCTTATTGTACACAGATGCAACAGAAAACTGATCTGCTGAAGATGGAGACCAACAAAGCCAATCACCAAAGCTATTTACAGGAAGCGGAACTACATCAAGGATAGACTTAAACCTGGCCACGTCTACCTCCTCCCAAGCCCGTAAAGGCCTTCGGAATGAAAACACCCACTCACCAACACTGCATCTTCTGTCAAACACCATTTTCGGGTGGAATAGGGAAGACCACCCTTGCCAAATATGTCTATCTGTCTATCTCTTGAAAATACCTAGTTTCTTTATCTGTTAAAATTCACCAACCCTATTTTCCTATCTGTTGAAATTCACCAAATTACATATCTATTGAAATGTGATACATGTTACTCATTCAACCCTATTTTCTGGCAAATTTTCCAGCATGTTCTTATCACTAAATAAAATTTTACCTTAAATCTAATACCTTACCCCCTCTTTAAATTGAATTTTTTTTATCAATTTTCTCTAATAAAAGGTGTCCCGTATAAAATGTAAATTTATATTGAGAGCTTCTTATCGCACATATTTGGATAATTTTATGCTTGAGATAATGCAACTTATCTTACTTTATCCTGTCCCCTAACCAAACATGACTCGGGTTGATTTGCATTTTTCCGGGAAAATATCAAGGGACCAGACAAAAGAAGATAATGCAATTGCCAAGGCTACTCACAGTTGTAACAAAACAACCAAGAAATAGCAGAAATTCTAAATAGGAAATTTCCCGGAAACGCATTTCTTGGAAAATCTGGCAGATTCGTTGTATGAGAAATATTAAGCCTTTAATCATCTTACCCTTTTTTTAATACAAAATTAAACAAATAGTGTACTAACAAATTTTATTTATAAATTTTGAATTATTGCATGTAGGTTTCATTTGTTTCGATACAAAATAATTTTTGACAAAAATAATATATATATATATATATATATATTTTTGTGTTTGGTTGACAAAATATTTTATAAAACATATAATAATGATAATGAACCAATTGTAGCTAAAAATTTAAGGAGAAATTACAAATCAGTGCACCTTATGATTTTAATTATTAATATTTATAAAATTTATCATTAATTTCTAATTATTTTTTGCAACTCTCAGATTTCCTTAACAAGAAAATAATAAAATAATGATTGAAATTGGTCAAGCGTTGACCAAGATGATCTAAAAAAAGACTCGCGAACTTTTGGAAACGTAATTCATTTTTTGGACAAATTAATTTTTGTTGGTGAAAATATCGGAAGAATTATATTTTATTGATAAATAATGCAAAGAAAATGAGATACAAATAAATCAGGCTGAGATATGGATATCTTGTTTTCTTTAAGGAGACCGAACCCACTGCGGTAGAAAAAACCTAAATATCGATGCAGCAGTCACACAGCTATGACTTGTCTCCTCCATAATACAATAACTCGACCACTTGTCGTATGGTTCAGACCAACTCGGCACAAGATGGTAAACCCAAAGCTCCACCAAGAAAAACACCCTCCTTTGGCTTGTAATCTCTCAAGAATAAAAAATAGTTGGTGTAGAAAAGAGTAGATGAGAGGAACTATTTATAAGCACCTTACAATTTACACCAAAAATAATAATGACCATTAAACAAGAAAAAATGAAAAGTCTCCAAATATTAACTCACCATTGAGTTCATGAACTCCAATTAATCTTCATTCATGAACAAGACAAAAGGTCACCAAAACAATGAATCTCTATTCATGAATAAGATGAGATTCATGAACAAGACAAAAGAAGATTCATGAACGAAATATATAAATAAATAAATAAAAGATATTAAAATGATCCAACAATTTTTTTAATAAATATAAAAAAATATTTTAACAATGAAATAATTTAAAAAATGAATTACATTTTCATTTTTTTTTAAAATCATTATTTCTTTTTTAAAAATATATTTTTAATAAATATAACCAATCTAATAAATATATAAAAAAAAAAACTATTTAAAAAAATTATTTCTACCCTCCCAAAAAATAAAATTATATAAAACTAATGTGTTTTTAATTATTTTTCACCAAATTAATTTTTACTTTCTTAGGAAAATTTTTTTTGAAGATAGACTTTGAAAACTAAACCAAACAAAACTTTATAACCAAGAAAGTGTCAACATTATTCATTAAAAAAAATGTCACTATATTTTAAACAACATACAAGTTGATCAACACAAAATAAGTTGTATGACAATATTGCCCTTGAAATTGACCATTTACAAATGAAACATCTTTAATTGTCATTGTTTGAAATAAGATTCATAATTCAGAGTTAAATGTATCATAACTGAAAAGTTATATATGAAAGTGACACAAGTTCCAAACTACAGACTGTTAGCGTAATTCACCCAAAATAAAAATATTTTACTTTCAAACAAACAAAACCATAGTGTTTGGTTTACTAAAATAAATATAGAATGAAATTATTATTCTATCATAGGTTCATTATTACTTTTATTTTTCTAAAAATATTATGAAAAACACATTGTAAATAAAATAATCATTCACTAGTGTACTAAAATGATCATTTCTTATAAATATTAAGAAATAATTATTTCATTTCATTCAATATCCATTCTAAGGAATCAAACACTACTTTAAAATAAACAGAACGCATGTATTATGTTAAAAGAAATAAAAATAAAAATAAAAAACAAATAAATTAATCAACTTGATTAGCAAGCATACTATTAGAAAAACGTAAACCAACTAGCCATAACTTGGTCACTACAACTCTTTTAAAGGCTTAATTCTAAGGGAGAGATCATGAAAATTTGAGGCAAACACTTGGTGCCTTGTAAGGCTTAGTCCTGAGGCCTTAAGTGGGAGCTGAATTAATAAGCAAACATTTGATGTTTTATAAGGATGAGGAGGTTAACTCTAATTGTGCTAATTTAATAACTAACAATTGACTTTTGTCGATTAAAAAAAAAAATACTATTATAAAAACGTTATTGTTAATCAGATTTTATCATAATGTGATAATAAAATTTATCCATACACTATAATGTTTAATTTTGAGAATAAATTGAATCCCACAGTCGAAACTTCAATTTGTAGAGCATGAAGATTTTTATAGATAAATACAATATTTTTACGTCTATATAAAATTACGAAATTAACTACAATTTGTTAAAACACCTATTACTTCCTTGATGTTCTTCACTAGTATCCATTGTTGATGGAGCTTGAGATTTTACATTTCCTCAAAATTACCCATTTGAGAAAAAGAGCGAGCTTGTTCACAGTGATGGAGTCGTTGTGGTAGCTTGAAATGATCTTTGCCGAAAACAATCCAATGATATTTGCGGCGGTGAGATCTCCATTGTCACCGACAAAGACAATTGAGCTTCAGAGTTTGCCGAAGCCCCTAAAAATAAATCTCAGAAAACAAATTTTCACTGGTCAAATGACATTTCTTTCTTTTTTTCTTATTTTTTTTATCATTAAAAAAAATATATTGATAAAAATCAAAGTACAAGAAGTGCACATAATTGGAGACCCTAAAAATAATTCCAAGAACAAATTCCCACAAGTCAAATGACATTTCTTCTTCTTCTTTTTTTTTTTAAATCCAAAAAATAAAATTATATTCATGTAATACATAGTACAAGCAGAACGTACAATCATATCAATCAATATAATTAGTGGTATAAAAACAAGAGGGAAAAAATCATATAATACAAAATTTTGGTAGCGTTTGGTAAAGTTTTATAAATATAATTTGAGAATAGAGTTGTATTTTGAGTTTGTAAGTTTTTAAATTATGATTTTAGTGTGAAAAATTTGTTTGGCTATGAGTTTTGAAAAGAGTTTTGTAGCGATCCCGGTTTCGATCCTTCTTTCATGTTTTGCCACTTCGACTAGGCCGGTCGGGGATCGAGCTGCCTAGTCAGCTCGCGGGGGTCCAGGGGGCAGCGCCTCTTGGTGGGTTTGAAGGCAGCGCCTGGTGGGGTCGAGGGCAGCCCCCCCGAAGCAAAAATGCAAAATGCATTCAAAGTTGCTTGTCCGCCCGAGCTGCCGTTTATGCACTCGAGCAGAGAATGTTTGGTTTCAAAAGTTTGACATGTCTACAAAAGTACTGGGTTAGTATATTTGACGCTCGAGCGGGGCTTTCCACGCTTTAGCAGACCATGTTATATCAATTCGTGAATCTGATATTTTAGATCACTTTTTCAGTCCTCTCTCTCTCTCTAAAACTCTCCAGAATTCCAGATCGGGAGCTTCTCTCTCTAGAAGTCATCTTCTCTCTTTTGATTTCTCCAAATCCGTTGGGATTTAGACCTAAGTTCTGCACCAAAGTTGGTTATCATCTCGAGGGCTTCGTTGTGTGCAGTGAAAATCGAGTTTCGACATCGTTGATTTTGAGGATTTCATCTCATTTCTTCTTCAAAACTTGAGGTAGGGATTTTCTTAGAGTTATATATATGTTTTTTGCAAGATATATATGATTTTCAAAATCATCTTTCGATAGCTTTGAAAATTGATTGTTGATTCAAGAAGTGAGCGATTTTGAAAGTGCGTTTGTCTCTTGTTCTTTTAAAATAATCTTATGGGTTTTGATCTTCGTTGATTGAAGAAAAGATGATTTTGAAAAGTTTTCTTTCAAAATATTTGAGTTGTATAGTTTTGGTGAGAAAACCTAGAATTTGGGGATTTTTTTTTTTAAGAGACTGAAGATCCATGAATGATATTGTTATATTTATTTTGTGTGTCAAAATAAATGAATCTTTGAAAATTTTCTTATTTATATTTATATAAATGATGAATTTCAGGGAATATGAGAATTATTGTTCATATTGGAAATTCTTGTTCAAAATGTTGAAATAGTCTTGAAATGACTAATTGTTGAGGATACGTGAGAAGAGGGAATTGTGTTATTCCTTGGATGATGAATTGAAATAAAAGTATTTATATTCATCTTGTGTTATTGGTATATCAATTCATTTGATTACATTAAATTTTGAAAGTTGATTTGAAAACTTGCATTGAGAAAAGAATGTTAAGAAATAAGTTTTCATGGAATGATTTTGGGGTAAATACATTGGTAAGTCTTGATAGGTGGTGTAGATGATATTGAATAAGTTGGTCTGAGAGTCCGGGGTGAAAGACCGAAAACCCGGGTGGATAGGCGTCGAGCCTTCTGCTTAATACCAGTAAAAATGACAAATTGGTAGCACTTGTATAGTCTACTTGCAGACATCGACCTAGGGATTACCAGAGTCGTATTTACCACTCTTGAAATGAATTGTTAAGTTTTGAAGAATTGAAATTGCACGACATCATTGAACATGAAGATGTAATTTTCTTTCAAAAGGGCATAGCATGGCATGTGCATTTCATCTCTTGAGACTTGTATAAAATGTATATGCTTTGTTAAGGATTTCCTGCTAGGCTTTATGCTCACCCTACGGGATTTTTGTGCAGGAAAAGATGTGGTGATGCTGCCTAACTAGAGGCGAGGAAATATGTGTTGAGAGTACGAGACTCTCATTTTGCTATGACTCTATGTGTAAGCCAAGGGCTATATGTGTGTGGGTTTGAATAACCATTTTGTGTAACCAGGCTCAAGCTTTGGAAACTTGTAAACCCTTGGGGGTATTTATTTGTTTATTTTCTTATTGTTGGATTAATGTATTGTTGCATGAAGAACTATTGTATCATGTAATGTAAGTTCAAAGATTTATATTTGGTTTTCCTTGAAAGAGCCATGATTGTGTATTATCATTGGGGCTAGAAATTTGGAACGTTACAAGTTTGAAATGAATGATGTGACATATGATATTTAATTCAAAAACTTACAACTCATAACCAAACACATAATCCAAAATCTTATTCAAAGCTTATAAAAAAATTTAAAAAAATTCTTGAAATAATTTTTATTTCAAATATAAAAAAAAAAAAAAAAAACTGAACACTATTCCAGTCAATCGGTCGGACGTCCGGGAGGACGATCGGGTTAGCCAATTTTTTCCGGCTGGAAAGATCTATTCAAAAGTGGGTGTAGAATTATAATTTGAAAACTCAAAAAAAATACCACACTGAGATTAATGGGTGAAAATGTGTTTGGAGAGTTTCTCCAAACACAGCCTTAAATTTTACCATTTTAAAGCAAAGGAAATTGTTTAATCATCACAATTTTTGTATAGAATTTAATTTTAAAATGGTTAATTTCTTTTTTATTCTCTAAATTATCATTTTTTTATTTCATTGTTAAACTACCAATTTCATCTATTTAATGCCTAAAGTATTTTATTTGAGTTCATGTGGTCTAATTGAAGACGTTATACATATTGTGGGATATATTTCTTGGATACCAACACGTGGCATGGCGACGCCGACATGTCAGCCGAAGTGTCACATGTCGTGGTAGTTACGCCGAGGTGATCTCGGAGTTGCCGAGGTTATCTCCGAAGATATCGGAATCCGAGATAAGCGGAGAAATGGATAAGAGGCAAGAGTCCTAAAGAGAAGAAAAGATTTAGCCAAGATAGGGATAAAGCTCTTAGGGAGTTTATCTTTATCTCTTGAAGAATCCAAAGTCAGTATTGAATTGGAGTCCATAGAAGTCAGGCTTCTAGTGAGACTAGGATTGAGTAAACTATAAAAGAGAGGCACCCCCATGGGTCTAAGGTACACAATTTTATATTCAAGCTTGTGAGTTTAATACTTGATTATCTTTGAGAAATATACTGACTTGATAGTCGGAGTGCCCCCGGGTGGAAGAGCCACCGCCGGAACCTCTTTCTTTCTGTTACAGGTTACTGAAGCCATCTATTCTGTCTGTGCTCTCCAGCTGACTGCTAAGCGGGCAGTGTGGTCGGAAAATCACCCCCACAATTTGGCGCCGTCTGTGGGAATCTTAGAAGAATAGATGGCCAGTAACGGGGAAAGGGAAAACATTGGGGGCAACACTCCTGCTGGGAGTGGCAGACCAATTGATCTTGATGTTGAAGGAGACAACCATAATACAGAAAATCATGACCAAGGCCACGGAGAAAAAGACGCCGGCCAGGAGGGCGGCGCTTCAAAAAGAACAGACCAAAGTAAGTACTATAACGAAGATAACCTTCAGGTTTGGAGGGATAGGTGCCTACGAAGGGATGAGGAAGTAAAAGACCTGGCAAACAAGCTGGCAGACCTTCAGTCCGTCGTCAACTTCATGATGCAAAACAATGTTATGCAACCACCATACCCCCTGCAAGATACGCCGATGCCAGCAATTAACACCCAGAAGGGAGGAAGAAAAGAAATCCCTGAAGCCCCCCAGCACGAGTGGAAACCGCTCTCACCGACGTCCCAAGGAAGTCGGATGAGAAGAACCAAGACAGGGAGAGTCCCAAAGGACACATCGCATGAGGGATCCAGGACCCAAAGAGCATCGTCATGTTCAAGGGCAAGCACTCTGCTTCGACACAATCCACCACGAGGCCGAAAGCAGTGTGCCAAAAAGATTGAAGTCCAGAGATAGCCGCGCTCCAGGTAGGAGTAAGGAAGACTTAAGGGACTACTTCAAAAGGAAGCAACAGAATGCTGAAGCCGAGGTGACTTCAAAAGTTAAGCCGAGAACACCATTCTCGGTGGAACTCGACAAATTTGAAACACCAAAAAGATTCAGTATGCCGAGGTTCCAAATCTATGATGGTAAGTCAGACCCCAACTTCCATGTTGGACTGTACCTGAACTCAATGGCATTATACAGTGGGAACGAGCCATTACTTTGCAAAGTATTTCCCTCATCTTTTGGGGAAATTGCATCCAATTGGTTCCATAAGCTACCAAAGGGAAGCGTGAAGACATGGGAAGGCCTGGCCGAGATGTTCGTGGCCAGGTTTGTGACGAATAAGCTACAACCCCTGAGGGTCGACGCCCTGATGGCCTTAAGAATTACCAAGGAAGAAAGCCTTAGGGCCTACGCAAAGAGATACTACGAGGTGTTCAATCGAATACCCGAATGCAACCAAGAAGTGGCGGTCGTATCCTTCAAGAACGGCCTTAAAGATGACTGCCCACTACGGAAGTCTTTGGCAAAAACACTGCCAAAAAGCATGGAAGAACTCATGGCAAGAATTGAGAAGTATGCCAGAGCTGAGGAAGATACATCGGGAAACAAAGAGATAAAGCAGGAAAAAGGAAACGGCTCGCCAAAGCGAAGCCGAGGTAACAACTTGCCGACCAAACAAGAAACAGAATTAAGGGGTAAGCAGGCAGTAACGATAGTATTCCGAATCCCTATCCATAAAATCTTGGACCAGATACGAAACCAGGCCTATTTCAGAACTCCAGTACGAACACCAGGGGAATTCATGGGAAAAAACGTTGGTAGGCGTTGTGCTTACCACAATGAAGAAGGGCACCCAACTCAGGGTTGCAGAGCCCTAAAAGCACACTTAGAAGACTTGGTAAGGCAAGGCCATCTGAGGGACCTTATTGACGAAGCAAGAACAAGAGAAGAACAGGCAAGATTGCCGCAAGCACCAGCAGCCCCACCACCTCCAGCACAACAACCACAGGCAGGAGGCCCAAGGGTGGTTAATGTGATTCACTCAAGGGTCAACGAGAATGAAGTCGGAGGAGAGACCCAGAGAGTAAGGCATTTACAGCATGTCTACCAAATAAGGGAAAAAAGACCTCGGCCTGAAAAAAGCCAAGGACCAATGATAGCCTTCACTGAGGCCGACCTAGAGATGGTCCAGCATCCGCATAATGATGCATTGGTAGTATCCCTCCAGGTTGGGGAATACCAAGTAAAACGCATCCTAATAGATCAAGGCAGCTCTTGTGACATAATGTACATCAGATGTTACAAGGAGCTGGGCCTTCATCCCGACGACCTGGAACAAACCAACAATCCTATGGTCGGCTTCAATGGAACACCAACATGGCCACTAGGCGCAGCGAGCGTAGAGGTACAAGCCGGTACTAAGAAGATCAAGACAGAATTTATGGTGATTGACACACCCTCGCCATATAACATCATCTTGGGAAGACTATGGTTGCACGCAATGGGGGCAGTTCCCTCAACATTGTATCAATTACTTCGGTTCCTCACAGAGCATGGAATTGAAGAAGTCAGAGGAGACCAACTACAGGCAAAAAGTTGCTCCATGGCAGCAACAAAGTCCACTTGCAACATTCGAGAGCCAAAGGAGGCAGAGATTGAAGACGAAGACATGGAGGTCCTAGATGATGTCGGCAAAAAGCCAACCGAAAAGAGTGAAGAAACACTAAAGAAAGTCCTAGTCCAGGAGGGCGACGAAGAACGTTTCTTTCTTCTCGGTTCAGGCTTAGACGAGGAAGAGGAAAGAGAACTCGAAAATTTTTTAAGAGCCAACATTGAGGTATTCGCATGGACACCTTATGAAATGCCCGGTATTGACCCCGAGGTCACTTGCCACAGACTGAATGTCGACAGGTCGGCAAAACCTGTGATTCAACGAGCCAGAAGACCAACGTTGATGCACGTCGAAGCAGTAAAAGAGGAAGTAGACAAACTTCTGGAAGCAAGGGCCATCCGAGAAGTTCATTACCCGACATGGCTGTCCAACATAGTAGTAGTGAAAAAGAAGAACGGTAAATGGAGGGTCTGTGTAGACTTCACCAACCTCAACAAAGCCTGCTCCAAAGACAGCTTTCCTCTGCGAAAGATTGACCAACTAGTAGATGCAACTTCAGGGCACGAAAGGATGAGTTTTTTGGATGCATACAGGGGGTACCACCAGATTGCTATGTACCCACCAGACGAGGAGAAGACTGCGTTCATCACCCCTAAAGGCTTATACTGTTACAAGGTAATGCCTTTTGGGTTGAAAAACGCAGGAGCAGCTTACCAAAGGTTAGTAACAAAGATGTTCAAGCACCAAATTAGCAAAACGGTGGAAGTCTACATCGATGATATGGTCGTGAAGACCAAAGAATCTAAGGGACATCTTGCCGACCTAAAAGAGATCTTTGATATAGTTAAAACATACCGGCTCCGACTCAACGCCTCAAAGTGCGCGTTTGGAGTAGGATCAGGTAAGTTTCTAGGGTATCTAGTAACGAGAAAGGGTATAGAGGCCAGCCCCGACCAAATCCGAGCCATCTTAGAGCTGCATAGCCCGACGTCAGCAAAACAGGTTCAGATGCTTACTGGAAGGGCTGCAGCCCTAAACAGATTCATCAGCAGAAGCTCAGATAAATGTAGACCCTTCTTCAATTTGGTGAAAAAAGCCACAGACTTTCTATGGACAGAAGAATGCGAAGCCGCTCTAACCGACCTAAAGAAGTACCTGACCACAGCTCTGGTTCTTTCCAAACCAGAACCATGGGAAGAACTATTTTTGTACTTAGCAGTTTTAGAACACGCAGTAAGTGCAGTACTAATCCTAGAAAAAAAAGGGGAGCAAAAGGCGGTTTACTATGTAAATAAAACCTTGGCAAGCGCAGAAACAAGGTATCTACCACTGGAGAAATTAATGTTGGCCTTAGTAGTGGCTTCAAAAAAGTTAAACCATTATTTTCAGGCGCACAAGATTGTGGTCCTAACAGAGCACCCACTAAAGTCCTTGCTGCAACAAGGAGACTTAACAGGAAGGATAGCAAGATGGGCAGTAGCCCTGGGCCAGTATGACCTGGAGTTCAGGCCAAGACCTGGCAGAATTCACACCTGAGAGAGTCGAACATCAGGCCCCGTTGAGCCGAGATGAGCAGTATCCCAGCAAGCAAGGAGAAACCCAGCCGAAGGCAAAGGAACAAGGAAAGGAAAAACTCAGACCCTGCAGCATATACATCGGCAATTCATTCAGGCTGTTCGTTGATGGAAGTTCAAACCGTCAAGGAGCAGGGGCAGGAGTACTGCTGATATCTCCAGATGGAGAAATAATAGAACAGTCCATCCGTTTGGGTTTCAAAGCCTCAAACAATGAAGCAGAGTATGAAGCATTAATTGCAGGGCTAAAACTGGCAGCAGCGGCAGAAGCAGATGAGGTAATTGTTTTTTGTGATTCACAACTTATTGTTAACCAATCAACAGGAGAATTTGCAGCCAGGAACGAGAGGATGTCGGCATATGCAAAAGAAGTCATTAGATTGGCAGCCCTATTTCGGAACTGTCGATTGCTACAAGTCAGACGAGATGACAACACCCACGCCGACGCATTAGCATACCTGGCAAGTTCAATGCAGACTGGAGAACAAGAACAGTTATGATCGACTATATGTCGGGCCCGAGCATTGAACCAGAGAGCACACAGTAGCAAGCAATGTGTGTGGACATTGGGCTAAGCTGGATGGATGCAATAGTTACGTTCCTGAAAGACGGAAAACTGCCAGAAGATCGTAAGGAGACACATAAAGTCAGATTGAAATCTGCAAGGTTCTGCCTAACAGAAGATGGACATCTCTACAGAAGGTCCTTCACTGGACCTCTTTTAAGGTGCGTACACCCTTCACAGGTAGAAGATTTCTTGTATGAAATACATGAAGGAATTTGTGGAAGCCATGCTGGGGGCAGATCATTAGCCCACAGGGCCATTACCCAGGGGTATTGGTGGCCCTACATGCAAAAGGATGCTGAAGCTTACGTGAAAAAGTGTGAACAATGCCAAAGGTTCGCACCTTTGATACATCAGCCAGCTGCTGACCTAAACCCAGTGTCCAGCCCTTGGCCGTTCGCCCAATGGGGCTTGGATCTGGTTGGGAAACTTCCCCAGGCAACTGGGCAGAGAAAATACTTGTTGGTGGCAACAGATTATTTTACAAAATGGATAGAAGCAGAACCTCTTGCCAAAATCCGAGATGTGGATGTCAAGAACTTTATATGGAGAAACATCATCACCAGATTTGGGATTCCAAGAGCAATAGTTGCCGACAACGGAACACAGTTTGACAGCAAACTCATCAAAAACTTTTGTGCCAAATTTAAGATCAAGAACTACTTTTTAACACCAAGCTTTCCCCAAAGTAATGGCCAAGCAGAAGCATCTAACAAGGTAATTCTGGATGGAATAAAGAAGAGACTGCAGGCAGCGAAAGGAAAGTGGGTAGACGAGTTGCCCAACGTACTTTGGGCATATCGGACTACGCCAAGAAGATCAACAGGGGAATCCCCCTTTGCCATGGCCTATGGCACAGAAGCTGTCATCCCATTGGAGATTGGCATCCTAGGGATCAGGACCCAGGGAGTAGAAAATGGCACTAACGACATAATCTTATCCCGAGATCTGGACCTTTTAGAAGAACGAAGAGAAAAGGCTACAATTCAGCTAGCAGTATATCAGCAACAACTTGCTAGAGCTTACAACAAAAAGGTCAATCCAAGAGATTTTCAAGTCGGCGACCTAGTCTTGAGAAAAGTCGTAGGCAACAAAAAAGATCCCAGAGAGGGCAAGCTTGGCCCAAACTGGGAAGGACCCTACAGAATTACTTCGGTATTAGGCAACGGAGCCTATCGGCTTGAAGATAACGAAGGCAAAGCACTACCAAGACCTTGGAACACTTGTAATTTGAAATTCTTCTATCATTAGATGTGCAAGTATTTTTTGCCGATGTCTCTTAATAAAGTTTTTTCCGAATTCTTTCAACGCATGTGACTGATAAAATTACATACTGATGACATGAATAATGAGAACCCAAGTAGAACTCAGGTTCACATTGGGGGCAGAAAGAAGAAGAATACGATTACTACTTGTTGAAATTTATAGCAATTTGCGAGTTGGTCAAAACCAGACAATGTTTAAAACTGAAATTAGACCGAGATGATGCTTAACTGAAGATAAGCCGAGCTGATTCCTTGCCTCCACTTGTTGAAATTTGTAGCAATTTACAAGTTGGAGTCAAGCTGATTCCTTGCCTCCACTTGTTGAAATTTGTAACAATTTACAAGTTGGAGTCAAGCTGATTCCTTGCCTCCACTTGTTGAAATTTGTAGCAATTTACAAGTTGGAGTCAAGCTGATTCCTTGCCTTCACTTGTTGAAATTTGTAGCAATTTACAAGTTGAAGTCAAGCTGATTCCTTGCCTCCACTTGTTGAAATTTGTAGCAATTTACAAGTTGGAGTCAAGCTGATTCCTTATCTTCACTTGTTGAAATTTGTAGCAATTTACAAGTTGGAGTTAAGCCGAGATTACTGTTTCTCTTCACTTGTTGAAATTTGTAGCAGTTTACAAGTTGGAGTTAAGCCGAGATTACTGTTTCTCTTCACTTGTTGAAATTTGTAGCAATTTACAAGTCGATATGAAGCCGAGGTTATTGCTAAACATTTGCAGCAATGTAACGGTTAAGGTAAAAGCTAACTATATTGTTTAAACACTTGTTGAAATTTGTAGCAATTTACAAAAAGATCATGGAAAAATTTACAGTATATATTAATCTTTGTAAGAAGGCTAGACCGACATCACCGTTTAAACGCTTGAGGAAAAGTTTGGCTAAATTTAAATTGAGTAGTATATGTTTCACACTTATTAGAATTTATGAAAAGTTTGCAGGTCTGTATCTTGCCGAAGTAAAATATTGATTATACCCGAGGTACGTAACCCCGAGAAAATTGCACAAAGGCAGCAGAATATAGAAGGCATACAACCAAGCAGAAGCAAAATCAAAAAGAAATTAAGGAATTGAAGCATCCATAGAAAAACTATTGTTCAAAAGGAAGGCACATCGGCCATAAAAGGAAGTTTACATTGTTTAGAAGACAAAACAAAATATAAAAAGTACAGAAAAAAACATTCAAATTAAGACTCTTCAGCATTAGCAGTTGGAGGGGCTAGGACCTCGGAAGACTCTGGTGGAACCTCCTCGGCAACCTTTTCTACCTCAATCTCGGCGTCAATCTCAGCCAGCGTTTTGTCCAGATTCCTTTCAGCCAATAGAAGGTCGGATGATAGTTGCCCAATGGCACTTTCCTTGGGTGCCTCCCCAACCTCATCACCCTCCTCATCCAAGGTTAAATCCATGATTTGCTCAGTAGGAGGAGGGGACTTGGCTTCAGCAGCATCCTTGGATTTCCTCACCAAGGCTTCATCATCATTATTCTCTTCATCCTCATCCTCAGCATCAGCTTCAGTCTCTGATTCATCTTCAGCCTGACTTGAAGGAGGAAATGGTAAAGGAATGGCATCGGCATTACGAAAGGGCGAGTCAACAAGGAGATCAAGCTTTTTTATCAAGAACATCCAACCAAGGGAGAATCCCCTGTTGCACGCCTGCCTGACTTGAAACTTGTACTCCTCAGTGACGTCGGCCATGCCTTGCGCATAAGCCTTTTCATCAGCTTTTTTGATTTCAGCCTTTTTCGTAGCCAAGGCCTCCTGGAGTTCCTTCTCGGCTTGGGCAGTCTTTTCTTCGGCTTCATTTTTTTACGCCTCGGCAACTTTCTTTATAGCTTCAGCAGCCTCGGCCTGGTCTTCCAATTTTTTCATTTTTGCTAGAAGACCCTTGTTGATCTTCTGAAGCGCAGAATACTCCTTCTGCAAGTCAGTTAACTTCTCCCTGTTCTCAAAAGATTGCATGGAGAAAGAGTGGGCATGCTGAACAGCCTGAAAGAACAAGAAAAACGATAAGTTATTACAGGAGTTATACAAACAAAGAGGAAGAGACAGGTTACCAAGTGAAGACACTTACTTGAACACAGTGTTGCAGCATGAAAGCGTAATTTTCATACTCGCTCATTCCAGCATTCTTTTCCAGATCACTTGGGAGAAGAAGAGCTGTACTAAGGGCAACGCCGACATTAATGTCGTCGACGCTATCAGTAGCCATGACCGGCTTGTCCTCCAGGGTAATCTCGGGCGCCCAGGGGACATTTGGCACTTTGGATTTTGAAGTCGTTGCAGAAGAGGACCTCGGCCTCTTTGACTTTGAAGATTCTGACGGTTGGGTCTCTGCGTTCCTCTTCCCAGCAGAGGGTTGAGATTTGCTGCTTTCAACCAGCTTGGAGATAGGCAGGACATCCTCAATCTCAGCCTCAGTTGCCTTTGCCTTGGGCTGGGCCTTTTTGATTCTTTTGGGCTTCGGTGGAGGCATGGATTGAGCTGGTACAGCATCAGCATCAGTCGGAAGGTCGGCTAAGAGATTTTGAGCAATTGGCTTTGCACGACCCATTTTGGCAGTTTTGACAAGGCGTCGCCGACGCTTTCTTTCTGGAATTGGGATCAAGTATGGGGTCGAAGTAGACGGCAGGTCAACTGGATCCGAAGTGGAACCTTCGTCTGCTCGTAATACGGAAGCAATGGAAGGAGTTGTGGCAGTAGGTGGAGAGAGGCTCTTCTTCTTTTTCTTCGGGACGTCGGGCAAAGTGGATTTATATGTTGGAATGAAATTTAGCAACAAGGGAGCCTTGCGCTTATGGATAGGAAGACCAAGAAGCTTCTTTAAGTCTTTTCCAGGAAAGAAGGATTGACGGAAGTTCTTAGGTGGCTGACAAAGATCTGCAAAACAAGCAAACAGACATTAGAAACAGAACAGAATTTTAAAGACTTAAATAAAAATAACTAAGTGTTGGCACTGGGCTCTTACCCTTGCCCTCTTTAACTGTTCGAGGAAGAGGGTAGAGGTGGACATCTTCGTCTGGGCCAAATTCCCAATTCCCCGAAGCGATAACAAAGTCATCCCCAGCCCCCTTGTTGGAGTCTGGGAGGTCGGCTACAATTTTGAACTCGGTAGATCTCGACTTAAGGTAATAAACAAAGCCCCTTTCCTTCAGGTTGAGTGGGCACATTGTGTAACAGTACTGAAGGTCGGCCAGGGTGATCCTAAGGTTCTCCTGCCTAGCTAAAGCTATAATACCGTTAATCACCCTATAGGAGTTGATAGTAAGTTGCATGGGGTTCAGCTTGTAGAAATGAAGAACTTCACGAAACAGGGGATTAAGTGGAAGCCGAAGTCCACATTCAGTAAAGGCTACTATAGGAAAGGGCATCGTATGGTCTGTGGGCATGATGGTATCATCATCCCCAACTAGCTTAAGGTGAACATCAGCTGGAATAGAGAATTCCTGCCTAAAGTATTCAAGTTTTGTTGGGGTATTTACCCTGTGCCTCCACATACCCATTACGTCGATCTAAACAAAAAAGAATGTGTTTCAAAAGATAGGCGCTTTAGAAGGGTTGCAAGAACCTCGGCAAAGACCTAGGAAAGGACTAATAAGGCTTGTTTCAGATTTCCCTAAAAAATTGAAAGTTCTTACACACAAATCCCAAGCCAAAGAACTATAAAGATCAAGATCAAAGGCACGGATCTGGAACAGATACGAAAAAACAAGAAAACAATGGCAAAGTTTCAAATTCAAGAACAACAGTGGGCTATCAGAAACACAAAGAATACAAGGGGATAGAGGTCAAGAATTATGGCAAGAAAAGTGTTGAAACGGTGAAAATGTTCAAAATATAAGTGAAATCATGAATAGACACATCCAGATAACAGTTCAGCGAATTCAAGGTTTGAACAAAGCAGTAATGGTAAAAGCACATAAGAAAGATTGGGTATAAAGGGAACAGGACCTTACCAGAACAAATGAAGTCGGAAAGAACGACCCCGAGGAATGATAATGATTGCAGGCACGACGAAACGGAGAAAGCTTCGCTAAAGTGAAGGGACAACAAAATCGCAGAACTTCGAGTTAGAACAATGGTGGATTTCAGAAAGTTTAGAGAGAGAGAATGCAAGAAATCAGAGTGCAAAAGGTAAAGAAAGGAAAAGAGAAAGAAAAGTTTTATCAAAAACTTGAAACGGCGGCAAAAATAGGGCATTTATTACGCCTGGAGCAACTCACGCGTTAGACGGCGCAGACGAATAAAAGACAGCTTTCAGGCGCATCACAGACACGCTCCAATGAAAACAAAGCACGTGAAAGGAACGGTTAGATGTGCATGACAGCTCATGCGCGTGATGGAGTATATTTGAATTCTTGTTCTCAGAAGCGAACACATCGGCTTGGAAAAGAATTATCTCGGCCAAACAGTTTCTTAGCCACTATGCAGAAAGAAATATCAATATAGGTTCCATCACCTCAGAATACCGAGGTAATAGAACCTAGGGGGCAGTTGTGGGATATATTTCTTGGATACCAACACGTGGCATGGCGACGCCAACATGTCAGCTGAAGTGTTACATGTCGTGGTAGTTACGCCGAGGTGATCTCGGAGTTGCCGAGGTTATCTCCGAAGATATCGGAATCCGAGATAAGCGGAGAAATGGATAAGAGGCAAGAGTCCTAAAGAGAAGAAAAGATTTAGCCAAGATAAGGATAAAGCTCTTAGGGAGTTTATCTTTATCTCTCGAAGAATCCAAAGTCAGTATTGAATTGGAGTCCATAGAAGTCAGGCTTCTAGTGAGACTAGGATTGAGTAAACTATAAAAGAGAGGCACCCCCATGGATCTAAGGTACACAATTTTATATTCAAGCTTGTGAGTTTAATACTTGATTATCTTTGAGAAATATACTGACTTGATCGTCGGAGTGCCCCCGGGTGGAAGAGCCACCGCCGGAACCTCTTTTTTTCTGTTACAGGTTACTGAAGCCATCTATTCTGCCTATGCTCTCCAGCTGACTGCTAAGCGGGCAGTGTGGTCGGAAAATCACCCCCACACATATTAATAACAATTACAAGACGGTTTTACTACCCCTTCTCTTTAATTGATGTACTTCTCATATGTATGTATGCTAATTCCATCAATAAAGTTTTTTTTTTTTGGCTAATAAAAAATAAATAAATAAATAAACTATTGAAACCTAACTTGATGGACACAAATGCTAATTTAGAAATAGAATAATTTAAATAAGAGGATTGCTATTAGCACCTACCGTAATTCTTTGGATCTTCCATTTCTTTGAATCTCCACGCTAAACCCTAAATTTTAATAAGATTTATTTTAACACCCCACTTAATACCAAATTTACTCATATTCATAATATCATCACACCCAAGTGTACACCTACCTAATTTGCCACACCCTCTCTATCATGATTGAAGACGACTCTCTCATTTCCTCTCCTGTCGAAGAACGATGATAACGATGATCCCTTTCTTTGATTTATTCAAAATCAGTGAACAACGGTGCTCATTTTATCAAAATCATTGCATCATTGCATCATTGCATCATTGTTGTAAAACTAAGCCAAAATCACACTAACGGCCGACTACCAGGTCATCCGGCTGGTCGACCGCCCAAGGGTTGGTTCAACACTATGTTGCCGAACATAAACAATTTTGTCAATACTGTGTTGCCAAACAAAAATTATTTGTTCAATATTGTGTTGCCGAACATAAACAATTTTTACAACATTGTGTTACCGAATAACATTTGTACAGCATTGTGTAACTTAATCCTCAATTCACTCTTTTCATTGCAATTTTATATAATAAGCAAAATAATAGACATCCATTCCAATTCAGCCACTGATTTCTGGTTCAGGGTTTATGATTGTGATAAAGAGGAATGTTGGGTTTAAAGATGATGATGAAGAGGAATGTTGATGAAGAGGAATACATTGGGTTTAGGTGGGTGAGGAATACGTTTAGGTATGAGAGGTGTGTGTACAATATTATAGAGTTGTCTTTATTTGGTGGGTGTGTGTTCCATTAAATATTGTACTTTAATATAATTTTACTTCAGAGTATAATTGTAATTAAAAAAAAGTGAGAATGAGGATTCAAAGAAATTAAGTAGGTTCTAATAGCACTCCTCTTAAATAATATAACCAAAAACTCATTTTTTTTCTTACTATTTTAAACAAATTACACCTCTCAATTAATTTAATAAATCTTAATTTATCACTTTAAATCAAAAAAGAGTCGACTTATATATTCTACAATGCTACTTGCATATCATTCTAATCAAGAATTTGTTTAAAAATTTATAAGATTTTCACATTTCATATACTTATTACAATACAAATATAATTGGACAAATTATACCGGTAATCCCTATATTTTACCCCTTGTATTATTTTAGCCCCTACACTTTTAATTGTCGCAATTTTGACTCTTAATTTTAAACTTTGTGTCAATTTAGTCCAATTGATAATATTGTTAGTGTTTTTGATAGAAAATAATCACTAAATTAGTTGAGATTAACTTACTAAGTTGACTAAGTTTAGTAATTTTGCTTTAAAAATATGATACATACCACTTATGGCGTATTTTCTATTAAAAATACTAATATTTGTAATTAATTCGACTAAATTGAGTAAAAATCATAAATTTAGGGTGAAAATCAAGTCAATCGAAATTATAATGACCAAAATGAGAAAAGGACCAAAATAGAGGGACTATCAACATAATTTGCTCAATATAATTCATTATTTACTACTACTATAAAAATATGAAGAGCCTGCCATATTTTCTACTTTTTTTAAATCTCAATTTTACCCTTTCAAATTTACTATATTTTTTAAAAGTCATGAAGAGTCCTTTATAAACCAATTATTTCTTTATTTTTAGAGTTAAACACTCAAAAATGATATATATCCTTCTAAGAGTCTTATATAAATATAAACAAACCGTCTCCCTTCTTATAATAATAGAAAAAGCTATCTCTTTATTTTTTTACATTGATGATAATTGAAAACAAAAAATAATTACTCTTTTTTATTTTTTGTGTATGCTTCTATACTGATATACATTATATTTATAATTGTCCATCATGGTTCAAATCACTGTTTTATTATTTAAATTATTCAGTCGAGTATGTATTCATTTATTGTTTAATTGTATTTTGGATACAGATCAATTTACCCATAAAGTCTCCATACTCTTTTGGCATTTGGGTTAAAAGTCAGCTTATTAACTTTTTAACTTTTTTGGGTTACATCATCTTTCTACTTTTTTGCATATTTTTTTCAAAAAACAAAAAAGTCAAAAGGTCAACTTTTAACATATTTTCCAAAATAAGCTCATATACTAATTTAAGAAACAAACATAATTATAGTACTAACAATTGTTGAAAAATCGCATGCCACGTGCAACATACGTGCCCAACCACTAGTTTTATAAAAAAGAACCTAGCTCATTGTGTCCTTTCACTTGGAACCTTTATTTCAAAATTACTATTTCCGCATGATTATGAATTGAATTTATGTATGAAAATTTTTTGATGCATCATTTCTCACTTTTTATATATATATATATATATATATATATGCATGAAAAAAAAATGTTAAATGTTTATTCAAAATTTGTTACAAGAATAATTGATAATGGCATATTTATAAATAAAAGTGTCATTTTAACGAGTCTTTTGCTTCAAAGTGAAAGAATCACATTGAAACACATCATTGTTTATAGAAATTTTGTATGAATTTTTTATTATATATCACTACGCATGCATGAATATATATAGTCTTGTTAAGTTGTACCCTAAAAATTAGGGGTGGACATATCTGGGGTCGGTCTTTACATTGGGCCGATACTACAAAATAAGGAATTATATCAAGCCTTTACATTTGTTCAAACTCGGCTAAAAAAATTAAAAATTTCAAGTCCATCTGTCGGACTATATGTTAATTTTGTTTTTAATATTTCATTATTAATGTAGAGACCCTAATTTTTGGTAATTACACTTGATACCCTAAGCGTTAGGTTAATTACATTTTAATCCCAAATTTTATAAAATTTTACAAAATGGTCCAAGAAAGAATAATTTTTCTGTATTTTATTTTGTATTATAATTAAATCATAGAATGCCATTTTTATATTTGGAAATACCCTAACACTTGGCTTTTATTTATGTACCTCCTAGTTTCTAAATTAATTCATCAATTTTATTTTTTGCCTAATTGAATATTTATTAGTTCTTTGAATTTTTATTATTTTCTTTGAACCTTTATTATTTAATTGAGAAAATAAATATCTTTAAATAAATATCTTAAAATAAATATCTACACATATCTTTAAATAAATAGTTTTATTATTTATTTTAATACTTATTTGAGCAATGGAAAAATATCTAGATTTTTATGCTTTTTCTTAGTCATTAAGCTAGCCCTATTTCATGGCTTATAAATTGAGAACTTTGTCTCAATTTTCACCCCACATTTTCAACAGCCTAGGGAGAGGGTGAGAGGGTGAGAGGGTGAAAGTGTGATCAAAGGAATTAGAGAAGAAGAAGAAAAAAAAGAAAAGAAAAGAAAAGAAAGGGTGACTCTCAAAAAGGTAAGAACATACCCCTCCTTTGTCTTCTCCAATTCTTTCACCACCTCATTCTATTGTCTAATATGCCTCTTGTGTTGCAAATTAATGGTAAATAGGGTTTTTGGTGTATGTTGAAGTGTGGGTATGATCAATTGCCATTGTCTTACAAATTTGTGAAATTAGGCACTGCTGCAACTTCCCTAATTTAAAATAAATATCAAATCTATTTAATTCTCAAAACTGAATTTATGGTAGGATATTTGGTGTGTTTAGAGCTTGTGAAAATTTTATTAGCTCCTAATTGTTTGTTTTTAGGGCTTGGATAAATTGTTGAAAAATCTGGTCCTGAATCTCTGAAAAACAGTCCACTTTTAGAAATTTTATAAAATTCTAGAAAAATCACCTCATGTTGGTTCTTCTATCAAAATTTAGAACTCTGAGTCCTCTTTCCAAAAAATTTTATTTGAGTGAAAACCATCGGGTAGATTGAGAGAAAAGTTAGTTTCCCCAAAGGGTGACAAATCTGGACAGGTTTTCGAATATAGTTTGTAGATGAATTTGTGGAGGTGCTGTGCAACTTCTGAAAATTGGAACTGAAACTAGACAGATTGAATATTGTTTCTGTGCAATTTCAGCCCCTAATTTGACCTATAAGTATTTTTAACAAAGCGTTCTTGTTAGCCCTGCAGAACCGAACAGTGCTGGAAATGGTGTTTTGTTGTGTTGTTTGTCTCTAAGTATTTCAAAGCATGCCTAATGTAATTTTCTTGCCTTACCATACCTATGTATGATTATCATGGGCTATATTTCATTTCTTATGTTTGTCTCATGCTCTTTTATATTACCGTATGTGACTAGCTTGCTTGGCAAAAGATCTAATAAATGGAAAATGGAAAGGGGTTGATAGTGGGTGACGTTCACCCTTGTGCTTCAGAATGATTTATGTATTGAACATGTGAATGGAATTAAAACCAAATGAGTTAAGTCTTGTGCAAGCGGTCTAAACGAGCCCCTAGGTTAACACGGATGTATTCAGACTCTATGCGGTGGTTTCAGGGTGTAAGCAAGCCCTTTGGTATGATATGTGCAGGGTGTAAGCGAGCCCTTTGGTATGATATGTGCAGGGTGTAAGCGAGCCTACTTGTTTGGCCGTCCCTTTTGAGGTCCATCAATGTCACTAACCGGTAAATAACCAGGAGATGGGCATAAGTGGTAAGGTCTGTAAAGCAGCAAAAGGGGGAGTCTGAGTAATCCGGTGTTCAGCCTTGTGGTTGGGTAGAAGGATCTCTTTGGGGGATCCTAGATGTCTAGGCAAACTCCTAATTCATAGAACCTTGTTGTAATTTTGCATGTTATGTTACCCAGTTTGTCCTATGTATGGTTGATTGGTTGATAGAAGATATGGGGATGTGTGTGTTTTTACTGGACATTCCAAGCTCATGGCGTGTCATGCCAGGTGGTGAAGCAATTATAATGGTGAAATTTATTGTGAAGGCAAATACGATGAAGTGTTGGAGCGGTGGTTCATTTGAAGACTTAGACTAGTTGTTTTTTGTTTTCAATGTTTTGTAATCCTGCAATGGAAAATAAACGAATGATCCGTGATACTAACTCTGGTTATATATGTATGTTAAGATGTTTTGGTTATCTATCCTATTTGTGTGGTAATATTGTACTTATTTAACGGCCTGGAAGTTGGGGCGTTACAGAATGGTATCAGAGCTTAGGTTCAACCCTTACCCACGTGTTCTGACTTCAAACGATTTGACGATCACCTACGAAGGGAAGTGGTTTTAACGTTGAACAGGGCAACTTGTTGAGCATTAGATACAATATAGGAGTAGGGGATACTATTATTTCTACAAGTCTTCTATCGATCGTCATACCCTCATCTCATATTTGTAACCTTGTTTGATGTCGTTCACTTTCAAGATTAAGTCATTACCATCTGGTCTTACTTTATATTTTTCAATTCTACCGTTCGCTAGATTGATAACCTTGAGCCTTGATTATGCAATCTTGTACGAGAATCTTTCTAAAAGTTGCAATTTCTTTGTTCAGTGACGAATCTTGGATATTCAGTTTGAAACGCGGATGGCCGACACAGTTTCAAGTGAAATATCTAACTGAGTCACTACCTCTATGCCCTTGACCACATAAAAGTCTTAAACCATAATCCATCCGTATTTCTGATGATCCTTGTAGTAATTGATGCAATTACTATAACCACTTCATATTTTCCATCTCCACTTTGTATTCCTTTTATTAATCCAGTTTTAAAAGTCTTGTGGTTATTATTTTGCCTATAAATGTATATATATGGATGAGAAGTTGTGTTGTGTGCTTCCCTATATTCATTATTTATTACTTGATCTTATTGCTTTAAACACCGTAGGATAATTAAACCATAACTTTAAGATTAGCTTATTACCCTAGAGAATTGCCTCCATAAATAGACTCCAACTTATACTTCACCCCGTTCTATGCACAAAAAGAAAGAAAAAATAAATAAATAAATAATGAACCACACTCAAGCCAACGGCTACACCGAGACAAGCGATAACATATGAGCTCGCGAGCAGTAGCGCAACAAGAATGAAGTATCATGTAATTGAAACCCTAAGAATGGACCAATACCCGCGGCTAAAATCTTTAGCCACATTGGAAACCAAATTCTAGAACAATTGGGTCAATTGAAAAAAAAAAAAAGTTCAAATGGGGGCTGGACCCTACTATCAGAGGAAGAGGACAAAGACCCGTTAGTAATTAGAGGCAACATTGTACTCTATAATTCTTGGGTTCACGCTCTATTTGATTATGGCGCACCATTTTTTTTTTTTAAAAAAAAAAAAAAAACACTATGTGATAAATCGTTAGGTCTTGAATGTGAACATTTAAAAACTACTTCAAGTATCGCATCACCTTTGAGAGAAAGTGTCAGTGCGAATTAGAAGTGTCAGGTTTACACTTGATTTGCGACCTTGTGGTCATGGACATGTTCGATTTTGACATAATCTTAGGTATGGAGTGGCTATCTGCCCACTGAACGGTGATTGATTGACGACTTACACACTTGACGGGAGGTGTTTCCAATTTAAGGGAGATAGAGAGGAGTCTCTGAGCACGACAGATCATAAGATGCGATGGCATAATCAACTTGCTGGGAGTTTTGGTTGAAGGAAGTCAAATTTTCAGGACACATAGTGTCTGAGCATGGGATTGCAGTGGACCCGGCCAAGGTAGAAGTAGTATTAGATTGGAAACAGCCAACCTTAGTCATTGAAGTTCGTAGTTTCTTAGGACTGGCCGGTTATTATCGACGGTTTATTCAAGACTTTTCCGAACTGGCCAAGCCGATGACTCGTCCAATGCAAAAAGGGGTAAAATATGATTGGAATGAAGCATCGCATGTGAACGATCCTTTCAAGAACTCAAGAGGAGATTGACTAGTGTCCCAATACTCATCATTCCGATGTGAGACGTCAGTGTTTGCAATACACCCAAGTGGGACGAGAATGTACCAAAGACTTACAACGCAACTACTGGTGGAACGGAATACAAAAAGATGTGGCTCAATTCGTTGCCAGATGCCTTACGTGTCAGCAAGTAAAGGCGGAACACCAGTGACCTGGAGGGATGCTTCAGCCCTTGCCAATATCAGAAAGGAAATGGGAGCATGTAACAACGGACTAACTAGGTCACCTAGAGGACATGATGCTATATGGGTTATAGTTGATCGTGTAACGAAAACGACACACTTTTTGCCGTATAAAATTTCAAACACTTTGACATCACTGAGTCATCTCTAATAAAAAAAAAAATTCCGACTACACGGAGTTCCTGTATCAATTGTGTCAGACCGAGACCCGCGTTTCACCTCTCGATTCTAAGAAAGCCTACAAGAAGCATTGGGGACCGAATTATGCTTTAGGACCACCTTCCATCCTCAAACTAACGGACAATCGGAACGCACCATTCAAACTTTGGAGGACATATTGAGAGCTTGTGTGATGGATTTCAAAGGGAGTTGGCAGTGACACCTACTGTTGGTGGAGTTCACATACAACGACAGTTTCCAGGCTAGCATTGGCATGGCTCCATTCGAAGCACTGTATGGTCGGCCTTGCAAATCACTAGTTTGTTGGATTGAAGTTGGAGAAGTGAGTCTATTGGGCCCAGAGATTGTGCAAGAAACTACAGAAAAGGTAAAACTTATTCGACAAGGATTAGTGGCAGCTCAAGATCGTCAAAAGAGTTATGCAGATAAAAGGAGAAGACTTCTAACTTTCGCTGTCGGTGATTATGTTTTCTTAAAAAAAAATTCAGCCCTGCTGAGGTATCATTTGTTTTGGAAAGAAAGGAAAATTATCACCTCGATATATCGGACCCTTCGAGATACTTTAGAAAATTGGAAAGGTTGCGTACAAATTGGCTCTACCCCCACAATTGGCTGGAGTACATGATGTTTCTCATATATCTATGCTGCGAAACTACATAATGCACCTTTCTCACATCATCAATTGGAAAAAAAAAATCCAACTCAACAAAAACGCTAACTTTGAGGAGGGACCAGTAGCAATTACGGACAAACAAGAAAAGAACTTGCGAGGAAAAATAATTCAACTTCTTAAGATACTCTAGCGTCACTATGATATTGAAGAGTTCACTTAGGAATGTAAAAACGCGGTGTGGGCAAAATATTCACAACTATTTGAGATGTGACGTACGATTTAATCTCGAGGACGAAATTTATTTAAGGGGGGTAGGTTGTAGAGACCCTAATTTTTGGTAATTACACTTGATACCCTAAGCCTTAGGTTAATTACATTTTAATCCCAAATTTTATAAAATTTTACAAAATGGTCCAAGAAAGAATAATTTTTCTGTATTTTATTTTGTATTATAATTAAATCATAGAATGCCATTTTTATATTTGGAAATACCCTAACACTTGGCTTTTATTTATGTACCTCCTAGTTTCTAAATTAATTCATCAATTTTATTTTTTGCCTAATTGAATATTTATTAGTTCTTTGAATTTTTATTATTTTCTTTGAACCTTTATTATTTAATTGAGAAAATAAATATCTTTAAATAAATATCTTTAAATAAATATCTACACATATCTTTAAATAAATAGTTTTATTATTTATTTTAATACTTATTTGAGTAATGGAAAAATATCTAGATTTTTATGCTTTTTCTTAGTCATTAAGCTAGCCCTATTTCATGGCTTATAAATTGAGAACTTTGTCTCAATTTTCACCCCACATTTTCAACAGCCTAGGGAGAGGGTGAGAGGGTGAGAGGGTGAAAGTGTGATCAAAGGAATTAGAGAAGAAGAAGAAAAAAAAGAAAAGAAAAGAAAAGAAAGGGTGACTCTCAAAAAGGTAAGAACATACCCCTCCTTTGTCTTCTCCAATTCTTTCACCACCTCATTCTATTGTCTAATATGCCTCTTGTGTTGCAAATTAATGGTAAATAGGGTTTTTGGTGTATGTTGAAGTGTGGGTATGATCAATTGCCATTGTCTTACAAATTTGTGAAATTAGGCACTGCTGCAACTTCCCTAATTTAAAATAAATATCAAATCTATTTAATTCTCAAAACTGAATTTATGGTAGGATATTTGGTGTGTTTAGAGCTTGTGAAAATTTTATTAGCTCCTAATTGTTTGTTTTTAGGGCTTGGATAAATTGTTGAAAAATCTGGTCCTGAATCTCTGAAAAACAGTCCACTTTTAGAAATTTTATAAAATTCTAGAAAAATCACCTCATGTTGGTTCTTCTATCAAAATTTAGAACTCTGAGTCTTCTTTCCAACAGATTTTATTTGAGTGAAAACCATCGGGTAGATTGAGAGAAAAGTTAGTTTCCCCAAAGGGTGACAAATCTGGACAGGTTTTCGAATATAGTTTGTAGATGAATTTGTGGAGGCGCTGTGCAACTTCTGAAAATTGGAACTGAAACTAGACAGATTGAATATTGTTTCTGTGCAATTTCAGCCCCTAATTTGACCTATAAGTATTTTTACCAAAGCGTTCTTGTTAGCCCTACAGAACCGAACAGTGCTTGAAATGGTGTTTTGTTGTGTTGTTTGTCTCTAAGTATTTTAAAGCATGCCTATTGTTATTTTCTTGCCTTACCATACCTATGTATGATTATCATGGGCTATATTTCATTTCTTATGTTTGTCTCATGCTCTTTTATATTACCGAATTACCGAATGTGACTAGCTTGCTTGGCAAAAGATCTAATAAATGGGAAATGGAAAGGGGTTGGTAGTGGGTGACGTTCACCCTTGTGCTTCAGAATGATTTATGTATTGAACATGTGAATGGAATTAAAACCAAATGAGTTAAGTCTTGTGCAAGCGGTCTAAACGAGCCCCTAGGTTGACACGGATGTATTCAAACTCTATGCGGTGGTTTCAGGGTGTAAGCGAGCCCTTTGGTATGATATGTGCAGGGTGTAAGCGAGCCCTAGGCACGATTTGGGTGTAAGCGAGCCCACTTGTTTGGTCGTCCCTTTTGAGGTCCATCAATGTCACTAACCGGTAAATAACCAGGAGATGGGCATAGGTGGTAAGGTCTGCAAAGTAGCAAAAGGGGGAGTCTGAGTAATCCGGTGTTCAGCCTTGTGGTTGGGTAGAAGGATCTCTTTGGGAGATCCTAGATGTCTAGGCAAACTCCTAATTCATAGAACCTTGTTGTAATTTTGCATGTTATGTTACCCAATTTGTCCTATGTATGGTTGATTGGTTGATAGAAGATATGGGGATGTGTGTGTTTTTACTGGGCATTCCAAGCTCATGGCTGTCATGCCAGGTGGTGAAGCAGTTATAATGGTGAAAGTTATTGCGAAGGCAAATACGATGAAGTGTTGGAGCGGTGGTTCATTTGAAGACTTAGACTAGTTGTTTTTTGTTTTCAATGTTTTGTAATCCTGCAATGGAAAATAAACGAATGATCCGTGATACTAACTCTGGTTATATATGTATGTTAAGATGTTTTGGTTATCTATCCTATTTGTGTGGTAATATTGTACTTATTTAACGGTCTGGAAGTTGGGGCGTTATAATTAAGTTCAATCACACATTATATTTGTTAAATAAATATATTGATTTCATTATAAATTGAAAGATTCTGTGTATAAATTGAAGGATTTCTTAAATAAATTCAATAAATTTGAGTTTTAATAAAATCAACAAAGATAAAATCATCCAACAAAAAAATATATTTTAATGTATTATAATTAATTAATTTAATAGCGGCCTAGGCAGGGCGAGCTTGATTAAAAATATAAATCTCTAGCTCAGCTTATTAAAATGTTAGCCCAATCCGGCGCAATGAGCTAAAATAACAATTTCAAACCCTAAAAACATAGAGTTGGGTCGGACGGGCCGATACTCACCCCTACTAAAAATATATCTTAAAAATAATTTTTTTTTTTTAATTTTTTTATGTAGAAAATAATCTTTTTAAACTTGTTAACACATTTTTAAAAAAACCATAATTTTTGTTTAGTACGTGGAAAGCTGCGGTAATTTGGAAAATCTTGATTATGAAAAGATTAAAGATTTCAATAATATTATAAATTCAAAAATTATACCAAAAATTTTATTTAAAATTATTAATGTGTAATTTAAATTTATTTTAAATATCGACCCACGCTACACCAAAAATTCTAGGAAGGTAGAGTCAACTATAAACAGCTAAATAAAAATTTAGAATTTGATGGATATTTTATTCCAAGAAAAGATGTTTTTGATTAACTTAACCAAATGATCAAAAATTTTTAGCAAATTTGATTGTAAAAGTGGATTTTGGCAAATTCAATTGACTGAAGAGTCAAAAAAATTGACAGCTTTTAATACACCCAGAAGACATTACCACTCGAATGTTATGTCTTTTGGTTTAAATATAGCACCACAGGTATTTCAACAATAGATGGATACAATCTTTAAAGATCTTAAGGATTGTTGCGTAGTTTATATTGATAATATACTTATCTTCTCTGAAACCCAGGAGAAGCATAAGAAACATTTAAAATTTCTTTGTGAAAAATTCCAAAAACATGGAATTGTTTTGTCACCAAAAAAGATTAAACTAGAAAAAGAATTAATTAAATTTTTGGGAATAATTTTAGACCAGAAAGGTTTAAAATTATAGGAACATATTTTGTTCAAAGTATGAGTTTTTCCTGATACTCTTGAAAATCTAACACAATTACAGAGTTTATTAGGGATTTTAACTTATGGACGAAATTTTATCAAAAATCTTTCAAAAATAAAAATTCCTTAGTTAATCAAATTAAGGAAAAATGTTATTTTTGAATAGACCGTAGAGGATGTTGCTTTAATTAAACAAATTAAAAGAAATGTTAAAACTTTATCAGACGTTTAATTTCATCAAGCAAGTGATAAATTAATTTTAGAAACAGATGCCCCAGAATCATGTTGGACATGTGTTCTTAAAGCAATACCAAGTAAACTATGGCATGATAAAGAAACACCTTTATCAGAAAATGGGATTAGATCAAGAAAAAATCCAATACCCACAAAATTACAAAAAGAAGAACTAATTTGTGGATATAATTCTGGAATATTTAAACCAAATGAACAGAAATATATTATTTTTGAAAAAGAATTACTTGCAATAAAATTGGCAATAAAAAGTTTTCATATTTATTTAGCCCCAGAAAATTTTATTGTGCGCAGTTATAATAAAGCAGTAAGAGATCTCTTGATCAATAAAAAACCCATTGAGCAAGAAAGAAGATTAGCATGGTATAATAAAATTTCAAAATATACTTTTGAGGTAGAACATCTTAAAGGTACTAACAATTTTCTTGCAGATTTTCTTAGTAGAAATTTTTTTCAGAAAATTAAATTACTAAACAAGTAATTTTAATTTTTGTAGAAGACCTCTAAACTAAGGAAAAAACGAACAATGGTAAACAACTTACACAAGGGAATTGCGTAACAATTGCTAAAAAAGCAATCTCCAGACAAGAAAAAGTTTAAGTTGTGTTTGTAGGAAGACAACCTGAAATTTACGATTGCAATAAGAAGTTTGCGGATTTACAAGAGCTAGTTTTAAATCCTATGATAGCATGACCAAAGCTAAAAAAGCTTTTTACAGTGCACCAGTTATGCCTGTTTATCAAAATAATTTTTGTCAAATAAGAACTAACTCAGTTCTAACTAATATTCAGACATTTAAATCTGATGAATCTGAAATAAAAATATTCTTTCAACCTTGGTATATCTAGAGAAATTTATACAGAACTCAATGGAGTTTGAAAAACTGACATAGTAGATAACAAAGTGAAATTTCAAAAACACGTGGAAGTACTAACCAACAAATTAGCTGCGCAAACAACTAATTTCAATAAAAACTTTTACCAAAAGCCTACTATCCTAGAAATAGCTACCAGAAAATGGATATCTGGTTTACATCTAGGACTTGGTTTGTCTATGGTTGATAATTTCAACTAGACAATCCTATTGGGATACTGTGGCATATGATGGGACCTATTTCAATAATTTAAACTCTTTATTTTGTAAATCTTTTAAGAAGATCATGATCATCGGCTAATTGTAATCACATGATTAGATCACATATGTTTCTCAAATAAGAATTATTTACATCAAGATCTCCAACTATCTTGATTCTTTAATATTTTGCTCAGAATTTTCAGAACACAATTTTTGTGGTTAAAATTATAAATAAATTATTTAGACAATTCTAAAATTCATATAATTTTCTGGAATGTTCAACAAACATATTATGGTCATTTTTCAAAAATAATTTTCCAAAAATAAGTTATAAATAAGTCTGTAAAATTAGAAGAAATTACATTACACAGATTCGTCATATTTTCTTAAAATAATTCCACATTGAAATTTATAAATCAAATCCATAATCTAAAAATTAAAGATGAAACTAGACTTCTCAAATTTCATTTTTAACTCAGAAAATACTAGATTTGGGCTAATATAGAAGTTTTAGTAATTTTTTAAACTTGAACATGAAGCAGAATCTGTCTAAAAATTCAGATTTAATAAAAATTTCAGATAAATTCGTACAAAGCTAGAATAATTGATACAAAAGTTTTTGGATGAATTAGACATCATTATTAGCAACTTTGTAGAATAAATCATATCAAAATTGTGAGTATAAAATTGTCTAAAAATTCATACAATATTCTGACAGAGTTAAGAACCATATGATCAGATCAAATAAAATTTTCAATCATCTCTTTAACATCACAAATTATATATACAAGCCTAAATAAAAATTTTTATCATAATTTTAATACTACTAATATATATAACACCAAATTTACATGTAACTACCAACAAAACTCTATCAAGATTTTTAGCCTCATAGGCATTTGAATAAAATCTGATTTTGAAGAAAAAGAATGAAAATGTTTTGAGGGGTTCTTACTCTATTTTTTTTTTCTTTTTTTATCAGTAAAACAGAATTTTTATTGATGAAGAAAATATACATTTCATATAAGATTACATCAATAAAGAGGAAAAAAAAAAAAAAAGTACTCTGTTGGTGAGCAGCCAACACTAGCTGGACAAAACAAAGGGTACAACACCCAAAATTCAAAGCTGCACCCAAAGTTCACACTCAAAATTCAAAGCAGCGCCCAAAGTAAGCCAACACTAGATGGACAAAAACAGAGGGTACAACCCCCAAAATTCAAATGACGCCAACACCCAATACATTTCAAATGACCGAACACGCAAATTCACAGCAGCACCCAAAGTTCACACCCAAAAAATCAAAGCAGCGCCCAAAGTAAGCCAACACTAGATGGACAAAAACAGAGGGTACAACCCCCAAAATTCAAATGACGCCAACACCCAATACATTTCAAATGACCGAACACCCAAATTTTAATATATAATTATTTAAAATTTTATTTATTCTCAATAAATCTTATTATTTTTCCAAATTACTCTCAAGGTGTAAGAGGGGCTAATTTGAGCCCACTAAATTATTTAGGCCCAATAGCCCAAGATTAGTGGGCCCAAATTTATTGCAAGTTCAAGAATCGGTGGACCCAGATTTATTGCCATCAAATGGACTGAATCGCTGTAAGCCTCGAAAGGGTTCGGATCCACGAACTTAGAGACTTACTCGGGCCCGGACTCGAAAGGGTATTGAGCAAGCCTAGAGATCCGAGGCACTCAGACTCGAAAGGGTTCGGATCCACGAACTTAGAGACTTACTCGAGCCCGGATTCGAAAAGGTATTGAGCAAGCCTAGAGATCCGAGACACTCGGACTCGAAAGGGTTCGAATCCACGAACCTAGAGGTCCGAAGCACTTGGCTTCGAACGGATTCAAACGCAATCTAGAAGTCACTCCGTTAATGAGTCCCAGAACACTTGCGGGCTCGGAGCTTTCCAGGATCTGCGGACCAGAACCATGGGCGTAATGGAGTCCGAACAAAGGACCCGATCCCGAGGACGGTGAGTGGAGATAAATTCACTCTTCGGTTAAACTAGCCTATACCCGGGTCGAGGTGGCACGATCTAGGGGGTCCATGAGACTCGGCAATATTTGCGGTAGGACGTTCTCTTGAACTACCCCTGACCCTTATGCGGCAGGACGTCCTCTGGGACTACCCCTGACCCTTTGGGATGATTGGGGATCATTGGTTAGGTGTGGCTAAGAAGAAGGGTTCGCCGAGAGGTTGATCTCGTCTTCGGGGTTTTCATCATCCTCGGAGAGGTCACCTCCTCGGACAAGGTGGTTAGAGAGAATATTCCCCATGTGCCTTGCACATGGGCTCCATCCTCCATCATGAGATGCCTATAAATAGCATCCACCCATAGCTTTACAAGGGATGGATTTTTGAGATTTTATACTCTTGGGAAAGAACTAATTTCCCTTTTTCATTATCGACCTTGAGAATGAAAGTGAGAGATCCATGGGAGAGCCTTGCCATTATTCTCTCTAGCTATTTTGCCTTCTTCTTCACCCAATCTCTTATCTCCATCATCTCGTTTACTTTTGTGTTCTTAAGTTGAGACTATTGAAGAATCTAAGCCTCTCATCATCTTCTAGAGAATTCGAAGTTGTTCTTCAAGGATCTTCGAAGATCTTCGAATTGTCCAACTCCTTTCTTGAACCCTCTCCTACACAAGGTAAACTCAAATAATAAATAATAAACAAATTAAAAAAAATTAAATTATTTCAAAAACTTTTCAATACAGAAAATAATTTTAAAAAAAAAACAAAAAACCAAACTTATGAGCACATAAGCATTATAAATACAGAAAAAAGCTAAACTTTTACATAAGCATTACAAAACTTTTTAATATAGAAAAAAAAAATTTACATTATAAATTATCCACAATAAGGTTCGTGGAAAAATAAAAATCAAACGTATAAGCACATAAGTATTAAGCACTAACAAGAAAGAGTAGTTTTCAAATAATGTACAATTTAAATTACAAAATAAAAACAAATGCAATAATATGTTATTGTTAATCTAACAACTGAGTCCTTTAATTTTTGTCAAAAAAATGATATAGAAAATAATTAATGGTACTTTACAAAAATTGTGAAACCCGTTTATATGAATATTTACCTCTTTTTTGATGGGTTGCTTCAAGAAACTATTTTGATTATTATTCTCGTCCACTATTTGATTTTGTTCAAACTTTCTTCTATGATTAAGGGTTTCAAAATAATAAAAAAACAATGATGTTGATGATGATTGTGAGTTTTGGTAGGGTGGATTGGAGTTCCAGAGGGAGGATGAAGAAAAAGAAGAAGAAGAAGAAATAACTTTGATCTCTTGGAAAAGAAGATACAAAGATTTGAATAGGAATAATTGATTATGATGTACCATGAGAAAAAAAAAATTATTTTAGGGTTCAGTATGTGTTGTCCTTATTAATAAATTCATATTAAAATATAATAGGTGTTAAAATTTATAAATTTAAATTAGGGGTACTGAAACATATTTTGGGTTCAAATAGAATCCCCACACAGCACACGTAGCAGCAGGCCACTCCTAACAAACAGCAACAGCAACCACACAACAACACAATAAAGGAACCAACACCCAAAATTGAAATGAGGTGACGAAATAATAGAAAAATATTAGCCTTTCTTCTCGTTCTCTTCTTCCTCACTTGCTATCACTATTTTTATCTATTTATTTATTTTTATCTCTCCGATCAGGAAAGAGTTGTATGCATATATAGATAAATCTTCATTATGATGTATGAAGACAAATATTTTAAAATCCAATGCTTTTCAGGTAGTCTACTACAAAGTGACAAGGGGTGATATGCATATATAGATAAACCTTCATTATGATGTATGAAGTCAAACCTTTTAAAATCCAATGCTTTTCATGTAGTCTACCATACAAAGTGACAAGGGGTGGTGCGGTGACTTAACCCCACCGGCCACCTAAGCTCATTTTTTTTTCGTTTTTTTGTTTTTGTTTTTGTTTTCGTTTTTGTTTTTGTTTTTTGTTTTTTGTTTTTTGTTTTTTGTTTTTTGTTTTTGTTTTTGTTTTTGTTTTTTTGTTTTTGAATTGAATAATAAATTTATATAAATGTGTATTTGCATGGTTTCTTAAAATCAATTAATTAAGATTTTTCAAGTGAGGTATTTAGCAAGGGTAATTATTTTGTTGAACCATTGTAAAAAATAATTACAAACAACAAACATTGAATACTCACAAAACTATTATTTTTACTAATATTTTTGTTAGTGTTTTAAATTGGAATAGCTTTTACCTAATTTATTCAATATTAATTTTATTAAATAGTTCATATAATATTTAATTTATTATTCACATCATACAATTTATTTATAAGAATAATTAAATATAAGTTCTCACAAAATTAAAATTTTAAAAAATAATAAAAAAGAGTTCTTCACACTTTTTATAATAGGGTTTATATATACGCATCTCCTATAAAATACCTATGATGCCTTGATAGATAGCATTCATCCCACCCTATAGCACTGCTTCTGTCCTTAATTTTTTGTGTGGCTTTAATCCAATGGGGATTGTTAGAGCCCAAGATACCTCCTCATCTGATTCTCCATGTAGTTATCATGTGTTCTTGAGTTTCAGAGGTGAAGACACTCGCAAGACGTTCACTGACCACCTCTACACAGCTTTGAAGCATGCAGGAATTCGCACCTTCAGAGATGATGACGAGATTGAAAGAGGAGAAAATATTAAATTTGAGTTGCAGAAAGCAATTCAAGAGTCAAGGATTTCAATAGTTGTCTTCTCAAAAAACTATGCTTCTTCGAGCTGGTGTCTTGATGAACTTGTGATGATCCTCAAACGTAGGACCACTGGGCATCTAGTGCTACCTGTCTTCTATCACGTGAATCCATCCCATGTGAGGAACCAAATGGAAAGTTTTGAAGAAGCATTCACGAGGCATGAAGAGAGATTCCATACAGAAGGGGCTGAAAAAAAAGATGAATGGAAGGGCAAGATACAAGAATGGAGGGTAGCACTCAGAGAAGCTGTAGATTTAGCAGGGATGAATTTACAAAATGAAGCTGATGGGTAATTTCCTCCCATTTCCTTTTTTAGCTAAGCATTACTTGCATCACCCTTTTTGGAATTTCATACCAGGCACTACAATATTTTCTTAGTTTAGTGACACTTGAAAGTGTCACAAAACTACTCATCTAGTGACATTTTTTAGTCTTGTGGCGTTTTGAATAAGTGTCATTCATGCCCATGCCACGGTAGATACCAGTGACACTTGCAAGTGCCATTACACCATCAAGGCTAAAGACTTTCAATGACACTTTGATGTCATAGTAGACACTATTCGTGACACTACCAATTGTCATTAAAGAAGACTTAGTGGAACCTCAGTGACACTTATGAGTACCAGTACACTATCAAGGTTAAAAACTTTTAATGACACTTTAATGCTGTGATAGACACTATTCGTGACACTACCAAATGCCATTAAACAAGACTTACAACCTAAAAAATGCCACTATATTTTTAATGGTGCTTCTTATGCCACAATTAATATTTTTAACAACTCGTATAAATGCCACTAGACCCAACTTTTATTGGCAGTTGAAAGTGGCAGTGTTTCATGATTCCTTAGTTGCATAAATGAAGATAAGTGCATTGGAGCTTATTTTAATGACACTTTGCAAAGCTGCTATCACTACTATGAAATGCCACTTATATGTTCTTTTCAGCGATACTTTTAAAAGCCACAATTAAGCATGTGAAAATGTTTGTAAAAAATATTTCTTATTTTATAAAAAAATATATATTAATTGTCACATCATACATTGACAATTTGACATCTATTCATCCTGTAATATTTCCATAACAATGAACAAATATTATATCACCATAGCATCATCACATCAAAAACAAAGAAAATTCAAAACACTATTATTTTTTGGTTTAAAGATATAAATTTATTTATATTGCAATAAAAATCATAGTCAAAATTAAAATAAAAAAAAATTACCACACTAACAAAGTCAAAGCATAACAAAAAAAAAAAAAAAAAAAAACAACAACAACAACAACAACAACAATGGACAAACTAAATACAAGTTCTCAAAAAAGTGGGTCTATTAAGAGGTCATTTGGCATTGGCTAATATAGCCAACTTTTTTGTTTTGGGACTTTTTTTGCCTCATTTGGATTTTGTTTTGGGACTTTTTGATTTTTGTGAGAGAAAAAGTGTAATAATTATGGGTAAAAAGTAGTATTTTTTCTTGTTGGATTTTATATTCAATTTTGTCCTTTTGTGATTGTTTAGCCCCAAAATGAATGCCAAATCGGGGCTTACTGGTTGATTCCATTTCTTCTTTTTCTTATAGTACAAACATATAGTAATATTTAAGACAAAAAATTGGGTCTTAAATTATCATTGTGGGTAAAATTGTGGGACTTAAAAAACATACAAGTTTTCTACAAACTAAAACTAGTCAAGAGTACACAACCTGCATCTTGAGACAAATACATCTATACCATAACCAAAAAAGGGAGTTAGCATATTAACAGAGTAGATTGATAAATATACACATATATATATATACAATTTTGAATTTTCAAAGATTAGTTCCACCCCCCAAAAGAGAAAATCATCTAAAATTAATGAAACTTTTCCCCATTTATTTCACCATATTAGTTTTTGAAAAAAAAAAATTAAAAAAAAATTTAAAAAAAATTAAAAAATTTCAAAAAGCTCACTCAAATAGAAACCTTTATAATAAAACCAAAGTTTGTGTTCTGTGTGCCACAAATCAGAGAATTTAATTCATGAAGTGTCACAACTTGTGACCATGGAAGAATAGCAGCCTATAAAATAAACAGAATGGGATATGTACATAAGCAGAATGGGATACATTAGAAGAATAGGAATTTAGCATCAAGTGCACAAAGAATACATTAGCAAAATGGAAGTTCTAGAACCAACCAGAACATCTGATAGACTTCCAATTTCAATAACAATTAAACTGTGTTTTTAATCCCATATATTATTCAATTCCATTTTACACCTATAATTTTGAATGTAAACAATGGCAATTAGACGAAGAGTTTATGAAACCCTAGCTTCAATTCCTTTTGTCTGTGAATCAAAAGCAATAACTATAGATTCATACAAGACAAGGTTGACTAAATCTCCTAAAATACAAGCATAAATAAATAAAAATCAATAAAACATGTTTTCTAATTTTGAAGTAGAACACTAAAATTCAAAAGGCATAAATCTAGATATACATACAGAGTCGCATATATTATACATAGATATATAAAACATTTAAGAATCAAATAGAATAAAAGTACTTGATCACTTCACAAATGAAAAAGTTTGATCCAGATGTATTTATAGAGAGAGAGAGAGAGAGAGAGAGAGTTGAGGAGAGTGACGGCTTGCTAGAGCAACAGTCCACAACGTTAGACACACTGCTGCCGGAGATCGTCGAGCAAGACCGTCGCTAGCCGAGATCATTGAACAACATCGTCACTACCCTCCTGTTGCTTTGTAAACATCCATGGTTCTTCTATTCACAACCCTTCAGCCAAAAAAAAAAAAAAAAAAAAAAACTTAGTGACACCTACTTATCTTAATGACATTTTTTTTTTAAAAATGTCATTATTATTAACGTTTAGTGGCATCTTTTGACTCAATGCCATAAAAAGTAACTTATATCTACTTAGTTTAGTGGCATATATTGATAAATGTCATTAAAATATTTTTTTGTGTCGCTGTTTTATAAAATGCCATAAAATTTATGTCACTAAATCACATTCTTGTTATAGTGATGTGGCACTTCTTTATAGAAATGTCACTAGAACCTTTTATGTTTGTATGACATTTTTCTAAAACATGCCACCAAATATTATTTTTGTGACATTTTCTAAAAACATGTCACTAATATAGTGCCACTAAAATGTGTTTTTGTTGTAGTGAGGGTCTTTTAGATTGAGAATTATTTATCAAAATTTGGGATGAATTTTTTTTTTCTTAGCTCCAAGAGTTTGACGTCTTTTAATTTTTAGAAGATAACCTTCAAATGCAGGAGTTGAATTTTCCTCAAGGGAACATTCCAACATATTACAAGTCGGTTTCTTTGGTTCACAAGAAATTCTTCATAATACCCTAAACAAACTTGAATTTATTAACTATGTTTTTGAGATGCTTCTCCCTTTTAAGCTACTTGAAAAGATGATATTAAGTTAATCTATTCCAACCGTAAAAATTTGGGTTAATTACACCAAGGTAGATCCCCTCAACTAGTAGTACCACCATACCTTATCTATAAATCTGTACATATTGACCCTCGTAAATATAAAAATCATACAAATTTACTAATTCAAGAGGTGGTCTAGCGGGGTTGAAAGTGATACGCTTTTATAATTGAAAGGGTCAAAAAAATATCGATTCATAGTTGTGAAGGTAAATGATATTTACTAACAGACAAGGGGGTTTTGGTTTAATTAACCCTAAAAAATTTATTGAAAAAATTAGACTATTCTTCAAAAATTTTAATAGCTTACCTTACTATATAAATAAAAAAATTTGCAAAAAGGAATGTTGATGCACAACCATGATTGTGAAAACCCTTTTATTTTCATCTAGGAGTCGCCCAATTGTTTCAACAAAGAGAATAACATAGTTTTACCAAGAAAACAAAGAGAATAACATAGTCATTTTGTTCATTATTGCATCAGAATATATTATTAAGTTTAAGTCATGGCATTCTTACTGTGCTTTATTTTTAATCTCGATGTTATCTTCAGATTCGAGTCAAAATTTATCTACAAAATTGTAGAAGTGGTTGCAGACAAACTAAGACGCACAACCTTGGGACATTCTCCTTACTTGATTGGAATACAATCTCGAGCCAAAAATATTGGGCTTTGGTTACAAGATGAGTGTAGTGATGTTGGTATAGTCGCAATTTGTGGGGTAGGAGGAATAGGGAAGACAACTGTTGCCAAATTTCTATATAATTCGAACTTCTCAAGATTCGAATGCAGCCGCTTTCTTGCAAATGTAAGAGAAATTCTAAAACAACCAAATGGTTTACTTCAATTACAAACACAACTTCTTTCAGACATTTTAAAGGGAAGAAAGGAAAATTTGTACAGTGTTGATGAAGGGATTGCTAAAATTAAAGATGCATTATGTTGCAAAAGAGTTCTTGTAATTCTTGATGATGTGGATACAATGGACCAATTAGATGCAGTACTTGGAATGCGAGATTGGTTTTCTCAAGGTAGTAAAATCATCATAACCACTAGACGTGAGAGGTTGCTAAGGGCTCATGAAGTTTACTTGGTTCACAAGGTTGAAAATTTGAATTACAATGAATCCTTGGAGCTCTTTAGTTGGCATGCCTTTGGGAAAAATTGTCCCATTGATGATTTCATAGAGGACTCAGAAAGGATGGTACAATACTGTGGAGGGCTTCCACTAGCTATTAAAATTTTGGGTTCTTCTCTATTTGGGAAAAGCTTAAATGTTTGGAAAAGTCAACTAGAAAAATTGAAAGCAATCCCTGATTATGAAGTTGTTGAAAAGCTCAAAATAAGCTATGACTCTTTACAAGATGACCACGACAAAAATTTGTTCCTCCATGTTGCTTGCTTTTTTGTTGGGATGGATGAAGATTGGGTAGTTACCATTCTAGATGGGTGTGATTTTTACACAACGGTTGGGATTCAAAATCTCATTGATAGATGTCTGTTAACGGTTGATGAAGGCAAAAAGCTAGTGATGCATCAATTGGTTCAAGAAATGGGAAGAGAAATCGTTCGCCAAGAATCACCTAAGGAACCGGGAGAACGTACTAGACTATGGAATCATAAAGATTCCTTCAATGTCTTGAGAGAAAATACTGTAAGAATTAAGCCTACTCCTCATTTGTATTTGTATGTATTTGTGTAGTTATTTATTATTAAAACATGATCCAAACTTAGAAACTTCATACCAAAAAAAAAAAAATTATTTGTAAGTTACATTGGTGGTGTTTTCATTTGAAATGAAAGTTACATATCATTTGTTATGAGAATTTTGTACAAAACATTTTGTTTTTTGGTACATCGGAAAGTAATTGTACAAAACATTTGTTTGTATAGTATTACTCTTCTTGATCAGTGTCGTCTCCCTCTCATTCTTTGTCAGGGGACAGGAAAAATTGAAGGCCTCAAACTTGATATGAATTTTTTGGAGGATAAATATGACAGGATAGTCTTCGGTATCAAAAGAAAATGTCATTTTGAAGAATTCCTCAGCACAACATTGTTGTCAAATGTAGGAAATTCGTTTAAAAGACTTTGTTTTGGCATCTTTTCCTGGCAGACAGTAGGCACTGCTCTACGAAATTCAGATAAGACAGCTTTGGAAGTTGATTCATTTGCAAGGATGCACAAATTAAAACTTTTGCAACTCAGAAATTTACAAGTCAATGGAAGCTTTGAAAATTTTCCGAAAGGATTACGATGGTTGTGTTGGCATGGATTCTCTTTCAACTCTATATGCAATGATTTCCCTTTGGATAACCTGGTTGTTCTTGACATGCGGTATAGCAACTTGCAAAAGGTTTGGGAAGGAACCAAGGTATGTTACTCATTTGTTTGTTTTCATTTCAATTTTGTTTGAGAATTAAAAGAAACAATAACCAACATTTTTTTTCTATTACAGTTTCTCGAGTCATTAAAAATCCTTGATCTTAGTCATTCCCATTGCCTTTCCAAAACTCCAGATTTCTTGGAAGTACCCAATCTTGAGCAACTAATACTTGAAAATTGTGCACGGCTGGTAGAGGTTCATGAATCTGTTGGACATCTTCAGAGACTTGTTTTATTAAATTTAAAAGATTGCAAAAATCTAAGGAAGCTTCCAAGAAGCATTGTTATGCTAAAATTTTTGGAAACACTTGACATCTCAGGTTGCTCAAATATTAAGGAATTGCCAATAGAGATGGGGACCATGGATTCTTTAACAAAGTTCAATGCAAATGGAATTGTCATAAGTCAATTACTCTCTTCCATTAAGGAGGTCAAACCATGGTATTCATTCATCTGGCCTTCTTTATTGAAACCAAGAAAAAGTGTAGAAATTTCATGGGCCCTTTTACCACGGTATCTAGTACACTTAAGTCTTGTGGATTGCAATTTATCGGAGGATGCTTTTCCAAAAGATCTTAGTAACCTATCTTCATTGCAGATATTAAATCTGAGCAATAATCCAATTTGTAGCCTCCCAAATAGCATTGGAGGTGTTACAGGGCTTCAGATCCTTGAATTAGAAGAGTGTAAAAGGCTTCAATCACTTACAGTGGAGCAAAATTTGAAAGTATTGTCGGTCACTAAATGTACATTATTGGAGAAAGTAATATTTCAATCATTTCCATCATCAACCATAGAATTCGAGAACCTTTATGATGCAATTATAATGTGTCGGAATATGGGAGGGTTTTACTACTCAAAATGTGCGTTTCATTCAGCTCCATCAACCATGCTATATAATAACACATGGGATAATCAATTTGTTGTGATTGAGCATTGGAGACCATTACTAGTCTATGATATGTACGGCAATATAGTTGAGGACATGGGCTCCATTAAGTTAGAATCCATAGGGAATATTGACGGGGAGATGGGAAGCCCAACTGTTACGCTTTCGAGTAAGAACTCAAAGAATTCAAGGAAGCTTCCCCAGGTCTCTTTCTCTCTCTCCCTCTCTCTCTCTCTAAAAAAAACAAAAATAAAAATAATAAATTATGGTTTCTTTGGTGCAGGGATGTCATGAACTTCATATATTTTACGCTTATATTCCGGGAAGCAAGATTCCAACTTGGTTTAATATTAAAAATAGAGGATCTTCAATATCTTTAATTGTTCCATCACATTTCAGAATTCAAGCCTTGAGTGTGTGTTCTATTTATGCACTTTCCAATAATCCAAAATATCTTGACCATAATTGTGACGCACATACTATCATCAATAATACAACCAAGAGTCTGATTTGGAGCCATTCCCCATATGTCTTTGGCATTCCAGAAGCTGATGAGGATATGATGTGGTTAAGTTATTGGAAGATTGAAAATCAGTTGGAAGGTGGGGATGAACTGAATATTTCAGTGGTTGGAAATGAAGATTTTCAAGTGAAGGAGGTCGGAGTCCATCTTGTGTACAAGGAGCAAGAAGAGAAGAGTAGCCAATCAACTAGTGAAGAAGCATCCCAATTACAATTCTCTGTCTATGGAAATGTCGTTCCTGGAAATGCTTCTACAGTACATCCCGTGAACAGAAAAGTCTTCCGCCTCCGCTGTCATTGGGTGGATTGTTCCATTTGTGGCGGTCTATAACCTCAACCTTTGTGCACTAACTCGGCAATTGGCTGCTTCGGGACCAGTGAGAGATTCGGTAGGCAATAATTCTTGCTCTTTCTTCTTATAATTATGTTATGTTATGTGATGTTAATATGTTAATTATATATATGCTGGATATTCTTCATGATGTTAAGGATTTTGAATAACTACTATGAATTTTCAATCTTTTCTCTGCTTTTGTTGAAGTTGTTACTGGGTTATTTATTTTACTTTGGAATTTCTGACATGTGCTTTGCTAACCAGTGGCAACTTGAAGCATGGTAGAGGAGGTATTCTGCTTTATTTAAGGTTTGGAGATGGATGTGCTCTCTGGGGAGTGTAATCATTCATTGGAGAAGATAGTTTGCAAATGACATGCTATTCATCTTGGTTTTGTTGTTATTCTGGTTGGATTTTATTGCTTAATTAGTCTCTGGACAGAAGACTTTGTAGTTGATTAGTTAGTTTGAGAAGGTGTTCTGTAATTTGTTTTGATATAAGTGCTTATGCTTTGTTTGCCTCCTTTTTCCAATCATGTCCATTTTCACTTGTCTTTGTTTGTGGTTGAGGTGTTTGCTCACTATTGGTTCATGGTATGTAACAATCTAATTGAGATGTGCCTTTTTTCATAAATTTTTTTCCTTATAGTTAATTAGCCGGTGTTTGATAATACCGAGTGTTGAATTTTCTAACTCAAAAAATATTTGATAAAAATTTCAAAGAAATTTGTAGATTAATTTTTTAGACCCAATGATGTATAAGTGAGATGATTAGTTGATGATTAAAAAAGATATGATAAAAAGTTGTCTTAGATATTTAATTTGATTGTCATATTATTGGGTTTGAAAAGTGAAACAGATTTAAATGATAAACTCTGATGAGTTGTTTAATATGAACAAAATAAAAAATTTTAAATTTTATTTTTTAATTTTCATATTGTAGTGGTGATGGTGGAGGTGTCGCGATGACAGTGGTTATGGCGATAGTGTTGTAGTAATGGGAGGGTGGTAGTGGTTGTGGTAAATTCAGTCAAATTAAATAAATATTATATTACTTCAAAATTTTCAAATTTTAACTTACACTATAAGTGTCATTTAAAATTTTAAATCATATAAATTACAATTATTAAAAAGATTCAAATAATTTTTACTTAATATATTTGGTTATTTTAAATATTGATTTGCATTATCAAACATTCATTATTATTAACTTCTTGTTATCGATGTGGGCCATGTTAATATGAAATTATATGTTCAAAATGCAATTTCACTATGAAATCGTATTTTGAACTTGTGATTTTAAAAAATAGGTTAGTTTGATAAATAATTTGAAAAGTTAGTTATTTAGATAAATAGTTTAATTTTTTAGAATATTCACAAAAAAACTCCCCAAAATAGAGTGTGTATTACAAAATTTCCTATTGAATTATATAAAACGATTAAATTATTTTCCGAATGCATGTATTATTTAAATTGACAAAATAGTGTTTGTAGAAAAAATCCTGATATAAAAATATATAAAAAAAATCTCATTTAAATATTTTAACATGGGCCCAAAACCTTCAATTCTGATGTTGTCGACAATTTCTAATGAAAATTGTTTTAAAGATAATTGACCTACAAATCCCAAATGAATGACTTGTGAATTAATTAGTCTCAACTTTTATTTAATACTCTTGGAAGTCCGATTATGTGCTAATTTTCGTTTTTGCCCATTGTAGTTAATTAGTAATGGTAATTTATGATTGTTCTGTATTCTATGCTCTGACACATTTGAAAAAAAGCGTACAGTCTTTTATGGTCTTCCACATTAGGTTGACCCACCCACATTTGTACCTGCCCCGTGAGGCATTTGGAAAATGTTCTAAAATATACTATGGTTTCCCAATTCAGACGTGCCCGCCCACCAATGTTTTAAAAATCAAATGGGTGAGTGAATCGAAAAAAAGATTAGATAAACGGGCTATCGGCTCAACCGTCGAGTTGAACAGAAATCAAACCTTGACATCATAAATATATTAAAATTATATTTAAATAAAAATATAAGTAATAAAATTATAAATTAAAAAATTAAATAATCTTAAATATTTCTCCTCATACTTGATTTTATTGACTCGGTGAACTGGCACCGGTTTGACGGTTTGACCGCTGGTTTTCCCGGTTCTCTCAAAATAAGTCGATTTTTCACTTTGAACGGTTTAGTGGGTATATCCGGACTGAAACCCCAACCGGTCAAACCGACTGGTTTGGTCCAATTTTTAAAACCTGGCTGCCTACATTCAAATTCGACCCGGACGTATACATTGGCACAAACATTGGACAACCGACCCCACACATTAGCACTTTGGTTCGACGGTCGTCTAGGGTTTTGCGCCCAACATTTCACTAATCTCAGTTTGTAATACACACTCGTTTGTATTGACGTGTTGTTTTGTAACGTTTGAGACGTGTTTTTGGTGTATACTTGTATTGCGTAGAATGCATGCTGTGTACTATTTTTTGACGGTTCCTGTTGATGTGTGACCTACGTGGTGGTGTGGTTACCTTCGGTCATGCTGATCGTGATAAGCTGTTTGTGGTGGCATTCTTGGTATGACGTTGGAGCAAAAGTTGTTTGGTGCCCAAACTTATTTGACTGAAATTGTAGTTTTCGAAGCACTGTTCGCGGCGATAAAAATGATACTAGCCACTTGTGTTCATGCGTGATTTTTCACTTGCTTGCGAAGTTAGGAAGGACTTTTGTGGTTTTTAGATTTTGTGAGCACTTGGAACGTAACAGCCCAATCGGAGCAAGCCGCGTAACTGTGCTTGGTATGTTACTATGTAAACCATGTTTGAAGTTCATGTAGGGTTAGGGAGAAGTATTTCGAAATGGGATTGGTGTGAAAATTTGTGTGCCAAGTGTGTTAAACAATTCTGAAGAGTTCCTCCTATGGGAGTGGATGTCTTGTGGGGTGGTGGCTTTGCTTATTGAAACATGTCATGTTGATGCGAATTGTTAATCAAAACACAAGTCGAAAAGTGTTTGTTAGGCTGTTTTCCGAAGTCATGGTGAAGGTTTAAATTATACCACAAACAAAGCATTCAAATGTGTTTTCATATCTAGACAATTGCAAATTTGGGTAAAGTGCCTCCGACTCATGTACCGAAATGAGACAACATTATTTATATTAAATGAGGTAACCAATTATTTGGCGAAACTAAGGACGAAACATCCTAATGTTTAAATTTGAAACGGAATGAATGGCACGAACGTGAACGCACCATCCACCATGACAGCGGCATTATTAGCACCGCAAGAATACAATAACATAGTGCTGTCCCCCATCCCTACAATGAAATAGAACAAACATGTGAATAAATTTAGTAAAAAAAACCATACATTGACTCCGTGTTAAGTATGCTACGTGACACCCATGTGATGTGGGAAAAAATGTAACCATACAACAAATATGCATCCCATTCCTCCACACAAATCAAACAAAATTCATACACAAAAACAGAGCACATTTCAGAAAAACGTAGTCACAACGAAACCAAAAACACTACCTCCTTTCTTCACAACCTCCCAGCCCGTCAACCGCAATCAACACTCTACCGAACGTTATTACCTTCAACACCCCCACCCCAAAATTCAAATATATAGACAAAGACACCACCCATGCACATCCTTCCAAAAGGTAGACAACAGAACAACGTAATCAACGGGATTTACCACTCCCCTTGTCAAAACGTTACACACTACAATAAAGGGTAAAAGCATCACAAAATCAATCCCAAAACACACAAACGAGATCTTCCTTATATCATTACCAAAAAAATAGGACTTCCGAGAGTATTAAAAAATACAGAGGACTACTCAGTTCAAAACTCTCCCAAATTGGATTTTACAACGATTTTCCCTTGTTTTAAATCATGTTATTGGGTCACTTTCCAAATAAGAATCAAGGAAGATTGTGAAAAAACACTAAATCTTAACTTTTGAAAATCCCCCAACAAATCATTTACTAAAACCTGATAAGACTGTAACCTAATGGTTTAAATAACAACAAAGAAAAACAAACGACAGAACAATTGTCAAAAAAGCATATCACTTCCTTTTATATTATTTTATGGGGAGACTTGTCTCCAGTCCACAAAGTGGACTGTACTGTACTGTTAGGCTTGTAACGTCTCTCGTGGGTTTTGTTTTGATAATCCGAATCGTTCAATGTGTAAAACTCGATAAGTATTTTATCTCTGTAAAAAATCACATTGATATCAGATATTGATAGCTACTTGATTGGATCACTTTTTGTCAACAATTTATTTTGAAAATTGTACTTACCGTTGACAAAAATTTCATCCGATCAAGTAGCTATCGATATCTGATCAATGTAATGTTTTACAGGAACACATTGAACGATTCAGATTATCGAAATAAATCCTATAGTGGGCCTCCACAATTTCAACAATACGTTCTAATCCAATCTCGAATTAGAGAAAAGCCTTGCCCTTATTTTATTTCTTTGAGTTTATTTTCTTCCGGGGAAGGCATAATATGCTTTGTTCAATCCTAGTAGACTTTGAGGGTCATGATCAACTACCCCACTGGGGCCAATAGAGCTTTGAAGTTTCCGACTTACATGTGCATACACTCGCTTCTAGCATAGTGTAAAAAATCAAGATTTTAAAAATTGGACTCATGAACAAATCAGATAAGTGGTCGAATCGATATGGATTATTAATTTAACTCTTTATATTGAATTACGGTTTCGTAATTACTTAATAAGTATATTAAAAATTATGTTTAAATAAAAAAATAAGTATCAAATAGAAAACTCAGACCATAAATAAAGTTTTTAAACTTTTGTGATAATTACTTCATGTACTAAACTTTTAAAGTTATAAAGAAATGCATTTTCTATTGGATAAATGTACCATTATGCTTGTTTTATACTTAAACACTTGAAATTTCATAACTTGAGTTCTACATTTTCATTTTTGAAAAATCTAAAAATTCTAGAGATATTTATTTGTGATTATATTTCAATTTTTAAATAATAAATAATAATCCCAATAAAACAATCAAAGACAAATCGATATAATGATTTAACTTGGAAAAACCATAATTTAGAATGCCTCCAATTGTGATAAAAAAATCACGAACCAAAGTCACAAAACAATCCATTAAGAACACAAAAAGGAATTACACAAGTATACCCTTAATTACTTAGCGAATCTACGCCCGAATTAAACCGACCCCTATGTGCTTCTTCCACCACCGTTTTTACCTCAGAATTGTCTTACCCAACATTGAATCCACAACGCTAATGTCGAATTCATGATGATGAGCCACTCCAGAATCTATCAAAGCTTCAGTCCCAAGCTCCCCAGAATCCACCGAAGAACCACACTCTCTTTTGTGAACGAAACAATAATAAAACCCTTGATATTTGAAAATTTGAAGTTCGTTGATCAATCAATTACCTTCTATACACCAAGTAAACTTATATAAAATAACCTCCAATATAAAACACTTTATTTTTTCTTCCTCTTTGAAAATTTGGACGGCTCGAACCCTGAAAACAACGAACATTGCACTTTATAGAAAATAGAATCACGCAGACCGTTCAAGGGCACATTTCACCGCTCGAGCGATGTGAGCAAAGGCAGTGCATAACTGTAGACGTTCCCGAACGCCCCGAGGAGGAACGAGTCCTCCGTTCCGTTCGATATTGGGGTCACTACAGCTCGGACTCTCAAATGTCACGGTTCTTAATCTGAACCAAAGAGTCCAAATCCGGCAAATCGTTTTGAGAAAACAGATTTTTGAAAGAAGTGCCAAACATGGACTGCTTTGCCAGATACAGAGTCGCCACCTAAATATTTTATTTTTGGAAAAATTTAGGAAACCCTGACTCGTTTGCCTAAGGCCACGTGTCCGTCATCACCAAAGTTGCCTCGGCTCGGGAACTTGGGTACGATTGGGGAAGGTCACTTCGTGAGCACCCCCGCTCGCCCGATCAAAGATCGGCCTCTACTAACCATGATATCTAGTTTTGAAACTTTATGCGTTCTTATTCCGGTTATTAGCCTAGATTTACTATGTGATGCGCACAGCATACAAGTATAGACTGGATCGTCTGAATTGGAACAAAACATTTCATGTTTGTTTTTGAAAGATGGTTTGATGGTGCTACTCGCAAGTAGGCTAAGACGTGGATTTGCCACCCTCGGGTGGGCTTAGAAAACATGATTTTGCCACTATCTAGTGGGCTTAAAACACACATTTGATGAATTGTTCCAATCCAAGTAACTCAACCTTCACCCACAGGCATTCAGGCAGTTATATCACATAAGCAATTAGCCTCATGGTAAGCATGCTATCATGGCAGTCACTCACACGCATGCAAGGATGCTAAAGCATAAAACTTACCGAGTACTCCAAGCCAAAACAAAAGCTAATCCATGCATGATCCTAATTATACAGAAATGCCTAATGCAACACATGCAAAAATGCAACTATAGCAGGCTCGGCTATTCTAAACATGGCATATGAAATAATACAGCTAACATATATTCAACTTGAAATTGAAAATACAATGCGGTTAGTATGATGCACCGAGCCCGGTGCATGCAAGACAGATGAATGAATACAAACATACTATCATACTGTATGCTAATTGAAACATGCCCTAATCTAACCATCATAAGCGGGCAAACAAAAGGGAGAAAGACGTGGGATTGGAAGACATACATCACACACACGCACACTTATTACAGTTGTGCCCTCGTTCGGAGGGTCCGAATAAATAATATACAGTCCCGAATAAATATTACAGTCCAAATAATTACAAAATCCTAATTAATTAACAAATGAAACTAGATAAGCTGTAAACTAGCATGCAAGCTAGGGGCTGCCTTGACGCTGCTTCGGATGATGAATGATGCATGTCCGGGTTGCTTTGGCACAAAAATCCATTGCGATGCCCCGGTTTGCCTCTGTTTGCAATTGTTCTTGGAATGCGTGCCAAGCTCCAGAAGGCTGTTGATTCTTGATTTGCTACAACAGAGAGCAAGAAAGGGGCATGGCAATGTATTTTTACATATGTATGCATACCTCGATCCTCGTGCCACCAATCACGCATCTCAATGCATGATAGCCGAGGAGACGAATTGCACAACTCAATATGGAATGAATGCACATGAAAACAAAACAAAACCTAGACTCCATCATGGATAATCCAGAGTGTCGGCGACTGGGAATTGAGACACGTTCCGTCACTCGGAGTACGAAACGTACCTCGTTTCCCGTGCTCGAGCTAACTCCTATCCCAAACTCAATGCAATATGCATGACATGCATGAAATGCAACTAAGATACAACCTAACATGCAACATGCTATGAAATGGCACACACGATGCACGAGATAACATGGCATACACAATGCGCTAATATACAACCTAGCATACGCAATGCTATGAAATGAAATGGCATACACAATGCACAATGGACTTACACCAATATGAGTGGGCCTCAGCCACACTCACATAAGAGGCCATGAGATGAAAATGAGACACTCGAGATGCGTGCACGCATGCACGCAAACCGAGGACCGATCCTAAGGCACCAAATGCCACTCTAACAAGACATGGAAAGGCATGGAATATGGCATACTAGCATGAAAATTTCAGTAGAAAAACAAGATGCAAAACAGCCCCAAAACATGGCAATATGGCACCCGATGCGTGAAATAAAACCCGAAATGCAAAACTAGGCACATGCAATGGCCTATAGCTATACAAAACATGCATTATTTGAACATTAAGTATGAAGACAGAAGCAAGAAAGTCCCAAAACAAGCATGTTTACAGTTTTAAGCAAGGCCAAAAAGTGAACACAAATAGGGCTAAACTAATATGCAAAAATGGCCCTAAATGTGAGATAAAGAAGCAAGTCATGGCTTCCGGCCTCAAACAAGAGAGGGACCTTCAACAATGTTGAAGAGGGACCCAAAACATGGCATTTTACAGTTTATGATCAAACCCAAAACAGTGCACATGCAAGCCGAAAATACTATGCAAAATAAGGCCTAAAAAGAGGTTTAAACACAAAGAGCAAGAAGGGAACCTCAAACAGCAAAATACCCTTGATCAAACATGAAGAGGGGGTCAAAATAAGGCCATTTTCAGTTCGAACCAGAGTCCAAAAATATAAGCATAAGAGGCTAACAAAACATGCAAAAATGAGGCCAAAAGAGGGATATAAAGGCAAGTGAAAAATGGAAGCCACAAACAGTGATGAGCCCTTCAACAATGTTGAAGAAGGGATCAATAAAGCTTCTTTACAGTTCGAACTAGAGCTCAAAACAGTTTACATATAGGCCTAAAATAATATGCAAGAAAATGGCATACGAAGGAGATAATGAAGAAAGTGCAAAAAATGAGCCTCAAACAGTGAGAGGCCCTTAAACAAACATGAAATAGAGCTCAAAAAAATGATATTTTCAGTTAAGGTCGGAGCCCCAACATGCAAGCACAAAGAGCTAAGATGTGAACCAAGAAAAGGGTCAAAAAGAGGAAAAGAGGACTTACCCTTGAAGACTAATCTTTGACAGCGTTTTGGTCCAAGAAATGCTACCTTCTAAGCTCTGAGAAGACCCTCCAAGCTGCTGGAATGGAGTGGTGGTGTGGTGCTAGGTGATGGTGAGGAAATGGTGTAAGAATCAAAGGGTTTTTTAAGGCTTAGAGTAGAGAGAGAGAGAGAGATTTAATGTGAGAGCTCCAAACCAAAATTTTCTAACCCCTAAAACACAGCTGGGGGGTCTGTTATATAGACACAAGAGGGTGGAAAAAAGGGGGAAAAATGGGGGGGAAATGAAATTCAAATTTCCCCTCAAAATTGGCCTAAAAGGGAGATAAAGGGGCAAGTGATAGTAGGAGATCTCAAACCAAAGAGAGTCCTTCAACAAAGTTGAAGAGGGGCTCAAAATAAGACACTTTGTAGTTTATAACAAGCCACGAAAATAAATATAAGTAGGCCTAAACTATCATGCAAGAAAAGGCCTAAAAGAGGGGTAAAGAAGCAAGTGGCAGTAGGAGATCTCAAAAAGCAAAAGGTCCTTAATCAAACATGAAAAGGACCTCAAAATATGACTATCTCAAGTTCGGGTTAGAGCCCAAAAATGCAGAATGAAGATTCGGGAGTCAAAACACGCAGTTTAGGGCCTCGAAAGTGGGCTGTTAGGCACCAGAAGTGGTGTCCGACCACGAAGTTGGTCTCTCGGACCGCAGTGTCCCTCAAAAGGGAGGAAATAAGATGCATGCCAAAAACTGGAGCAAACGGAGGTGGTTAAGCAGTCCCGAACCGAGGCACACGGCCAACGACTCCAAAAAACCAGAAACCGGACTCCAAACGGGCAAAACGACCTACGACCACGAAACGTAGCCTACGGCCACTGAGAGATGATCTACGAGACCTCTCCCTCCCTTCGGGAAGAGAAAACAGAGAAAACGGAGCCTGGTTCGCAAACCGAAGCAAAGCACAAAAGAGTCCGGAAGTTTGGAGGCAAGGCTCGCAGCCGAGACTCTGAAACTTCTGAACGAGCACAATATGCAATATCACCGAGCGCTTAACTGGTGACGTCTGAGTCTCAAGGTCGGTCAAAAATGGGGTGTCTACAGTTGCCCCTCTTTGACAGAACTCGAAAGTCATAAGTGACGGGAGTGAATGTCAAAGCCCAGAGACGACCCATTTTTGACAAGGCCGAAGACTTAGACAAACATACAAAATAACACAGATGTGCCCGCAGGCATGCCCGCAGGCAGGGGGCAAGATGCAAAATGATATGCAGGAAGATTTTGATAATTGGACTTATACGCTACGTGAAGCCGGTTTGAAAATTGGACTTATACGCTACGCGAAGCCGGTTTGATAATTAGACTTATACGCTACGCGAAGCCGGTTTGAAAATTGGACTTACACGCTACGCGAAGCCGGTTTGATAATTAGACTTATACGCTACGCGAAGCCGGTTTGATAATTGGACTTATACGCTACGCGAAGCCGGTTCGAAAATTGAGGATTCATGCAATGCACTGTAATGTAGTGGTTAAAATGCAATGTAATAGCTAAGAGGTAAAGGTACCTTACAGGGGCAATTGGCAATGACTTACCTTATGCTGCTGGGGATCTTTCGCTTCTTCTTGGTTGAACTGCAGGTACTACTTTTCTCCCTGACTATGGTTGCAGCTTTCCCTATTCTCCAACAGGGTGACAGACTAGGTTGGATCAGTATCCAGAATTGACGTGCATACAGATGCTATCTCAATCTATCGGGCTGCCATACAGATTTCAAGCCGAGGATATACCTCTAGGTATTTAAACCAGACTTTAGTCTCGGAAATCCCGAACATTTGTGTTCTAGGCATGAGCCATTCGAACTCTAGTTTCCACCGTCTCAGTTGGTCTCCTAGGAACTCACCGCAAACATAGGCAGGTGGCTATACCAGACCATGGGAAGTCGTTCGGGCACAACAAACACCAAAGGAATTACACCTTTAGAGGATTTAAGGTCTCCTAGACCGGAAAGTGCACAAGACGGTGCGAATAAATGCAAGTGCGATGCGCAGAACAACGCGAATAATGATGCAAGATTTAAGGTCTCCTTAGACTGAAGGATTTAAGGTCTCCTAAACCAGGTGAGTGCACAAGACAGTGCGATACAGGTAAGGTGCGCAAGATAGCGCGAGTATAAATTGCACCAAACAGTGCGATGCACGAAATAGCGCGGTAAAATGCATGCACAATGCAAGTAATGGTCACAGCGCAAAATAGTGCGATGAGACACATGCATAATGCAAGACTTAGCACACAGCTTACGACATAGCATTCCATTCAGTTGGCACACAACTCACACCATAACACTTTGTTCGTTTGGTCCACCGCTCACAACACAATATTCTGTTCATTTGGCACGCAGCTCGAAACACAACACTCTGTTTAATCTCGGTACACAGCTCTTTTGGACAGACAGTAGATCTCGGGCACACAGTGCATTCTTCGAGTACGCAGTTCATTTTTTGGCACACAGCTATTTCTTCAGGCACACAGCTCATTTCCGGGCACACAGCTCGTTTTTCGGGTACATATCTCATTCTTCGGGCACACAGCTCCTTTTCAGGCACACAGCTTATTTTTCGGGCACACAGCTCCTTCTTTGGGCACACAGCTCATTTTCCAAGCACACAGCTCGTTTTCGGGCACACAGCTCGTTTTCAGGCACATAGCTCATTTTTCGGGCACACAACTCCTTCTTTGGGCACACAGCTCATTTCCCGAGCACACAACTCGTTTTCGGGCACACAGCTCATTTTTCGGGCACACAGCTCCTTCTTTGGGCACACAGCTCATTTCCCGAGCACACAGCTCGTTTTCGGGCACACAGCTCCTTTTCAGGCACACAGCTCACTTTTCGGGCACACAGCTCATTCTTTGGGCACACAGCTCATTTTCGGGCACACAGCTCCTTTTCAGGCACACAGATCATTTTCAGGCACACAGCTCGTTCTTCGGGCACACAGCTCTTTTTCTGGGCACACAGCTCGTTTTTGGGCACACAGCTCATTTTCTGGGCACACAGCTCATTTCTGGGCACACAGGTCATAACACTGCTCAATCTGAACACTTAGTCTATAACACAGCATTTGGTTTGCATTTTGAACACATAGCTCAAGCACTTGAATTTCTGAACACGCAGCTCAAACTTTTGGCGTGACCACGCAACCCACATTTTTGAAATCTGAACACACAACTTGAACTTTTGTCGTGAACACGCAGCCCACATTTTCTTGAAATCTGAACACACAGCTCAAACTTGTTGTCGTGAACACACAGCCCACAGTTTCTTGAAATCTGAACACACAGCTCAAACTCTTGCGGTGAACACACGGCCCACATTTTCTTGAAATCTGAACACACAGCTCAAACCCTTGCGGTGAACACGCGGCCCACATTTTCTTGAAATTAGAACACACAGCTCAAACTTGTTGTCGTGAGCACACAGCCCACAGTTTCTTGAAATCTGAACACACAGCTCAAACTCTTGCGGTGAACACGCGGCCCACATTTTCTTGAAATCTGAACACACAGCTCAAACTCTTACGGTGAACACGCGGCCCACATTTTCTTGAAATCCGAACACACAGCTCAAACTTGTTGTCGTGAACACACAGCCCACAGTTTTTTGAAAGTTAAACACGCAGCCCAAACTTTGAGGCGAACACACAGCACACACTAGTTGAGAGTTGAACACGCAGCTCACTGTCTTTGAAGTCTGAACACGCAGCCCGAATGTTGAGGTGAACACACAGCACACACTAGTTGAGAGTTGAACACGCAGCCCAAACTGTTGAATTTTTGAACACGCAGCCATTTTTTGAGGTGAACACACAGCACACACTAGTTGAGAGTTGAACACGTAGCCCAAACTGTTGAATTTCTGAACACGCAGCCCATTTTTTGATTGTGAACATGCGGCGCACACTCGTTGAAAGTCAAACACGCAGCCCAAACTTTTGAATTTCTGAACACGCAGCCCATTTTTTGATTGTGAACACGCGGCGCACACTTTGTTAAAAGTCGAACACGCAGCCCAAACTTTTGAATTTCTGAACACGCAGCCCATTTTTTGATTGTGAACATGCATCACACATTTGTTGAAAGTTGAACGCGCGGCTCAAACTTTTGAACTTCTGAACACGTAGGCCATTTTTTTATTGTGAACACGCAGCACACACTTGTTGAAAGTTGAACACGCAGCTCAAACTTTTGAATTTCTGAACACGCAGCCCATTTTTTGATTGTGAACACGCAGTGCACACTTGTTGAAAGTCGAACACGCAGCCCAAACTTCTGAATTTCTGAACACGCAGCCCATTTTTTGATTGTGAACACGAAGCACACATTTTGTTGAAGTCGAACACGCAGCCCAAACTTTTGAATTTCTGAACACGCAGCCCATTTTTTGATTGTGAACACGCAGCACACATTTGTTGAAAGTTGAACACGTGGCTCAAATTTTTGAATTTCTGAACACGCAGCCCATTTTTTGATTGTGAACACGCAGCACACATTTGTTGAGAGTTGAACACGCAGCCCAAACTGTTGAATTTCTGAACACGCAGCCCATTTTTTGATTGTGAACACGCGGCGCACACTTGTTGAAAGTTGAACACGCAGCTTAAACTTTTGAACTTCTGAACACGCAACTCATTTTTGAAAGTTGAACACGCAGTCTGAACTCTTGATGGTGAACACACAGCCCACAGTTTTTAGAAGTCGAACACGCAGCTCATTCATTTCATTTGCACGCAGCTTATACATCACACTTTGAACACACAACTCACACATTTCACTTGTGAACACGCAGCCCACACATTTCTCTTCTGAACACGCAGCTCATTCATTTCGTTTCCACGCAGCTTATACTGAACACACAGTTCATATACTTCACTTCTGAACACACAGCTCATTCACTTCAGTTTGAACACGCAGCTCACATATTTCAATTCTGAACGCGCAACTCATTCATTTTCATTTGCACGCAGCTCATTCTTAATTCTGAACACGCAGCTCATAAATTTTCACTTCTGAACTCACAGCTTATTCACTTCATGTTGAACGCGCAGCTCACATACTTCAATTCTGAACACGCAGCTCATATACTTCAATTCTGAACACACAACTCATATACTTCAATTCTGAACACATAGCTCATATACTTTATGTTGAACACGCAGCTCACATACTTCAATTCTGAACACACAGCTCATATACTTCAATTTTTGAACACGCAGCTCATATACTTTATGTTGAACACGCAGCTCACATACTTTAATTCTGAACACACAGCTCATATACTTCAATTTTGAACACACAGCTCATATACTTCATGTTGAACACGCAGCTCACGTACTGCAATTCTGAACACACAGCTCATATACTTCAATTTTTGAACACGCAGCTCATAACATAACACTGCTCAATTTGAACACACGCCCATAACTCAGTAGTCTTTTAATTTTGAACACACAGCTCATTCTGAACCTACAGGATGCGATGACGGAACTTGCAAAAGTTGAAACAAACTCAGATGTCCGACATCTTCCTCTTTTCCTTTTGTTTTGAAGTTTGGAACCTATATAGCTTCAGATGGGTTCTGGCTTTACTGTTTCCACATGGCTCGGGTTGAACCCTGCGTTTTTTTTTTGAAAGAACAAAATCTTGTTTTGCACAAATGTGGAGAACGACACGGCACTCTGAGCACAAGACAATTTTTTGAAATTAAGAAATGTGTTCTTAACTGGGCATTGAGCCTACGACTGAACACAGCGAAAAAGATTGAACAATGGAAAAGAAAAGGTAAACAACCTAAACGCATCGAGACACACTCGGAACGACTCAAAGCAAGAATCAAGACAAACAAAACAAAAGACACGACACACAGATGTGTTACAAAGACGAGAGACCTCTCAGTACGCGAGGAGCCAGTTTCTTCGGGTATTGTTTCCCACCCTTTCTCATTTGTGATTCTCACATCACTCGGCCCTCAGGCTCTGTTTTTGCTGAAAAAGCCCTTTTCCTCACTTTTTCTCTCAGCGCACATCTCTCTATTCTTTAATCTCTTATTTTTTATCCCTCCGCTGGGTGGTTGATGGATGAACAGGAAGTTACGGGCTCACGCCCAACATAATCAGCTCGCGGCTATTTCCTTCGGTGACATCTGTCGATGCACCGGATGAGGGAATGGAGCATCTCGATCCATTCCAATTCGTGCTTCGCACTCGGCTTGATACCTCGCTGCTTGGAGGATGAGAGAGCTTTCGGCCCTTTTGCTGTTAACTTCAGTTGTGCCTTTTCTGGCAGGTAGAGTGCCCTTCTTGGCAAGTATGGTGCCTTTTCTGGCATGTATGTTGACAATGGGGAAAAGACAGAACACCTGACTCAACTGTGCCCCTAGTTCATCATTTTGACCATTTTTTGTTTTTGGCTTTCTACTAAAACAATTTTAACCAAAATGAGAGTTAGATTAACACACTTGTTCGATTTTCTGATTTGAAATCATGCAAGTCAAGTTATGAGCACTGAAAATTTTCCTTTTTTGGGTCCAAGAAAAAGGTCCAACTTTGGAAAAATGGAATAGTTTTCGAGAGAAGATCAGTCAACCTTAGTAAAAATCCTAAAAAACTGTTTTTTCAAACGACCACTGCTCAACAAGCATAGAACCCACTCTCGAGATGCACAACCTCAGATTCGAAGGAAAATTGGCCCTTGCTTGAGGGGAGCTGTATGGCAACGGACAGTTGCCCCTTGTTTGAATGGCACTGCAGCGCATTGAATGGCAACAGAAAGTTGCCCCTTGTTTGAACAGCACTACAGCGCATTGAATGGCAACGGAAAGTTGCCCCTTGTCTGTATGGCCCCGCAGCGCATTGTAGTCAGTCCTCAGAGTGACGAACACAACCAAATTCTCGGATACAGAGAAAGCGAAGATGATCAAAACCATTACATGGGCACAATCAATTTGTTTTACGGCTGGACTTCAGAATGAAGTTGCCTATGTATCCCAAAGATGGGAATCAAGCCTTACGTAGTTCGGGCTTAGGTTCACTCGAGTATTTTCACTCTCCTTTTACGCTCTAACTTTTGCCAAGGTCGCCCTTTGCGGGTTTTCAACCTTGCGAGCTCAGTTTTTATATTTTCCAATTTTTTGTGCTCTAACTTTTGCCTAGGTCGCCCTTTCGGGTTTTCGGCCTAGCGAGCCTCTCAAGGGTAATATTTCTTCAACTTTGTCCATATTGATCGGTTGTGAGAACTCCAAGCCATTTAGATCCATCAGAACCACAGCTCCACCTGACCAGATAGCTTTGATGATATAGGGACCAGTCCAATTAGGTCTGAACTTGCCCCTTGGGTCGTGGATGGGAGCTCGGTTGTCCTTGAGCACCAAATCTTCTTCCTTTAGATTCCTGGACTTAACTTTCTTGTTGAAAGCCCGGGCAATTCTGCGCTGATAACCTTGAACATGGTACAGTGCTTTCAGTCTCCTCTCATCAAAAAGCATGAGTTCCTCAAACCTGCTCTGCTGCTAAACTGCTTCGGCTATTTGACACTCAGCCAATACTCGTAATGACGGAACCTCAATCTCGATAGGTAGAACGACCTCCATTCCATAAACCAATGAATACGGAGTCGCTCCGGTAGAAGTTCTAATTGAAGTCCTGTAGCCCCACAGAGCAAATAGCAACTTATCTGGCCAATCCCGGTAGGTTTCCACCATCTTCTGCAGTATGTGTTTGATATTCTTGTTGGCGGCCTCGACCACTCCGTTGGTTTGCGGTCGGTATGTGGATGACTTATGAAAAGCCACGTTGTATTTCTCCAACAAGTCAATCACTTCCTTCTTGAAGTGGGAACCATTATCTGAAATGACCTCGTTTGGGACCCCATAGTGACAGATGATGTTGTTTCTGATAAACTTTGCAACGTGCGATGCCTTTAACACCGCATATGATTGGGCCTTGACCCACTTTGTGAAGTAATCTATCGCAACCAGGATGAACTCATGCCCATTCGACCCCTTTGGAGTGACAGCCCCAATTACATCAATTCCCCAAACTGAAAAATGGCCATGGCGAAGTCATATTGTACAGCTTCGACGGCGGGATGTTCATGCGATTTGCATGAATTTGACACTTGTGGCATCGCCGGAAAAAACCGATACAATCCTCCTCCATGGTGGACCAGTAGTAACCCTGTCTGAGGATCTTCCGTGCTAGCATTACTCCGTTCATATGTGCACCGCATTCTCCTCCATGGATGGCCTCCATCAGGCGCTTTGATTCCCCGGCTTCGACACACAACTTATGCATTCCCAGATGACCTCTCTTATACAGCTTACCCCCATAGATGATGAACTGAACAGCCATTCTTCTGATTGCCCTTTTATCCTTGGCATTTACCCCTGGTGGGTATGCTTCTTTCTCTAAGAAATTCCAAATGTCATAATACCAGGGGTTTTCGTCCTGAACCTCATCTATAGCAGCATTCGACTCGTAGGCTGGTGCAAATTTCTAGTCAATGATGACTGGACGCATTCGGATTCCAAACGGGATGTCTATCATGGAAGATAGAGTTGCTAAAGAATCTGCAAACCTGTTGTTCTCTCTTGGAAGATGAGCAAAGTTTAGCTTCTCAAACCTAGGAATTAACAAGTCCAAGGTCTGGTGATACATCATCATCTTTTCTTCTTTGACTTTCCAGTCTCCCTTTGCTTGAGACACAACAAGGTTCGAATCCCCAATAACATCCAACCGTCTTGCCCCTAGTTCTAGGGCTGCTTCTAGACCGGCAATACATGCCTCATATTCAGCTTCGTTGTTCGAGACTTTGAACCGGAGTTTGAAAGCTAGAGGGATACGGGAATTGTCGGGTGCTATCAGCAACACTCCTATCCCATATCCGTATTGATTTGACGCTCTGTCAAAGTACATCGTCTAATATTCATCGTTGATGTGCAAAATGGCTTCATCTGGGAATAAGTATTCAACTGCTTCACCTTCTTCCACTGGATGATCGGCTAAGAACTCTGCCACTGCTCTTCCCTTGACTGACTTGCGTGTTACATATTTCAGATCGAATTCGGAGAGTAACAGCAGCCAACGAGCTAGCCTACCCGTAAGTGCCGGTTTCTCGAAAAGATATTTGATGGGATCGAGTCGTGAAACCAACATTACGGAGTGAGCTAACAGGTAGTGCCGCAGCTTCCTGGTAGCCCACACCAAAGCTAAGCAAGCCTTCTCTAATGGTGTGTAGCGAGTCTCATACTCTAGCATCTTCTTGCTCAAATAGTAGATGGCCCTCTCCACCTTATCCTCTGATTCCTGTGCGAGCATGCAGCCCATCGTGGTCTCAGTCACTGAGAGGTACAATATCAACGGTTTCCCCGGCTCTGGTGGCGACAACACAGGCGGGTTCTGCAAGTATTCTTTGATCTGTTCAAAAGCAGCTTGGCATCGGCAGTCCCATTGGAATTTCTTTCCTTTCTTCAGGAGACCAAAAAGTGGTTCACAAGTCAAGGTTAATTTTGAGATAAACCATCTTATGAATTGCACTTTACCCAGAAAGCCTCACACCTCCTTTTCAGTCCTTGGTGGTGGCATTTCTAAGATGGCCTTGATTTTTGAAGGGTCGACCTCGATGCCCCTTTGTGTAATCAGAAACCCCAGCATTTTTCCCGCTGTAACACCAAATGTACATTTCTGAGGATTCAACCGCAACCAGAATTCCCTAATCCTTTGGAAGAACTTCTGTAAGGCGGTGTAGTGGCCCTCTCTTTCTTTGGACTTGACAATCATGTCGTCCACGTACACCTCAACCTCTTTGTGGATCATGTCGTGCAATATTGTGGTCGCGGCCCGTTGATAAGTAGCTCCGGCATTCTTCAACCCAAACGGCATCACTCTGTAGCAGTAAGTCCCCCACGAGGTCGTGAAAGCAGTATTTTCTCTGTCTTCTGGTGCTATTACTATCTGATTGTACCCTAAGAAGCCATCCATGAATGAGAGCAAAGCATGCCCTGCTGTGAAATCCACCAACTCATCAATATGCGGTAAGGGAAAGTCGTCCTTCGGACTAGCCCTGTCTAAATCCCTGAAATCCATGTACACCCGGATCCTGCCATCCTTCTTCGGTATTGGAACGATGTTGGCCAACCAAGTCGGGTATTCGGAAACCAGCAGGAAGCCTGCATCAATTTGCTTGGTGACCTCTTCTTTAATCTTGAGAGCCTAGTTGGGGCGGATCCTTCTGAGTTTCTGTTTGACAGGTCGGGCCTCGGGGTCAAGGGGAATCCGGTGCTGTACAATCTCAGGATCGATCCCAGGCATGTCTTCGTAGGACCACGCGAAAACATCTTTGAAATCTTTTAATAAAGCGACTAAGCGCTCGCGTTCCTCCGAAGACAACATGGGCCCGATCTGGACCAGCCGCGGGTCCTCCTCAGTACCAATGTTCACGGTAATGATTTCGTCCGTTAAGGGTTTGACAAATCTCTCCTACTCCTGCTCAATTAAACGTTGTAAAACCGGAGGAATTTCTTCCTCGTCGTTTTCATCAAAATTTTAAAAGTCTAAGTTTATGCAATAAATTAAGGGCACAGAAAAGTACTCAGAAACCACAGTCACTTGATTCTCATTAAGCTCATCCAAATCGTCTGAAATCTCGGTTACATCAGACTCAAACAAGAAAGAAAAAGACGACCTGGACATAACTGTGGCATCCGGGTTATCATCCCCAGGATTACCAGACTCAGACTCAATCGAGCTGGAACCTGATTCCGACTCACAGGACTCGGTGGAATCAGATTCCGGCTCACTACCTGACCCGGTGCTGTTGGACAAAAATCATTCCTCGTACTGCCAAGTGAGAGAGGGCGCGATAGATGCATCCAAAATAGTTGCTGGTAGGCCCGCAGCCGTTTCATCCCCGATCACACATACCAAGAAGTTATCCCCCAAGCACTTTTGGTCGATCGAAGGATCTGAAAGTAGACTCGCCAGTGCTACCCCCATTTCAAGTTCGGTGTCCTCAGACTGCACTTTCTTACTCTGTTCAAACTCAGCTGATGGATCTGTCTGCTCTTCGGCAACGTCATCCCCGGATAGTTGCAGGTCGAAGAAGATCTCGAAACCTGGCACGCGCTTCTTCTCTGCGTTTAGCCACGGCTCTGGGAAACCGCAAAACGGAAAGTCCTCCCTCTCCTGGACGAAGCGTCCGTTCAGGGTACCCTGAATGGGCCTATGCATTAATTCGAAAGGCTTCCCAGCCTGCTTTGCTCTGGCTCTTCCGGCCATTTCTTTACCCTTCCTTACCCAGTCCTCTTTGGTGGGCAGATAACCCAAGCCAAATGTATGAGGGTTGTGTGGCACTTCGGCCAATGTTGAGACACCCTTCCGACCGCTCCTTCCCAATCCCATCCCGGGGATGTGTTGTAACTTGTTCATGAGGTAGACGGATTGGGCACTGACGTACACCCCCTCATTCACAGCCATAATATTCTGCACCACTCGAGCCTCAGCCAAAGTGAACCCTGATAAGAACACATCCTCAGTGCCATGCTCGATTTCCAAGACTGGTGTGGACACTTCCGGTGGTGGATGGATTGATGAATTCCCAAAAACAATAACTACCCCTTTCCCGTGAGGGTACTTTAACATCTAATGTAAAGTGGAAGAGACTGCCTTTACTTGGTGAAACCACGGCCGCCCCAAGAGTAGGTTAAAGGTTGCGGGAACGTCCAAGACATGGAATTCAATGTTGTGTTGTCCTGGACCAACCTGGGTCTGAATTTTGACAGTCCCCATCATTTCCCTGCTAGTATTATCATATGCTCTGATCACCTGAGTAGGCGGCGCGAAGTCCGCGGGCTTCAACCCGATTGCATACGCTGTTCTGGCTGGGCAGACATTGATGGCGGACTTGGTATCAACAAGTACCACCGGTATCCACTTGTCTCTACATTCCACGGAAACGTAGAGGGGTTTGTTGTGATTTGTGCCCTCAGGCAGTAGTTCTTTGTCTTAAAAGGTTAATGCCGGGGAACCTCCTCCCGGAAAAACCAGCCCAACCAGCTGTTCTGGTGTAGTATCTATAGAGAGTTTGGCCTTGTCCATGGCAGATAAGACAGCCTGTCTGTGTACTCGTGAAGCCATAAGCAGTCCCCAGATGGAGATGTCTGCTTGTATCTTCTTCAACTGTTTCAGTACAGCTTCCTCTTCGATCTGCTTCTCTTTCTGCCTCTCGGCTTCTTTGTCCTTTCCAAATGTCTCGGGTTGGTCTAGGTGCGGGGGCTTGAAGTACCGCCCGTTTCTTGTCATGTGATCCACCTCATCGAGGTACCAGGTGTCGTCCGGTTGATTGCTTCCCCAGTCTTCGTCTGTGTGGGCAAGACATAAGTCATCGTCTTCCCACCACATTCCGTTGGCATTCAAAAGGCACCTGTCTGGCTCAGGTATGTTTGTACTCACAGCATTTTCAGCCTGCATGCTCACAGCATCTTCTGTTCTTGTGCCCACAGCACTTCTGATCCCCTCATGGATTTTGGCTTTCCCGGTTCTCTCAGAACCCTGTTGTTCTACCTGCGTCAGTGCAGTTTGTTGCTCAACTTCCCCCGTATTCACAATGCTTCTGTCCTGAGTGAAATTCTTTGTACCGGCGCTCTTCGGCAATATAACCTGACTTCCGGCCCTTCCGGCCACAGTTGATACTCTTGCCCCTGCCGGGCCCTATTCTACTTGGGATCCTTCCACTACATCTGGCTGATCATCCAGCCATCCAGTAGCCTTTGTCGATTCCTCATAATCAAACCAGTTCACTGCTGCGCCCCCTGATTCTTGGTCATCGAAAAACTGTAGGTTGACAAAGTCCTCCTCCACAGTCGTCAAATCATTTGCCCCTTGCTCAAATCCGTCTCCCTGGATCACACACAACTCCTCCTTCTTTGGCAATTCTAAGCCCAGCCCAATCCGGCCTGTTGACAAGATGTACTCACTCGGATCATAGGCTTCCCCAGCAAAACTCTGTTCAATCCCAGACTCAACAATTCCATCATTTTCTGAAGTCTGCCTTGCCTTATCTTCGATGGTCACCACCGTCGGCTCTGGTTGGGTTGTGGAGATGTCCAACATGCACAAAGAGTCGGTGCAGTCGGGAAGGAGCACCTCCGGCTTAGGTAGGTGGGTAGGAGTAATATAGATGCTAGGATCGTAAGACACGACCCCGGTCTGGATAAGATTGACTCTTTTGGGAGGTGGAGTTTGGTTGTGTGTAGGGAGTGGATTGGTTGTGACGTTAGGTTTCTCTGGAGGTAGAATCACATTTTTGTCAACGAGGTCTTGAATCTCGTGACGCAGCTTGAAACATTGGTCAGTATCATGACCGTGCTGCTGGTGATATGCAAAGTACTTGGCTGGGTTGTGAGAGGGTGGAAGTGGATTTGGTAATGGCCTCGGCTCTAGGGATTTCAGATGCCCCTTTCTGATTAAGACCCCCAGAGCCTTAGACAAAGGCATGTACAGTGGGGTGAAGGTTCTTTGGCCACTGAGCTGGTATTTAGTGGTTTGGGTATTACTTCCGGATGCACCGGAGAAGGGTGTGGCTGCCATGGGTCTCGGAAGAGGAGGGGGAATAGTGGTGACCATGCTCACCTTTGAAGCTCTTGCAGTTGCAGCGCCACTCGAGCCTGCATTGTTGTTACGGTTGAAAGTCCTCCTTGGTTGTTTCCTATCCTGGTCAATTAGACCTTGCTTCATCGCATCCTCGATTTGTACCCCCATCTTGTGTAAATCTGAGAAGGTGGGAAAGGGGAGTACAATCATCTTCTGCATCAATTTCGGTTGGAGATTGCGCACAATCATCCTGATTTGGTCTTTATCAGTGGGCCTCAAAGTCATCATCGATGCCTTCGCCCTCCATCGAGTTACAAAATCTGAGAAAGTCTCTTTGGGCTCCTGCCTCGTCGTTTCGAGATCACGAGTTGTAATCTCAATCTGAGTATTGTACGAGTACTGTGCGACAAAGGCCTCAGCCATTTCATCCCAGCTTCTTTTTACCTCATCCTCTAATTTCGTGTACCAGATGGTGGCCACACCCGACAGGGTTCGGCTGAACAGTGAAAGCTTTTGTGGTCGGGTTAGGCCCATTGGCCGCAGGATGTCTGAGAATAGCCGAAGATGGACCATGGGGTCCCCGGACCCGTCGAAGCGGTCAATTTGCAGCATCTTCAACCTATCGGGCAATGTCACGGCCACGTCGGTATATCCATCCTCGATATCCGGAATAGCCTTTACTCCTTGTGATTTCTTGAAGAGCTTCTCAAGCTTGCTCAGTTTCAGAGCTGTACGGTTTATTTCGAACTCGAAGGGAGAGTCCGGGTGGTTGGGTGTATGGGTCTTGGACAGTTGAGGCGGAAGCGGGGGTGGAGCTGGCCCCGTTGGAAAGTTCGTGTCCTCTTGTATGTTTTGGACATTTGGCACGGTGTTCTAGGTGTTTGGCAGAGCATTCTGGACAGTAGGTGTCTGCTCGGGTAATGGAGCCCCTGGCGGGGGAGGAACTTGATGTGAAGCAGATGCCGCATTCTGCTGTTGCAGTCTAGTGATTAGCTCGGCTTGCTGGGCCATGATCGCGGCCTGCTGTTTGGAGAACTCCGCTTGACGGGCGACATCCTCCTGTATTTGTCTCATGCTCTCCTGCATTTGGTGCATCAAGGCTTCCATCCCTGATGTATTTTGCTGATCCATCCGACTAACTGGTATGTCTATTTCTATAGCAACAATCGAGACCTCAGTCCTATTGCCCTCTGATGGAGTAACCCACTGTTCTGGCAACCTCTATTCTGACACATTGCGCTTTCTTGGCCTTCTTCTGACAACGGGGGGTAGAGAATGGAACACTGGCTGTCCGTCAATTAGATCCTCAAATCGATTGAGTCGACGACCTCGTGTCCAAAGTGCTTGGGGAATATCTACTGGGTTGGAAGCAATTGTGCTAAAACTGCCCCTAGCAAAAAGATAAATAAAGCGAAAAGGAAATAAACAACCAGATAAATAAAGAACATGACAGCTCAAAATAAATACGCAACACACAGTCGGGCATGCAACACGCGGTTGATAAGCTGAATACACACTGTTCCTCAAATATTGATTACTGTCCCTGAATCACTATTCCCCAAAGACTGAATCGGATACCCGCAGATAACTGATTCCCCAATACTGACTGATGCCCGCAGGCCTGATGCCCAAACTCATACACTGATGCATGCATTCCCTGTAGAGACGCACTCTAAAGCACATAACAGATAAGTGAGAGCCAAAACACCCCTATGTTGGGGTAGGGTTTCCCTGTCCTATTTTGTCAGGAGCTAGGGTTTTACTACGCAGGCAGCGGTTTCAAACAACCTATAAACGGGTAAGTAACCTGTCCTAGTTTGGAATGGTCACTATGGATTCGAATATGCACTAGGTCGAATGGTCAAAAAGGGTGCCCCGGTAAAACCGGGGTTTGTGTTCCCATACTGGCAGAGCCCACAACCGGTCAGCCTTATGGTCATGTCTTCACAAGACAAGCCTCCGGCAGACCGTTCAGGAATAGCAAATGGCAAACACGGTGTCCTAGGCGCACCAATGCACATGCAATGCAAAGAAACACACAAGTGTAGTCAAAACCAGATATCATGAGTTTGAGTCAAGTTCTCTAAATCCCCAGCAGAGTCGCCAGAAACTGTAGACGTCCCCGAACGCCCCGGGGAGGAACAAGTCCCCCGTTCCGTTCGATATTGGGGTCACTACAGCTCGGACTCTCAAATGTCACGGTTCTTAATCTGAACCAAAGAGTCCAAATCCGGCAAATCGTTTTGAGAAAACAGATTTTTGAAAGAAGTGCCAAACATGGACTGCTTTGCTAGATACAGAGTCGCCACCTAAATATTTTATTTTTGGGGAAATTTAGGAAACCTTAACTCGTTTGCCTAAGGCCACGTGTCCTTCATCACCAAAGTTGCCTCAGCTCGGGAACTTGGGTACGATTGGGGAAGGTCACTTCGTGAGCACCCCCACTCGCCCGATCAAAGATTGGCCTTTACTAACCATGATATCTAGTTTTGAAAACTTTATGCGTTCTTATTCCGGTTATTAGCCTAGATTTACTATGTGATGTGCACAGCATACAAGTATAGACTGGATCATCTGAATTGGAACAAAACATTTCATGTTTGTTTTTGAAAGATGGTTTGATGGTGCTACTCGCAAGTAGGCTAAGACGTGGATTTGCCACCCTCGGGTGGGCTTAGAAAACATGATTTTGCCACTATCTAGTGGGCTTAAAACACACATTTGATGAATTGTTCAAATCCAAGTAACTCAACCTTCACCCACAGGCATTCAGGCAGTTATATCACATAAGCAATTAGCCTCATGGTAAGCATGCTATCATGGCAGTCACTCACACGCATGCAAGGATGCTAAAGCATAAAACTTACCGAGTACTCCAAGCCAAAACAAAAGCTAATTAGAAATCCAATGATCCTAATTATACAGAAATGCCTAATGCAACACATGCAAAAATGCAACTATAGCAGGCTCGGCTATTCTAAACATGGCATATGAAATGCTACAGCTAACATGTATTCAACTTGAAATTGAAAATACAATGCAGTTAGTATGATGCGCCGAGCCCGGTGCATGCAAGACAGATGAATGAATGCAAACATGCTATCATACTGTATGCTAATTGAAACATGCCTTAATTTAACCATCATAAGCGGGTCAATAAAAGGGAGAAAGACGTGGGATTGGAAGACATACATCACACACATGCACACTTATTACAGTTGTGCCCTAGTTCGGAGGGTCCGAATAAATAATATACAGTCCCGAATAAATATTACAGTCTAAATAATTACAAAATCCTAATTAATTAACAAATTAAACTAGGTAAGCTGTAAACTAGCATGCAAGCTAGGGACTGCCTTGACGCTGCTTCGGATGATGAATGATGCATGTCCGGGTTGCTTTGGCGTAGAAATCCATTGCGATGCCCCGGTTTGCCTCTGTTTGCAATTGTTCTTGGAATGCATGCCAAGCTCCAGAAGGCTGTTGATTCTTGATTTGCTGCAATTGAGAGCAAGAAAGGGGCATGGCAATGTATTTTTACATATGTATGCATACCTCGATCCTCGTGCCACCAATCACGCGTCTCGATGCATGATGGCTGAGGAGTCAAATTGCACAACTCAATATGGAATGAATGCACATGAAAACACAACAAAACCTAGACTCCATCATAGATAATCCGGAGTGTCAGCGACTGGGAATTGAGACACGTTCCGTCACTCGGAGTACGAAACGTACCTCGTTTCCCATGCTCGGGCTAACTCCTATCCCAAACACAATGCAATATGCATGACATGCATGAAATGCAACTAAGATACAACCTAACATGCAACGATGGCACACACGATGCACGAGATAACATGGCATACACAATGCGCTAACATACAACCTAGCATACGCAATGCTATGAAATGAAATGGCATACACAATGCACAATGGACTTACACCAATATGAGTGGGCCTCAGCCACACTCACATAAGAGGCCATGAGATGAAAATGAGACACTCGAGATGCGTGCACGCATGCACGCAAACCGATGACCGATCCTAAGGCGCCAAATGCCACTCTAACAAGACATGGCAAGGCATGGAATATGGAATACTAGCATGCAAATTTCAGTAGCAGAACAAGATGCAAAACAGCCCCAAAACATGGCAATATGGCACCCGATGCGTGAAATGAGACCCGAAATGCAAAACTAGGCACATGCAATGGCCTATAGCTATACAAAACATGCATTATTTGAACATGAAGTATGAAGACAGAAGCAAGAAAGTCCCAAAACAAGCATGTTTACAGTTTTAAGCAAGGCCAAACAGTGAACACAAATAGGGCTAAACCAATATGCAAAAATGGCCCTAAATGTGAGATAAAGAAGCAAGTCATGGCTTCCGGCCTCAAACAAGAGAGGGACCTTCAAAAATGTTTAAGAGGGACCCAAAACATGGCATTTTACAGTTTATGATCAAACCCAAAACAGTGCACATGCAAGCCTAAAATACTATGCAAAATAAGACCTAAAAAGAGATTTAAACACAAAGAGCAAGAAGGGAACCTCAAACAGAAAAAGACCCTTGATCAAACATGAAGAGGGGGTCAAAATAAGGCCATTTTCAGTTCGGACCAGAGTCCAAAAATATAAGCATAAGAGGCTAACAAAACATGCAAAAATGAGGCCAAAAGAGGGATATAAAGGCAAGTGGCAAATGGAAGCCACAAATAGTGATGAGCCCTTCAAAAATGTTGAAGAAGGGCTCAAAATAAGATTCTTTACAGTTTGGACTAGAGCTCAAAACAGTTTACATATAGGCCTAAAATAATATGCAAGAAAATGGCATACAAAGGAGATAATGAAGCAAGTGCAAAAAGGGAGCCTCAAACAGTGAGAGGCCCTTAAAAAAACATGAAATAGAGCTCAAAAAAATGATATTTTCAGTTAGGGTCGGAGCCCCAACATGCAAGCACAAAGAGCTAAGATGTGAACCAAGAAAAGGGTCAAAAAGGGGAGAAGATGACTTACCCTTGAAGACTAATCTTTGACAGCGTTTTGGACCAAGAAATGCTGCCTCCTAAGCTCTGAGAAGCCCCTCCAAGCTGCTGGAATGGAGTGGTGGTGTGGTGCTAGGTGATGGTGAGGAAATGGTGTAAGAATCAAAGGGTTTTTTAAGGCTTAGAGTAGAGAGAGAGAGAGAGAGAGAGAGAGAGAGAGAGAGAGAGAGAGAGAGATTTAATGTGAGAGCTCCAAACCAAAATTTTCTAACCCCTAAAACACAGCTGGGAGGTCTGTTATATAGACACGAGAGGGTGGAAAAGAGGGGGAAAAATGGGGGGGGAATGAAATTCAAATTTCCCCCCAAAATTGGCCTAAAAGGAAGATAAAGGGGCCAGTGATAGTAGGAGATCTCAAACCGAAGAGAGCCCTTCAACAAAGTTGAAGAGGGGCTCAAAATAAGACACTTTGTAGTTTATGACAAGCCACGAAAATAAATACAAGTAGGCCTAAACTATCATGCAAGAAAAGGCCTAAAAGAGGGGTAAAGAAGCAAGTGGCAGTAGGAGATCTCAAACAGAAAAAGGTCCTCAATCAAACATGAAAAGAACCTCAAAATATGACTACCTCAAGTTTGGGTCGGAGCCCAAAAATGCAGAATGAAGGTTCGGGAGCCAAAACACGCAGTTCGGGGCCCCGAAAGTGGGCTGTTAGGCACCGGAAGTGGTGTCCGACCACGAAGTTGGTCTCTCGGACCGCAGTGTCCCTCAAAAGGGATTAAATAAGATGCATGCCAAAAACTGGAGCAAACGGAGGTGGTTAAGCGGTCCCGAACCGAGGCACACGGCCAACGACTCCGAAAAATCGGAAACCGGACTCCAAACGGGCAAAACGGCCTACGACCACGAAACGTAGCCTACGGCCACTAAGAGATGATCTACGAGACCTCTCCGTCCCTTCGGGAAGAGAAAACAGAGAAAACGGAGCTTGGTTCGCAAACCGAGGCAAAGCACAAAAGAGTCCGGAAGTCCGGAGGCAAGGCTCGCAGCCGAGACTCTGAAACTTCTGAACGAGCACAATATGCAATATCACCGAGCGCTCAACTGGTGATGTCTGAGTCTCAAGGTCGGTCAAAAATGGGGTGTCTACAATGACATATAAGCTGACCGCTCGAGCGCAACTTTTACCACTCAAGCGGTAAAACTTTTTTCCTAGAAGTTCAGACACTCTATAAAAATACTGGATGATCCTTTCATCCGCTCGGACAGTCAAATAACTCGATCACCATACATAGTCAGCGAAGTGGCAAACTTATAAAGCTCAAGATCACAAACTCCTCTGCATAGGCATAATTCAAGTTGGATTCACACATAAACACTCATAGCTTCATTGAAACAAAAGAGCGAATAAATTTACAACTGAAAGGAATTTTGTCAAACGAGGATTACCAATTACAAAAACCTAACAATTTATGGTAAAATTGATATTTAAAGATTCGTTTTCAAGATCTTTTAAACATGATCAATATGGATTCTTCTTTTTGAGGTCTTTTAAGTAAGATCGATATTTAATATGAAATTTTAACCCAAAAAAAAAAAGAAAAAAAAAAATGATATAATATGGCCTTATCGTACTGTGGTGTACCTAAATGTCCCATATAAGTAAAAGAATTCCAATAAAAACAATTTACATTAGGAAAATTTATTTTAAAGGTCTCACCTTCTCACCAGTTTCGTCCATCCAATCCACGGTCCCAGTTTAGTTCACAAAAAAAAAAAAAAAAAAAAAATCCACCGTCCCATTCACATTTGGTGCAAAAGAATGCAAAAATCACATAGATTATTATAATTTTTTTTTTGGTTATATTTTAGTAACTTTTTTAAAAAATATCTAGATTAAGTACATTTAAAAGTAAAAATAAATAAATAAATAATTAAAAGGGGCAGTGACCCGTAAATTCCAAAGCATGAAATGGTAGTCCCATTAGTCCCAGCCCTTTTTTAATTAATGCATAAGTCGTACTTTATGTTAATAGACATATTAGCCTATCACTCGTGCTATGCACGGGATAATTATACATATTTATATTTGTTTTAAATTTTTTTTAATATATAAATTATGTTTTTTAGGATTTTTTTATAAAAATAATTTAACAATCTTATCACTAACCATAGTGTATGGAAGAAGTTGAAAATGATACTACAGTAACTATACATTAGCCTATCACCCGCACGGGATAATTATAAATATTTATATTTGTTTTAATTTTTTTTAATATATAAATTATATTTTTTAAGATTTTTTATAAAAATAATTTAACAATCTTATCACTAACCATAGAATATAAGAGAAATTAAAAAGGCTACTGCAGTAACTATGCACGGTTGTATCTATAATTATTTGTATGAGAGGATTTTATATGCTAATCAGGTATTTTGACCAAATCAATAAATGCAGGTATATGGATTGAAAAAAGTTAATAAATGCTGATTAGGGATTTTGACCAAATCAATAAATGTTAAGTTTTTTTTTTTTAAAATAAAAAATTTAGAAAATTAAGATTGAGATATTAGAGCTCCCACAAGACTTGGGGTTTAGAAATCCCCTTTTCCTTAATATATTTACTAGCCTATCACCCGTGCTATCCACGGGATAATTATAGGTATTTATATTTGTTTTAGATTTTTTTTAATATATAAATTATATTTTTAAAGATTTTTTTATAAAAATAATTTAACAATCTTATCACTAACCATAGCGTGTGGGAAAAGTTGAAAAAGATACTGCAGTAACTATATACGGATTGTATCTATAATTATTTGTATGAGGGGATTTTAAATGCTGATCAGGAGATTTTGGCCAAATCAATAAATGCTCAGTTTTTTTTTAAATAAAAAATTTAGAAAATTCAGATTGGGATATTGAAACTCCCACAGGTCTTGAGGGTTAAAAACCTCATTTTGCTTAATATATAGTATAGATATATATATATATATATATATATATATATATATATATATATATGTTTATTGGCTATTTAATCAAATAAAAATTGTATGTTTGATTTTGGTTGATTTAGGTGACAAGGGGGAAAGCAAAAAAAAAAAATTTATTTTAACAAAAACGACCATTTGATAAATGAAAAAAGGAAAAAGAAAAAAGAGAGAGAGTTGCATTTTTGTTTTCACAATTATTTATATATGTGAATTGCGATTTTTAAATGTCTTTTTTTTTTTTTAAATGCCTTCCTTTTTTTTATATTATATTAAAATTTAATATTTTGATAATAATCATATGTGTTAGACTTTTCAAGGAATTAAATATCTTTTTTTTTATTATATTATATTAAAGTTTAATATTTTGATAATAATCATATGTGTTGGACTTTTCAAGAAATTTTTTTTATACTTGTTCTTAATGCATTAAAGTGTTATTATGAGGGATAATAATCATATGTGTTGGGACTTTTCAAAGAATTCATATGTGTTGGATTTCAAAGAATTTTTTTTATGCTTGTTCTTAATGCATTAAAGTGTTGTCATGAGGGTAAGACTTGGGGGTTAGGAGAAGTAAATAAATGTTAAGGTTTTTTTTTTTTTTTTTAAATAAAAAAACAGGAAATTTAGATTGGGAGATTGGAGCTCCCACAAAGCTTAGGGTTAAAAACCCTCTTTTGCTTAATATATAGTATAAATATAGATTATAAGATGAGAGAAATAGAGTGCTATCTTATTATAATGGAGGAGATCTTATAAAAAAAACGTGTAGACATGAATGTCCTCCTATTTTATTGTGTTTACAATTATATATATATATATATACATATGTGTGAATTGTAATTTTTAAATGTTTTTTTTTAAATGTCTTCTTTTTTTATATTATATTAAAGGTTAATATTTTGATAATAATCATATGTGTTGGACTTTTCAAGAATTTTTTTTTTTATATTTGTTCTTAATGCATTAAAGTGTTATTATGAGAGATAATAATTATATGTATTGAAATTTTTCAAAAAATTCATATGTATTAGATTTTAAAGAATTTTTTTCAAATTTCAGGCCATTCGACCCTTATATATTCGAGCTACCACCCAATTTTCGTTCACTTAATATATAGTATAAATTTGCCACTATTTAATGAATCTTGAAATGGAAACATTGCAGCAAATGTTGACCAAGGAACATCCCACCGTAATTTTCGATATTTTCATCTGTCACATTTGAAAAAAAGTTTATTATGGGATTTTTGTACTTTTCTACCGTTTTGTCCAAACCGACATTTAGGACTTTTTGGTTTACCATTTGGAAAAGTTGGGTGGCCCACATTTGGATCCGACCCAAACGTTTCATACTCCCAAATTTGAGAACTCCGACCAATATCCCTGAGTTTGTGCGTTTGTCGTCTAGCGTTTCGCCGGAGCAACATTGCGCTGTTCACATTTAGGCAATATATTTCAAACTCCAAAGTTAAGGAATCCTACCAACATCCCAGATTTGGTGCGTCTGTTGGCTAAGGTTTCGTCGGAGCAACGAATCATCGTTCTCATTGCGGATTCCATTTTGCGAAAGTTCATCCCAATGTGGCAACCACATCTGTAGGCATTAACATTCTGAAATCAGCTTCGCGTGTTTGTGTAATCGATTTGTACCGCAATTTTGTCATCATCGGATCCCACATCGTGCAACGTAGTTAAGGAAATAAATTGAAAACACATCAACGAAATACACACAATCCCCTCTCCATGTCCTAGAAAATCCGCAACAGCAAAAAGTACCCAAATTTGCTGGAATGGGTTGTCATGATTGGTGTGGTTGACAAATTGGGTTCCTTACGAAGATTTGGGCATCACATTTGACTGCAACGTTGACGCAAGCTATGAACTCTCAGCATCAACCATGACGGCGTCGGCAACATTGTTATCCCCGCACGAACACAATAACAATCCCTCCATTCCTAGAGCGAAACAGAACATAATTTAATTGAACACAATAACATTCCCCCATACCTACACCGAAACAGAACATAGTTTAATCGAATATGAAATATACCTACGCTGAGTCCGCATTGGATGTACCTAACTGAGCAATGTGTTACTGCTATGTGGCAGTATATGTTCGGAGCGAATGTACCAATTACGGTTGACGTTGAAATCCAACAGAATACAACAACAAATTTAACCAGATATGGGGTGTGAACTTTGCATTGAAATCCAACAACTACTCCACAGACCATACAACTTCTCAGGCATTGCACACCACCAACCAAACGTGAAAAATAATTGATCGATTTTTTTAGTTCGATGTGTGGACAATCTGTTACAAATGTACGGCCGTGACAATTATTTAGCAATTGGAATCATAAAGAGCACCACGGAAAAAATTGTGACCGCCAGAAAAATGTGCAATGTGACGTGTGTTAAGTTCAACACATTTGTTTGTTGTGGGGTGTGAGCTATGCATTGTGAAATCTGTGTCAGGTCCGCCACTTCTCCAACCGTGACCATGACATGACAGTGCCACATAACAACACACACAATGTGCCAATTGCACAAACCACGCGCCAACATTCACACCCCAACCCAAAAAAGAATCATAATCAGAAAACAAAAGGTATAACATAACTAACGCTTACCGTCCCCGAAATCCAACCAATGCTCCACATGCAAAAATAAAACTTTTGAATCCAACGCCCAAATGTGAACACCTTGCCAAAATCTGCTCATATTTTAACTTTCCAAAATGTGACCACAATCTACCCATATTTTAACTTTTCAAAACGTGACCACCATCCTAATGTAATCAATGGAATCCAAAATATCCCTTCCAAATCAATTCACCTATGAAGAAAGGGGTAAAAATGTCACGAAATTCGTTCCACAAATGGGGTCTTGCCGATCACATTTCAAAAAAAAAAAAAAGCGGACTTACCAGTGTATTAAAAAAAAAAAAAAAAAAGAAGAGAGAACTCCTTGGACTAAAACTCTCCCAAATGCGATTTTCTAATAATTTTTCCTAATTAAAATGTGCAAAAAAATTTAATAAAAAATTTTAAAATAAAATTTTAAAAATCAAACCGGCCCACACGTCACATGCTAATGCTTATGCGTGAATAATGACGCATTTTACTATGGCACATCACACGTAGCTCCATTTGGCAAGAGATTTTTTCATTTAAAAAAAAAAATTTAAAAGTCACAACAAAATATCTATTTTTTTCTCAAAATTATATATTCAATTAAAAAAATTATTCCAAACACATTAATTCTTTTGACAAAATTACAAAAAAAATTAAAAAAAAAATTCCAATGTTTTAGCCTTGTAACAAAATAAATCATGAGTTTTTTATTTTGTCAATTTAAACTCTAATATTTTCATTTATTTTTAATATAAACCATTCACTTATTTTCGCTTGTAAAACTGATAAAAAAAAAATATATTTTAGTAGTTAAACTCAATACTTTTTTCATTGATTTTACTTAACAAAAATAGACAAATGATTTAGATCGAAAGTAATTCAAAAATTTAGAGTTTCAATTGTAAATTAAAAAGTCAAGATTTGTTTTGTTACAAGGCTTAAATCTTGGGGCTTTTTCTTTTCTTTTTTTTTTTTTTGTGTAATTGTCCCAATTTTTTTTGTCTCATAAAAAAAATTAAAAGTAAAAAAAAAAAATTCACTAAAAATACTAGCTAAAATATTAAAAGATAATTATTTATTTTGCCTAATTCTTTTTCTATTTATGTACACCAATGCTACTCTTTATTTTACCTATCTGTACACAAATTGTTTAAAGAACCTCTCACGGTTCTTCAAATATAGCTAGCCTTGAATAATATTAAAATAACTATTGTAATAGTTAACCCGTTAAAATGACTAAAATGTGATGATACTAACTATAATAACTAACATGACTCATTTAAATAACTCTTTGGAGATACTCTCAGTGGGCATCTAATTGGTATATTTAACAATAGAAAACAAAGTTTCAATAAACAATAACTCATCATCACCTTTTGCCCACTCCTTTTTTTTGGTTAATTGGTAATAAAATTATTACAAATATGAGAAGTATTACATTAAATTAACTACTAGTTCAATAATAAATAAAAAGTCAATACTGTCATCAAGCCCAACTATCTAGCCCAGACTTGAGAATAAATAAACAATTATAAACAACCCTCATAGAGAGACAAAAATAAAAAGGGAGTTACGGGCCGATCCTTTGGACCAGACTTAACTCTCATTTGGTCTTAACCCAAAATAATTTTGTCCATCTTCCCATTTACCCCTTATATATGTATATATATATTGAGAATGACATTTTACCCCATATATTCATTTGAGTGATTTTACTCTAAATCGTAAACACAGCCCCGTCTCTATTTCTCTCTTCTTTCTCTCCACTATTTCTCTCGTCGGCACACCACCGCCTCTTTCTCCCTTGCCTTCTTTGTTGCTGAGCTCAATCACCGTTCTCCTTATTCATCGTGGACAATACTCGCTTCAACCACCGTCGACATCATCTTCCTCCATTGTCGTCGCTCACCCAACACCACTGTATTCCTCTATCGTTGCTGTCACCGCCACTCCTCTTCCATCATTCATCTGCAGTCTTCAACACTACAATCCTCCATCATCGATGTACCATCTTCGATATCGCCGCTATCACCATCCTTCTCCACCGCTGATCTATTGTCTTCAACGCCAAACATCACCAATGGTTTCAATTCTAGGTGTTTTCAATGAAGATCTACTATCTTCGACACCAATCTGATACTGTACATGGTCACAGGTGAGATTGAGACTCTCTCTATATAATGTGTTGGTGAAGATCTGCGTTTGTAAAACCTGTGTAAGTGATCGGTTAAATTTATTACTGAATTCAGTGATAAATTTATCACTCAATAATTTATGGATGATAAATTTATCAGATTATAGGTTTGTTGGTTTAAGTGTGGGTATTTTATCAAACAATGGGATGACACAACACATACAAAATGAATAAATTTATGAATGCTTCATGAATTTATTTATGTTTCTGGGTAAATATATAAGTTTCTAGCACCACTACGTGCTTTAAAATGATCAAATTAAAATTTATCACATTATTCTATATTATTTATATATATAAATTTTCTATTTATATTACTATAGGTTTTAAAAATGTCCCCCATTTGGATCAGGGGGTGTGTTTTACATCACAGGCTTCATCATTCTTTCATAGCATTTTCTCGGAAGAAAATCATTGAAAACTTGGGCATCACATTCACAGGGTCATTGGCTCTAGTTGAAGACTTGACTTCGTTGGCTAAAAGTCTTTGAAGTAGAGAATACATACAAACCATTCAAATTGGAATAATAAAGTCTAATAAATTTTTAAAACAAAAAAAAGGATTAAAATACACCACTGGTCCTCTAATTTGGATGAAACGTCACTTTAGGCCTTATTGTTTCAATTTGAATAATTTATTAGTCTTTGCATTTTCAATTTTGTTGCAATGTAGCCCTCTGTCATGTATAGTTAACATTTTGAATGAAAAAAAAAAAATCATGTGCACAACTAGACCCCCCTCTCTCTCTCTCTCTCAAATCAAATCTACCATTTGTATACTTTAACAAATTCAACTGTGATAAATTTATCACTGCAATACAAGTTGAGATTTGTTGCATAATAAATTTATCATTGATTCTGACTTTTGATTCTTTGTCTTGATTTGTAAATGTGAAAAATAATGAGAATTATTCTCTGGTAATGGCTCATCATCTCTCTCACTCAATCTCTTCATCCTTTTTCTTCTTTTTTTCTCTTGTTGCTACTAAATTTGAGGAAGTGGAGGCGGTAGTGATGTGTCGGAGATGAAAAATGGCAAAAACAATTGTTAGAGCTAGTTGCTAGAGGTTGGTAATGGTCACTGGAGGTCGATGGTGGTCGCCAACTATTAGAAGTGGTAGTTGGTGGCCAAATCGGTTTGCAATTTGGAGTTCAAAGAATGGAATACTGGAAAAACAAAAACACAAAAACAAAACAGGGGTGACAATGAGAAAAACAATTACAACAAGACTTATTGGTGCATAAAAATGTAAGAAGCGCTGCTATTAGCATCTACCGAATTTCTTTGGACCCTCATTTCTTTGAATCCCCACCGTAAATCCTAAATTTTAATAAGATTTCTTTGAGCACCTCACTTAATACCAATTTTATCCCTATTATAGCGATTCTGGTTTTGACCCGTTACCTATTGCATTTTGGACTCGGGTTGGTATGGTTTAAATAGTTATCCTTATCACTTTCCCTTGTCTTCCCTTTTATTTTGGTCATCGAGTTATAGTTGTGTGTTTGGAGCAGGTTGGTTGCTTGTTTTTCCAAGCCTTTGTTGCTTGGATTTTAGCTCCTCCGCTCGAGTGGGCTTCACAAATTTTCTCCTCTGCTCGAGCAGCCATTCTCGCGCTCGAGCGGGATTTGTCAACCTTCAGTATATTTTGCAGTTCTGAAAATGCTGGGAGAGTGCATCAGACGCTCGAGCGTCCAGTCTCACGCTCGAGCGGGACCATCGCCTTCGAAACTTCTAGAATTATGCATTCCACACTCGAGCGCCACTTTTTACGCTCGAGTGGAACCTTGTGTCTAACGCTCGAGCGGGTCTTTCCACGCTCGAGCGAACTGCGTGTATTTCAGTTCGAGAAGATGACATTTTGAATCACTTTTTCTTTTCTCTCTCTCTAAAACTTTCCAAAAAGCTTGTTCTTGAGCTTCCCTCTCTATAATTCATATTCTCTCTTAGATTTCATCTACATCCATTGAGATTTCCACCCTAGTGCCTTTGAGAAAACGGTAGAGCTCGTCAAGATCTTCATTTTGAACCGATTAGAAGTGGGTTTCGGCGTTCTTGAGGTTTCACTCTTGCTTGGCTCATCTTCTCTTTTGAGGTAGGGATCTTTCTACACCTTCATATGATATTTAGCTTAGTTATTTCTCACTTGTGTAACAATGGTGTGATTTAGGGATGTTTTAAACAAACCTAGGGTTTGGGCATAAGATGAAAAGAGGGGTTTTGGGTGTAGGTGAAATAGATGCTTGTGGGGGTTTGAAAATGATGTGGTGTTATGTCTAATTTGATGATTTTGGCACTTGGCTAATATTTGGAAAAAAAATGGGAAGTTGCCCTAATTGGATCAACTATTATTTTGTACAATTAATTAGAATTACCTTTGAAAATGTGAAATTGAGAGAGTATTGATATGAATGATGGGTTAAGTTATGTGTTAACTCATTCTTTGAAAATTTGAATAAATTATATGTCATGAGATTGAATATCTGTTTAGAAATAACTGTATTGGGCTATCGGTGGAGGATAGCTATGATTGTTGTAATTGCATAAGGATTAGGTGAATTGAAACTAATCTCTTGTTGTTTGTCATTGAATATGACTATGTTTATATACATTGTATATGTATGACTATGTGCGAGTGGAAAGAGGATGTGCTCCATTGTTTGATGTTGTGTTTAAATACATTGCATATGTATGAATGATTGTTTAGGAGGAGAAAGGGGTTGGACTCCATTATAATTAAGTTGGCCAGAGTGTCCTGGGTGGAAGTCTCGAATTTATACATGGGTGCCTAGCCCGTGGGTGAAATATCCGTAAAATGGCAATTGTAGTGCTTGTATAGCCTACGTTTACATGGGTCCTGTTTGACAGTTACCTGCGGACTAAATTTCCATGAAAGAAAAGTTTGAAGTGTTCATGCATTATTGATGTGATTTTGGAATTAATGAGTTGAAGTCTTAATTAGATTGTCAAAAGGTGATGAAACTGGTCCATGAAATGAAATGAATGGAAATCGGTACTTGATGACTGTATAACTATGGATGTCTCTATCACTGGCATTGTGTATACATAGTGTACTTATACCTTTGCTAAGTTTCATAAATTGTGGTAGATGATTTCTACTGGGCTATGCCTCACCCTATTTTGAAAATAACATTTTCAGGTGTTGTGACTTACCTCCACCAAGGCAATAGCTTGGAGGGATATTTTGGAGGGATAAAAGCTTCTTTAATTTGAATTGTATACTTTTATAAAGCCTAGGGCTAAATGTGTATGAGCTAGTCTCCTTTTGTGTAACCAAGTTAAGGCTTGGAAAGATATAAGCCAATAGGGCATTAAATTATGTTGAACTATTTTGTATTATTAACTTCATGTGATGAAATGACTATTTACTCTGATCCATGCTATCTTTAATATACGTTTGGGTTGTGTTTATTGTATTGTTTTGGGGGCATTACACCTATTCATAATATCATTGTTAGAAATGGTTTTTTGGGGGGGGGGGGAAAAAACAAAATTTTTCCTCAACTTTGGTCTAATTTTTAGGTGGGACCTATGCACCAAATTTGGCGGGTCTAAGTGGTAACGCGTTCTATGTCGCGTTGTGATTTACGTAATATATTTGGTGAGTCAAAACCATTAGCAGGTGAATGCGAAATTGAAGCCAAAGCGAGCTCCATGAAAATGGAGTGTTTGGTGGAAATTCCTTAAGGTTTGAATAAATGCTTGTCCCACATTGGTTTGGTAGGAAAACTTTTATGGATTTATAAGGCTTGAGTTTGTAACTTAGGAAGGGCCCCAAGGGGCACCCTAAGTTTGTAGAAGGGAGAGGTTATGGGCAAATTGGGCTAGACCCATTGGACCCAAAAATAAACACGCGCATCGCCGCCGCCACCCGTCCGTCCGTTTGGACATGCTGGGCTTGGGTGCGAGTGCGTGGTGTGAGGTTGGGTTGGGCTTGTCCAGCCCAATACCTATCTTTTTGGGCAAAAAATATTTGAATTTAATTTTATTTTTGGGTAAATTCAAATATGTTTGCACCTCTTTAGAATTTCTGTACAGTTCCATATCTATTCAACAAATCCGAATCTATTCAAACCCAAAGTAGTTTTTTATCTGTTTGAAAATCAAACAAGATCTGTCTGAATAGGTACCATACCTGTTGAATTCAAACTGAAAAGCCACTAATCCATCTATAAATAGGCAGTTTCTTATTTGTTTTTTTCACTCAATTTTCGTCCCAAATTCTGCCTTCTCTCTCTGCATTTTGCTACATTTAATTTTCTGTGAGAAAGAGTGTGAACACAAAGTGTGTTCGTTGTACGAATAATTTGTAGTGCTGCTATTATTTGCAGTTGATCATTTTATCCTGGGACATAGACGTTCACAATCTGAAAGCACCGTGGAGAGGACGAAACTGTCTTAAGGACACAGTGTTAAACACTGGACTTGATCAGAATTTTGTTTAATAAATCAATTTGGTAAGTAATTAATTTACTTTCTATTTTTATTATTTTTTCTGTTTCAGATTTTGATTTTGTTTTTGTAATAAAATAAAAATCTGTTTTATTTATTTATTTTATATTCTGGTTTGATTTTTGTAAACAAACAATCTCTCTCATTTTCTTTATTTCTTCTGTTTGTTGTTAATGTTAGGTTTTTTTTATTGGCAATCCCGTTTGACAAGGATTTCTTTAAGAAGTTGATTTTCTTCCAAATCTAGGATTACTTTTGGTTTTCTATAAATACTTGGTTTTCTCCCAAACCTAAGTGAACTTCTCCAGATCTTCTTTTTGGATCTTAAGGTTTATATCTGGGGATATTTTGTTAGTTTTCTTTGATGTTTTATTGAGTATTCAACTCATGGTTTAAAGAGACATCAAAGGTTTTGTTTGTTATACACAAGAGAGAGAGAGAGAGTTGTTCTTCGGTGGATTCTGAAGAATTCGAGCCTGAAGCTTCAGTGGATTCTGGAGTGGCTCATCGTAAAGACAATTCCGAGGTGAAGACGGGGTTGGAAGAGGCACATAGAGGTTGGTTCAATTAGGCGTGGATTCGCTAGGTAATTGAGAGTATACCTGTGTAATTCCTTTAAATCTTCTTAGTGGACTGTTTTATGGCTGTTGCTCGTGGTTTTTTAATCACAGTTGGAGGTGTCCAATTGTGGTTTTTCCACGTTAAAATCGTTGTGTTGATTTTGATTGTTTGATTGGGATTACTATTGTAACGCCCTCAAAATAATAACTTTAAACCCATTAAATAAGACATGCATTGATATTCAAAAGCTTCACGTTCTTTCATTTATCAGAGTTTCATTACAAAAAGTATTACATGTTAACAACAAAAGCAAATGCCCTATGGGCTTACAGCTTTCCAAGTTAACACTTGGTTACAACAAAAGAGTACTAACTCAAACACGTTAAGCCCTTGGCTTGAATTTACATGTAATACATCAAAAGTAAAACAACAAAAAGTCCGCCTCTGGCCTCCCAAGCTACGTCCTTGGAGGTGGCATGCTACCTGTACCTGAAAATGATATTCCCATATAGGGTGAGCCACAGCCCAGTAGAAATACACTAAACCAACCATGAACAATGACTAAAAGATTAGCAACTGATAGATGGTCAACACTGACACTTCCATTCACATCTCCCTACGTTACCATGACAGCCAAGTCTGTGTTACAATTCACTTTTCATTTTTGTTCAACTTTGAGTTTGAAAACAAGGTTCAGTACTCTGGCCAGAACGTTTGATGAGATTATAGTTCATCACTAGAACACTTTCGAAATCCAAGGTGGATACACATTATGGTGTTGTATCAATAACACATAAACTACTCCCATACTTCGCAAACAATGATGATATACATTTTAGTGCTATATCAAATCAAACAAACTTTTCAATAGATAAGCATATGAGCTATATCACTACTACAACAGATAAGCATATGAGCTGTATCAACACTTCAACCGATAAGCATATGAGCTATATCAACATTCCAACAACCGGTTTAGAGGTACATCCCCCATCTTCCCCTAAACCATTAACCGGTTTAGAGGTACATCCCCCATCTTCCCCTAAACCGTGGAGTACATCCCCTATCTCCTCCCATACACAAGTAATGCATATAAACACAGAATCACATATGCAATCAATCAATACATAAAATTAATGTATTCTATCAACCGACATGCTCTATGACACATCCAATTGATTAGTTTTAGTTTGCCTAATCATCAAGCATTGTCTACAACAATCAACACTACCCTCCACCGGTAACCCAAAGCAATTATTTCTAAGCAGGAAATAAATGCACAATGGATATTCAATCGACATTTCAATTCGGCGAGTGATAAATAATTCAACTACACCCTTTAACCCCATGCACTCCCAATCTCAACAATTCCATTTCATTTCCTCATTTCCCACAATTAATTATCTCAATTAATTAAACAATGTAATTAGGTCATTTTCCATAATTACCATTACCACCCTTAGGTCCCATTTTCATCAATGATTCAACATTTATTCCATTTCTCTATACCAAACATGCATCTAGGTTTATTACAAATAAAACCCCAACTTTTGTAAAATAACACAAAAGGCCCAAACTTTCACAAAATTACCAAACCAACCCCAACCTCTCAAATTACCAAAATTTAAAGACAAATCCATAGAGAGGAGTAGGATATCCCTACCTCAAATTCAGAGCTCCAAGGGAGAAGATGAGTAAAACTCAGAAGTGCTCCAAATCCCAAATTTCTCAGATCTCAACAAAGCCCTCGACGATCAACACACTTCTTACAAAGGCCCAAGGTGAGGAAAACACTCTAGGTAGATCAATCCTAAGAGAGAAGTTCGGTTTTAGAGTGAGGTGCTCTCCAATGGAGGTTTTGAAAAAGTAAGAGAGAGAAAGGAAATCAAAAAGTGATCAAAAAGGTGGTTTCACGAACTGATATAAAAGCAGGTCCGCTCGAGCGTACAACACCCCGCTCGAGCGTATAGACACAGGTTCACGCTCGAGCGTCCAAAGATCCGCTCGAGCGCCGGGTGCACTCTCCCAGAATTTTCTGCAGACGACCAAAATGCTGAGAGAAGGAAATTCACGCTCGAGCGTCCAAACTGCCGCTCGAGCGGAGAGGCAACAACAAAATCCCGCTCGAGCGTCAAATCGCCGTTCGAGCGGAGAGACCAAAACCTGGGCAAAATTTCTAAGTTTTAAAACACGACCCACTTATTCCCAACCTGCCCAACACAACCCAAAATTCTAATTAAAAGAGTAAGGGATAGAAATGAGGATAAGATAACAACGAATCTACGGAACCGAGTCCGGATTATAGTTAAACAACAATAGGAAATATCGGGACCGCTATAACCTCCCCCCCTTAAAGAATTTCGTCCCCGAAATTAAGGGTACGCCAAAACACAAGGCCAACTGATAACAGAGCATTCAACAATCGAGCCCCAAGGAAAGAAATTACTTTCACAACAAACCTCCGACTTACTCTTAGCAAGGAAGATACTAACCAAGGAAACACATTCTAAACAACCACACCTTAGGTACGCAAGCCTCAACAAACCAAACCTCCCCCGAAACAATTCACCAACAACCGACTAGCATTCCAAGCTAAGTCACTACTCAACAACACGACCAAAGCAAATCTTTAGAGTAGATAATAAGAAAACATTTTCTTGTTCAAGAGGCATTTCCCAAAGATGTTTAAATTTTCAACGTTAACGTTCCGGAATAAATCTTGCATGTTCCGTACGAAAACTCAAAAGCTTTGCAAACATTTTTCACAAATACGGTGTTACCCAAAACGCAGAGTCATCCACAGTTTATTTGCCAAAAGATTAATCTGGAATTCTTTAAAATTCTTGAATTAAATCAACTTTTCAACAACGCATTTATATGGTCCAAACACTGGAAAAATTTTGTTTTCCATTTCTTTCCAAAACAGCACTATCCACAACCATCACTCATACAGTGATGCCACAACCGACACAGAACATAACATTTCTATAATGATAGTTAATAGAAATAACAACAGTACTATCAACACATAAGGTATAAGAAATTCATGGTTTTGCAATTTTATCCCGCCTCTCTTTACTTAACCACTTTATAATCATAAACACGGCTCAGAAATACACAAATGATACACATTATAGTGCTGTATCAACATCAAACTAAACACCATACATTCATAATGTATAAAAAGCCAATCATTCACAATGATCAATCAATACATATATTAGATGTATTATTCCAACCGTCAGACTCAACGACAAAACATGTTCGATTAATTTCAGTTTTCCTTAATCAACATACGTAGTCTACAACGAACGAGACTAAACTCAAGGTGACCAATGCCACCCCAACACCCGATACCGACAAGCTGACTAGTCAACTCAACAAACTCTACACTCAGTAATCCACACACTGATGTGCTACTCAGACCACTAACCCCAACCACGGAGTTCTCTACACGAACCACAAATTTTGGAATCTCACTGGATTTCCTAAAATTTAACCGCCTCAACATCGCGTCTAAGGGAATCACCATCCCCCGCCATGGTTATCTAGCAAGCCTGCTCACTTCCTTGACCGAAGACCGACATGGTCAACCTCAATCACAACATCCCGAATACGAAGGACTACTTTGACCCACGCTATACTCATTACTTTAGAACACGAATTGCTCTTCCTTCAAAGAATGTTGGCAGCATCCACTCATAACCCACACCCAACAATGGATAACCAATCACAATATGAACACTACCCCTATACAACCAAGGGGGGTCACCACGGACTCACTATCTAGCAAGGCCTAACACACGAACCAGCATACAGGTACCATTCCCACTAACTCGAGATACAAATCTCACGTTCCCTCGAACATTCTCATATAGTCCTGCCAACACCGCGCAACTCTCGAAACCATCCCATCTAACACATTCAACCGTACTAGGCAAAACCTCCTTATTTTGCAAGCCCTCTTACTCCTACACCGAATCCTCCAATAACTCATAGGGTCCACTCGTTACTCTATATCTTACTTGTCACTCATCTCGAGAGTACCATCAAGAGGCCCGGCCTCCGTGCTAAACCACTAGTCCACACTACCGCTAGGCAACCATCATGAACCAAACCCCGACACCGTCACAAGTCGCCGATAAGGCTTCCAAAGATTCACTCATCTAACTTTCCAGAGGGGTAAAAGTCCTCGCCTCCCTCGTCATTAACCCACATCTTCATCCGCAAACACCATACCACTGTGACTCCACCCACGGGTCACACTCTAACCATGGGCTATATACCCAATTAACGCTTCTGATAATATCCTCTGACTTGACCAGTGCTAAGGTACGAACTTATCACATTCAATCCAAATAAAGAAATTTGAAAACTTAGGGAGACATCCATTATACTACAGCCCGAGGTATAGTACCAGCTACTCACAACACATCGCTCCCGATACAACAATCACAACCTTATATAGGGACTGACATCCCTTCACTTGAAACGGCCAATCAGTACACCTGCAATCTTGACAACGTTACTTACCACGAAGGTACGAGTCCAACCTTGACAAAATTATGTGCCATGCCCCCGTAGGACACCATATTAAATACGTGTTACATCTAGTATTAATCGTACACTTCACATCCTCTCAAGTTCACTCGACAGTAGATCAAAAGCTATACCACGCACAAAACTTTAAATGGGTAGTACTCATGTAATTCCACACACTCGGCAAGTAAAACAGTTCTCGCTCCAATATTACCTTGGCTAGGACACGTACCCCTCGGTGGTTCTTCCAAATTTTGAAAACATGGCTCTCTAGCCCTCATCCTCCCCAAATCAAGTCACAAGCATAAAAATTTTTTTTATATAGGAACTTTATACATTAATAAAATTTTAGAGCTACGACATGCTCCAATTCACCCACTCTAGGGAAATTAACAAACAAAGCATATATGTATATATATATAGATAAACAAACAGTTTAGATGTTTCAACCTTCCCAAAACACATTGGTTACACAACGGAACCCAATGATCACAAAACAATAATCCACTGATTACAAAACGGATTAGTCAAAACAAAACCATCCCATCAGTATTACTACTACTACCGTCCCTTGTTGGACCGCCGAAGTTGGTCATCCCCGAACATAAGGCAACCTACGAGCTTACAAGTCACGGACAAGAACCACTGGTATGCCCCCTCTGCCCACACCTGGAACAACTACAAACTTCCCTAGCTGGGGCTTGGGAACTCGACTCTACTGAGGCCCTCGCAATCTGGCCTGCTAGTCCCCCAAAACGATACTGTTCCTGCCCAGTCGAAAGAAACTGAGCCTGGTTAGGTTGCAAAACCCCTAAAGAAGCTCCCGGCTGAGTACAAGAACGTCGAATATGACCCGGCTGATTACACACCCAACAGGTAGGCGGTGCCTGAGCACGAGATTGGTTCAGAATCTGGGCTGATGAAGACCCCAACAACTGCCTCCCCACTGAGCATTTAATCGGTCCAAAACCCGACTGGTTGGATGATCCTGGTGGTACAACTACTGGTTGAACTGCTAACCCCACCCCTTTCTTCTGTGGGCAAACCGAAACCCTGTGGCCCAGCAGACCGCATCTGAAACAAATGATGCCCCTCTGCTTACTTTCCCCCGAACCCAAATCTGACACTGGAAGGGCAGTTCTAGCCCGTCCTCCCTGTTGCGAGTTTAAAACCCTCTGCCTCTTAAAAGGCCTACCAACACCCTGAGTCACAGGAGTCGCCGAGATGGCTTCCTCCCCACTCTGCCCCATTGCTAGCACTGCAGCCTCTACATGGGCAGCCGCCTCAACAAGCGCCCTATATCTTTTATGCCAAGACCCCGCTATCCTTACACGGATGTCGTCACGCAGCTTACTCTCAAACTCAAAACAACGTAAGTCCTCTGTCTCCACCAATTCTGGAGCAAACCTCGACAGATTAGCAAACCATCTTTCGAACCGCACCAAAGGTGTAGTACCTTGGCGTAATTCCACAAATTGTTTCCGCAGCTCTTCCCGAGCGGAAGGAGGGAAATCGCAACTTCCTCGCCTAGGCATCCTAGTAAAAGTAACGGAGACACGTGAGCACACTCATACATGTGCCGAAGCTAAACACTTACATCCTAACACATGGACAACTGTAATTCACTCCACATAAGCACATAAACATGTAAGCACTTACGAATTTCATTTCCAGATAATGATAGTCCCGAGGCGTTACTAGAGTTCCGATCAGAAACAGCATTGATCAAGTGCCTTTCTAACTGGACTCCCAGAAACCCAAGGATCCAATCAACATCCAAGAAACTACATTCCATTCCCAAATAGTCACATAAACATGTTATCACAAAAGTACGTAACATTACGTCTAAGTCTCTAACAAGCGAGAGAAACCCATTGTGATACTAATCACTTCCCACGTACCCAAAGTATTCGAACCAGGTACGCTCTGATACCAAGTTGTAACGCCCTCAAAATAATAACTTTAAACCCATTAAATAAGACATGCATTGATATTCAAAAGCTTCACGTTCTTTCATTTATCAGAGTTTCATTACAAAAAGTATTACATATTAACAACAAAAGCAAATGCCCTATGGGCTTACAGCTTTCCAAGTTAACACTTGGTTACAACAAAAGAGTACTAACTCAAACACGTTAAGCCCTTGGCTTGAATTTACATGTAATACATCAAAAGTAAAACAACAAAAAGTCCGCCTCTGGCCTCCCAAGCTACGTCCTTGGAGGTGGCATGCTACCTGTACCTGAAAATGATATTCCCATATAGGGTGAGCCACAGCCCAGTAGAAATACACTAAACCAACCATGAACAATGACTAAAAGATTAGCAACTGATAGATGGTCAACACTGACACTTCCATTCACATCTCCCTACGTTACCATGACAGCCAAGTCTATGTTACAATTCACTTTTCATTTTTGTTCAACTTTGAGTTTGAAAACAAGGTTCAGTACTCTGGCCAGAACGTTTGATGAGATTATAGTTCATCACTAGAACACTTTCGAAATCCAAGGTGGATACACATTATGGTGTTGTATCAATAACACATAAACTACTCCCATACTTCGCAAACAATGATGATATACATTTTAGTGCTATATCAAATCAAACAAACTTTTCAATAGATAAGCATATGAGCTATATCACTACTACAACAGATAAGCATATGAGCTGTATCAACACTTCAACCGATAAGCATATGAGCTATATCAACATTCCAACAACCGGTTTAGAGGTACATCCCCCATCTTCCCCTAAACCATTAACCGGTTTAGAGGTACATCCCCCATCTTCCCCTAAACCGTGGAGTACATCCCCTATCTCCTCCCATACACAAGTAATGCATATAAACACAGAATCACATATGCAATCAATCAATACATAAAATTAATGTATTCTATCAACCGACATGCTCTATGACACATCCAATTGATTAGTTTTAGTTTGCCTAATCATCAAGCATTGTCTACAACAATCAACACTACCCTCCACCGGTAACCCAAAGCAATTATTTCTAAGCAGGAAATAAATGCACAATGGATATTCAATCGACATTTCAATTCGGCGAGTGATAAATAATTCAACTACACCCTTTAACCCCATGCACTCCCAATCTCAACAATTCCATTTCATTTCCTCATTTCCCACAATTAATTATCTCAATTAATTAAACAATGTAATTAGGTCATTTTCCATAATTACCATTACCACCCTTAGGTCCCATTTTCATCAATGATTCAACATTTATTCCATTTCTCTATACCAAACATGCATCTAGGTTTATTACAAATAAAACCCCAACTTTTGTAAAATAACACAAAAGGCCCAAACTTTCACAAAATTACCAAACCAACCCCAACCTCTCAAATTACCAAAATTTAAAGACAAATCCATAGAGAGGAGTAGGATATCCCTACCTCAAATTCAGAGCTCCAAGGGAGAAGATGAGTAAAACTCAGAAGTGCTCCAAATCCCAAATTTCTCAGATCTCAACAAAGCCCTCGACGATCAACACACTTCTTACAAAGGCCCAAGGTGAGGAAAACACTCTAGGTAGATCAATCCTAAGAGAGAAGTTCGGTTTTAGAGTGAGGTGCTCTCCAATGGAGGTTTTGAAAAAGTAAGAGAGAGAAAGGAAATCAAAAAGTGATCAAAAAGGTGGTTTCACGAACTGATATAAAAGCAGGTCCGCTCGAGCGTACAACACCCCGCTCGAGCGTATAGACACAGGTTCACGCTCGAGCGTCCAAAGATCCGCTCGAGCGCCGGGTGCACTCTCCCAGAATTTTCTGCAGACGACCAAAATGCTGAGAGAAGGAAATTCACGCTCGAGCGTCCAAACTGCCGCTCGAGCGGAGAGGCAACAACAAAATCCCGCTCGAGCGTCAAATCGCCGTTCGAGCGGAGAGACCAAAACCTGGGCAAAATTTCTAAGTTTTAAAACACGACCCACTTATTCCCAACCTGCCCAACACAACCCAAAATTCTAATTAAAAGAGTAAGGGATAGAAATGAGGATAAGATAACAACGAATCTACGGAACCGAGTCCGGATTATAGTTAAACAACAATAGGAAATATCGGGACCGCTATAACTATATACTGCTTAAAATTGTTACATAATCACAAATCAATATCTAGGGGATTTCTAGATTTTTCAATTGGTATCAGAGCGGGTCATTCTATTTTTAAAAAAAAATTCTTTTAGAACGAGATCTTGTTTGATTTGTGATAATGGATACAATTCGTGAGGGAAATTCTATGGTTCGACCACCCTACTTGACGGATCCAATTATTCTTTTTGGAAAGCTCGGATGAGATCTTTTTTAAAATCTATTGATGAAAAAGTTTGGCAATTCGTCATGAATGGGTGGACTGAACCAACAATTACCGTTGATGGAGTAACTTTCCCCAAACCAATTGATAAGTGGGACACAATTGATTACCAAAATAGTAGCTGGAATAGTAAAGCTATCAATTCTCTCTTTTGCGCTGTCACACCTGAAGAGTTTAGTCGTATTTGTAATTGTGAAGTCGCAAAAGAGGCTTGGGATATCTTACAAACTATTCATGAGGGCACTCATTCTGTTAAACGCTCAAAACTTCAAAGGCTCACATCTAGTTTCGAAAACCTTTCAATGAAAGAAAGTGAGACCTTTGATGAATTTTATGCGAAGTTGAGTGACATTGTAAATTCCAGCTTCAATTTAGGTGAAAAAATACCAGAATCCAAAGTTGTGTGAAAAATTTTGAGATCCTTGCCTGATCGGTTCCAACCAAAAGTTACGGCTATTGAGGAGGCTCAAGATGTTGACAACCTCAAGCTAGATCAGTTGGTTGGAAATCTCCAAATTTATGAGGCACATAGGAATTTCAAAAAGAAACAAAAAGATATTTCTTTTAGTAGTGCTCATAGAGTTGGAGAGGATTTTGATGAGGATTGTGAGATAGATTCCAAGATTACGGCTGCTTTTGTTAAACAATTTAAAAAATCTTTTTTGAAAAAGAATCCTAATCTTTTGGAATCTACTCATACTTATAAATCTAAAGGCAAAGATAAACTCAAAATTAATTCTATAGCCAAGAAGGAGAAAGGAAAGATACAAGGGAACTCTGAAAGACTCCAATGCTATGAATGCCAAGGATTTGGCCACTTTGCTTCAGAATGCCCCACTCGTTTGAGGAAGAAGAAAGCCCTCGCCATCACTTGGGATGATGAGTCAGAATCTGATAAAGATGAAAGTGACAACGAAGATCAGGGCGAAGAGGGTCATATACAATTCCTTGCTTTCATGGTGGCTTCCGAAACTGAAGGACAAGCAGAGTATCCAAAGAGGTCGATTGAGAATGCCACTGATGATGAATTCTCGGAGAGTGATGATGAAGAGCTTGAGCAAGCTTATAAAAAGCTGTATAAGGAATCTCTTAAGTTATCCAAATTGAATGGCAAATGCACTATGAAACTCAAAGCATGTGAAAGTGAGAATGTCAAACTAAAAGAAGAGATTTCCGAGGCTAGGATTGATGCCATCAAGATAGCTGATGACCGACAAGCTCTTTGTGCAAAACTATTGACTTGTGAGACAGAGAGGAATGAGCTACTGGAAACCCATGCCATGGATGAAGAAAAGATTGAATCTCTCGAGATGTCACAAGTTGCTTTGGAAGAACTATTGATCAAGAAAGAGAAAGAGCTCAAGTGTGCTATGGCTACCATTGACCTTTGAAACAAAGGATCAAAGACTTTGGAGGATATCATTGGGTCTTAACAAATGAGTTGTGACAAGAGTGGTATTGGCTTTGGTGATAACAAAGAGCAAAAACAGAGTGCCTCTACATCTCATGATACAAGAACTCAAGGAAAGGGAGAACAAAAAATTCAACATAAGGATGGAATTCTCAAATTTCCTAGAGTTGGTAAGGTAAAAGAAAAGAAGGTACACCATGTACACCCTATTTTTATTTGTCATCATTGTGGTATGCATGGTCATATTCGCCCTTATTGTTATAAGTTGCATGGGCGGATGTATTTTCCTAGACCTAAAAATTGGAAGTTGGAAATCATGTCGAGACGGGTTCCTATTATAGAGGAAAGGAACCACAACGTCAAGACACCACCCAAGAACTGCAATGCTCACAACTTTGTTCATACTAAAGCGGTTTGGGTTAGAAAAATTGACTTGTGTTAATTTGTTTTGTCATTTTAGTTTTTGGGTTTCTGTGTGTGTTTTTTTTTTGCCATTACATGTGTGCTTGTTCATTTTTTTTGTCTTGCTTTAGTTAAAAAAAAAAAAATTGAAAAAAAAAATTCCTAAAAAGATTTTCTTAGTATGGTTTTGCAAGCTTGAAATTTTTGAGTAGTCCTTGGTGCATATTGGAATTGATGAGAATAACCATTACATGTTAATAGATGTGTGCTTTCTGTGGTCATTACTCGTTTTGGAATGTGTATTTTTTGATTAGTATGTCTCATTCTGTATACACTCTTGGATTAGCAAATTTTGGAGTCTTCCACCTTAGTGATTATTTTTTTTCTATGGACTTCTGGCATTGTATCTTTTGCTTTTCTAGAGGAATTGACCTATACTAGCATATCATGGGTGATGTTGAGTCTCTTAACCACCTACCATCTTTTTGCATCTCCACGGCTTTCCCCTCTATTCTTTGTAGTCCAGCCATAAGGAAAAGGCTACCTCAGAGTCACCAACCAGGCCATCCTTATTATATCCATACTTCTCTGGTTCGGTTTCCATAATCTTGAGCGTGTCATCCGTCAATGATTGTGCAAAAGAAAAAGAAAAAGAAAATGAAAAAGAAAAAGAAAAAGAAAAAATATGCACAAGAAAGAAAAGAAAAAGTGTGTGAAAAAAAAAAAAAAGATTCATTGATTGAGGGGGAGCCTCCGCTTTTACTCACCAAATACCCTTTGATTCCTAGTGGTTTGACTTTCCTTTGTCATGCTTAGATTCTCTTGTCGGAAGTCCAGCTTTCATATCACTACTAGGATTGAATCTAGTGTTTGTCGAACTCCAAGAGTCACACACACACTTTTTATCATGGGATCTATGCTTTTCACATAATGCATCACTTTATTTCATGAGGAATCTTCTACAGACTATGCACATTGTGTTTACTAGTAATTGTGCTTCTTGGATATCTTGTGTGTTTTAAGGTACAAATCTGAAATTCCTTGCTTGCTCCACCATATTATTTTTTGTCTTTTTCTTCTTGTTCACTGTTTTTAGTGTTTGTGGTTGCTTTTAGTGAGGGGGAGTTTGGTTCTTCTTGTTTTGGGTTGTTAAGGGAGTTTGGTTTTTCATTGCAAGAGTTGTTTAGCATGAACACTTTGATTTATTTGGTAAGGGAGATTGGCTTTAGTTGTTTTGCATGTTGTTATGCACTGTTTGCTAATTATTTCCTTCTTGCATGTTCCTGATATTTACATCGTCATATCATTGCTTGGGTTGGTTTATGATCTTGCTTTTGTTGTTTGAGAGGTGTTTTTTATGAGTCCTAGTTTTCATCTATTCATGTTTTCCATCTCATGTTTCAAGATAACTGTGTCATATGTCTATTGCTTTTTCATATACTCTTGTGGGACTAATTGTTGTTTTGGAGCTTGTGGCACTAATAACTGTTTTGCAGATCATGACCTTGAGAAAGAAGTTGGCTTTTGTTGGCTGTTATGGGTTGGCATGATTAGGATTTTATTTGTTAGGTGTGTTTTGTCATGGCATTGCCAAAGGGGGCGATTGTTAGGTTTTTTTTATTAGCAATCCCGTTTGACAAGGATTTCTTTAAGAAGTTGATTTTCTTCCAAATCTAGGATTACTTTTGGTTTTCTATAAATACTTGGTTTTCTCCCAAAGCTAAGTGAACTTCTCCAGATCTTCTTTTTGGATCTTAAGGTTTATATCTGGGGATATTTTGTTAGTTTTCTTTGATATTTTATTGAGTATTCAACTCATGGTTTAAAGAGAGTACATCAAAGGTTTTGTTTGTTATACACAAGAGAGAGAGAGTTGTTCTTCGGTGGATTCTGAAGAATTCGAGCCTGAAGCTTCGGTGGATTCTGGAGTGGCTCATCGTAAAGACAATTCCGAGGTGAAGACGGGGTTGGAAGAGGCACATAGAGGTTGGTTCAATTAGGCGTGGATTCGCTAGGTAATTGAGAGTATACCTGTGTAATTCCTTTAAATCTTCTTAGTGGATTGTTTTATAGCTGTTGCCCGTGGTTTTTTAATCACAGTTGGAGGTGTCCAATTATGGTTTTTCCACGTTAAAATCATTGTGTTGATTTTGATTGTTTGATTGGGATTACTATATACTGCTTAAAATTGTTACATAATCACAAATCAATATCTAGGGGATTTCTAGATTTTTCAATTAAGTACACAAACATAATTTATTCGTAATACTGTGAAGATTGTCCAACAATCACGCCTAATTTTGCACACCCTCTCATGTTGAAGAATGACGAATCGACTGTCTCTTTCTCCTTCTCTTAGTGAACGACGATCCTTTTCTTTCTTCTTCTCCTATAAGTCGGAAATCTCTTTGGAAATCTCTTCAACAATCTCTTTCTCCTTCTCTCAGGTACCCTCCAGCTTCCCATCACATTTTATTTTGGTTTATTTCGGGGTAAAACCCTCGATACAAAGGGTTTTAGAGGAAAAAATCCTCAGAAAACCACAACCAGGGAAAAAAAATCCTATAAAATGAAGCCATTCAGCATGCCAATGCCGAACAAAATATTACTATTCGCAACCCATCTACTGAACTAAATGTTTCTGTTTAGCATTATATTACCGAACAAAACCCTAACAGTTGGCAAATCGGTACTGAACAAACAAAATAGCAATTATCAAAAACGACCAAGAATCATTAATGCAAGATAGATAAGCTTACCAATGCAACGTCAACCTCATCAAAGTTGTTGTTGTCGTCCTCTATTGTTCTATAAGTACTATTGAATTGTAAAAATGACCACAAATGTAGATGAAAATTTGATTGAAGAAACTCGGAGTCTGTAATAGGATTGTTTAAAATGTTAACTGATTTGGACGTAAAAATGGTGATTACTGCTTTGTTACAAAAATGGTGATGAAAAGGAATAAGTTTAGAGTTTAGGATTGTCATAAAGAGGAATACATTTACGGTTTAGGTCGGTGAGGAATACGTTTAGGTAGGGGTGGAAGTGGGTGTACAATATTGTAGAGTGTCATTCTAATTGTCTTCATTTGGTGGGTGGATATTCCATTAAAGGTTGTCCTTTAATGTAATTTTATTTCAGAGTATAATTGTAATAAATAAAAATAAAAATAAAAAAGTGAGAATTAGGGATCCAAAGAAATTAAGTAGTTGCTAATAGTAGCTCTCAAATGTGTAACAATTTGAAAAAATTTCTTCTTCATCGCTCGAGCGATGGGTTGTTCGCTCGAGCGGTCTTGCAAGTCATCTAATATTTTTGCAGGTCAGTGATTCTGGGACATGTTGAAGTTTGTTTGAGCACATGATTAGTTGCTCAAGCGGTCTGCTCTTTGTTGGTCTGAATTTATGGGAGTGTGCATTATGCACTTAAGTGAAGGTTTCATCGCTCGAACAGTATTGTGTCTTTGATGCTCGAGTTCAAGTTTCATCGCCCAAGCGTTCACTTTAAGAAGTCACTTTTTGGTAAAATTTAGATCATTTCTCTCTCATTTTCCTCTTTTCAGTCATTTTTTAGGTTTCAAGCTTTCTAGCTTGGTTTTCATCTATTTCCACTCACTTTCTACCCCTACTTTTATATACCAAAACATAGAGGGTGACGAGAGTTTTATTTTAATCTGAGCAGATCATGTTTTCATTGTCGTGGATTTTTGGCTTTCTCTTTGTCGGTTCAAGAGATAGAGATTTCTTTGCTCCCTTCTAATACTTTGTCTATAGATAGACATGTGGTAGATTTTATTGCATTAAAATCATGTTTGTGATGGATTTTCGAAAATCATATAAATGGAGATTTAGGGTTTGACTTTTGGGAGTTGAAATTATAAAATTGGTGGTTGTTTTGGCTAATTGGGAGGTAGTTGAGCATGTTTGTGTTGAGAGGGAGAAAAAGCCCTAATTTTATTTTATGGGCTCAAATGAATAAAAAAATGGGTAAAGTTGAATAATGGTTATGTTTTGTATTATGTGGGTTATGTTAATATGTTAATTGCTAAAGAGGGAGTTAACCTAGATATTAGGTTTATTTTGATTGCACATTTATTGAGTTAAGTTGAGTGGGTTGTGGCTTTCATGTCCATGAATTGGTTTTTGGTTAAATGAAGGAAATGGATTTTGGAAAATGATTGTAGCATTATGAATTGCAAAAATAACAGATTTAAATTTTTGGAAAGAAATTAAATTATAACTCTTTTGTAAATTGAGAATAAACGGGAGGTTGAACTTTGAACATGTGATATATTATTGTTGTTGTTGGGCTTAGTGTCCCATGAGATTTGGATTATAGTATATATGAGTATTAAATACATGTGTTTAGAGGTTTTGTCCTTGGTCATCGGTGGAGGATGACATTGATTTGTTGAATAGATTATGTGTATATATTACACTTGTGTTATTTATGTTTTTAGCTTGTTGTGATGGTTGGTAAGGCATACGCGCTAAGCATGAGTGGTACCAGTACCGTCCAGCTAGCGCCTAGAGAACTTGGTAGAGGTACCATTACCTTCCAGCCAGTGTCTAGTAAATTAGTAGATGTATCATTACCTTCCAGCTTGTGCCTGGGAAATTGACATTTTGTTGTAAAAGGTGTATCCTAGGCTTATCGTGCTTAAGGCGGGTAAAGTATGGATTTGGTGTTTCAATGTTGAACCGGTTTATCAGTGTGTAACATATATGGTGGTGGTTTAGTTGATGAGGCTGGGTTGTCTTATATGATTGTGTAGTAGTCCTGGCATTCACGTTATTTTCTTTTTGTGTTAAAGGTAATTGTACGTACATTTGTGTATCAAACGAATTGTAGAAATGTTCTTTTACCCTTGGCTTATGGGTAGGAAATGTGGTTCATGTATTAGTAATGGGTGTATGTGATGGGTTGAGAGTGTAGGGAATGAAAGGTAATTTATGAACACGCTATCGAAAAGGAGATGTTATTTTATGTTCTTTATGAATTGGAAAATGTAAAAGAAAAACTATGTATATATATCGTTGAGTAAATTGGACGATTTTTGGAAAAAAATATATAAGTGTACTTTGATTATAAACTGTCACATTAATTATATCGTATGATATGAAGCATTCATGATCATAGCTATCTATATGTTGTTATTGTTTTGGATCATGTTAGGATCCCTATTGGACTTTATGTTCATCCCACGTTGTTAATCATTTTTTAGGTGATGTCGAAAAGTGGTTCAAGATTGAGGATCTTCTTTTTGTGTTGGCCACGAGGCCTTTTACTTGCTAGCGGAATGCTGTTGTCGTAAAAGAGTTGAACCCTTTCTCTTATATGTAATGAAGTAAGCCTACGCGCGATTTATTTATTTGTAACCATGTAGCATTCATTATATATTCGAATGAGAGAATATTTATTTATCATTGTTAATGTATAGAATTTGCGCATGTTGTCTCTGGAATCGAATTATAATAATGGATTTGGTAATAGTATCTGAGTAAATCTTGAATTATAATAATGGATTTACCTACCAACCAATTAAATCTTCAATGCATGGTTCAATTGAATTCAAAGGGTAGGGTTCCACTGAGGTTCTTCCATTGTTGTTTCAAATATTACCTATAATGAAGTGTGTATTTACTTCTTTTTTAAGATGCTCAAAGTTTGCATAATCAGTGTAGATGTTTAATAAGCAAGGGAAATTAGCAACAAAGATAGAAAAACAGAGAAATTGAGAGAGAGGGAGAGAGAGAGAGAGAGAGAGAGAGAGAGAGAGACAGGACTCATGCCTAAAAATAGAAAAATGGAGAAATAATCAAATAATACTTGAAGTGACGCCGACAGTGTTGATGATTGCTTGGAGGAGAACACAGGTGACGTTGGTGGCAGCACTGAAGGAGGAGAACAAGCTAAAAGAGGAGAAGGGGCACTATGTTTTGCCATAGAGAGATGAGAAGAAAACTGATAAACATAAAAAAAAGAGAGGGGGGGGGGGGAATTAGTAACCTATTTATTTCATTACCACCCAATATCTCAAAATGCTCCCTCCAAAACTGGTGACAAAATAATTTCCTTACAAAAAGTCTCAAAATATTAAAAATTATTGCCGACAAAAATATATTCATCACCAAATGATCTCAAAATATTTAAAATCAAGTTTTTCAAAAAAAAATATTTAAAATTATTGGTGACGAAAATATATTCCTCACTAATAATTTTATAATTGGTGCCAAATTTTTTTTTCACCAAACGTCTCAAAATTTTGACGCCACCTAAAAAAATTTAGTAGGAAAACCATTGGTGACGAAACTTAATTTTTCCTCACCAAAAAAGGAGTATTTATTGAAGAAAATAAATTTAGTCACCCATTATTTTTATTTTTTTATTATATGTAACAAAATTTTATAATTCCTCACAGATTATTCTTATTTAGTAACGCAATTTATTTTCTTCACTAATTTTCGTCACCATAAATTATTTTTGTTATAGTGAGCGGTGAAGTGGTACATCCAGTATTTCAGCCTGCATTCAGAACTTCAGGAAAACTCATTTTACCGCTCGAGCGATAGAAGTTGCACTCGAACGGTTGAGCTATATGTTTTGCACCGCCTTTACTTACACCGCTGAGCGGTGAAGTGGTGGCTCAAGCGATCTTCGTGGCTCTGTTTGTTATAAAGTGCATCATTTGCTCGTTTTAGAGTTTAACCTGTCCAAATTCTCAAAGAGGAGTAAAATACAAAGTATTCTACATTAGAGGGTGTTTTTATATGAGTTTCCTTGATGTATAGAATGTGATCAATTGATCAACGAACTACCTAGAGTCAAACATCAAGGGTTGTTTTCGTTCTTTTATTCACATAAAGAGAGAGGTGTTCATTGGTGGATTATGGGGAACTTGGGTCTGAAGCTTTGGTGGATTCCAGAGTAGCTCATCATCGTGGATTCGACATTGGAGTTGTGGATTCAACATTGGGCAAAGCAATTTCGAGGTGAAGACAGTGGTGGGAAAGGCACATCAAATCTGGTTCAATTCAAGTGTGGATTCACTAGGTAATTGAGGGTACTCATGTGTGATTCTTTTTTGTCTTCTTAGTGGATTATTTTGTGGCTTTGGCCCGTGATTTTTTATCACAATTGAAGGTGCTCCAATTGTGATTTATTTCATGTCAAGTCATTATGTCGATTTGTCATTGATTGTTTGATTGGAATTGATATTCCCTGTTTTAAGGTGAAACATAATCATGAATCAATATCTTGAGGTAGTTAAATTTTTGTAGTAGAATTACTCTTTTTGATGAATATCACCCTCCTCCTGTTCATTGTCAGGGGACAAGAAAAATAGAAGGCCTCACGCTTGATATGAATTTGTTCAAGGAAGAAAAATATATGTAGACACTCCATTTTTACTAGCCTCAAGACTTGGAAGCTCAGAAAAATATATGTGCTGGTCCTATGAATCCCTTAGCAGGAAACTCAGAAGTTAGGCTTTGAAACTAACCAAGCACATGTTTTGGCTAGAATACTTTTCGACCAGTGAAAAACCTTTTTCGAAATGAGTTTAGTTATGTAATTCCAGACATTGACAATATGTCTTGAGGCTCATATTTTCAAAATCAACATGTTATATTCTTTTAAATAGACCGAGCAATAGACACATCGAGAATGAATAGAAAAGATGAAATCCTTTGAAATACCTATTTCTCCTTTCAATTTGTGCCAACTTTACCTTGATCCAACGATGTATCTTCTGACTAGCCGAACAACATATGATGGCCAGCTCAAGATACATTTGGCCGAACACCAAAGGGTACGGATGGTCTAATTGTCCAGGTACAAAGCATTTTCAAAAATTTCAGCTTGTTCAACACACTTTCCACTAATATCTCAAATATTTACACCCGAGGCTCTATAAATAGAGATTAACAACTCATTTCTAAGGGTTGGAAAATTGACCCAAGGCATGTACAAGGCTTGAGACTCTCCATCCCCTTGCTCCTTCATCTCCTACCTACCTCCTCCAACTTTCAGCAACCAAACACCATTAAAGCTTGATCCTAAGCTCCTTGCTAAGGTTCTTGGACATTCTAAGACACATTCAAAGGCTCTTGAGGGGTCTAAGAGAGAGTTTGTAAAACAAAGAAGCTCATCCTCTTTAAAAGGTAAGATTATTGCACTTCTAATCACTTTCCTTCCTCTTTTCCTTCATTTCTAACCCTATTCTTATCATACAACTATTATAATCATGCAATAAGTCCTCGTGGATATGGTTGGGAGTAGAAATTAGCCACTCATTTATTGAGTTGATAGTTTTTCTTTCTTTTCTTGCTTTCCTTAGCTAAGATGCATTGTGGTTGTGTATTTTGGAATCGTGTGGAGATGTGATTGGGAGTAAAAATTAGCCATCCATTTACAAGTTTGATATGTATAATAGAATTATGTCCTTGTTACACATTTTCTCCTCACATATTCCTTAATCTAAGCATATTAGTCCATGTGTCTCAACACATGCACACTGTTAACGAGAGATAGGGTTTGTTTCACAAGATTACTTGGATGATCCACGAGATTTGATGTGGAAAAGATTGTGTTATTTCTTTTTATTGATTATTTTGGAAGTAAAACCGGAGATTTTATGTCAAGAGCATTGAGATCTCTTTTCTCAATCATTCGTGAACATGGAAAAGGTGGAAACACTCTTGTTCCCTGAATAGAAGGAGAGTTTTCAATGGCTTTTGACGAATCATTTGTTTTTAAAGCAAAGTTTCCACTGAGAAATGATGTGCATTAATCTACTCTCTCTAATTAATAGCATGGATTTGGGTATTAATTTGCCCACATTCACAAATAGATGATTTAGGTTCTCATATGTTTCTTAGGCTTGAATTTGTTCTTGTTTTGATCACTTTAATTTGTTAATTTATTACAAAATATATGTTGTATATGTCTGTTTATGTTATTATTAAAGGTTGAGGCCCATCTACCTCCTCCTTAAGTGTTTTCAGTGAGTGGAATAGGTAGAATAGATGAACACCCCTTGGACGATGTTCTTGGCTTTTGTTCTAAACTTTCTGCACCAACCTAAATCTTGACCTAAATAAGAATTCGGCAGGCCAATTTTATATTTGGCTGGCCCATCTTGTGTCTAGCCGGATGATCCTCCCAAGAATAGAGCAAACAGTTTCTAAGGAGTGCTCTTCCGAGTGGTTCTGGAGCTGCTAGCAAAATTATTTGCCTTATTTAGTACGATTTGTTAGATTCAGCAGTACTTTTCCTGGATGAATTCAATGTTGTAATAATTCCTCTCTCTCTTCCTCCTTTGTTATAATAATCTTCCAACCCCATATCTTTCTAATCTTTTTACTTACGTGCTTTCTGTATAGCATCATATCTTATTCATCGTGCCCATGTATTGCATTCATTTTTCATGCATTTGGGTCCGACTTATTTGCATTTGTGGAATTTATCATTTCTAAGTTGAATATATGTGCTATCCCATGTCTCAAGATGATATTCATGTCATATCTTAGTATCCGGACCTATAAATGCATGTCATGTATGTATTGCATTAGTTACTTGTATATAAGATCATGCATATACCCTAACCTATTCCTTTGGTTCACCCAAGAGTACTAGGTGAGTATTTATTTGTTTTAGCATGATGTATGTGCGTGTTACTTGTCATATTCATTGCTATACCATGAGGCTAAGTGCTTAATTGGAATATCTATATGAATGCCAATAGATGGAGGTTGTTTTGCGTTTGTTGGAATGTAATTGATTCTTATGTTTCTGAGTTTATACAAAAAGGCTTTTCAAAATTGCATGAAATCAAAGCATAACCAAAATTAGTGACACAATCGATACTTGACTGTCTCAAATAGTAACATTAGCATTATTAATAAATCAGGATATGAACATATATCGATCATAAAAATCACATCATGACTTGATAGAGGTCGATCTTTTGATTGGGTGAGCCGGGGTGCTCAATTAATGACATTTCCCCCTCATACCTAAGTTCCCAAGTCGAGACACTTCAGTTATGACGGATAGTGGCCTTTGGCACGAGTCACAGGTTTCCTAATTTCCCAAAAGATTATTGAAATCTAATGATGTAGTCTATATTTTAGTAAATATTTGCAATAAAATGGGTTTTTACAAAAGTTACTATATTTGGACTCTTATCTTTTGTTTCACATTGCACTAGTGAGACTAGATCAGGATATTAAAAGTCTGAACTGTTGGGCGCACTTGGTAATCCCAAAGGCATCCCACAATATGACAAGACAATCTTTGGTGTCAATAGAAAATGTCATTATGATGAATTTCTAGACACGCCATTATTGTCAAATTTAGGCAACTCATTTAAGAGATACTGTTTTGGCATGTTTTCCTCGAAGAATGTAGGCATTGCTCTAGGAAATTCAAATCAAATGCCTTTAGAAGTTGATGTATTTTCAAGGATGCACAAACTAAAACTTTTGCAGCTCAATTATGTATAAATAAATGGAAGTTTGGAAAAATTTCCTAAACAATTACGATGGTTATGTCGACATGAATTCCCTTTCAAATCTATACCCCATGATTTCCCTTTGGAGAGCCTGATTGTTCTTGACATGAGTTATAGTAGCTTGCAAATAATTTGGGAAGGAGCCAAGGTATGTTACAAATATGTATATATATATATATATATATATTAATTTTGTATGAAAACTAAAAGAAGTATTGATAGTAGCTTCTTTTTTTCTTTTCTTTTTTCTCGACTCACTAAAAATCCTTGATCTTAGTCATTCCCATTGCCTTACTAAAATGCCTGACTTCTCGAAAGTCCCCTATCTAGAAAGGTTGATATTAAAAAATTGTGCACGGTTGGTTGAGGTTCATGAATCCATTGGACACCTTTAGGGACTTGTTATGTTCAATTTAAAAGATTGCAAAATTTTGAGGAAGCTTCCTGTTAGGACCCTACTTGTTGTCAAATTCCGTGGACAAACTTGAGCTTCATTGAGTTGTAATTTTCTTGTTTTTGGTCTTCCCGCTCGAGCGGGGAAAGTGGCGCTCGAGCGAAGATCCCACCCTCACAGTATTTTGTCTTGTCTGCAAAATATACTGAGTGGTGTGTTTTTACGCTCGAGCGTGAACCCTGGTTTGGAACACGCGATATAGAGTCCCCGCTCGAGCATCTGTTCCCATGCTCGAGTGGACCTCGTGATCTCAGCTTCTATAAAACCTCAAGTTGCTCCAAATCTAGGGTTACATTTTCTAGATCTTCTTTAGGGTTTTAGGGTTTTCTTTTGGGGATATTTTTCTAATTTTCCTTGATGTTTGATTGAGTTTGAACTCATGTTCTTATAAGCACATATCAAGGAGTTTGTTTGATCTTCTTTTGAGAGTGTTCTTCTTCGGTGGAATCTGAAGATTCAAGCACAGAGTAATCAAAAGAGTTTGATGCTGTGTGCAATCGTTGATTCGACAATGGATGTTGTGGATTCAATATCAATCTAATCAATTCTGAGACAAAGGTTACGATGAAAGATATACAAAAGATTTGAAGACAAATTGGAAGTGTTTGGGTAATTTGTTTGGTAGCTTTGTAATCTTTCTTTCTTCAGTAGTGGATTGATTTGTGGTGTTTCACCTGTGGTTTTTTATCACAATTGCAGGTGCTTCAATTGTGGTTTTTCCATGTAAAAATCATTTGTGTCGATTTATTGTTTTCTAAAACAACAATCTAAATCACTTTCATACGTGTTTAGATTGTGAGTTTCATTTGGTTGGGAATTGAAACTATTAAATCTTGATCTAATCACGAATCACTTAGGTTTTAAATTGGTATAAGAGCAGGTCAGTCTTTGTTTTTATCAAAACTATAGGAGTGTGATTTTGTGTGATTACTGATATCGATTTTATCCGCGAAGGTAACTCGACCCATAGACCTCCGTTACTAAATGGTACAAATTATTCTTATTGGAAAGCTCGTATGAGAGCATTTTTAAAATCTATCGATGAGAAAGTTTGGCACTGTGTGATCTATGGGTGGAGTGAACCTATTGTCACCATTGATGGTGTTGATATTCCCAAACCCCTTGATAAATGGGACGCATTCGACTATCAAAACTTGAGTTGGAACAGTAAGGCTCTCAATTCCCTTTTTTGCTCTGTCACACCTGAAAAGTTTTGTCGTATTTGCACATGTGAGGTAGCAAAAGAGGCTTGGGACATTCTTGAAACAATTCACGAGGCTACTACTTCTATTAAAAGGTCAAAACTTCAACATCTCACCTCTGCCTTTGAAACTCTTTTTATGCGTGATGATGAGATGTTTGATGATTTTTATGCTAAACTTAGTGACATCGTGAATTCCTGTTTCACACTCAGTGAAAAAATCCTTGAAGCTAAGGTTGTTGGAAAAAATTTGAGGTCTTTACTCGAGAGGTTCCAATCAAAAGTGACAGCTATTGAGGAGGCTCAGAATGTTGATACCTTCAAGCTTGATCAGTTGGTTGGAAACTTGCAGACTGACTTATGAAGCCCACTAAATTTCTAAGAAAAAACAAAAAGATAGTGTGGCTTTCACTAGTGCTCATGAGACTGCAAAAACTCCTGAGACTGAGTTTGATCTAGAGTCCGAGATGATGGCTATGTTTACTGAATAATTTTAAAAAAATTTAAAGAAAAAGAAGCCTAATTTCAAGGACCCTATTTCAAAAGATAAGAGTAATGAAAAACTCGAAACTTTTCCACCAAAACTTGCTCTAAAAACTAAAAAGAAGATTGTGAAGGGGCAAGGGGTCAAGTGTTATAAATGTCAAGGGTTTGGACATATTGCTCTTGAATGTCCATCGAAAAAAGAATCAGAAGAAAGTCTATGCAGTGACTTTGGATGATGAAAGCGGGTCAAAGCAAGAACCCGAATAAACCGAATCCGGTGAAGATGAAGATAATGCTTTCATGGCATTCTGGTCCACTTTAACTCAACCTCCTCTAAAGCCAGTGGAATTTGCTCGTGGTCAAAATTTACACTGTGCTCCTACTTTTGATGGGAGTAATTACTTATACTGGAAGATCAGAATGAAGGCGTTTCTGAGAGCTTACGACCTTGAGGGCTAACAAGCCATTGAAGAGGATGTTGAAAGCACTGACAATCCAAGCAATTAGAGAGTTCTGACTACCATTCGTGGAGCAATTTCTGATGAAGAACAACAACAGGTTGCTCACTGCACAAAGGCCAAAGATGCATGGTACATCCTGAGTCAATTTCATGAGAGAGGAGAGTCATCTTCACCACTATATATCTCATTTCCTACCTTTGTTGCTCGATTGGATGAAGTCCAGGAGAAAGAGGTGCAAAAAAAAGATGATGAAACATCTAAAGACAATGATGAGATTAATGGTGATGATCTACAACAAGCTTACGAAAAGCTTTACGATGAATCTTTGAATCTGTCCAAGATTAATGACAAACTCACTCTCAAGCTCAAAGCATGTGAAAGCGAGAATGCCAAGCTAAAAGGAGAAATTGTAACAGTCAAGCAGAATGTCATCAAGATCTCCAATGACATACAAGACCTTTATGGGAAACTTCTATCTTGTGAGACCGAAAGGAATGAACTTCTGAAAATATATGCCATATATGAAGAGAAGATTGAATGCCTTGAGATGTCGCAAGCTACATTAGAAAAGATGGTTGGTCAAAAAGATGAAGAACTCGGAGATGCCAGAGCCACAATTGCCATGTGGAACAAAGGTTCCAAGTCATTAGAAGACATCCTTGGGTCTCAACAAATGGGTTGTGACAAAAGTGGGCTAGGCTATGGTAATGCAACAGCGCACAAGGAACAGGCCTCTACATCACATGACCTGAAGACTCAAGCAAAAGGAAAGCTGAAGATGTACTAGGGTGATCCCTCTCTTCATCTGCCTAATGGGGGTAAGATCAACAAAAGAGAGGTAAAACCTGTTTTTGTTTGTCATCATTGTGGTAAGTATGACCACATTTGTCCTTATTGCTTTGAGTTGTTTGGTAAGGTGTCTCAAAAGGGTAGAAATTCTAATACTTTTTGGGTTAGGAGACAACCTTACATGTCTAGGCGGAACACCAAGATTCATGAGGGTGTTCACAACGCTAAGGCATTTACTAAGACCGCCAGTCCTGACTTTGTCAAGCCCAAAAAGATATGGGTGAGAAATGATGACTTGACTTGTTTTGTTATTCACACTGCTCTAAAAGCACATGACTCACACATGTGGTACCTTGACAGTGGGTGCTCTCGTCACATGTCAGGTGACAAATCCTATTTCACCTCCCTTGAAAAATTTGAAGGAGGAATTGTTACCTTTGGAGATGGTGGCACTTCTAGAGTCATTGGTAAGGGCTCTATAAGTGTGGTTGGTCTTCCCAAGCTCAAAAATGCATTACTTGTTGATGGCCTCAAAGCAAATCTTTTAAGCATCAGTCAAATGTGTGATTCCCACCATGAAGTATTATTTTCAAAAAATAAATGTGAAATTTTAAATAAAAAGGGCAATACTATCATACATGGGGTTCGCACATCCGATAACTACTATGGGATTGTTGCCTCTAATGATCTCATTTGCTACTCAGCGATCATAAGTAACATTGATTTATGGCATCAAAGATTAGGTCACATGAATTTCAAAAACCTAACTAAGATAGCCAACAAAGAGCTTGTGAGAGGAGTACCTAAACTGGGTAAGAATACTAACCATGTGTGTGGACCATGTCAACTTGGGAAGCAAACCCGTGCCCCTCATAAAAAGGTGAACATCTTTACAACCAAACGTCCTCTTGAATTGGTTTATATGGATCTTATGGGACCCACTCACACTAAAAGCATTGGAGGTAAAAGATACATTCTTTTAACCGTTGATGATTTTACTTGTTTCTCATGGGTGAATTTTTTAAGAGAAAAATCTGATACGTTTAATGCTTTCCAGGCCTTAGTTTTTAAAATCCAAAATAAACAGGGTGTTTCTATTAAGCATATCATAAGAATCCGAACTGATCATGGTCGTGAGTTTGAAAATAGTTCGTTCTCGGATTTTTGTGATATGCATGGGATTAAGCATGAATTTTCTACACCGATTACTCCACAATAAAATGGAGTTGTTGAGAGGAAAAACAGAGTGGTTCAAGAGATGGCTAGGGTCATGCACTTAGTAAAAAGTTCTTCCAAAGTTTTAGGTTGAAGCCTTAAATACTGCTGTTTATGTCATAAATCGTGTGTATTTAAGGCCTAACACTTTACAAACTCCATATGAATTGTGGAAGGGATTGAAACCTAATGTAAAATACTTCAAAACTTTGGGGAGTAAATGTTACATCTTTAAAGATAGAGAGCCTTTGGGCAAATTTGACTCCCGAAGTGATGAAAGTATTTTTCTAGGGTATTCAACCACTAGTAGAGCTTTTCGTGTTTATAACCTGCGAACTTTATCTTTAATGGAATCGATCAATGTCGTTATAGATGACACAGGTTCTCCTACTTCAGCGATAAATGAGGAAGAAAATTGTGAGTCTCCAATCTTGGATACTGAACCATAAAGTCAAAGGGAAGCTGAGGTCCAAGCACAAGAAGTTGAGACAGCACCAACTTCTTAGGTAAGTCAGAGTCCAAATAGTGTACAAAGAGACTCCACTTCTGATGCTTCTGTCACCACAAGTCCAGAGTTCAAACCATCAGCAAGGGTGAAACTAAATCATCCAGCTCAACAAGTAATTGGAAGTGTCTCAGATCGAATGAAAACCCGAAGACAAATTCGGGAGAAGGTATCTCATATATGTTATGTTTCATTAATTAAACCTAAGAATATAAAAGAGGCCTTACTAGATGATAGTTTGGTCAATGCTATGCATGAAGAATTAGGTTAATTTGAACGTAACAATGTTTGGACTCTTGTTCCCAGACCTAAAGACTTGAATGTGATAGGTACCAAGTGGATCTTTAAGAATAAATCTGATGAGAATGGCACTGTGGTTAGAAATAAAGCTAGGTTGGTTGCTCAAGGCTATACACAAGTAGAAGGTGTTGACTATGATGAGACGTTTGCCCTGTTGCACGTCTCGAATCTATTTGGATTTTACTTGGTGTTGCATGCTTTCTTGGTTTCAAACTATTTCAAATGAAGTGAAAAGTGTCTTTCTGAATGGGTACTTAAAAGAAGAGGCTTATGTTGAGCAACCAAAATGGTTTGAGGATCCTAAATGTCCAAACCATGTCTACAAGTTAGACAAGGCTTTGTATGGGTTGAAACAAGCTTCTCGGGCTTGGTATGATAGACTGACTACCTTTCTTCTTGATAATGATTTTTAAAGGGGTAGTGTAGATAAGACTTTATTTGTGAAACATACTAAGTCCCATATACTTGTTACACAGATTTATCTTGATGATATTGTGTTTAGATCCACTACTGATCATCTTGTTAAACATTTTTCGGATTGCATAACACATGAGTTTGAGATGAGCATGATGGGAGAGTTGTCTTATTTCTTAGGTCTTCAGATTAAACAGTCTCCTTGGGGTATGTTTGTTTCTTAGACTAAGTATGCCAAAAACCTTGTGTCAAAGTTCGGTCTTGAGACATCTAAACATGCACGTACTCCCATGAGCACCAGTCTTCACCTTTCCAAAGATTCCTCTGGTACTGACGTTAATCCTACCCTTTATAGGAGTATGATAGGGAGTCTCTTGTACCTCACAGCCAGTCGTCTTAACATTGCATTAGTGTAGGTGTTTGTGCCCGTTATCAAGCCTGCCCTAAAGAGTCTCATCTGATTGCTATCAAACGCATCATTAAGTATGTGAATGGAACATTGGGTTATGGGATTTGGTTCTCGACCAACACTACAACTAAAATCACTAGTTTTTCTGATGCCGACTGGGCAGGGTGTGCTGATGATCGTAAGAGCACATCTGGGGGGTGTTTTTACCTTGGGAATAATTTGGTTGTCTGGTATAGCAAAAAGCAAAATGCCATTTCTCTTTCGACAACTGAGGTAGAGTACATTGCTGTAGGGAGTTATTGTGTACAAATGCTGTGGATAAAGCAAATGCTTCATGATTATGAAATTGACCAGAACACTCTCACTCTTTTCTGTGATAACACAAGTGCCATTAACATTTCTAAAAATCTTGTCCAACACTCTCGCACCAAACACATTGACATTCGTCATCATTTTATCCGAGAGTTAGTGGAAGAAGGCCTTGTTGTTCTTGAACATGTACCCATTGAGCATCAAAAAGTTGATATTTTTACAAAACCCCTTGATCTTCTTAGGTTTGAATTCCTTAGAAAGACCTTAGGTGGAGGGCTCTGTTACTTGGGTGTTACTTGTTACTTGAGGGGGTGTGAGTGATTGCTTTTATGTGTACTTGGGTACTATAATCTCATTCTCATTGATTCATGTCATCCCTACATTTAGACTCATATGAACACCTCTTACGCTGCTTTCTAGATTTCATTTTTCATTGTTCATAGCTCATTTTGAATGCCCATGCTCATTGACTTCATGATCTCATTCTGTACACATTCTTGAGATAAACTATTACAGGGGTTTCCGCACAAGTGATCAAAGTTCTCTATGGACCACTAATAGTGTATCTTTTACATTATTGGAGGAATTGACCTATACTGGTACATCATGGGTGATGTTGAGCCTCTTAACCATCTACCACATTTTTTCACTTTCACAGTTCCTTTCTCAATTCATTGATGTCCAGGCATTAGGAAAAGGCTACCTCAGAGGCACCAACTAGGCCATCCTTTCTGATTTCATGTTTCTCTAGTTTGGTCTTCATACTCTTGAGCATGCAAGCCACCAGTGAGTGCCCACAAAAAAGAAAAGTCACAAATTATATATAAAAAAGGGGGAGGGGAGACTCATTGATTGAGGGGGCGCCTCTACATTTACTGAACAAATACCCTTTGATTTGTAGTGGTTTGAGTTTTCTCTGTGATGTTTCACTACTCTTGCTGGAGGTCCAGCCATCCGATCACTACAAGAATTAACTCTAGCTCTGTGGCTTCTCAAGGATTTCACACACACACACATTCATTATGTGAGCTCTTATGTTTGCTTTTGAGTTATGCACTCTCATGTAGCTTATGATCATTGATTACATTTTATCTGATTTGCTCATGAGTTTGTGATTCATAATCTCAAAATTTGCAGGCTTCATGGTTTGTGGGTTATCCCATCTTAGTGTCATATTCTTGCTATTATGCTCACCTCTATCTTGTTTCAGGTCACACTTCCCAGTGCGAGTTGGTTTTATTTGCTCCGAAAAAGTTTTTTGGTCATTAGTGTTTTTAGTCCCCACTCGAGCATCGATTTCATCCCTCTAGCATTTTTGCAGAGTTTTTTAAACTTCTGAGCGGTTGTTTTTGGCGCACGAGCATTTAATTCCTTGCTCGAGCGTAGCCACGCATGGTCTGGCATGCGCTCGAGCATTCAAACCCACACTCGGGCAGACTGGTTTTATTTAAAAACCCTTTCCTCAACTCTTCAGTCCATTTTTTCCCAAATTCTATATGTCTCTCTCCTAGGGTTCCTTTGGCGACTCTGTGATCATCCCCTCTTGGGCTGTTGATTGGTGTGCTCCTCTCAGTTCCTTATTTCTCGTACTCCATCGTCACTTAGGTATGATTCTATCTTCGTTTGTCAATTTATTTTCATTATTTGTTTTCGGTTGTCTTTGTTCCTTCTCATCTTCATCATCCATACTCGTGAGTACTGTTCTAGAATGTGTGTCTTGATTACTCTTGTTTATGGTCTATTGGTTTGGGCATTTTTGTATGCAATGTGATTATATTTTTTTCATTCTCTTGAATCTGTGATTTTGTGCTCTCATGGGTTATGGGTTATTGAGTTGTGTAGTTGGTATGATCAATGCCTTCTATCCTAGTATGGCTTTTAGGATATTTATTGTCACTATGTTCTCATTGGCTGTTTAATTCTACATTCAGATATATTATGATCTCATTGAGGGTTGGTCATATTGATTTTCATACTGCTTTTGGCTATTTAATTTTGATAGATTTGACTTTGCTACTAATCGTTTGTGTATGTGTTTTTGGTTTGGATTTTTGTCTTGGGTTGGGGGGTTTGTGGTTGTTTCCTTTAGGTAATTCTTGGTTTAGTCATGTCCACTTCTAAATGTAAGAAGTCAACTACCTCTCGCCCCTCTTTTAATACAGACCGGTTTCCCTCGGCTGAAAAAGGCAAGTTGTTCAGAGAATCCTACCCCTCTAGGACTATTCATCTTGAATGCAATGTCCAACCAAACACTTTTAAGTCCATTCACAATCGCCTTTTGTTTGATCCTTTGGGTGGGGATTTGGTTCTTTCCTTCTCGGGCTATAAAAATCTTGATTGGGTGCGGGAATTTTACTGTAATATGGAGGGGATTGACGATGTTGGTCCTTCGTTCAAGACTTGGGTCAGATCTAAGTCTATCACAGTTACCCCTGGCCTTATTCATGAGCTATTAGGTATTGGTAAAGTCTTTCCTCTTTACTATCCGTTCCCTGTTTGACCCAGCTGTGTTTTCAACGAGGTGACCACTGCTTTATATGGTATATCTCGTTCATGGCTCCCGAGCTCTTTGATCAAACAAAATGAGCTCCTTTTCCAGTTTCATTTACTCAATCTTATTGTTTGTGCCGACATCATTTTGACCACCCACAGTTTTAGGATGTGTTGGGCGTGTTTCGAACAGGTAGGTTGAGTTTTGGTCTCAAGGGTAGTTGTCCAGGTTTTTGGTGTTACGCTCGAGCGAGTCATTGTGCGCTCGAGCGGAGTTTGGTTTTTGATTGTCCGCTCGAGCGGGCCTTCTTGCGCTCGAGCGGGGTTTACACACTCCTAGTATTTTGTGTCCCTGTAAAACTTCTGCAGGTGTGTTTTTCACGCTTGAGCGGGTTTCCTACGCTCGAGCGGGTCGCACTCGAGCAGGTATATTGACGCTCGAGCGGGTAGTGCTTTGTCTGTGAAAGTTCTGGGAGGGGGAAATCTACGTTCGAGCGGACTGGTTTTCTCACTCGAGCGGATGTATTTTATTCTTGTGTCTTGATGCTCGAGCAGGCCTTCTCACGCTCGAGCGTGTCCAGATTTTTGTGCTTGACGCTCGAGCATTCTATTCTCCGCTCGAGCGGGTCATGTATCTATCAGTTAGCAGCTAGGCATTTTTGAATCATTTTTTTCACTTTCCACTCTCTCTCTTACTTTCCCAAATTCCGATTTTGAGAGCTCCTCTCTCTCGAATCTCCCTTCTCTCTAGGGTTTGATCTAGTTAGAGTGCCCCCCTATCCTTCGGCCTTTGTAAAAAGTGTGTTGATCGTCGAGGGCTTCGTTTTGATCCAAAAAGTTTGGAGTTTGGAGCACTTTGAGTTTGGTCGTCTTCTTCATTCGAGCTCTAACTTCGAGGTAGGGATTCCTACTCACTCTTATGGGCTTTGACGTAGATTTTGAGCATGTTGTTTAAATGGTTTGATTTTGGGACTTAGGGTTTCAAAAGGTATAAAAGGGGGTTTTGTTATTTTGACTCTTGGATATGTATTTTGGGTCTCAAAATGATGATATTGTTGTTGGTTGTTGATATATGAAGCTATGGGTTAATATTGAGAAACGGGGGAGAAAACTCTAAATTGTGCATAAATTAATTGGTACAATTAATTTGGGAAAGTTATGGGTTTATGAAATTGAGTTGAATATAATGAAATTGGCTCATTATGATATGGACTAGTGAAGTTGGATTTATTAATCGCTAACTTTTGAAAATATTGATAAACTATCTGTTGGCGCATTTATTATCTATTTAGAAATAATTGCTTTGGGCTACCGGTGGTGGGTAGTCTTGATTGTTGTAGACAATGCATGATGATTAGGCAAACTAAAACTAATTAGTTGAATGTGTCATCGAATATGACGGTTGAAATAATACATTAATCTTATGTATTGATTGATTATGTATATGATCTGTGTTTATATACACTGAGTTGTGTAGGAGGAGATAGGGGATGTACTCCACGATTTAGGGGAAGATAGGGGATGGACCTCTAAACCGAGTAGTGTTTGGGAGGAGATAGGGGATGGACTCCGTAGATATAGCTCATATGCTTATCTGTTGAAGTGTTGATACAGCTCATATGCTTATCTGTTGAAGTATGGATACAACTCATATGCTTATCTATTGAGGTGTTGATACAGCTAGTATGCTTATCTATTGTGAAGTAGGAAACGTTTAATTTGAGTTACCGTCTCATTTAAATCGTTTGGCCGGGTTTTGAGCCATAGTTATGAATTGAGAATTGGATAAGAAATGGAAAATGAAATGAAACATGGACACATTTGTCATGTAATGGAAATGGTTTATGAATTGATTTATGTGAGTCAAACATTTATCAATTGCTAATGTCTTAGTTACTGCTCATATTATGTTTAGCATATCTCTACTGGGCGTTGGCTCACCCTATATGGGACATCATTTTCAGGTGCAGGTAGCATGCCACCTCTAAGGACATAGCTTGGGAGGCTAGAGGCTGACTGACTATTTTGTTGTTTTGCTTTCTTTTGATGTATTACATGTAAATTCAAGCCAAGGGCTTAATATGTATTTGAGTTAGCACTCTTCTTTTTGTAACCAAGTGTTGACTTGGAAAGCTGTAAGCCCGTAGGGCATTTGCTTTTGTTGTTAACATGTAATACTTTTGTAAGAACTACTCTGATGAATAGAAAGGTGTTTATTTCTCTTATATCATTGTATGTCTAAAATGATGAGTTTTATGTAATTTTTTGAGGGCGTTACATCTGAGATAAATCAAGAACAAGGTTTTGTCCTTTATTGCATTGCTCAGCGCTGATCTATTGACCTTGCCACCTTAATCATTCAAAAAATGGTCGCTGCCTTTAAGCAGAATAACCTTGGTCTTCCTAACGGTTGCCTCATTAACCGGCTTCTCGCCAAGTTTGAGGTTCCCTCTTTTGATGAGGATGATTTTGCTTCTCTTTCTCGGCCTTTCACCAAAAAGACTGTCTCTCAGAATCAGTCTCATGTTAGGGGGGTCCCTTTTGGAGTGGGTAGTTCTGGTGCAGGTTCAGGGGATGCTGATGTGGCTAAAGAGGCATAGTATGATGCGCTACTGCAGGTGAGGCTGCTCGTAAGGGGGAGCAGTTTCTTCCAGTTCATATTATCTAAGGCCAGCTTCGTCAGTTCGAGCAGTCCATGGTCTCACGTTTTGATAGTTTGGAGAGCCGGATGGATATCTTCGAGGCCAGGCTTACAGATCTTGAGACTATCGCCGATGCTCGGCTCACAGCATTGGAGGCCTTATCCAGGCGCATTGAGGAGTCTGTTGCTCAGATTTTTGGACCAAGGCGGTAGATGTATTAAAAGTTCAAGAACCACTTCTAAAGGTTCTTAGACTTGTAGATGGGGATGAAAAGCCCACAATGGGTTTTATATATGAAGCCATGGATAGAGCAAAGTTGGCCATCAAACAAAATTGTGGCTATTATGTAGATTATTGGAAGATTATTGATAATCGATGGGCTTTCCAACTACACACGGACTTGCATGCTGCTGGTAAGTAATTTTTAATTTATTTAAATTATAAATTATGTGTTCTTTTGAATGTAGGTTATTTTTTAAATCTCATATTCCAATATGGGGAGCACCTTTCTAATCATCGAGAAGTGATGAGTGGAGTTAGAAATGTGATTTCAAGACTTCTACCAGATTTAAACGAGCAAATACAGGCGATAAACCAAGTTAGTCATTATTTAATATTAGTTAAATTGATAACTTATTATTTGAATTGTGTTTGTAAAACTTCATATTGCCTTTTGTTCATTGCAGATCTCTTTATTTTGTAATAAAGAAGATTCTTTTGGTGTTGTGTTAGCACAAAGAGCAGTGAAAGCAACAAATCCTGATAATTATTATATACTCAATCAACTATTAACTATTTTAATTACATATTATTGTTACATTGTCAACACTTCTATATCAAAGTATAACAGAATCACTAATATTTAATTGATTTGTATATAGCTGAATGGTGGATCCATTATGATACATCGGCTCCGGTACTCCAAAAAGTGGTTGTGAGAGTATTGAGCCAAACCACGTCTTCTTCTAATTGTGAGTACAACTGGAGTACATTTAGCCTGATACATACAAAGACAAGGAATCGGTTGAAGTATAAAAAATTAAATAAACTTGTTTATGTGTATTACAATATGAGGCTAAAGAGCCAAGATGACAGAGAGGAATCTTTTAACCCTATCAATCTTGACTATATATTTGAAGAAGATGATCTATTAACTCCATGGCTTCAAGAGAGAGAACATGCAATCTTGGATGATGAAGATAACTCAGGTTGGTTGATTGTTGATGATGATGATGATGAGGGAGATCATGCCACTAGTAGCTAAGTACCTCAACACCATCAAAAGCAGGGTCTGCTAGAAGTGGCTCTAGTGAGGGTCGCGGTTTGAGTCCACCTAGTGGTAGTGGAGATGATAGTGATGGCAATCGTCCTCCAACAGGTGGTAGTAGTGGTGGACAATGGGAGTCTGCAGGTTCTGCACATGGTTGTAGACGCAGTATTCATCATATTGATCATGATTGGAACAGGGATTCTACACAGCAACGACGACATTCTATTTCTACTCCTGATGTAGAAGCATCAATTGGGCGTTCACGACATATTGATGATATTTATGGTCATTATGACCTTAGAAATCAATTTGGACATCTCGGAGTTAGACAAGAAGATGGAAGGAGAACTCAACATTGGCGGCCAATATGCCAAGGACCATATCCTTATTACCCTCCTCCAAGTCAACCACCACCACACATCTATTAACCACCTTATATGGGAAATTGGAACTACTCTCAACAACCTCATCAATATCCATATATAGAGGGTTTTAATTATGGTACATGGGGGCTTACAATGACACAACAACAATCAAGTAGCAGTGGCAGCAACAACACCACTTATGATCAATGCACTTTCAATAACTACTACCAGGAATATCAATATGGAGAAATAGGCCAACCAATTCATATTGATGATCAGAGTGATGTGAGATATAGAGATTCTTCTGTACCACCACGTAATTCTTTTTATTACAAAGTTTTAGAGTTGTTGATTTGTAATAGATTGTTTGTATGCGATTATGACTGAAGCGAATGATTTATTTTCATGTCCCTCTTTCTCTTATTAATTTGTTGTGCATGTGGAAGTATTTCATTGTTGAAAATAAGTGAAAAAATATTTCCACATCAATTTTATATTAAAAGTTTAACATCTATGCCAAATAAAAGCTTGAGATTAAAATAAATACATATTTTTTAGTTGGACATGAGTCAAAAGTGCCTCTACATATCAAAATTTTGATTAAAATGTGATAAATTAAGGCTAAAAGAGTAAAAAAAAAATGCATAAAATTGAGTTTTAGAGGGATTGCTAATGATTTTTGAAATTACATAGCCGCGACGGCCGATACCCTACGTACCGGTCGATACTACCGACACTGATACTCCACGATCGATACCGTTACGTTACCCGATACCTCGATTTAGAGCTATGGTGGCGATGAACTGAATATGTTAGTGGTTTGAGATGTCATTTTTCAAGTGAAAGGGGTCGGAGTCCATCTTGTGCGCAAGGAGCAAGAAGAGAAGACTTGCCAATCAACTAGTGAAGAAGTATCCCAACAATTCTCTCTATATGGAAATGTAGTTCCCAGAAATGCATCTACAGTACGTCCCGTGAGTAAAAAAGTCTACCATCTAGGGTGTCATTGGAAGAATTGTAGAATTTGTGATGGTCTATAATCTCAGCCTTTGTGCACTACTACCTTGGGAATTGGTTGTTTCGGAGCTGTGAGATTGGGTAGGCAATGACATCAAGGATGTTGAATAGGTGATATGAATCCATTGTATATTGCTAGTGGCTCTAGTTTGTGAATTTCTGTTATATATGAAGGAAGGGGTTCTCTTATTTTGTTGATGCTGATTGTGCACTACTGATTGGGTGAAGCTATTGCTACTGCTGCTGGGGTTATATTTTTTCTTTGCAATTGCTCATATAAGCGGCGGCTTGAGAAATTTTTTTCAGGGTGTTCACAATGGGTACTCGAGAAATTTTTTTAGGTAGACATTCAAAAATTTAATTATTGTAGACTTTTCAAATCACACACAAATAAATAAATAAAATAAAAAATTCTAATATATTGATATCATTGTTTCAAAAAATAAAACGTTGATACAAAAAATTATATAAATATATTTTGTTTTTATCACTAGCATGATAAAAAAATTTAAAAAGAAAATGAGAAAAGCTCCTTTAAATCAAATTTAGATAAACTATAAAACTACTGATCAACATTAACATTCAAGTGGTATAGTTGTTTGGAATTGTAAAATCACACAATTTTGTCAATGAGGTACTTTTGCACAGGCTGAGAAAGGAAAGTTCCAAAACATGTCATATGTCACAAAGCATATATATTGATTAAAGGGTTATGGCTAGGTTGGGTTGGGTGTTCAAGAAAGTGGGATGGATGGGTGTTCCACTGTGAGGGTTATGGGTTAGGTTGGGCTGGGTGTTCAAGAAAGTGGGCTAGATAGGTGTTCAACTGTGGTGGGTGTTTAGGAAAGTGGATTACAGTGTTTCAATTGAACACCCTAATTTTTTTTAGAAAAAATTATATATATATATATAGATATGTAATTCAGTCCAGAACTTTATATTGGGTGTAGAGTCAACCCTACATATAACTCTAATATAAATGGATAAATTACATTGTTAATCTATATACTTTCGTCCTTGTATCATTTTGCTCTTTATAATTTTAATTAGAACAATTTTTATTTTGATTTTAAATTTATGATTTTGTCTCAATTTAGTCAAATTGATTACAATTGTTAATATTTTTTGATAAAAAATATGCACATGAGTAACATGCGTTATGTTTTTATAAGAAAAATTATAAAATTCTTCAACTTAATGACTTTAATCTCAACCAACTCAGTAATCATTTTCTTTCAAAACTTAACTGACATTATCAATTAGACTAAATTGATACAAAATCTAAAATTAAAATTAAAAATTAAACTAATTGAAAATCAAAATGACGCAAGAAATTACCCAATATAAATCTTACTTAGGTGTTATCAAAATCAAATTCAAATAGTCAATTTTAAAATAATAGGAGTTGGTGAGTAATGAATACCAACTACCAACCTAATGATTAATGATAAATATATACAAGTACACAAAAAAAAAAAATTGCACATAATAATGCAACTAATTCGTGTGGTATCATTTCAAATCCAAATATTCACTAAAATGGATTTTTAATTTTAGAAGGACACTGCCACCTCATTTTAATTAGTTATTCCATATTTAAATTATGGGCAAATTACACTAATGGTCCCTATAATTTAGGATTTGTGTTACGTTGGTTCTTAATCTTTTAATTATGATATATTGGACCCTAAATTTTGAATCTCATTTCAAATGAGGACAATCGAAGACAGCATTGCTCTATTTCAAAGGCAAAGTCATCAATTTGATAAAATACAAATTAGTTTGCGTTGGCTTTTTGGCTTTCGAAGGTTATTTTTGTAATTGCGAGCGTGCCAACAAGGATCAATCAGTCCTTACAGAATTTTAATTGCCAACCAATTATTAGACGATTGTGTTGTAGTTCTTTCAGCCTCAATGAAGATGACTTTTACTGGTGGCTTGATTTAAGAGAATTTAAGCACAAGAATAGTTAAATAAAGAGCAATCGAAGTATTTCATTAGTATGAAAACTTACAATGATCCAAACTCAGCCTCGTAGAGGTTTACAGCGACATTCTACTTGAAACTACTCCTATGAATGAAGTGCAGTGCAGGAATGTAAAGTACAAGAATGTAAAGAACAGAAAATGTAAAGACTGGAAATATAGAGACTGGAAAGAAATATGTAAAGTAAGACTGGATTTTTGGATCTGAGTCTGGGGCCTTTTCTGGGGTCTTCCCTGCTATTTATACTCCTCAAAGATGACCATCGAACTGCACTTCAAACCGTCGAACTGCACCTCCGTGATCGCTGATCATGCTACCTTATAAGTAGTTCCACTACGCCATCACTTGCAATTAGGCTTCCCTCCTATATTTGAATTTGAATGTGAGTAACCGTTGAAGCCACGTCACCTTGTATCTCTTTGCTGATCCAATGCTACTCGGACCACACAATCAACTGTCACGTGTACGATCAGGATCGAAGACTTGAATAGTCTTCCTATATTACCCTTACTCTGCCACGCGTCGAACTGTAACTGGTCTTTTACAAAATATGCAGCCAACATTATCCCTCGCACTAATATACCCAATACTTGGTGGTATTAGTGGATCAAAGCCTTTCTCCCGCGTTTCTCAGAACGTGCATGGGGTCTATGTTCTGGAAACACAACCGTCACTTATTGATGATCATTTGCATTAATTCTCTTTCAATCTTTTGAACACCCCAATACCTTAGCACTCATACAGACTGATACTTCTTCTATGGCCGAATCAACTTTCTTCTCTATTGATCGGGCACATGAAGAGTCATTGAATAATGTTGCTTCCCCTCGAAAGAACCTCCGCGCATTCATTAGCCATCTTTATCCACCCTTCAATATTCAAGTCATGGAAGCCTTTGCAAATTACCAACCTTTGGATTACGAACACATTGCCCTTAATCCTTTGATTCAGAAAGTTACAGATATAGACACAAGAAGTTCTTCCTCTAACTCACCCTTGCATTTCGAACAAACTGCTCTCAAACCTTTGATTTAGAAAATTGCAAATATGGACTTGGGAAACTCTTCTTCACAAACCTCTGTATGGGATAAAGCTGCAACTTCTTCCTCTTTTGGGGGTTCTAACTGGGCAAGCTGGTCAACACCCGAGACCTGTGATTTGAGGGAGCGAATCAACCATCATTTTGTTGAGTTCACTGACCCTTTAGACTTTCCTTCCTACGCTCGAAGTTCAGTGGTTTATCCCTACGTGCCCATTGACCATCGACGTAGTTTGGAGGAGAATCTGCTTGTAGCATGGTACACATCCTCCATGCCTACAAAGATAGTGCACGTTGCCCGACGCCTAGAAGAAGCACAAGGGTACAACCCATCATTCTTAGCCCAGAAGGCGAAGATTTGTTCTTCTGACTAGCTCGATTATATTAATGCCTTTGTTCCTTCTGCTCCCGTGCCATCTCCCATAATAGAAACATCCACACCTTCTTCTCCATCTCCTGAAATTGAAGCATCCACACCTTCTCCTTTACCCACTTTTTGCTGGACAGAGAGACTGAAGCTTGCCCTTTCCATGGATAAAGTCTTTCCACTTTACAAACCTCCATCTTCCCCTACTCCAGCTGAGCGGAAACAAGCACAACTTCTGCTTGCAGCTTTCTCTCACTTGCCCTTCAATGTTCTTGAGGACGAAGTCCCTCTCAAGAACCTTCGATGGGCTTGTGATATTCTAACTAGGGGCCATGTCCTTAATCCCCTTGCCCAAGCAGAACTTCATATGTTCCTGGACCAACTTCCATTGCTCCACCACTGGTATCGAAATTCTGTGGCCACTACACAATCTTTAGACCAACTTTCATCTCTTCGAGTTCATGCCCAGTACGAAGCAGAGAACTTTATCGAAGAATTCGATGATTTCAAGAATAAAGATTCTACGTATTGGGATGACTTGGACATAGACGAATTGGAACAAGGCTTGAGAGAGGCAGCTTTTGAAATAAAGGCTGAAGAGCTCTACTACGAAGTGAGAGCACATCACCTCATGCAACCAATGTTAGAAGAAATAGAAGATAGAATAAAGAAAGAACAAAGATTCATTGACCATTGTTGGACCAAATTTCATGATCTTGTTATTTATTCCATTCCTTATTTTTATGAGCTTGAGGTTATATCCAGATAGGGTCATTCGATGTAATTGCTTTGGCTTTAATATAAATGAAATTCTTCTTCATTTGGCATTGTTTGACCTTGTTTCCATTTGTCTTTGAAAGCCAATTTAGAGCTTCGAGCTGAACAATCTCATCCTTCGAACCTGGACTCAATAGTTTTAAATGAAAGACTAAAAGAGCCAATTATGAACTTTTCCAATTTATGGAATAAAGTTGACAGTTTTTGGCTGATTTTCAATTAGAACCAGTGCTTCGGATCTAGCAATCTTCTAATTAAAGTTTGTTTCAACCATAACCAACACCTGATCATGGTTAATATGATTAATTAGATTTAAATTGACCATCTTTTACTTCGAACAACAGTTCATGCTGTTTTAGTTCAATGGACAACCCCTTTTTTTATATATATATAAACCAACCATTGGTTTTGATGTTTCGAACACCAAATCCCATCCTTAAAGAATCTCAAGTTTTGCCTCGAAGGACATTACCTTCGTTAAGAAACTTAAAAATAGGTCTTTAAACCTTTTGGAGTAAAACAAACACTTGAGTATTCTTACATTTTAGGAAGTGTGCTTCGAAGCTGGCTTCCCTGTTTCGAAGCCGTTGTTTTTTGGCTTTTGGAGCCAAAACTTGGCTTCGAAGCCAAATATTTTACTTCGAAGCTAGCCTCAGCATCTAGGCTATGTTTTTCCCTCCAAAAGTATCAATATTGAAGGAAACTCTTCGTATTCGTACTTATAGTACTTAACGACTTACGCAATATATTTTTCAGACACAAAAGCTTTAAAAACCCTTTTGTTTCGTGCTCTAAAATCACTTGCTCTTTTAACGCACAAACCCTTCTTTCTACCAATCTTCTGCTTTTCTCTACTTCCTTTCTCAGCTTCACTTTCTAGAAAAGCGTACTATTAATGGCTTCTCCTTTAGTGCCAGTCGTAGAGCGTGTGAGCCCATCTGTAACCCTGAAGATGATCATTGATGCAGAATGTGAGAAGTACAAAGCTGGGGAGAAAATCGCTATTGATGGACACATCTTCGTCCCTCGTCGCGATGTGCAGCAAGACTACGTGCTTGGGCCCATATTCAAAGAGATCCTTACTGAGCTCCCAGCCCTATATCCTCGTCTGGAAAACCAATGTCTCCTTTACGAAGGTGGTCTTAACTGGAGGAACTGGAGGATAAATCGCCCCCACCGATGCTGGCCCACGGTGAGACCGGAGTGGCAAGAGTGGTATGATCGAGTTATTCCTGCTAGAACTCTGGACCTTCAAGAGCTCTGCCTTCTCGATGCTCTCCGACTATCCAACGTAACTATCTCAGAGGACCCTTTCCTTATTCCTGCTGCCCTGTGTTTTTGGAATCTTATCTTCAATTTTTTTCAATTTAGATGCGGGATGATGGCCCCTACTATTCTTGACATTTGCCATCTATTAGGATTATCCCCCATTGGTACCCCCTTTGGACCAGATTACCCTGACTCAGCAGTCCCTTTCTCTCTCCTCTCTCTTAACTCATCTTATAGCGATTTCGCTAAGGCTGAGAATAAAAGAGAGGGCCCTGTAACTGATAGGGAATTCTTTTCTTTCTTATTGTATTGGCTTTGCAAATTTCTCTTCTGCACCTCCTCTCAGAGAATTATGCCTGAATTTGCCCCTCTTGCCAAAGCCTTTGTTTTACAGAAAAAGGTGGCTTTAGCCCCACATGTTCTAGGTCACGTATATAGAGTCTGCTCCATTTTCTGTGAGAAACCCTTAGACTAATCAAGGGGGGCCATTCTAGATCCTTCAGTTTTGGCTTTTTGCCTATTTTACTAAGTTATAATCCAAATGCCTTAAATTTTCTGAGCCAAACCCTCTTACTCATGGCATAAGGCTGGCCAATGCTTCACTTTATCCCTCTACCTTTGCTTTTTACTTCTCTTTCTTCCACCAACTTCCAACTTCCCTTCCTACTTACCGTTTTCGTCCCTTCGAACCCACCATTGGTCCATCTTGGTTGAGGAATTTCCTAAGTGACAGGTCCTGTGCTTCACCTATTCACAAAGATATATGGGCCTCCATTTTGATCCCCAGAGAGTTATTTATTGGGACTTTGAACCCCAAAGCCTACAAATGCATCGCTGAGCTTTATTGTCCTACTCAATTTGCTAGACAATTTGGCTTCACACAAGGGGTCCCAATACCTCTCTCCAGCAACACAAATCTTAGTCTTACTAAGAGGGATCTGAAAGTTCGGAAGTCCAGGCTAGAAGAGGCAACTTTTAAATTTATAGATGACTTGGTCAATTTCGAGAATACCCCTTTCATTCCTCAAGGTACCCTATTGAAGAGATACCAAAACTGGTGGGTGACCAACATGGAAGTCTACTTGGCCATTCCACCTCAAAACCTGCTAATGGTGTTAAATGTGGCCAAGCCCAAAGGAGCTGGAATTGTCACTTCTTCCACTGTTTCAATTGCAGTACATGCTACAACCCAATCTGCTCCTGCTACTTCAACTCCTCCTAGAGTTACTCGGGTTGCCTCGAAGAAAGGTATATACCCTTGTCTCTTCTCCTTTTGACTTCTTTATAATGCATTTAGCCTTATCTTTAGTTCTTCTTTTGTAGAGGTGGCCAACAACAAAAGAAAATGAGACTCCTTGAGCTTGAGAAGGAAACACCCGATATTCAAGCAGAAGAAAAAGAAGAAGCAGATCAAGAGCAAGAGTCGCCCTTGAAAAGAAAGAAAAGAGTGATCATCTCTTCCTCTGACTTGGTTGGAGATGAGACAACTGTCAGAGAGATAGAAGAGGAGCTCATTTCTTCGGAATCCAGATCCCAGACTGAAGAGGTTGAGAAGGAAATTAAGAAAGAGCAGACCATGCCAATACAGAGAAAAAAGAAAAGAAAGGTGACTGTCTCTCCTTCTGATATGGTTGAAGACTCCGATTCCAAGACAATTGCCAAAGCAATGGAAAAGAGAAAGAAAATGACTGCTTCTGCAATTATCTTGGTTGAAGATACCATCCATGAAGCAGCTGTCAAGGCAGTAGAACAAGAACATTCTAAAGCCATAATTGTCTTCGAGAGAGCTGAGAAGAGGCGGCAGCAACAATTTCTGAGAGATGAAGCTGCTGCTGCTGATGCACTACAAAAGGAAACTGCAAGAAGGTAATAAACTGCCAGACATTACTCCCTTCATAGTTCTCCCATCATTACCGACACTTCTGAAGCAGGTAATTTCTTTCATACTTCTGCTGTTTTTCCCTTGTCAGCTTTTGGTATTGAAGTTTAACATTGCTTTACATTTCTTCCTCTTGCAGCAACAACTACTGAGTTCATCTTTCCAATGAGGCCTCCCTCAGTTTCAATTGAGGTTGATCAGATGCAGGATGTGAGGGCTATTCAAATCATACTCCCACTTCTAAGGTCTACACCTCCTGTACTTTTCCTGAGGCCAAGCATTCCTGTGCTCCTTTCTCTTGGTTTGACTCCACATCTTCCCCATTTGACCCTCGACTTTTCTCAATTCACTTCTCTTTCGAGCCTTGCTCCTCCTCCTCCTCCTTCCAAGGAAATTCCAACTGCTACCCCATCTCTGATGGTAGTTGATTCCCCTATTGAGGGTGCTGGCAGCTCTCCAACCCAAGGTTTATCACCTTTACCTAGCTCCAGCCCTTCTTCTCTTGATTCATTGGTGGCTAGGACTATGGAGACTGCTAAAGATGCTTCACCCATTTCTCCTATCCCTATGCAGTCTTCTGTGTCTTCCACCACAACTCTTTCTGTGCCCCTTATGTCTAATGATGAGGTTAATGTCTTCAAAGTAAGACTAGCTAGTCTCTTCGACATCCCCTTTACTTCTCCAACATTCGATGAGAAAGCTGAGCCATTAGTTTTGCTGACTCTTTGCTGGAAATTTTTGAGAGCTTTTCTTCCTCCAACAGCAAGCCTTATGTACCTTTGATAGACTTAGACACCTGTCTGGAACTGTTAATCTCCTTTTCGAGGATTCCCTTCGAGGCTCTACAAAAGCCTATAATCAGAAATGGGTTTCTTCAGTGCTGCAAAATTGCTGAGCAGTCCGGCATGAATGTCTCAAGTCACCTATCCCAGGCAGTAGCTACTATAGACTTCTATATCAGCATTTGTCACGCTGCCAAGGCTGTGGATGAGAAATTGGTTAGAGACCAGAGTTTTGTTTCCCAAGTGCATACTGAAGTGTCAAAGCTTAAGGAGCAACACTCCTCTGCCTCTCACTTTCGAATTCAGCTACTGGAGAGGAAAGCTCAACTTGAAGAGGAGCTTTCTGCAGTGAACCAGGCCTTAGTCCGAACTAACATCAAACTGCAAATCACCAACCAAGGACTGGCCGATCAAAAGGGAGACATGGCTGCAGCTATTCAACTATTTTCATCATTTACCAATAGAAAATCTATTGTACAAAAACAATTAAAACATTGTAATGATTTTTGGGCCAATTTGTGGCACGATGTACTTGACTCTTTATGAAAAAACAAATTCTTGTTTATCATCTGAGTAATCTTGTGTTCTTGTACTCAGTGTTTATTTTATTCCTTGTGTTTCCAAAATAGTTGGAAAATAAGGCTTCAAATATCTGCCATTAATTTTTTTGGGATGCACATAACCATTCAAATTTCTCAAATGGTATGCTCCAAAAGGCAGAACTCTATGAATTTGATATGGACCTTCCCAGTTAGGTGACCATTTTCCAAACTTATGGCTTTTAATTCCTATTGGAAGTATAGTCTTCCATACCAAATTACTTTCATCAAAGCCAAAGTGTTTGACTTTCTTATTATAATTTTTGGCTGCTTTCTTCTTCTGAAAGAGAATGCTATTTAATGCAAGAATTCTAGCTTCATCTATGCTTTCTAACTCCAAGCACATACTCTGATGGTACTGCTCAGGATCCAACTGGTCTTGGCATCTTACCCTCAGGGACTTAACATTGATCTCCATAGGTAATACTGCATCATGCCCATAAACTAAGGCATAAGGAGTGACTCCTATGCTTGACCTTGGGGAAGTTCTGTAAGCCCACAATACATACAACAATAAGTTATGCCAATCCCTAGGATTATCTTCCACAACCTTTTGTATTCCTTTCTTCAAGGACTTATTGGATGATTTAGCTTGACCATTGACTTGTGCATAATATGAGGTGGAATTAACAAGGCTAATTCCAAACTCAGCCACAAAAGACTTCACCATTTTCCCATAAAAAACAGTCCCATTATCAACTGTTATAGTTTGTGGGATGCCATCAAATCTTTAATGAACCCAATAATCTCTGTCTGGTCTACAGCTTTGTATAGCTTAGCTTCGACCCACTTGGTGAAATAATCAGTAGCCACCAAAATGAAACAATGATGCTTCGAAGAAGGTGGGTGTATTTTCCTTATCATATCCATGGCCCATCCTCTGAATGGCCAAGGCTTTACTACTGCATGCAGGTCAGTTATGGGTACATGCCTTATTGTGCCATGCTTTTGACATGCCTGGCAACCGTTTGCATATTCTATGCAGTCTTTAAGGATAGTTGGCCAATAGTAGGAATGTCTTCAAAACAGCCATCTCATTTTTACACCAGGCTGATGTGCACCACAGATGCCTTCATGAACCTCAGCCATAGCTGTTAATGCTTCTTTTGGTCCTAAACATTCCAACAATAGACCATCTCCCCCCCCCTTTTGTAGAGATCATTGTTATATATGATGTATTGCATAGATTGCAATTTAATTCTTCTGCTAGCCTTTGAGGATTGGCCAGCCAAGTACTGTATTATTGGATGCCTCCAATCTTGTTCCTGCAAATCATTATGATTGACTTCCAGGACCACATTCCTTTTATTTAAGGGTGGTATAGATTTCTGGTATGTTGTTTGGCTTATGTCCCGTTGGGTACCATCCTTCCTCTTGAAATTCGAGGCTTTCTGAGCCACATCATTAGCTCTATTATTTAAGAATCTTGGAACATGAGTTACATTTGCTATTTGAAATTGAGAGAGAAAATGTAATGCGACAACATAATATGGCAGCATGTTTATACTTTGACATTTGAAAATCCCTTTCACTTGGTTAACCACCAATTGAGAATCTCCAAATATATCAACTGCATGTACTTGTAATCCAATAAGAATTTCTAATCCCACTATTAAAGCTTCATATTCAGCTTGATTATTAGAACAAGTAGTTTTATCCACTCTGAAACCATGTATGGTTTCTATTCCTTGTGGTGACTTAATCACTATACCAATTCCAGTTAGGCCATTGGCTTTCGATCCATCGAACCACATTTGCCATGGCTCGACACTAGCCATACCAAGTTCCATTATCTCTTAACTCTCTGTTTGAGATGGATGGTCTGTCAAAAAATTGGCTAAAACTTGTCCTTTTACTGCCTTTTGGGGAACATATTCTAAGTGAAATTCTGACAAGGCCAATACCCATTTGCCAATTCTTCCCCTCAACATAGGTCTAGATAACATATATTTAACCAAATCTGTGGTTGCAATTATCAAGACAGTTGTAGGCAAAAGGTAATATCTTAATTTCATTGCAGCAAAATACAGCGCAAGGCAAAGCTTTTCTACAATTGAATATTTACATTCACAAGAATTTAAAAACCTACTAAGGTAATAAACAGCTTGCTCCTTGCCTTCTTCATTGTCTTGGGCTAAGAAAGCTCCCAATGAATCTTCTGCTGCAGCTATATACAACTTCAAAGGCTTAACGCCATTTGGTGGCATCAGTACTGGAGGGTTGGCCAAGTAGGCTTTAATTCCTTCGAAAGCAATTTGATGCTCCGCTGTCCACACAAATTCCTCTTCATCTTTCAGCCTTAATAAGGAAGAAAATACTTTAGTTTTCCCTGCAGTGTTAGAAATGAATCTTCGAAGAAAATTAACCTATCCAAGGAACTTTTGTAATTCTTTCTTACTTGATGGAGGTCTGGCTTCAATGATTGCTTTGGCTTTATTCTGGTCAATCTGTATTCCTTTCTTGTGTACTACATAACCCAAGAAGTTTCCAGATGATACGCCAAAAGCACACTTAAGAGGATTAAGCTTCAATTTAAACTTTCTCATTCTTTCAAAGGCTGCTTCTAGGTGAAACAGATGTTCCTCCATGAATTGAGATTTAACTACAATGTCATCAATATAACACTCTAAATACCCTCCAATAAGGTCATGAAAGATAGTGTTCATAGCCCTCTGATATGTGGCCCCAGCATTCTTTAGGCCAAATGGCATTTTAACCCATTCGAAAGTCTCAATATTCCCAGGACATCTGAATGTTGTCTTGTGAACATCCTTCTCCGCAATGTAGATTTGGTTGTAACCAGAGTGCCCATCCATTATTGATAAAATTTGATGCCCTGCTGAACTGTCCACCAGCAAATCTACTATAGGCATAGGATATTCATCTTTTGGAGTTGCTAGATTTAGGTTTCTAAAATCGATGCATACTCTCATTTTGCCATTCTTCTTAACTACAGGCACAATATTAGATAGCTATTCAACATACTTGGCTGTCCTAATAAAGCCTGCCTTGAGTAGTCTAAGAATTTCTTTCTTAACTTTCTGGATCACTTCTGGACCCATTCTTCTTGGTTTTTGTTTGTATGGCTTGAAGTTAGGCTTCATAGAAAGCCTATGTTCCACTAATGACCTATCCAATCCTGGTAGTTCATTATAAGACCATGCGAAACAATCTTTATATCTCCTCAGAATAACCAACAACTGGTTCCTGTCAAGAGTATTCAACCAGGCACTTATATAAATAGGTTGTTGCACAGAACCTTCCCCTAAATTTATTTCTTCTAAAGGGTCTTGTATCTGAGTACTTACTGGAACTCCTTCTTTGATTCCCTCTGGCTTCGAAGCAATCTCCTTGCTACATTCTGTTCCCAAGTTCTTTGATTCAACCTCTTTACCCTCCTCCTCATAGACGAAGTCCGTCCACAAGGCTTCTTCTTCCTGTATTTCTTGGACTTTTGTTTCTATGTCTAATGCACAGTATTTATCAAGGGTCAAAACTCTGGCTTGTTGCTGCTCCTGCTTGTAGCCAATTATCATGACTTCTTTCTCTTGCTCCCGCACTTTCTGGACTATTGACTTTACATCCAATGTTGAGAATTTAATTGGGGCCAAAGACCTGGCTTCTGGTGCTTCATCTTGCTGCCTATAACCAGGCATCATTGTCATCTTTAACGACCACCTCTTCATCAGCACTCTCCTGGACTAAGTGCTTCAGGTGTGTCACTTCCTCATCAGCCGTTACTTCGGCTGAGCCATCAGATTTTATCAGTATACTCAGTGGTGTCACTCCCTCAATATACAACTTGGCTTCTGCGAAGTCTGCGCAGGCTATGAAAGGTTGAGGATCTGCATCAATTTCCTCCATCTCCCCATTGCCTAGAGCCATTATCATTTTCTGATGTAAAGGGGAAGACATATATTTGTTAGTGTGGATCCAATCTCTACCAAGTAAAGTATTGTACTTCGCATTGCTGTTGATGACGAAAAACGCCGTCATGCAGTCCCTGGTTCCCACACTCAGGTTGATGGGTAGTATTCCCTGGGCCATCTGTTTGTCCCCAGCAAAACCAGCAATGGTTGTACTGGTTGGGATTAACCTGGGATTCTTTTTCCCTAATTTCTTCAAAGAAGATTTCTGTAGTAAGTTCACCGCTGCCCCATTATCCACTAAGACTAGGTTCAACTGTATCCCATCGAAGAAGGCCTTAATATACAAAGGCTTAACATGCTGTGTCATAGAATTCGAGGGATATTCAAAAGGATACGAGAGGTTAATACTTACTACTTCTTCACTCTCATACTCAGTTTCCATTGGGGTAACCATTACGGAATTATCTTGTACCATACTCATTTGTGAGTCTTCACTAGAGACTAGAATTACGTCAATTTCTTGACCATCTTGGTCCTCATCTCCAGCTTGGAACTCATGAGGTAGTACATGCACCATGTTTACTGATACTGGAGGAAACGAGCCAAACTGGATGGCTGGCTGTACCTGTTTCCCCTCATGGTTACCTTGGTCAGTTATCTCAGAAGCATCCTGCATGCTGCATTCTGGCACTTCATTGCTAACAGGTTCCTTCGAATGGTTTTCCTCGACCGGTTTTTTAACCAAAAATGTTTGCTCGGCCATGAAGGCTTCGAACATTTCTTCTTCCACCATTTCTTTCTTTTCGCTTATGCCAATTTCTTCTTCTGTCTCGCTACCACTCTCCATCAGAGCTTTCTCCAATCCTGCTAAGCTAGCCTTCTCTCTGACTTTTAGTTCAGAATGAACCTTAGCCAACTGTTCCCTGCTGTAACCCACCTTGCTTTGTAGAGTTGGCTTTGGAGTATGGTCTGACTTTGGATTCTTCTTTCCTTCGGTCTGGATCAATGAAGAACTCTCTTCACTTTCTTTCAGGTCTTGCTAGTACTGGGTGTACCTGCACTGAATTTTCCTCCTTTGTGATCTGGAAATTACAGGGACCATATCTGGTTCCTTCGTTCTTGGGTGTTTCAGCAATACCCAATTGTTTGGGGCTACCAAATGAGACTTAACTATCCTACCTTGGTTTCCAACGTTCCTTTGGGTAGGCACTTCCCTAGGTTTGTTCTGCATCACAAACCAATCTGGAACTCCAGGTACCCATGAACTTACTGACCCAGATGTTGAGCTGCCCTTTTCTTCCTTCGAGGCCACCCTCGAAGCTGGCTGTGAAGGCAATTGCTTGGCCCTAACCCCAAGCTTCGAGCCTAATTCAGGCCTTCAATGAAGGTGATCATTTTCTATCCTCCGTGAGGCTGGTCTAGGGGGCCAATCTCTGGCTTTGATCTTAAAACCTGAACTCTTCTCCAGTCTCCTTTCAGAATGACTACTCTCCATTCTGTAATAGTTAGGTGGCCTGGACTCATATAAGGGCCTCTTACCTTTAGCATGCAGTCTATCAACTGCAAGCTCAACTACTAATGGCTCCTGCCTAACATTAGCCGGATACAGCCTCTTATTATAAGCATTGGTTGGTTTGGGACGCCTCTGCACATCCCTGTAATATTGTTTCCCATCAATTGGAAGGCCTTTCAACCACTTATAACTCAGTTTGCACCTGGGACACATCCTCTGCATTACGGCTGCCTCTAGGGAGTCATCATCCAGTGCTTCTTCATCAGAGTCTTCCCTCTGGTGTGAGAAATCTTGTCCAATAGCTGGCAAATTTTTGATGTCCTTCTTGGTAGTTGTCTGATTGACAATATGCATCTGCACATTGGCCTCTTCCAATTCTTGCAGAGATAAATTCTGGAAGTTTGGTACAACAACATTAGCTGTGCTTTCTCCAACCTCTGGAAATGGATTACTGTCGATCCCCATGGCCTTTTCTGTTTTGGCTGGGAATTTCAAACTTCCTTTCCGAATTTGTTCTTGGATCTTGCCTCGAAAAACAATGCAGTTTTTAGTCGAGTGAGACCAAGAGTTATGCCATTTATAATAGACTTTTCCCTTAAGTTCATCAGGAGATGGAAGTTTTACTCATTTTGGTAACTTAAGGAAGTTGGCCGTAAGTAAATGATCAAAAATGTCATCTGTTTTAGTTAAATCGAAAGAGTACTTCCTATGAAGGTCTTTCTTTTTAAACTGTTGGTCAATTGTTGTATCCTTATGAATTAATGCTTCACAGATTACAGGTTCTTTCCCCACAATCTCTGCTGCGTCAATCTCATAATTAGGATCTCTATAGTATGTCTTGTATGATGCATTATTTCGATCATGTTCCTCCTCTAGTAATGCTTCATATCTAGACACCTTATAGGTTAGTTCCACCAGGTCTCTGAATTCGGTTGAGTCAAACTTCTTTCGAAGCCTGAACTCTAAGCCATTTTGGGCCAATCTTACGAATTCTGGCTCTGGCAAGATAACTCTACATTTATTTTGAGCTCTTTTAAATCTGGCAATAAACTGAGTAGCCTTCTCTTCAGGCCTTTGACTCAATCTTGCCAAGTCCGCCATGGAAACTTTTGGCTCTGATTGGAAGAATTGGGCATGAAATGCCACTTCCATTTGTTGCCAAGTCTGGATGGAGCCAGGTGTAAGGTTAATGTACCATACAAATGCTCCCCCAGTTAGAGAGTTTGGGAATAGTCTCAACTTCATATAGTCATGATTGGTAAATTCACCACATTAAGCAGCAAACCTAGCAATATGCTCTACTATCGATTGGTTTCCGTTCCTATAAAAAAAGGACAAAATCTGGTATCCTGAAACCCCTTGGGTATTCATGTACCCTGTCGACCCATTTTCGGTATGGTTTCTGTACACAGGAGTTTAGACCCCCCGAGCCATTAGTCCACACATTTCTCTAACAATATCAGCAATTTGGTCCCTAGGGACCATATTTTGTGCATGCTGAACCACTACTGGGGGAACAACCACAAGATTTGGTGGACAAACTTATGGTTGTGGTCCTCTTGGTCCATAGGGTGGTACATTTGGGACTGGTTGTCCCTGTGGTGCAGGTTGCTGTTGGGGGTGTGGGTAACCTCTTTGAGCCTGTCCTGCGAAGGGACCTACAAAAGGTGCTGGAACAGGTGTTGTATCCCTTCCATTTGTGGGAAAACCTTCCAACCCCCCGGGTATAAATTCGAATAAGGGATTATTGTACCTTCTAGTGCCAGGTATGGCTTCGAACGTGGGATTTAGAATCATTCTTATGCCATTTTCTTGTACTGGGCCAGATCCACCAACTTGCATGGCTTCACTGTTTAACATTGAGGCATTTTGGCCTGCTATAGGCCTCGAAATGGGTTCGTACCAAGACTGAGGTGGTGGTCTTTCATGACTCTGATTAATAGTTTGACCATTAGAATGTCCATTAACTTGCATAGGCTGTTTATCTCTAGCCAATCTTTGCTGAGGGACATTTACTTCCTCCATGTGTCTTGCATTTGTTAGTTGGTGGTTATTCATTCGATCCAAAAAGGATGTTGCCCACCTTTCCATTGTGTTCATTAATTGCTGTTCCATTGCATCTATTAAGCCACCCCATGGATTCACTGGCTGAGTAGATGGGACAGTAGATGGTCCAATTCCTTGGTCTCGTCCAATATCACGAACAAATGGTATTTGCTCTGAAGTACTAGTCTGTTCAACCATAGGTTCCGATAAAATAGAAGTTTCCACAGGATGTGTTATCACATTATCCTCTGGATTAGGTACCTCTACCTCTCCTTCCACGCCTTCTTCCAAGCGTTCATTTTCTCCTTGTCTCCTACGTCTAGCCATTTTAAATGTGGTCCCACCGGGCGTGCCAAAAATTATGTTGGCTTTTTGGCTTTCGAAGGTTATTTTTGTAATTGCGAGCGTACCAGCAAGGATCAATCAGTCCTTACAGAATTTTAATTGCCAACAAATTATCAGACGATTGTGTTGTAGTTCTTTCAGCCTCAATGAAGATGACTTTTACTGGTGGCTTGATTTGGGAGAATTTAAGCACAAGAATAGTTAAACAAAGAGCAATCGAAGTATTTCATTAGTATGAAAACTTACAATGATCCAAACTCAGCCTCGTAGAGGTTTATAGCGATAATCTACTTGAAACTACTCCTATGAATGAAGTGCAGTGTAGGAATGTAAAGTACAGGAATGTAAAGAACAGAAAATGTAAAGACTGGAAATATAGAGACTGGAAAGAAATATGTAAAGTAAGACTGGTTTTTTGGATCTGAGTCTGGGGCCTTTTCTGGGGTCTTCCCTGCTATTTATACTCCTCAAAGATGACCATCGAACTGCATTTCAAATCATCGAACTGCTCCTCCGTGATCGCTGATCATGCTACCTTATAAGTAGTTCCACTATGCCATCACTTGCAATTAGGCTTCCCTCCTATATTTGAATTTGAATGTGAGTAACCGTTGAAGCCACATCACCTTGTATCTCTTTGTTGATCCAATGCTACGCGAACCACGCAATCAACTGTCACGTGTACGATCAGGATCGAAGACTTGAATAGTCTTCCTATATTACCCTTACTCTGCCACGCGTCGAACTGTAACTGGTCTTTTACAAAATATGCAGCCAACAGTTTGATAAAAATAAATGTTAAAAAATTATTTTTGTACCAAAATAAAATTATATAGAAATGATAAATCTTTTGGATTTTTATTTATTTTTATTTTTTTAATCAAATTAATTTTTAGTATGTGTTTGGATAATGATCATATAATGGGTGGTTGTTTTTGTTGATTTTTTGGATGGTTATTATCATGTAATAGATTGTTGTATTTGTTGTTAACGGATATTTTTGGATGGTTATCATATAATGAATGGTTATTAGACTTTTAATATGTAATTAATATGTTTAACATATGAAATATTTTTAGTTATGAATTTTTTTGATTAATTGTATTGGTTTAATAATGACATAAAAATTGTCGCAATATTTGACTTTTGAAAAAATAAAAACTAATTTAACATAAATAAATATTAAAAAAAATTAAAAATTATTTCTACCCTCCCAAAAGATAAAATTATATAAAAATGATATATTTTTAATTTTTTTTCACCAATTTAATTTTTAGTTTCTTAGAAAAAAAAAATTGAAAACCAAACCAAATAGAATTTTATAACCAAGAAAGTTCTAGTATTATTTATTTAAAAAAAAGGCCATCACATTTCAAACAACATACAAGCTAACTAACACAAAATAAGTTATACGATGACTTTTCCTTTGAGACCGTTTACAAATGAAATATCTTTTATTGCCCTTATTTGGAACAAGATTCAAAATCTAGAGTCTAATATATCACAATTGAAAAGTCATGAACCAAAGTGACTCAAATCCCAAACTACATGGACTATTAGTGTAATTCGTCCATAAATTATTGAAGCAAAGGTATCTCAATTTAATATTTAAATAAAAGTTGGGGATTCTCTCAAATTCAGAATTTAAACTTGACCGTCATGTTAGGTCGATCTGATAATTATAACATTTTTATTGCGTATGTTTTCAAAAAATGGATGATTTATTTTTAAAAACATAATTATCGTTCATTTTTTCAGAGACAAATGTGATAAAATGAAAGATTGCAATTATTAAATAGACTTAATTTTTTTCATAAATGATATACACGAAGTGTTTTTTATTAGAGGGTGTTTTATATGTACAGCGACTCCGGTTTTGACCGTCATTTGTGGTGTTCCGGACTCGGGTTAGTATGGCTTTGAATGGTTATTCATGTCTTGTGTCCCTTGTCTTCCCCTTATGTTGGCTATTGGGATGTAGTTGTGCGTTTGGAACAGGTTAGTTGCTTGTTTTTCCAAACCTTAGTTGCCCAGAATTTGGCTCTTCCGCTCGAGCGGGCATTCTAGCGCTCGAGCGGGGACCTGGTCTACAAAAATACTGGAAACGTGTATTTCACGCTCGAGCAGAGATTTTCACGCTTGAGCGGGAGTCTGTGTCTGACGCTCGAGCGGGGCTTTCTACGCTCGAGCGGACCGTGTTATATCAGTTCGTGAAAGTGATATTTCATATCACTTTTTTCAGTTTCTCTCTCTATAAAACTCCCTAGAATTTTAGATCTAGAGATTCTCTCTCTAGAATACACATTCTCTTTAAGATTTCATCTAGATCCATTGTGTTCTTCACCCTAGTGTCTTGGAGAAAAAGGTAGAGCATCTCAAGAGCTTCGTTTTGATCCAAGTAGAAGTGGGTTTCGTCAATTTTGGAGTTCAACCTTGCTTTGCTCGTCTTCTACACTTGAGGTAGGGATTTTCCACACTCTAATATGGTTTTTAGCTTAGTTATTTGTTATGGCGTACAATGATGAGATTTGGTTGTGATTTGGACAAATCTAAGATTTGGGTGTGAAATGAAAAGAGGAGTTTTTGATGAATATGAGATAAATGGGTTTGGAGTTTGAATATGAGGTATTGTTGTGCCAAAATAGTTGATTTTGGTGTTTGGGTTGATATTTGAAAAAAAAAAGGAGGATTTTGCCCTAATTTTGGTTAAATCGTTATTTTGTATAAATAATTGAGATTAACATTGAAAATGTGAAATTGGATGGTTGCGGATGTAGATGATGAAATAGATATGCATTGTCTTACATCTTTAAAAGTTTTGAATAAACTATTTATCTTGTGATTGAATATCTGTTTAGAGATAAATGTATTGGGGTATCGGAGGAGGATAATCATGATTGTTGTAGAAATTGCATGAGGTTTAAGCGATTTAATGCTAATCCGTTGTTGGTTGTCATTAAATATGACCATGATATAAATACATTGTATATGTATATTTGTTGGGAGAAGAAATGGATGCACTCCATATGTAATTTTGTTTATAAATACATTGCATATGTATATTTGTTTGGGAGGAGAAAGGGGATGGACTCTATTTTAAGCAAGTTGGCCGAAGTGTTCAGGGTGAAAGACCCGAAATCATATATATACATGGGTGCCGGTTCCCGCGGACGAAATCTCCGTAAAATGGCAGGTTTGAAGTGTTGATGTGTATTTTGCATAAATTTGTATATTTTTCATAATTGGAAAACCAATGAGTTGTAATCTCAATTTGGTTGTTGAAAGAATGATGATTTAACTCATGAATTGAGTAGAATAAATGAATTGAAAGATAATGGTCTTGACTCATGAATTGGGATTACGAATGAACTTGAATGAATTGAAGGAAAATGGAATAAGGGTTGATCTTAGTATCATATGAGAATAGAAATTGGTGGATGTTTTAGTACCGGCATTGTTTATGCACATGGTACTTATATCTTTGCTAAGTCTCATATATTGTGCTAGACTATTTATACTGGGCTGTTGGCTCACCCTATATGGGAATATCATTTTCAGGTACAGGTGATATGCTTCCACCAAGGTAATAGCGTGGATGGATTTGTGTGAATCAAGGCTTCTTTATTATGTTTTTTATTTGTAAAGCCAATGGGTTAAGATGTAATGAGTGAGACTCTCTTTTGTGTAACCAAGCGACAACATGAGAATATGTAAGCCTACAGGGCATTTGGCAGTATGTTAAGCTTTTATAACTAAACTCTGATGTATGAAAGTATGTTGTTTCTCATATTCTTCCGCATGACAGTTGGATTTATTCTATTATTTTTGGGGCATTACAACTTGGTATCAGAGCGTACCGATTTTGAATACTTTGGGTACGTGGGAAGTGGTTAGTACCACAATGGGTTCGTCTCACTTGATTGAGATGTCAGGATGTCTTGTATACTTATATGATAACATGTTTACATGACTATGTGGGTATGGAATTTAGTTCCTGAGATGTTGATTAAGTCTACGGGTTTGTGGAAGCCCTATTAGAAGAGCACTTGATCACTGTTATTTCTAATTGAAACTCTAGCAACGTCATGAGATGGTCATTATCTAGGAAGGAAATTCATATGTGTTTATGTGATTACATGCCTATGTGGAATGATTTGTTGTTGTCCTTTGTGTGAATACGTTAGTGAGTTAGCTTGGCATGTTTGAAAATGTGCTAATACTTGTTGTTACCTTTCTTAGGATGTCAGGACGTGGACGTGGTGGTGGTAGGCGTGGTAGGCCTAGAAGGCACGAGGTGCCCATACCAGATGATATTGTAGCACAAAAAGAAGGGGTTGGTCAAGCCAATGTAGTCGAACCAGTTGGTTAGTAGGCTATGGACGCCTTAGCGCGCGAAATAGCCAGAGCATTGAGGGAGTCTATGGACATTCTCCGAGCTGACCAGGCCCAAGTAGTTGAAGCAGGGCCATCTTTCTTAAAGAGGGAGTTTTTCTGGTCGAATCCGGATGAGTTTTTAGGTTATCCAAGGGAGCCATTGAAGGCAGACGAATGGCTAGAGCAGTTGTTGAAAACATTCGAGATGCTTGGCATCGAGGATAACCAGTTGAGAGTGACCTTAGCATCTTTCCAGCTAAAGGGGGATGCGGGTCAGTGGTGGAAGTATGGGCGTGGACGCATTGAGGTGACTTGGGAGGCTTTTGTCAATGCTTTCCAGGACAAGTTTCTACCTCCCACAATTAGGGAGAAGTTGAGAGATCAATTCTCTAAATTGGTGCAGTTGAATACTCCAGCGGCTAAATTTGAGGCAACCTTTACTAGTTTGTCTAGGTTTGCACCAGAGTTGGTGGCGACTGAGGAGCGCCGTTGTTTGGAATTTGAGAAGCTGTTGAGGACCGGACTCAAGCTTCGAGTGGCCAGGTCCATGCTTAGAGATTTTAGGCGCCTTGTGGAGGCAGCATCCCATCTCGAGACTATTACGCAAGAAGAGGAGGAGAGAATGAGGGGCTCCAAGAGGAGTTAGGATAATCAAGGGGACAGTAAGAGGCAGAGGAATTTTAACCCTCAGCAGTCCTAGGGAGTTCAGTCAAGGTCTACTTTTTCAGTATCGAGTTCGGGTTCTAGGAAGGGTAGCCAGGGAGATTTCACCTATTTTAAGTATGGTCAGTTGGGCCACAAGTCTCCAGCTTTTCCTCAGAGAGGAGGAGGGCAGCGAGCAGCATCTTTTTCGGCTCGTTTTCAAAGCTAGAGTCAGGGAAGAGGCTAGCCGCTCACTTGCTATCAGTGTGGACAGGCGGGACATCTGAAGAGGTTTTGCCCACAGTTGGGTGGCACACCTGGTGCGTCTGGTTCGAGGCAGACACAGAGTCACCAGCCAGTATAGTCAGCACAGGCCTTGAGGGCTAATCAGGGAGCCTCATCGGCTCAGTCAGTGCATCAGGCTTATGTTCCGATGGGTAAGCAGGTTGAACAGAGGCTTACTGGACGTATGTATATAGTCGTAGGGCCAGTCTTGTACCCGCTCATTCTGTAGTGAGAGATACCTTTTTTTTTTTGCAATTCAGTTGCTAATGTGTTGATTGATACGGGTGCATCTCATTTTTTTATTTCATCTACATTTGCATCAGTTTTGGGTTTGGAGTTGGCACAGTTAGCATCTCCTATTTGTGTAGAGTCACCTATTGGTGGTGAGGTTATCTTAAAACAGGGATGTCGGGGTTGTGACATCGAGTTTGCTGGTCGTCGATTACCTTTTGCATTTGTATTACTTGACATGCCTAGTTTTGATGTCATATTGGGTATAGACTGGTTATCGTCATACCGAGCTGTTACAGATTGTTACCGTCAGAAGGTTACTGTATGTACCTCGAGCAGTGATTGCTTTTATTTCTTGAGGGACCGGGTAGATAGAAACTTATCACAGGTGTATGATCCGCATGGGCGAAGTGAACTTAGTTGTCTTCTTGCTAGCTTTTTGGGTGGTGAGTGTGATGAAATTTGGATTGAGTTGGCAAAAGTGGTTTGTGAATACCCAGATGTCTTTCCTGAGGATCTTACTAGTTTACCATCTCATCGAGAGATTGAATTCTCTATTGATTTAGTGTCTGGTACGGCATCAATTTCTACGTCTCTATATAGATTTGCACCTGCTGAATTAAGTGAGTTGAAGATTCAACTCCAAGAATTGCTAGATACGGGTTTTATTCGCCTTAGTACTTCAATTTGGGGAGCACCGGCTCTCTTTGCCAAAAAGAAAGATGGAGCCTTGCGACTTTGTATTGATTACCGAAAGTTAAATCAGGTTACTGTTAAGAATAAGTACCCAATGCCTCATATAGATGATCTGTTTGATCAGTTGAAGAGGTCTTATTGTTTCTCTAAGATAGATCTGAGATCGGGATATCATCAGTTAAGGGTAAGGGAGGAGGATATCCCGAAAACGACATTCCGTATGCGGTATGGCCATTACGAGTTTCTTGTGATGCCTTTTGGGTTAACCAATGCTCCAATAGTGTTTATGGATTTAATGAATCGGATCTTCCGTGAATTCTTAGATCGTTTTGTAGTCGTCTTTGTGGACGACATCTTGATTTATTCACTCTCCGAGGAGGAACACGAGGAACATTTGCGAGTAGTACTTGAGTTACTTAGAACTCACAAGCTGTATGCTAAGTTTGCGAAATGTGAATTCTGGCTGAGGAAAGTTAAGTTCTTAGGCCATGTGGTATCCAGGGAATTGGTGACTGTAGATTCATCCAAGATAGAGGCAGTACAAGATTGGGCACAACCTAAGAATGCTTTCGAGATTCATAGTTTCTTGGGGTTGGCCGGGTATTACTATTGATTTGTGAAGGATTTCTTTAGGTTAGCTTCACCTTTGACTAAGTTAACGAGGAAAGAAATCAAATTCGTGTGGAGTGAGACTTGTGAAAAGTCGTTCCAAGAACTTAAGGTTAGACTCACCACTGCTCCTGTATTGATTATACGGGAGAGGGGTCTAAGTTATGTAGTATATTGTGATGCTTCACGAGAAGGTTTGGGTTGTATATTGATTTAAGAGCGTAAAGTGGTAGCCTACGACTCACGGCAGTTGAAAACACATGAGATGAATTATCCTACCCATGACTTAGAGTTAGCAGCAGTGATATTTGCCTTGAAAATTTGGAGGCACTATTTGTATGGTGAGAAATTTGAGGTATTCTCTGATCATAAAAGTCTGAAATATCTGTTTACACAGAAAGACTTAAATTTGAGACAGATGAGGTGGATGGAATTCATAGAGGACTATGATAACGTTGTGGCCGATGCTTTGCGTAGAAAGTCGGTTAGCAGTGTAACTTCTATTGCCATTCGAGAATGGGAAATGTTAGGTACTCTTGATGAGTTTGACTTGCAACTGGACGAGTCTATTGAGTCTACAGCCTTGTTTTCAGTAGTTGCACAACCTACACTCGTGAACCGAGTGTTAGAAGCGTAGAGGGGTGACCTTGAGGTAGAATCCTTTCGAGAGAAAATTTCCAATGGGAAGGGAGAGATAGGCTTGACTATGTATCCTGACCTAAGTATGAGATATCGTGATCGTTTGTTTGTGCCGAAGGCTTACCGAGAGGAAGTACTCTAAGAAGTTCACCATTCGCGCCTTACGGTGCATCCGGGAGGCACAAATATGTATAATGATCTTAGATGCCAGTTTTGGTAGAGAGGTATGAAAAAGGATGTAGCTGTGTTTGTATCGAAATGCCTTACTTGTCAACAAGTGAAGGCTGAGCATTAGAGGCCAGCGGGTTTGTTGCAACCTTTTCCTATAGCTGAGTGGAAGTGGGAACATGTTATGATGGACTTCGTTGTGGACCTTCCAAGGACTCAACGGGGCAGTGATGCCATTTGGGTGGTTGTGGACCGGTTGACTAAGTCGGCGCATTTTATTTCTATGCGTGTAAATGATTCGGTAGAATATCTTGCTGACCTGTATATTAGGGACATAGTGAGATTGCACGGGGTCCCTGTGACGATTATTTCAGATAGAGATCCGCGTTTCACTGCTCGGTTGTGGCAAAGTGCCTTGGGCACTAGATTGACCTTTAGTATGGCGTATCATCCTCAGACTGACAGGCATTCCGAGTGTACTATTAAGATCCTTGAGGATATGCTTCGAGGTTGCGTCCTTGACTTTACGGGTTCGTGGGAGGGGTACTTTCCCTTAGTGGAGTTTGCTTATAATAATAGCTTCCAATCGAGTATTGGCATGCCACCGTTTGAAGCCTTGTATGGTCGACCGTGTAGATCCCCTGTATGTTGAGTCGAGGCGGGTGATGCACCTTTGTTAGGTCCAGAGTTGGTTCAGGAAGCAATGGAGAAAGTGATACTTATCCGTAAGAGGCTAGCTACGACTTAGAGTCGCCAGAAAAGTTATGCCGACCATAGGAGGAGACCTTTATTTTTTGAGATGGGCGATCATATCTTTTTGAAGATATCAGCTAGATGAGGTTTGATGAGGTTTGGGAAGAGTGGGAAGCTGTCCCCTCTATTTATTGGCCCATTTGAGATCGTTGAGCGGATTAGGGAGGTTGCTTACTGTTTGGCGTTACTGCCACAGCTTTTCGGGGTACATGACATATTTCATATTTGTATGCTTCGGAAATATGAGTCAGATCTATCACACGTGTTGGATTGGACCGACTTAGAGGTAGATAAGGATGTCTCGTATGAGGAGAGACCAGTGAGGGTCTTGGATAGACGGGACCAGGTCTTGCGAGGCAAGACAATTCCCTTGGTAAAGGTATTATGGAAACATTACAGAGTCGAGGAAGCGACTTAGGAACGTGAATTGGGAGTCCGAGAGAAATATCCGGATTTGTTTGTTGATGCATGAGCATGTATTGGGATTTTGATTATGTTAATGAAAAGTATAAGCATTGTATATGTTATAGTTGTTTGGGAAAAACATTGGTTCAATATAAACATTGTGCATGTTTTGAGAATATGGAATATTGTGGATATTGTAACACTTTTGGAAGCATTATATATGCTATGTAAAATTTTTGAAAATTTGGACTTTGATTAAACATTGTAAATGTTTTGGGAAATTGTAAACTGTATTTTAATATGGGACTTGTGAATCGAGTCGATGAAAATGAATGATCGGAGAATGGGTCATGGTGTTGAACTTGTGGAAATAACATTGTTGTAAGTGACCTAAGTATAGTTTTGAACTTGAATTGCAATTTCGGGGACGGAATTCTTTAAGGGGGGGAGGTTATAACAACTTCGGTTTTGAGCATCGTTTGTGGTGTTCCAGACTCAGGTTAGTATGGCTTTGAATGGTTATCCATGTCTTGTTTCCCTTGTCTTTCCCTTCTGTTGGCTGTTGGGTTGTAGTTGTGTGTTTGGAACAAGTTAGTTGCTTGTTTTTCCAAACCTTAGTTGCCCAAAATTTGGCTCTTCTGCTCGAGCGGCCATTCTTATGCTCGAGCGAGCTTCTGAAATTTTGCTCCACACTCGAGCGGGCATTTTGGCGCTCAAGCGAGGACCTAGTCTACAAAAATACTGGAAGGGCATATTTCACGCTCGAGCGGGTGTCTGTGTCTGACGCTCGAGCGGGGCTTTCCACGCTCGAGCGAACCGTGCTATATTAGTTCGTGAAAGTGATATTTCGTATCATTTTTTCAGTTCTCTCTTTCTTAAAACTCTCCAGAATTTTAGATCTAAAGCATTTCTCTCTAGAATACACATTCTCTTTAAGATTTCATCTAGATCCATTGTGTTCTCCATCCTAGTGTCTTAGAGAAAAAGGTAGAGTATCTCAAGAGCTTCGTTTTGATCCAAGTAGAAGTGGGTTTTGTCAATTTTGGAGTTCAACCTTGCTTTGCTCGTCTTCTACACTTAAGGTAGGGATTTTCCATACTCTAATATAGTTTTTAGCTTAGTTATTGGCTATGGCGTATAGATGATGAGATTTGGTTGTGGTTTGGACAAATCTAAGATTTGGGTGTGAAATGAAACGGGGAGTTTTTGATGAATATAAGATAAATGGGTTTGGGGTTTGAGTATGAGGTATTGTTGTGCCAAAATAGTTGATTTTGGTGTTTGGGTTGATATTTGAAAAAAAGGGAGATTTTGCCCTAATTTTGGTTAAATCATTATTTTGTATAAATAATTGAGATTAACATTGAAAATATAAAATTGGATGGTTGCGGATGTAGATGATGAAATAAATATGTATTATCTTATATCTTTAAAAGTTTTGAATAAACTATTTATCTTGTGATTGAATATCTGTTTGGAGATAAATGTATTGGGCTATCGGAGGAGGATAGTCATGATTGTTGTAAAAATTGCATGAGGATTAGGTGATTTAATGCTAATTCGTTGTTGGTTGTCATTAAATATGACCATGATATAAATACATTGTATATGTATATTTGTTGGGAGAAGAAATGGGATGCACTCCATATGTAATTTTGTTGATAAATACATTGCATATATATATTTGTTTGGGAGGAGAAAGGGGATGGACTCTATTTTAAGCAAGTTGGCCGAAGTGTTTAGGGTGAAAGACCCGAAATCATATATATACATGGGTGCCGGTTCCCGCGGATGAAATCTCCGTAAAATGGCAGGTTTGAAGTGTTGATGTGTATTTTGCATAAATTTGTATATTTTGCATAATTGGAAAACCATTGAGTTGTAATCTCAGTTTGGTTGTTAAAAGAATGAGGATTTAACTCATGAATTGAGTAGAATAAATGAATTGAAAGATAATGGTCTTGACTTATGAATTGGGATTACAGATGAACTTGAATGAATTGAAGGAAAATGGAATAAGGGTTGATCTTAGTATCATATGAGAATAGAAATCGGTGGATGTTTTAGTACCGGCATTGTTTATGCACGTGGTACTTATATCTTTGCTGAGTCTCATATATTGTGTTAGACTATTTCTACTGGGTTGTTGGCTCACCCTATATGGGAATATCATTTTCAGGTACAGGTGACATGCTTCCACTAAGGCAATAGCGTGGATGGATTTGTGTGAAGCAAGGCTTCTTTATTATGTTTGTTATCTGTAAAACCAAGGGCTTAAGATGTAATGAGTGAGACTCTCTTTTGTGTAACCAAGCAACAGCTTGAGAATATGTAAGCCTAAAGGGCATTTGGCAGTATATTAAGCTTTTATAACTAAACTCTGATATATGAAAGTATGTTGTTTCTCATATTCTTCCGCATGATAGTTGGATTTATTCTATTATTTTGAGGGCGTTACAATATGAGTTTCCTTGGTGTATAGAAGGTGATCGATTGATCAACGAACTGCAAGTTGTCAAACATTAAGGGTTGCTCTTATTCTTTTGTTCAAAAAGAGCGAAGCATTCTTCGGTGGATTCTGGGGAACATGGGACTGAAGCTTTGGTAGATTCCGGAGTGGCTTATTGTCGTGGATTCAACATCAGCGTTGTGGATTCAACGTTGGGCACGACAATTCTGAGGTGAAGACGGTGGTGGAAGAGACACATTGGGGTTGGTTCAATTCAGACATGGATTTGCTAGGTAATTGAGAGTACACATGTGTAATTCCTTTTTGTCTTCTTAGTAAATCGTTTTGTAGGTTTGGCTTGTGGTTGTGCTTATTACAATTCAAAGAGCTCCAATTGTGGTTTTTCCATGTTAAATCATTGTGTCAATTTGTCTTTGATCGTTTGATTGTGATTGTTATTTACTGTTAAAATTGATACATAATTACAAATCAATATCTCGAGAGTTTTAGATTTTTCAATTGGTATCAGAGCAAGTCGCTCTATTTTTATTTTTTCAAAACTATTGGAGTAAGATCTTGTTTGATTTGTGATAATGGATTCAATTCGTGAGAGGAATTCTACGGTTGGACCACCCTTACTTGATGGATCTAATTATTCTTTTTGGAAAGCTCGGATGAGAGCGTTTTTAAAATATATTGATGAAAAAGTTTGGCAATCCATCATGTGTGGGTGGACTGAACCAGCGATTACCATTGATGGAGTAACTTTCCTCAAACCAATTGATAAGTTGGACACAATTGATTACTAAAATACTAGCTGGAATAGTAAAACTATCAATTCTCTCTTTTGCGCCGTCACACCAGAAGAGTTTAGTCGTATTTGCAATTGTGAAGTCGCAAAAAAAGCTTGGGATATCTTATAAACTATTTATGAGGGCATTCCTTCGGTTAAACACTCAAAACTTTGAAGGCTCACGTCTAGTTTCAAAAACCTTTCATTGAAAAATAGTGAGACCTTTGATGAATTTTATGCGAAGTTGAGTGACATTGGAAATTCCAGCTTCAATTTAGGTGCAAAATACCATAATCCAAGTTTGTAGGAAAAATTTTGAGGTCCTTGTTCGATCGGTTCCAACCAAAAGTTACGGCTATTAAGGAGGCTCAAGATGTTTACAACCTCAAGATGGATCATTTGGTTGGAAATCTCCAAACCTATAAAGCACATATGAATTTTAAAAAGAAACAAAAAGATGATATTGCTTTTAGTAGTGCTCATAGAGTTGGAAAGGATTCAGATGATGATTATGAGATTGATTCCAAAATTACAGATACTTTTGTAAAACAATTTAAAAAGTCGTTCCTAAAAAAGAAGCCTAATCTTTTGGAATCAACTCATAAATCGAAAGGCAAAGAAAAACTTAAAATTGATTCTACAACCAAGAAGAAAAAAGAAAAGATACAAGGGAATTCTGAAAAAGTCCAATGTTATGAATGCCAAAGATTTGGCTACTTTGCTCAAGAATACCCTAATCATTTGAGGAAGAAGAAAGTCTTCGCTATCTCTTGGGGTCATGAATCAGAGTCTGATAAAGATGAAAGTGACAACGAAGCTCAAGGCGAAGAGGGGCATGAAAAAGTTCTTGCTTTTATGGCGATATCTGGAGTTGAAGGACAAATGGAGTATCCTAAGAGGCCGATTGAGAATATCATTGATGATGAATCCTCGGAGAATGAGGATGATGCAGATGCTGAAGAGCTTAAACAAGCTTATGAAAAGTTGTACAAGAAATCTCTTAACTTGTCCAAATTGAATGACAAGCTCACTGTCAAACTCAAAGCCTATGAAAGTGAGAATGTCAAACTAAAGGAAAAGATTTTTCGAGGCTAGGAATGATGCCATCAATATCTTTAATGATTGACAAGCTCTTTGTGCAAAACTCTTGACTTGTGAGACAGAGAAGAATGAGCTGCAACAAATCTATGCAATATATGAAGAAAAGATTAAAACTCTTGAGATGTCTCAAGTTTCCTTTGAAGAGCTAGTCATCAAGAAAGAGGAAGAGCTCAAGTGTGCTATGGCTAGCATTAGTCTTTGGAACAAAGGATCAAAGACTTTGGACAATATCATTGGGTCTCAACAAATGTGTTATGACAAGCGTGACGTTAGCTTTTGTGGTGAAAAAGAGCAAAAATGGAGTGCATCTACATCTCATGATACCAGAACTCAAGGAAAGAAAGAGCAAACAATTCAACATGAGGATGGACTTCTCAATTTTCCTAGAGTTGGTATGGTCAAAGAAAAGAAGGTACACCCCGTTTGTATTTGTCATCATTGTGGTATGTATGGTTATATTCGCCGTTATTGTTATGAGTTATATGGGAGAGTGTCTCATACAAATAGAAGAAATTCTAATACCTCTTCGGGTAAGAGACATTTCATTGGTCGTAATGAAGTTAAGGATCAACTTAGACCTTCTTATTTTGATTTTCATGAGACCAAACATGAAGCGAGTTTGCATTTGTCTAGACCTTGGTGTAGGAGGTTAGAAACCAAGTCGAGATGGGTTTCCATTAAAAGGGAAAGAAACCACAACATCTAGACACCACTTAAGAACTGCAATTCCCATAACACTGTTAATACTAAGCGGTTTGGGTGAGAAAGTTTAACTTGATTTAACATGTTTATTTATTTTTTTTTAATTTTTTTTCTCTATGTTTTTGGGTTTCTGTTTGTTTTTCTTTTTGGGTCGTTTTTGTGTGTGCTTGTTCATTTTTTGTCTTGCTTCGTTTATAAAAAAAATTTTAAAAATACAAAAAGATTTTCTTAGTATAGTTTTGCAAGCTTGAAATTTTTGAGAAGTTCTTGGTGCATATTGAAATTGATGAGAATATCTATTACATGTTAATATGTGTGCGCTTTCTATGGTCATTACTCATTTCGGAGTGTGTACTTTGATTAGTATGTCTCATTCTATACACACTCTTGGATTAGCAAATATCGGACTCTTCCGCATAAGTGATCAAATTTCTCTATGGACTTCTAACATTGTGTCTTTTACATTTCTAGAATAATTGACCTATGCTAGCACATCATGGGTGATGTTGAGTCTCTTAACCACCTTCCATCTTTTTGCATCTCTACTGCTTTCCCCTACCGGGCTATCCTTATTTTATCCATCCTTCTCTGGTTCGATTTCCATACTCTTGAGTGTGAAAGCCGTCAATGAGTGCGCAAAAGAAAGAAAGAAAATTCAAAAAAAAAAAATTTGATTCATTGATTGAGGGAGAGTCTCTGCATTTACTCAACGAATACCTCTTGATTCCTAATGGTTTGACTTTCCTAAGTTGTGCTTAGATTCTCTTTCCGAAGGTCCAACTATCAAATCACTACTAGGATTTGAATCTAGTGTTTTTCTAACTCCAAGAGCTATACATACACTTTTATCATAAGATCTATGCTTTTCACATGTTGCATCACATTTTTTCAAGAGGAATCTTCTAGAGGTTGTGCATTTTGTGTTTTCAAGTAATTGTGTTTCTTGGATATTCTTGTGTATTTTAAGGTACAAATTTGAAATTCCTTACTTGCTCCACCATATTATTTTTGTCTTTCTCTTTTTGTTCATTGTTTTCGGTGTTTGTGGTTGCTTTTAGTGAGGGGAGTTTGGTTAATCATTCTAAGGGTTTTTTTAGCATGAACCTACATTAATTGGTTTGGTAAGGGAGATTGGTATTAGTTGGTTTGCATGTTGCTATACACTGCTTAGTTATTGCTTACTTCATGCACGCTATTGATAATTACATCATCTTATCCTTGCTTATGTGGTTTATGCTCTTGCTTTACTTGATTCAGCTTCCTTTGACAATTCATGACAAAAAAGGGGGAGGATTTTCAGTGTTTTTGCATGTTTCTTAAAAATTTCATCTACTCATGCTGTGCTACATGTTCTTAACGTCTCCAATTTTCATCTGTTCATATTTCCATCTCATGCTTCAAGATAATCTTGTCATATGTCTGTTGCTTTTTCATATACTCTTGTGGCACTAATAGTTGTTTTGCAGATCATGACCTTAAGAAAGAAATTTGTTTTTGTTGGCTGTAATAGGTTGGGGTGATTAGGATTTTATTTGTTAGGTGTGTTTTGTCACGGAATTGCCAAATGGGGTGATTGTTAAGTTTTTGTTATTAACAATCACATTTGACAAAACTCATTTCAGTTGTAATTTTATTCAAAAATTTTTTTTTATTTCAGTGAGGCTATGAGTAGTTAGATGTGAATCCAATTTGAATTGTGCCTATGTAGAAGAGTTTGTGATCTGAGATCTTTCATGTTTGCCACTTCACTGACTAAGTACGGGGATCGAGCTGCTCAGTCAGCTCGCAAGGGTCTATGGGGCAGCACCCCATGGCGAGTCCGAAGCAGAGCCCAGGCAAGGTTGAGGGGCAGTGCCTCCAAAGTACAAAGCAAAATTGCAATTGAAGTTGTTTAACCGCTAGAGCGGTCATTTGTATGCTTGAGCGAAGAAAAAGATCATCCAGTATTTTTGCAGAGCGTCTAAACTTTTAGGAAAAAAATTTTACCGCTCGAGCGGTCAACCTATATGTTTCACACCGCCTTTAATCACACTGCTCGAGCAGTAAAATGTGCGCTCAAGCGGTCTGCACAATCCTGTTTTCTATAAAGTGCATTGTTCGCTGTTTTTAGGGTTTGAGTCGTCCAGATTTTCAAAGAAGAAGAAAAAACAAAGTGTTTTCTATTAGAGGGTGTTTTATATGAGTTTGCTTGGTGTATAGAAGGTGATCGATTGATCAACGAACTATAAGCTGTCAAATATCTAGGGTTGTTCTTATTCTTTTGTTCAGAAAGAGAGAAGCGTTCTTTGGTGGACTCCGGGGAACTTGAGCCAGAAGCTTTGATGGATTCTGGAGTGGCTCATCGTCGTGGATTCGACATCAATGTTGTGGATTCAACATTGGGCAAGACAATTCTGAGATGAAGACGGTGGTAGAAGAGACACATTATGGTCGGTTCAATTTGGGCATGGATTCGCTAAATAATTGAGGGTACACTTGTGTAATTCCTTTTTGTCATCTTAGTGGATTGTTTTGTGAGTTTGACTTGTGACTTTTATTTATTTTTTTTATCAGAATTGGAGGCACTCTAATTATGGTTTTTCCATGTTAAATCGTTGTGTCGATTTATTTTTGATTTTTTTATTGTGATTGTTATTTACTGTTTAAAATTGATACATAATCACAAATTAATATCTCGAAGGTTTTAGATTTTTCAAAATAAATAAAATAAATAAAAATACTCATTTGATGGTCAAAAAATATTTTTGATATTTAATTTTATCAAATTAATTTCTATTTTTAAAAAAAATTAAAAATCAAACCAAATAAAGTGTGAGATTTCTATATTAATTTTGGTTTATATTACATGCAAAGGTTTATGTAAAGGAGTGGTAATATTTTATTGAATTTAGGTGGTGGATGGTTGAATGATTAAAATTGCAGCTCATATTTTTTAAGTGACATTTTTTAATAAATTTCTCTTTATTTATTTATGTTATATTTAGTTTAAATTATTTTTTTGTATTTCAATAAGTTATATGAGTGACTTAATTACTAAAATACCTCTAATAATAATAGGGTGAAGCATGCATTAATATTTATATTGACAGTGAATGTTTAATAATGTGAACATTCACATTGTCAATATAAATATTTACACTATTAAATTTATTTAATGTAAATGCTCACATCACCAAGTTGCCAAGAGTTCAAAAAATATTTGTAAGGGTAAAATTATCTGTAAAATACTTTAAATATGATAATTAGGATTTGATGGACCAAATATCCAAAATATGACTTATTAAAATACAAGTACTTGAAAATAAATTTCCCACTAACGATTTTTTGTTTTGTTTTTTTTTATTTTTTTTAATGAATAATTCTATATATACTAACAATCTTATTAAAAAACATATTAAAAATACAAATGGTTAAACGCGATTGGTTGTTAAAAAAAAAGTAATATTGAAACTTCCAATGATTTTTAGACATGAATACTTTTAGTAGGATTGTTAATAAAATTTTAAGTAGATGTAGCATTATATTTTATTCTTGTTAAAATAGGGGGAAAAAAATTGTCCAAATAGATAAAGAAGTGCGTGCATTAATAGTAAGCAAATTTGGCTTTTAAGATCGCACACCATAGGCAAAAATTTTCGTCAATTATAATAGGATTTATATTAATATCTCTTAAATTTTAAAAAAAATATATATAATAACTTTTATAATTTTAATATAATTATATTGATAATTCTTATAATATAATTAAAATAATTAAATATAATTATTGATAATTCTTATAATATAATTAAAATAATTAATTATAATTATATTCATCATTCTTATAATATGATTAAAATAATTAAATAAATACAGATACTGTAAAAATATAAAAATAAACAAATGATGCATTTCAATGGGAATTGTCCAAATAGATAGAGAAGTGTGTGCATTAATAGTAAGCAAATTTGGCTTTTAAAATCGCACATGATAGGCAAAAAATTTCATCAATTATAATAGGATAAATTATATTAATATCTCTTAAATTTTTTAAAAAATATAAATAATGACTTTTATAGTTTTAATATAATTATATTGATAATTCTTATAATATGATTAAAATAATTAAATTAAGGGGTATTTTTTTTAAGGTCCCTGATATTATGATTTTACAGTATAAAGGACATCAAATATTTTCATGATGTCTAAGGTCCCTCAACATCAATCCAGAGAAAATTGGTCCAGAGAAAATTCAAGTCAGAGAAAATTGATCCAGAGAAATTTTCCTTAACCTTTCATGGACTCCAGAGAAATTTCAAATTTCTCTGCCGTGGGTTTGATCCTCAACTATTGTTGCTACTGTTGTTACCATCTCCACTGCCACTCGACTCCGGAGACCCAAATGCCCCAACTATGGCACAAGTCTTTAAGTAGGAATGCTTTCCTATATTAAAACTATGAAGCTTTTTATCAGATTCCAAATCAAATTTTCAGAGAAAATTCTATCCAGAAAATTTCTCTGGACATCACAGAGAAAATTTCAAATTTCTCTAAACAAATCACATAAAAAATTTCAAAAAAAAATTCAAAATTCTATCCACTATAGAACCAATCGATCTTGCGGTGACTTGGATACATAGTCACAGAGAAAATCTCATCACCAGAGAATTTCTCTGGATTTAAAACCAGAGAAATTTTCTGCATCACCAAAAAAAAAAAAAAAAAAAAAAACCAACAACAACAACCCAGAGAAATTCTGTGTTTGGTCTTTGAAATTTCTCTGGACAATTCAACTCAGAGCTAGACAGGAACAATCGCATCAAAAAAATAAAAAAGAAAGAAAGAAAAGATTATAAAATGATTAAAAAAAATAGTGAAGAAGATATTGAACGATCACATTATCTAAATACATCCACGCAAGGTCCACTAATGACAAAAAGAAAATAAGTAGTTACTTGCCTTAGAATTTGAACCTTTGGCTGCTTTTCGATTAGCTTCTGTTTTTTCACATCTCTTTTCCTCCTCTTGTGGACAATCATAAAGAAGCAATATAAACACATTTTTTCTCCCATGAGTTGAAGCAGTACGCAAAATAACAAAATACCTTGAGAATTTCTTTGGACCCAGAGAAATTCTCCAAAGAAATTCTGAAAATTTGCCAGAGAAATTCTTTGCCTTTGCCAGAGAAATTCTTTGCCTTTCCTAGAGAAATACATAATCCAATAAGATAATTTAGTAAGAGATGAAGTCTAAACAACAAGCTAGACAGGAACAATTTTCAACCAGCTTCTGCTTTTCCACACCTCTTTTCCTCTTCATGTGGACAATCATAAAGAAGTTATATAAACACATTTTTTTCTCCCAGGAGTTGACGTAGTACGCAAAATAAAAAAATACCCAGAGAAATTCTAGGAAGCGAAAGAATGAGCTTAACCATACTAAACGATGCATTTTGTTTTCTCTTCGCATCCTTTTCGGCGAAAACACCACAAAATCATTTCGAAGAACCACCAAATTGTGCTAGTTCTACAAAATCGGCAAGTGGGTCTTCGGGATAGAAAGTGGGTTTTCTTCCTTGACAGCATACATCACAGTAGAAGAAAGCTTAGTCAAAGAAGACCACCATTTCGCTGATTTTCCAGCGACATTTTTCAAGAAAAAATTGGGTGATTCTAGCGGGATTCTGGCCAGAAAATGGACTTGAAAGGAAAATACAGCGGCGACATTGTAAGCTAGGAGAAAAAGAAGAAGAAGAAGAAGAGAGAGAAGTGCAAGTACCGATCTCTTGCTTTTTTGTAAACTGTGGTGAAGAGAGAGAGAGTGAAGAAGATGAGATGGGGAGTGGTGGTGGTGGTGGTTGTTTTTGTTGTTGGCGGTCCATTGATGTGTGAGCAGAAAAGAGAGAGAGAGAGGAGAGACAAAGTCAATTTTTTCTGATATATGTTTAGGGACTTTAGACATCAAAAAATAATTTTGTGGATCTCTTCCATTACGAAAAGTGGAAGAGGGACCCTAGACCGATTTTCCCTTAAATTAATACATTTCAATGGGACAATATCATTTTTTTTTTATAAACAAAAAAAAAACAAAATTTGGCTTTTAAGATGGCACACCATAGGCAAACTCACGCAAACTTTGTGGTCTTGGTCAATTGTTCTTTGTGACCTTTTCACTTTGAGACTTTCCCAGCCTATAACTCAATTCAGAACCTGTTTGTTTGTCTTCCCCTCTTCACTTTGAGACTTTCCCAGTCTATAACTCAATTCAGAACTTGATTGACTTTGATTTGACCAAAATTTCAGTACTTCATTAGATTTGTTTATCCATTATTGACATATATATGAAATATCTTATGCACATACATACAGGTTGTTAATTCTCATGTAGTAGAGCTTTGAGGCACCATTCTGATTGATCATATAGATGATATTCCTTTATTATATTAGTGTCCTTAGATGCTTATATTACCCACCCTAGTCCATATTTCTTAATTGGAAAATTTTAAAACTTGGTAGAAAAGACATGATTAATATTTTCTATGATCACTTTGACCTTTCCCAAAACTTTTTTTACAAACTCTGTTTATATTAGTAACAGTTAAAAAATATCAGTTCAAAAATAGAAAGTTAATTAAATAGTAATAAAATAATTTTGAGTGTGTAAAACAATTGGCAAAAGTTTGCATTAAATAAACATTTCATATGTTAATTTAACATTACACATTTTTTAAGGCAAAAATAAAATAAATAAATTAATTAATTAAATGATAGAGGAATACAAAGCTCCCAGCTTTTGGAGCTAATCTCCCATAATCAACAAAACAAATGGACAGCCCCTTTACCAGTAAGAAAACAAAAAGACATCCCCTATGCTACTAGAAAGAACAAGCAAAATATACTTAATCCCCAAACACCTATTACAAGTTTGAATTTCTAAACCTTTCAGTGCATGAAATGATTTACCCCTTATAAGCTTTTGAATCAGCACAAGCTCTCAGTTCTCGCTCCAATTTGGAGCATTATGCGCTAGCCATGAACTCCGTAATGTTGCACTATGGGCTCCTAAAGTATGCACTCAGTGCCACTATGGTTTCTAATGTTTTGATTATGCGATTAGGTCTTTCAAGTTTTTAATTTGATTTTAACTATTATCAATTATTAACACCATTTAAATTACAAACAAAATTCAATTTCTAAGGACAACTACGGAATTTAAAAAAATATCCCTCTTCCCTTTGTTTGGTTCCCGCTTTCTCTCTTCCTTACCATCAACCTCCACAAAACTCCATGTCATCCTTTACTACCATCGAACCCCTCTCCTTTGCCCCTTGCACCTTCTCTCTCCACCACCCCACTTCATAGTTTTCCCCCTCCACTAGCCCCACCATAAATGATCGCTCTCCCCACATGGTGTTATCACTATCCAACACCACCATCACTGCCATGATATCACCGCCGAAGAACTATCACGGCATTCCATGCCCACCCACCATCTTCACCTACCATACAATTTCCCCATAATTGACTAAAGCTCAATTCTCAAACCTACTGCCAGACATAATAGTTATATGTATGTATATTTATCTATCTATCTATCTATCTATCTATCTATACTATTATAAAGTGAACACCTTTTATGGTGTCCTGAAGCTTTACTCTCCTCATGCCATGTGGCAGTGTTTTTTTATTTTTTTTTTTAAAAAGTTAAACAAAGTGATGGGCAATGTTTGAACCCATGACCATGGGTTTAAGTATGAGGACTCATACCACTTAAGCTAAGTACACATTATAATATTAATTTCATTATTATTTTCTTTTATTCCTATTTATTTAAGTACACATTATAATATTAATTTCATTTTTATTTTCTTTTATTCCTATTTATTTAAATTGCACACGCATCGCGTGTGCGCGGCCGCTAGTATATATATATGCATACAGAACCACCCTTGTCTTAAACCCACTGCCACCATCTGTCATCGACTAGTTCCAAAACTTTCTCATGAAATACATCTAGCCTTCATCTCTACCTATGTAGCACGGACACAAACATGTGATATAACAAGGACATGACACGGACACGCTGACGCGTTAATTTTCAAAAAATGAGGGACACGACACGCTAAGGACACGTTAAAAATATATATATTTATTTTTATGATATACTTCATATATATAAATAATTTTTTGAATTATGAAAAAAAAATATAATTTAATATTAACTAAAAATTTAAATATTACAAAATTACCCACACTCACGTGGCGCACAATGATCAATATAAAAAATATATATATAAATATACATATTTTGAAATAGCTATTTTGACCATTTAATTAGTTGGTGGATGCTAGCTGTTTTGACCCTTTGACTAGTAGGTGAAAAGGTGAGCTTTATTCCCTGGTATGGGGCAGCTTTCATGAGCATTTAACCCTTTTCTTGGAAGACAATGTAAACAAACATTGGTTACAGTAGGAACAAAAGAAAGCTTGGTCTTGTCTCTCTTTCTTTTCTCTATATTGCAGCAGGATGCTTTCTTCTCTCTCTCTCTCTCATCCCTGTGCTGCAAATGGATCTCGTAGAAGCATTGGTTTCATCGCAGTAGAAATTTGTTTTTTTCTCTCTCTCTTATCCCTGTGTCGCAGATGGATCTCGTCTCAAGCATGTCTCTGAACAGAGACTATGGAGCTTCGATTCGGGGATTTCTTTTTCTTCTCTCTCTCCTCTCTCTTTGAGGCTACGGTTTTGAAAAGCTTCAGGCGTGTCTCAAATGTGTTGGAGTGTTCGGACGTGTCTGAGATGAAAAAAAAAAAGAAATAAAAGAGGACACGTTAGACGGCGTGTCGAACATGTGTCTATTGCGTATCGGTGTCCAACACGTGTCGGACTCTGATATGGAGCCTTGGGAAGCGTGTCGGTGCTTCATAGATCTCAGCATCTCTACATCCTGAAACTTTCCAAGCTCCTTGACCTTTGAAACCACCTCACACAGAAAAATAGTGATCGGGTGGGGACAAATCTGCCATCAAAACATGCAAATACATATTTTATATAAATTGAGAAAGAGAAGTTCTAGTAGTGGTCGAGGATTGGGCGATTGAGTGGGATTAGGCTTGTGGGAGGGAGTTGTAGGAGAAGACAAAAATAAGACAGGAAAGAGGTTGCTATAAAGAAGAGAGAAGAAAGTGGGAGTAGAAAAGCTGAAGGACAAAGCCGTCATTTTACCTAAAATCAAAGGTTTTTGTTATCAATTTTGATGGAAGTTAATAATTGGACTATTTAAAATTAAATTAAAAACTTGGATTAAAAAAGCACAATCATAACATTGGGGACAAAAGTGGTGTTGGGTGCATACTTTAGAGACCAATAGTGTATGTGTAGCTAAGTCATTGGAGAAGATATAATTGAAGTGTTACTATGAGCCCAGCCTTCTCCAAGGCATCTTTCTAGCTGTCCCCAAAGAGAGTGTCCTACAACTCCAACACCTATTTCTTATACTCCTCTCTAGCCTCGTAGTCAGTCTACGAATCGGTCCCCTCGACAACTCGAATCTTTTCCATCTTCAAATATGCATCTTCTAGCTTATTCTCCGAAGACTTTGCTTTCTCTTCGGCACTAGCTAGTACCTTCTTCATAGCTACATTTACCTTAGTGAGCACCCAATTGATCGTCTCAACTTTGCTCAATTGCTAGAGGAGGTGGTGACTCTTTTTGAAAACCCAAACAACCTCCAACCTTTCCAGCCTATGCATGACCACATACATTTGTTGCATTATTAGCAAAAATAATTGAGCTAACATGAGACAAGTGTAAAATCATATCAAACAAGTGATTGCCGAACAAAGGGAAAGGAACTTACCACAACAACATTCTAGATTACCGATTTAAAAAGCAAGGGATTGGTTTGACCTTGATACTTCTCCACATCAAGGGGAAGAAGCAGTGAGTGGCCAATGGCATAGGGGAGCTGAGGACACTGCCCCCCAAATCCACTAGACGTTCCCTATATTTCGACTTAGGGCACCAAGGAGGATACTTCACTACATGAATAGGGGCTGAAAAAGCTATAGCGGCCATCTTTTGTTTCTGTTGCAGAGGCCACTGAGGAGACTAATCGTCAATAGGCTGTTCACGGGTCGGATCGGATGAGTTTTTTCGATCACCGACAATCGAATTGACAACATCGGTTTGGAGAAAATATAAACCAAACTCATCCAACTGTTGCTTTGAAACCGGCGTCTTTGGGTTGCCGAAAAAACAGCCAGGCTTTGATTGGTGGTGCAACACTAGCATCTTCCTTAATTCAACAGAATCATAAGAGAAGGGAAAGGGGGGTTCGAGAGTTCTTGGGAAGAAGATTAGAGACCGGAGAGAGAAGGGGATGGGGTTTCAAGAAAGGATAATCAAAGATGGAGAGAGGAAAGGGTTTAGGGAGAAGGCGATCGAAGGAGGAATGAGAAGATAAGAGGTTGGGGGGATAGAGGACAAAGTGAGATGCAAAAGAGTCACCACCATCACTGCCGTTGCAATATCTCTGCCGTGAGCTCAACGTACCACCGCCATCTCATATACAATATTTATATCTATATATATATATTTTAACAGAATGCACACAAAAAAAGGAGATACGGATGGTAGGGGAGAGAAAGAGTTTCTTTGGACCAAAGTAGAGAGAGATGGGAAAAAGTTTATTTGAAATATTGAGAGAAAAGAGAGTTATTGATAAGAGTAAAGAGGCGACGAAAAGTCAAAGAGAATAATTAGAGAGAGAGAGTTAGCCACCAAAAGCAAAGAGAGTGAGAGAGTTGTAACGTAATAATGAGAGAGAGGCGAAAAAGAGGAGTTATTTTTTGAAACAAATAAAGAGGAGTTATTGACAAGAGTGAAAGGAGATGAAAGGTCTAATCTAACAGAAATAATGAGAGAGGAAGAGAGAGAGAAAGAGACAAAGACTTTGAATAGTGGAACGGACTACTACTGGAACTTTCTAATCAAAGAGAAATGCATTAAATGTGAGGAGGCGAACGGTCAAAACTATTTAATATTTTAATTGATAAATTTTCATAGTTGGTCGGATTTAATTTGGATTAAAACTTTTGAATTTGATGACCGAACCGAGACTTGACTTTTTGCCTTATTTACACCCGTATCCGACCGAAGTATGTAGCGAAATCGACCACATAACGGCTGGTTGGCCCGGGTCAGTCGGGTTGACCAGGTCGGACACATTTATGAACAGCCCTAATCACCAACTTCCACCACCTATTGTTCGGTGGGAGTAGGGGTATGAGATGGTAGAGGGGTTTGCACAAGCGGAGCGGGTAGGTCAGATGGTTGAGCAGATGCTAGGGATGGTTTTCTGCCCCCAATAAAGTTTGTGATATTGAGCAGTCTCTTTTGTTTTGCCATCTTTTTCTTCTACCTTTGGGAGCTTAGATGTGTGAGTACTTGACATGGCAGTGGGGATAGTAGTTAGAGGAACAACAACCGTGATGGAGTCTCATCGCCCGGGTGGGTGATTCCTCTTTTGATGTGGCATTTCCACATTTATTTCGTGTCGCTCTCTCATAATGCATAGATTGCCTCTTTAGCTTGTTCTAGTTTGGCTCCAATCTCATGGAACTCCAATTTCATAAGAAAACGTAATGATCAGGTGACCCTTGAGGTTACATCTTTGTTATATTTGCTTGATGGGGGTGGAGTCTCATTGCTTCCAAATGTGTGTAACAAACGGGTTTGGTTCATTAATTCTTTTTAGAGTTTTTTCATGCAAATCCTTCTTTCATAAGATCATTGATAAGCCCAACGTTCCTTCTATTCACAAAAAAATATAGAAAGCAATAGTGCCACTCTAAGTGAACATATTTTTGTGTCTTTTGCTCGTTGAAAAATCATGGCCAGTGACATATTTCAGAAAATGAGGGCTAATAGTTGTCTCCATTCTCAATGGTGTATCATGTGTGGGAGGAGTGGGGAATCTTTGGACCATTTATTTTTGCACTGTCAAGTGGCTTTGAATCTTTGGTATAGGTTCAATAGTTTGGTTGATACTCTTTGGGTGGTGCCAGGCGCTTGTGTTCAATTGATTTTTAAATGATTCAAAGGTAAAAGGAGAGGGTTGTGGTTTTGTGTGGTTTTCACAATCTTTTGGGTTATTTGGTTGGATATGAATGCGAGGAATTTTGAGGACAAGTTTGGAAACTTGGAATCAATGTGGGATAGTGTGCTAGTTGGCATCATTTTGGGCCTCCATTTCGCTGGCATTTGAAGGGATCTCATGATTTTTGATTTCTAGTGATTGGAGACTGTTGAAAATGGGAAGAAAATAATTCTGCCAGGATATGGCTGAATTCTTCGGGATCTCACAACTGTAAATATTTAGATTTAGTCAATACTATAGAATAGAAAAGTTTATATTAGAATCATAATTAGTAGCTAATTAGTATCTAATCAGTCCCTAATTTTATGCCTTGTATCTCCTATAAATAGAGGTGTTGTGTACATTGTTTAAAATATGAGAATAAGAAATATTATTCTTTCTAGCTTTCATGGTATCAGAGCTAGGGACTTATTCTCTGACCCTTCTGAGTTAATCTTAGAACTTGCTAGCCGTCCTTCACCATGTCAGAAACCACATCCGAATCCACTGTTACTGCTTCACCGAAAAACATTGAGAAACATGCCTCCAACGCTGATTCTCACTCGGTGCAAATCACCAGGATTAAACTCAATGGTGATAATTTCCTGCGTTGGTCTCAATCAATCCGGCTGTACATTCGGGGTTGAGGAAAGAGCGGATACTTGACAGGAGAGAAGAAGGCTCGAGCAAAAGAGGACTCGGCTTATGCTACCTAGGATGCTGAAAACTCCATGGTCATGACATGGTTAGTGAATTCCATGGAAGAAGACATCAGCTCCGACTATATGGTTATCCAACAGCCGAAGAACTCTGGGATAATATCACCTAGATGTATTCGGATTTGGGAAATCAGTCCCAAATATATGAGTTGACAATTAAACTTGGTGAAATTTGTCAAGGAGAGGATAGTGTCACTAAGTACTTCAATTCTCTGAAAAGGCTGTGGCAAGATTTGGACATGTTCAATGATTATGAGTGGAAGTCAACAGAAGACTGCAATCACAACAGAAAGATGGTGGAGGATCACCGTATCTACACATTCCTTGCCGGCTTAAACATCGAATTTGATGAAGTCAAAGGAAAAATAATTAGCCGTCAACCTCTGCCTCCTATTGGTGATGTCTTTGCTAAAGTTAGGAGAGAAGAAAGCCGCAAGAATGTGATGCTTGGGAAAAAGGGAGTTGCTGCACCTGTGGAAAACTCCGCCATGATTGCATCGGATGCAAGTGCAAACAATGTTTTTAAACCACGGCAGAATAAAAAATCTCGAGTATGGTGTGATTATTGCAATAAACCACGCCATAGTTGGGAAAACTGCTGGAAGATTCATGGGAAGCCTGCAACTTGGAAGAGAGGCAAATCAAGTGACAGACCAATTCATGCATCCTCCTATGCCAGCGAGGTTGAAGCAAGTTTGTTCAGTAAGGAGCAGATGGATCATCTTCTTAAAGTTCTAAAATCCAATTCTTTATCCAGCACTCCTAGTGGTTCTCTTGCATAGACAGGTAGCAATCCTTATCCTCTATCTTGTAGTCTAAATTCTGTCTCTTGGATCATTGATTTGCGGGCATCTGATCACATGACTTCTTTCTCTTCTTTATTCAATACTTATTTATCTTGTTTTGAAAGTGAAAGAGTTAGGATTGTTGATGGCAGTTTCTCACCCATTGTAGGAAAGGGTCAAATAAAAATTTCATAAAATATTACTCTTCACTCTGTCCTTCATGTTCCTAAACTAGCCTGCAATTTGTTGTCTGTCAGTAAATTATCCAAAAACTCTCACTGTCGTGTTGTTTTCTTTGACTCTCATTGTGAATTTTAGGACCGGAACTTGGGAAGGATGATTGGCAATGGTTTTTACTACTTTGATGATGACATATCCAGCAATAAAACAACTCAAGGCTCTGGTTGTATTATTAGTTCAATTTCGGCTTGCGAGCAAATAATGCTTTGGCATTTTAGAGTAGGGCATCCCAATTTTCCATATCTTAAACATTTTGCTTCCTAACTTGTTTAAAAATTTGGATTATTCGTCTTTTCAATGTAAAAGTTGTTATTTATCTAAAAGCCATCAAACTACTTATCTTACAAAACCCTACCGTGCCTCTAAACTATTCTACTTAATTCATAGTGATGTGTGGGGTCCCTCCAAGGTTACCACCATGACTGGTGTAAAGTGGTTTGTAACTTTTATAGATGATCACAATCGACTTTGCTTGGTTTATTTGATGAAAGACAAATCTGAAGCAAAAAACGTGTTTCAAGATTTTTACAAAAATGGTTGACAATCAATTTCATTCAAAAATCAGTATTTTTCGATCTGATAATGGAAAAGAGTATTTCAATGAATATCTAGGGAATTTTTTAAGGGAAAAAAGGTATTTTTCATCAATCTACATGTCGTGACACTCCTCAACAAAATGGTATTGCTGAAACAAAAAATAAGCATTTACTGGAAGTAGCTTGAGCTATAATGTTCTCTATGTATGTTCCCAAATATCTATGGGGAGATGCCATTTTGACAGCCTCTTATTTAATTAACAGAATGCCTACCCGGGTTTTGCAATATGTCACACCCCTAGAATATTTCAAAAAAACCTTTCCTGATTGCAGAATTAATTCAGATTTGCCTTCAAAACTTTTTGGTTGTACTGTTTTCGTTCACATACCCAGCCAATTTCTATCCAAACTTGATTCTAGAGCAGAAAAATGTGTTTTCATCGGGTATGCTCCAAACAAAAGAGGCTACAAGTGCTATAATCCTCAAACAAAAAAAATTCAGGTGAGTATGGATGTCTCCTTTCTTGAAACTCCATCCTTTTTTACCAAAAATTCTCTTTAGGGGGAGAAAGAGAGAAAGAAAGAAAATTTTTGGCAGACAGCTTCCAATCCCTTACCAAATCCTATTCTCTCATCTCCATCCCTTGTTTTTGAAAAACAAGCACAGAAACAGGGTGTTCAAGATATGGAGAACAAAGGAAATCCCAGTCCAACTTCTCAAAATATAGAAGGCTCACAAGCAGGGAGAGAAATACTACAATTGGAACAAACTGTTCCCGAACCTGAGTTTTTTTGTTTATGCTCAGAAAAATACTCAAAGAAAAAGTAAAGACCAACCACTCTGCCACAAAGTCAATCAGAATCTCTTGGAAAAGGTCCCTCGAGTAGTTTAGGTAATCCTAATATGGTTTCTACTTCATCTGTCTCTACTTCATCTCCATTTCCTTCAACGGTTTTATCTAATGTTATGCCCACAGATTGTGATCTTCCTATAGCCATTAGGAAAGGAGTTCAAAAATGTACCCAACATTCAATTGCGAAATATTTATCCTATGATAAACTTTCCAATAGTCGTAGAGAATTTACTTCAAAAATATCTAACCTGTTTGTCCCTAGAACTATTAAGGAAGCCTTGGACGATCCTAATTGGAAATCAGCAGTTATGGAAGAGATGAATGCTCTGGAAAAGAACGGTACTTGGAAGTTAGTGAATTTGCCTAAGGACAAAAAGACAGTCGGGTGCAAATGGGTATTTATAGTGAAGTGCAAAGCTGATGGTAGCGTGGAAAGATATAAGGTGAGACTCGTGGTAAAAGGGTTTACACAAACCCTCGAGATTGACTACTAAGAAACCTTTGCTCCGGTTGCCAAGATGAACTCAATTCAGGTTTTACTGTCACTAGCTGTTAATTACAGTTGGCCTCTACATCTACATCAATTAGATGTAAAAAATGCCTTGTTAAATAATAAACCTTGGACACAGTCAAAGCCAAGCAGACCATACTATGTTCTATAAACACTCAAGAGAAGGTAAAGTAGCTATCTTGATTGTTTATGTAGATGACATAATTCTAACAGTAATGATAGTGCCGAATTGGAAAAATTAAAGAAGGGACTTGCTAAAGATTTTGAGATAAAGGACCTGGGAGCACTAAAATACTTTCTTGGAATGGAGTTCGCTAGATCTAAGGAGGGCATTTTTGTCACTTAGCGTAAGTACACACTTGACTTGCTCAAAGAAACAGGCTTGCTCGGATGTAAAGCTGCTGAAACACCAATCGAGCCTAACTTGAAGCTACAACATGCTAGAATTGAAAACGTGGTGAATATAGACCAGTTTCAGAGACTTGTTGGAAGATTGATCTACTTATCTCATACACGTCCCGACATAGCATTCGCAGTAAGCAGAGTAAGCCAATTCACGCATTCACCAGGATAGGAGCACTTTGAAGTAGCATAAGGATCCTAAGGTATCTAAAAGAAACTCCTGGTAAAGGTTTGATATTTAAAAAACAAGGACATCTTCAAGTGGAAGTATATACAGATGCGGATTAGGCTGGAAGCATCACTGACCGGAAATCTACCTCAGGCTATTGTACCTTCGGTGGAGGAAATTCAGTTACTTGGCGGACTAAAAAACATAATGTAGTGGCTAGAAGTAGTGTTGAAGCTGAATTTAGATGAGTGGATCAAGAGCTTACTGGAAGACTTAAAATTTCCAAGAATATCACCAATGGAAGTGTATTGTGACAACAAGGCAGTAATTGCAATTGCTCATAATCCTATTCTTCACGACAGAACTAAGCATGTGGAAATCGACAAGCACTTTATCAAAGAAAAGATTGAGAAGGGATTGATCTGCATGTCTTATATACCCCCTGCGAAGCAGATTCCAGATGTTCTTACAAAGGGACTACACAAGAGGCAGTTCGACCACCTAATCAGCAAGCTAGCCATGGAAGACATATTCAAGCCAGCTTGAGGGGGAGTGTTGGAAATGGGAAGAAAATAATTCTGCCAGGATATGGCTGAATTCTTTGGGATATCACAGCTGTAAATATTTAGATTTAGTCAATACTATAGAATAGGAAAGTTTATATTTAGAATCAGAATTAGTAGCTAATTAGTAGCTAATCAGTTCCTAATTTTGTGCCTTGTATCTCCTATAAATAGAGGTGTTGTGTACATTGTTTAAAATATGAGAATGAGAAATATTATTCTTTCTAGCTTTCATATTTGTGAAGCATAGTTCATTTTTTCCTGTTTGACTTCTTGTTTTTGTTGATTGTCATTTCGAGAGACTCCTAGTAAAAAAAATTAAAAAAATATAGCAACTGCAATGGCAGTGTTCAGAGCAGCTCTCAACTAGGCTTCATAAGGTGTATCGGCGAATGGTGGGATGCAGTAGACTGGATTGTAATTGAGAAGGATGTGAGAAGCTCATTTAGGTGCTTGGATATTCCAAATGTTGTTTAGATTATCGATCTGGACACTCCTCGGTAGCAGCGATGTAGGTTTGTCAGGTATCTGCACAACAGAACACCAAAAATCTAAGCATATTCGAAGGAAAACAAAAATCAATTCTACAAAAAGAAAAGTGAAGACGTGGATTGTTGTAATAGCATGGGCGTAAAACTCGTACTCCTAGTTGTTGGATAGAATGGTCTATGTCAAGTATTTTGCTGGAGGTTTGGTCAATTGTTTGCAGTTAGCTTGTTTGGGTGTAAGGTAGAACTTGTCCTGACACAGTTAACTGGCATTATAGAATAGCATAAGCCTGTCAACAGGTCGGATTGGCCAAGATCTGATCCGATTCGACTAACCATTAATTTGAATCCGAATATGAAAAATCTGATTATGCATCATCCGATCTGATCCATTTTAAATGGATATTTGATCTGTACAATCTGATCTGTACTGATCTGATCTTTTTTTTTCCTTCTTCTTCTTCTTTTCCCTCCTGTGTTTAGCCAGCCATATAAAGTTAATAAAATACCAATTATAAAAAATAAAAATAAAAATTTGTTCATAACATCAAATTTTGAATACTTTACTACTCATAAGTTTATACAAAACTATTTTTTTAAGTATCTAACACATTCAATGCTTTTTTTGGAAAAGAAAAATGCTAGATCATTCAATATCTAACTTATAAAAAATAATGCACCTAATAGCCAAAATAAAACAGTAAACACTTCAATATCTAACTCATTCAAAGCTAAATCATGAAACTTAATATTTTTTCGGCTGTCTAGCTCATTCAATGCTAAACCATGGCAGCCATAGACCAAAAAAAAAAAAAAAGTTATAATAGTTGAGAATTGATTTATACATTTATAACCACATTTCACCACAAAAACAAAATAAAGTAATTAATGACAAATTATCCATAAACTTCTCCTAAGTTAATTGTCTTAGACTTTCTTTGTATGCATTTAACTGACTCCTCCATCTCTTTCTCCGTCAACAACATTATGAAGTCCAGCAAAATTGAAATAGTAAATAGTTCAATTGAACTTGGGTTCAAGGACAAAACAAAAACAAACCCTTTTAATTCCAATGAGATGACAGTAAAAAAAAAAACTATGTAGATAACTTCTATCACGATGCAAATGACATATCAAGTGATTCATTCCATCTATTTTTCTCAATTCCACTCATATAGATATTTCTAGGCTTCAACCCAATTAACTTCAGATTCTGTTAGTTAAAATTCATTCCTGATAGTCATAGAAAAAAAGAGAGATCAGTTTCACCATTCTTCAAATCTCATCTCAATTAATTCTAACTAAGCAAACAATAAACTTTACTATTGCTGTGATGCTTCACTACAAAAACATAATAGATGCATTGTGAGCCACTAGGACAATTCTAAAAACCATAAAAAAATATCCAAGGACGTTCACAGATAATTGAGGAATGACCAATTATAAGCTATATGTGACTATGTTCTGAATTATCATTATAATCATCTGAGTTAAATGAAGCCATATCCTACTATTAGGAAGTGGGTGATGGCCATCCAAACAAAATAGCCAAACTAATTCTATTGAAGGCCAAATCAATTTGGAAAAAAAAAAACCCTTCTTTCCCCCCCCCCCCCTCCCCTTCCCCTTCCTCAAAATTCTTTCTTTGGGTGAGCAATGAAAAGCATAACCAAACTATGGAACCATCATATCCACAACAATCATTGTCAATACAAGTATGATGATTGTTGAACTCCATAAACTACAGTTGAAATAGAAAGAGCAGAACAAAATTAATAATTTTTTGGGAAAAGAAAAGCACTTTATTTAGGAAGCAAAAGGAAAGCCCAGAAGAGGGAAGAAATATACCGACCTACATGTGACAATTAAGCAAACAACAAAAACTGCACCTGTTAAAGAATCAAACAGACTTGATCAATGCTTTTAAAAGGTGGGCAGAACTATAACCTGACAAATGGACATCTGTAGCATTAACTTGGGTTTCATCATGGTTGATTAGGAGTGATAAATGAACCAAACAACTCAAGCTCGACTCGTGTTTGGCTCGTTATTAGCTCGGTTCGTTAAATAAACAAGCCAACCTTGAATACATTTTAGAGCTCATTAAAGTTTTCAAATCAAGCTTGAACAGTTAATTGCTCGTTCAGCTCTGTTCAATAAGCCTAAAATTATATAAAATATCAAACTGTTTGAGCTCGGCTCGATAAAAGTTCGTTTGAGATTGGTTCGAAAGTTTAACGAACCAAGCTCGAACAAATTTTAAAGCTTGTTAAAGTTATTAAACTATGCTTGGATAGTTAACTGTTCGGCTCATTCGGTTCATTTATCACCCCTATGGTTGATAGCCACTTATGAAATGGTCAGAACTGAAATTCATTTGATATCAAGCCACTTGCGGGTTTTCAAGTTCACATGGCTTGAAATTCATTTGATAACAAGCCATGTCTAAGATGTATATGTATATGTGTGTGTGTGTGTGTGTGAGAGAGAGAGAGAGAGAGAGAGAGAGAGAGCAACTCCTCAAAGTACTGCTCCACTTCTGATTTTTGTTAGGCGTAAACGTTAGAAGCACGTTTCTGGACATACCACTTATGAAAACCAGCCAAACTTTTTTGTTTCGAAGAACCGGCAAGCATTTGACTACCACTTGAGCTGTTATTTTCAAAAACAAGTGCGACGAAACTCATGGAATCAGAAGAATCACTCCTATACTCATAAAAGAGATCAACAAAACCATTACAGAACCTCTAAATATGCTTATTAGCATCAGCACCATAAATAAGCCCAAAGCAGTATTCCACCAAGTCTAGCTTGTAACAGAAAACAAGCATATATTTCAAGTTACTCAATTGGGTTTTTTCCCCATCAAACCAATCTGAATCTAAAGACAAAAGCAGAATCATGCAGATCTTACAAACACAAAAATAGACTTAGTTGACATGAACAAACAGCCTGAAAATTCATGGCCTTTTTAGGTTTATATACAATGATTGAAACTAGAAAAAGATCCAACACAAAAACAACAAGAAAAAAACCAAATTCATCTAGCTTTTTTCACGTAAAAAATCCTCAAATAAAGCTAATGTAGACTAATATGAAACCAATTATGTTACAGAGCTCGTTACTGGGAGCCTTAAAATGTCCCAAAGCCATGGTGCAATCGACAAATCAAATTCCAACAAAAATCACATTGAACAAACCCACTTAACAAATTGATCAAACACACACAAAAACTGATCAAACCCACTCAACAATAATCACAAGCAACAAAACTCACTTCAAATTTATCATAACTATAGCAAACCCACTTGAGAACTGAAAAATCTAGAAATCCTCTAGATATTGATTTGTGATTATGTAACAATTTTAAGCAGTATATAACAATCCCAATTAAACAATCAAGACAAATCAACACAACGATTTTAACGTGGAAAAACCGCAATTGGACACCTCCAACTGTGATTAAAAAACCACGGGCAACAACCACAAAACAATCCACTAAGAAGATTTAAAGGAATTACACAGGTATACTCTCAATTACCTAGCGAATCCACGCCTAATTGAACCAACCTCTATGTGACTCTTCCAACCCCGTCTTCACCTCGGAATTGTCTTTACGATGGGCCACTCCAGAATCCACCCAAGCTTCATGCTCGAATTCTTCAGAATCCATCGAAGAACAACTCTCTCTCTCTTGTGTATAGCAAACAAAACCTTTGATGTACTCTCTTTAAACCATGAGTTGAATACTCAATAAAACATCAAAGAAAACTCACAAAGTATCCCCAGATATAAACCCTAGTACCCAAAAAGAAGATCTGGAGTAGTAATCCTAAAATCTGACCCAACACGTGAATTTATAGAATCTGTCCCGCGATTTCCGCTCGAGCGCCCAACAGCCCGCTCGAGCGGCTTCAGCAAAATATGCACGTGATATAATAGAGGTCCGCTCGAGCGCTAGAGAACCCGCTCGAGCGTGAAATCACACATCTCAGTACTTTTATAGGCGACCAAAACTGCTGGAACCAGGGATTCTCCGCTCGAGCGGGGTAATGTCCGCTCGAGTGGACAGGCAACTTGGAATGCATTAGCATCACAAACTTCTCTGAAAGGCTTGATTCGGGTTGGATTCGCATCTAACAACTCATAGCCTCACTGAAATAAAAATGCGAATAAAATTACAACTCAAAGGAGTTTTGTCAAACGGGATTGCCAAGAAATAAAACCTAACAAGAACAATCAATATAAAGCCAAACCCATTTCATTGAAACTAAAACCTAGTTAAACACACACCCTAATATTAGGGAAAGCAATGGAATTCACAGAAAATTACTGACTCTGAAAAATAGACAGATGTTTGATGTCTAACTCTGAAAGTTGCACTTGCTTCAAAGTCTCCGAAATTCGAGTCACAATCGAAGATGGTGATTTGATGATGGTCAAACTCAAAGAATTGCGGATGATAGACGTCGCAAATGATGATGATGATTCAATGATGAGCAACAAAATCATAGATGATGATAATGGTGATTCGATGAGTCGATCTCCAAAGAAATCTCTGATGGTGATTCGATGAATCGATCTTTGGAGAAATCGCATGAGAGAGACAAGTGTTTTGATCTTTCTCGGGCAATTGTTCTACTTCTTAAATGGGATGTAATATCGGATTCGGGTACATAAACGGACTGGAATTGATTTATCTGAATCCGGTCCATTAAATTCGGTTCTGGCAGATTCGGGTTACACGGATTATCGGATCCGGATTTCTGCAAACAAATTGGATTAGACAGGTTGGATCCGAATCAAACTCAATCCGTTGCCAGGCCTAGAATAGCAACACTCAAGTTCGTGGAGGTCGAGCTAAAGACCAAGCAATCGATTTAGCTTGACCATACCCATAATGATTCGATAACTATTGGGAGTCAACTACATTGGATTCAAGTTCCAATGGCAGAGGCACTCTCAAAGAAGTGGATGATGATGGAGCCTAACATTGGCCTCTATAACGGCAACTAATGGGACAGTATGAAGTCAGGACCCTCAATCTTGAAGTCGACATGACTGTTCAAGCTGACATTGGCATCAGGGGGAATCTAATACAATTTAGCAGTGGTCATTGACTCCAGCATGTACTATAAATGCCCAATTTTTCGGAGAATGAAGAAACAATGGACAAATTAGATAATACAAAAAAAAAATGATAAAATAGAAGAGATCGAGAACTTATAAAATGGAACATCTAAACTAAAGGAGTTACATTAACGGATAGACAACGACAGATGCAAGAGGTATGCAGCTTGAAGCAGAGTGACAATGGTGGACGGAAAGAGTGAAAAAGCCCGTAGGTGCAAAGAGTAAAGGTGAAGAATATGAAGTAAGAAATAAAAGTTTAAATATAGAAAAAGTAGAAGAGAGAAAAGGGTAATATTGGTGTCACTTGAAGTGCATTGTACCCTATACATGTCCTTCCATGATGGACAGGCATGACGATGCACAACCAATAACAGGATGATACATCATCAATGCAACAGAATCGTCAAAAATAAAGAGACTGAAGCCCAACATTATCTAACACCTTTATAGCTATAAAGATGCTCTTTAGAGAATGACGGGCAATTGATAAATTTATGAGAATGTGTTTTCAAATATATTGCTTGTTGTTGACAACTTTCTGCCACAGACATTGCTTTTACCGTTGAAATGCACACTCATCGCTCCATTTTTAAGACTCTTCGTATTTGTTCATCTACATTTTGTTGTTATTTACTATTGTTACATGTGTAAAACAATTCCATGAAACGTGGGGGTTCTTTTGATTTTGCTATAAAGTATCTTGGTAAGCTTAATTTATGGATGTGTCTAAGTGTGTTAAAGAAGTACCAATATTTGACACATACTCAACGCAAGTACAACTCCTCTATAAAACTACCTGTGTTTCTTATATCACATTGCTAGGGTTGTGCATCCCCGTTAGGAGAAATCCAACTGAATGCTGCTGTGTGATAATAACAAAAATAGTTTAAATACACATAGGGAATGCAATGAATAACAAAAAAGTCAAGGGATAGGTTGATAAAGTTTAAAAATGTAAATAGCGTTATGATTGTGAAACTTATGAACTTCTTGTCTTAAAGTTGATCATTCAAGTGGGAGTTGGAATTTTGGTGAACGTCATTGGATTTTCTGTTGATTTTCTTTCTTTTGAATACATATCATGTTGCATTAACTATGTAAATTGCATCCATTTGAGCATAATGGCCAGGATTAACTATGTAAATTGCAACCAACATTTATTTCATTTTGTTTACACTCAAAGTGGTAATGGCCAATTTAAGGATTGTGAAATTTGTTTGAATTTGTCTCATGTATGTTTGAATTCTTATTTGATTTGAACTAATGATCCGTCAATTATGTGTTGCTTTCATTTTTGTTGTTGGCCATAGGCATAAGGCAAGGTTTATTCAGCAAATCATCAAGGAGATTGCAAATAAATTGAATAGAACAATCTTTAGTCTGCCCCCCTACCAAATTGGAATTGATTCTCGTGTAGAAGAAATTAATTCTTGGTTACAAGATGGATCAGCAGATGTTGGCATTGTGACAATATGTGGGATGGGTGGAATAGGGAAGACAACCATTGCCAAAATAGTTTATAATCTGAATTTTGACAGATTTGAAGCTAGTAGTTTTCTAGCAAATATTAGAGAAATATCAGAACAACACAATGGCTTGGTTTGTTTGCAAAGAAGACTGCTTCAGGATATTTTGAAGGGGAAACAAAAAAAAATTTGTAGTGTCCATGAAGGTATTGTTAGGATTAAAGATGCTCTATGTTGTAAAAGAGTTTTGCTTGTTCTTGATGATGTGGATCAAGTGGACCAATTAAATGCAGTGCTCGTAATGCAAGATTGGTTTTATCCAGGAAGTAAAATTATCACAACTACTAGGCGTGAGCACTTGATGAAGGCACAAAAACTGTACAAGTTGCATAAGGTCAAGGAATTAAATGACAATGAATCACTTGAGCTCTTCAGTTGGCACACCTTTCGACAAAACCACCCCATTGAAGGTTACAAGGAGCACTCAAAAAGAGTTGTGAGCTACTGCAGAGGGTTGCCTTTAGCCCTTCAAGTTTTGGGTTCTTCTTTATTTCAAAGAAATTTAGATGTATGGGAAAGTGCATTAAAGAAATTGAAAGCGATTCCTGATAGCCAAATCCTTACAAAACTTAAAATAAGTTTTGATTCTTTGCAAGATGACCATGACAGAAATTTGTTCTTAGATGTTGCTTGTTTCTTTGTGGAAAAAGACAAAGATTTCACAATTACAGTGCTAGATGGATGTGATTTCTACACTGAAGTAGGGATTGACAACCTCATTGATAGATGCCTGTTAATAATTGATCAAAAGAACAAGCTGATGATGCATCAATTGCTTCAAGATATGGCACGAGAAATTGTACGACAAGAATCAACTGAAGAACCTGAGAAAAAGAGCAGACTATGGCATCATAAGGATGCATTCAATGTATTAATTGAAAAAACTGTAAGAATTGTGCTATTTCATGTCTATTTGTATATGTTTTTTGCCCATGTGCACACATATCTAGCCTTTTTTTTTCCTGAATTTTTTTATTATTATTTATAAATAGGGGACAGAAACAGTTGAAGGCCTCATCCTCAACATGAACGGGTTTAACGAAGAGGAGCCATCCAGGAGGGTAAATAATTCAAAAAGACATCATTCTGAATATTTTCATGGCAACTCATCATTACTTTATAAAGGCAGTTCATCATCATCAAAGCGACGTCGTCTAAGCTTCTCTTGGCTGTCCATGAATTCTTCCTCAACAGAATCATTTCCAACATCTAAAGAAGTAAATATACACACTGATGCATTTTCAAGAATGCAGGGACTGAGAATACTCCCTCTATAATGTATGGCTTACTGGATACAATGAAGAATTTCCTAAGAAGTTAAGATGGCTTTGTTGGCATGGGTTCCCTTTAAAATCTATACCCAATGATTTTTCTTTGGAGAGCTTGGTTGCACTTGATATGAGCTATAGCAACCTGGAACGAGTTTGGAATAGAACAAAGGTTTGACAATAATTTTATTATTTTGTTTTTGTTTTTGATTGTTTTTAATGTCTTGGGGATTGGTATGACTATCCATATAAACTAATTTTCGATTTTTTGGTGTTAGTTGCTCAGATTATTAAAAATCCTTGATCTCAGTCATTCTCATCGCCTCACCAATACACCTGACTTCTCAGAACTGCCTAATCTTGAGAGATTGTTTTTTAAAGATTGCATAAATTTGATTGAGGTTCATGGATCCATTGGAGAATTAGGGAGACTTGTTTTGTTAAATCTAGAAAACGGCAAAAACCTTATGAAGCTTCCACACAATATTGGTCACTTAAAATCCCTTGAAAAACTCTTTCTCTCTGGTTGCTCAAAGCTGAATGAGTTGCCTACAGAGCTGGGCAAGATGGAATCTTTGAAGGTGTTTGAGGCAGATGAAACTGCCATACATCAGTCACTCTCTATCATTGGTGAGGAAAAATCATGGGGTTCAGTGTTGCGGTCATGGATGTTGACACCAAGAAAGAGTCCTACATCCATTAGATTTTCATTGGCTTCTTTGTCACGCTCATTAGTAAGCTTAAGTCTTGAAGATTGCAATCTGTCAGATGATGCTATTCCAAAGGATCTTGGTGGCCTATCCTTGCTGCAGCACTTGGATCTAAATAAAAACCCCATTTGTAATCTACCAGATAGTATCAAGGGCCTTACTGCACTCCAGAAACTTGAGCTAGCACATTGCACAAAACTCCATTTGTTGAAAATTGGCTACAGATTCTTGCCAAACCATGGAAAGTGGCAGCCAGCTACATGGTGGGGAAGCCATGAGGCCATGTGAGTTGGCCATGAGGCCATGAGAAACCATGTGAAGCTTCAATCTGTAAAGCCACCGAAAGCACAACAATGAGCTGGCAGCCAGCTCATTTTAAAGGGTGCCTCTTGCATTTGTAATCTCTATAAATAGAGAAGCTAAGGAGAGTTGAAACACAGCTGAGAATTAGAGAGCAAAGAGAGAGAGAATTACAGAGAGTGTTGTAATTCTTACCATTTTGTTCAATATAGTGAACCCGCTGCCCGTGGACGTAGGCGACTTGCCGAACCACGTTAAATCTTGTGTGTTATTGCTTGTTTGAGTTCCCTGGTGTGCCCCTGATCCTCAACAATTGGTATCAGAGCTCGGGTTGCGAAAAATTGAATTTTTCCCGAAAGTGCCCAGATTTCGAAGTGCTCAAAATCCACTTTTGACCATACTAGGAGGAAGAACTCCCCGAGAGGAGTCCAGAACAGTAAAAACAGAGCCCAGAAGCCTCCACACGCGCCCTCATGCGCTCTCTGAACAAAGCGCGTCAGCCACAGTCTCGGCACGCGCCCACACGCGCCGTGCAGTCACCGGCGCGTGCTTCCAATCGCATCCACGCGCCACACGCGCGTCTCCAGGTAGAAGACGAGCCACGTGGCACCACGTCAGCGCCACGCCAGCACCGCGTCAGTGCCACGTCATCCCGTCACGTCAGCGCCTCGTGTCCGACTGACAGGCCACGTGTCAGACACGTGTCAGCCACGTGTCAGCCCAGTCAGCCTGAGCCGCTGACCAAGCCGCGTTGACCAGCCGTCAAGCCGCCGTTGACCGCGCCGCCTGCGTCGTTGACCGCACCGTTGACCGAGCCGTTGACCAGCCGTTGACTGGAGAAATTATCCGGTGCATCTCTGCGCACCAGATTTTGCAGATCTGACCCGTCCAAAGTGTTTTTGGCAGATCGGAGCCATTCGAAGTCCGTTTTTGACGATCCAATAGTGCTTCCCAACTATTTGGAGTATTCCGGACACATCTGTACGGTCAGTTTTTGAATTGAAGTTTCTAAAAAATGGCAGAATCTTGATCAACCGAGTCCGTAAGTAATCCAGCCAGTACAAGCACTTCTAGGCATTGGACCCCGGTGTCCCATGCCAAGTTCGAGGTAGAGAAGTTCGATGGAAGCAGCAACTTCGGCATGTGGAGATGCGAAGTTAAGGATATGCTTGTCCAAATGAACCTGCACTTCACTCTGGGAGACAAACCAGATGACCTGGACGAGATAGAATGGGAGAGGGTGAATCTCCTGGCCTGCAGTTCCATCCGACTTTGCCTTGCAAAAGAAGAGAAGTATGCCTTTGCAGAATATGATATTGCGAAGAAGCTTTGGAAGGCGCTGGAAGATAAGTTCATGACAAAGAGCATTGAGAACCGGCTCTACTTGAGGAAGAGGTTGTTTCGTTTCGACTATATTAAAGGTATTTCGATGAACGAACACCTAAATAACTTCAACAAAATTATTACGGATTTGAAGAATTTGGATGATCACGTTGGTGATGAAGACAAAGCACTGTTATTGTTAAATTCCTTGCCTGACTCGTATGATCATCTCACTACTACTTTACTGTACGGTAAAGAGAAGATCAAGTATATTGATGTTGCAAACGCCTTGGTGAACAATGAGTTCAGAAGGAAAGATAAGTCTGCAAACAGGGACTCAACATCCGAGGCATTAACAGTCAGAGGCAGAACAAATAACAGAAGAAATACAAGGCGAGGAAAGTCTCGCTCAAAATCTAGGGGGAAACCTTCAGACAAAAGACGTCTTGCAAAAGACGAGTGTGCAGCTTGTCACGAGAAGGGACATTGGGCAAAAGATTGTCCAAATAAAGACAAGACAGAAGAGAAGGTGAATATTGCACGAGATGGAGATAATGATGAAGGAGGAGCCTTCACAGTTTCATCATATGGCCAGTCGGATGAATGGATAATAGATTCCGGATGTTCATTCCATATGTGTCCTAACAAGCAGTGGTTCTCGAGCTTACGAGAGTTCGATGGAGGAGTTGTGCTAATGGGCAACGACCAAGCTTGCCAGACAAAGGGGATTGGAACAATTAAACTGAAAATCCATGATGGAACAATCAGAATTCTTGAAGATGTACGGTATGTACCAGATCTAACCAAGAATCTCATCTCAGTGGGAGTTTTAGACTCCAAAGGTTACAGAGTAACCATGGAAGGTGGAGTCCTTAAAGTTGTTCGAGGAGCATTGGTTGCAATGAAGGGTACTCGACAGGGAAATTTATATTTCCTAGATGGCTCTACAGTCACAGGGAAAGCGGCTGTCTCCACCAGTTCCAGCTCAGAAGATGATGCATCAGACACTTCTAAACTTTGGCACATGCGCCTAGGGCATGTCGGTGAGAAGGCTTTACAAGGGTTGGTAAAGCAAGGCCTGTTGAAAGGCGCCAAGATAGGGAAGCTTGAGTTCTGCGAGCATTGTGTATTGGGCAAACAAACAAGAATCAAGCTTGGTACTGCAATTCACCGTACCAAAGGGATTCTAGCCTACATCCACACCGACGTATGGGGTCCTTCCAAGACTGCTTCGTTGGGAGGTAAACACTACTTTGTGTCGTTCATTGATGATTTCTCTAGAAGAGTTTGGATTTATACAATGAAACACAAAGATGAAGTCTTAGACATCTTTCTTACGTGGAAGAAGATGATTGAGGCCCAGACAGGCAGACGGATCAAGAAGCTTAGATCTGACAATGGTGGAGAATATACATCAGATCCCTTCTTTGAGGTTTGCCAGAATGCAGGGATAGTGAGACATTTCACAGTTCCTGGAACACCGTAGCAGAATGGAGTTGCAGAACGCATGAACCGCACTTTGGTGGAGAAAGTCCGGTGTATGCTGTCACAGTCTGGATTGAGCAAGGCATTTTGGGGTGAGGCATTGAACTATGCTCGTCATCTTGTCAACAGACTACCTACTGCAGCATTAGATGGGAAGACTCCCATGGAGGTATGGTCAGGAGTCCCAGTTACTGATTATGATCAGTTACGTATCTTTGGATGTCCAGCATATTTTCATGTTACAGAATCTAAGTTGGATCCAAGAGCCAAGAAAGCCATCTTCTTGGGCTTCGGTGACGGTGTCAAGGGATACAGACTGTGGTGCCCTGAATCAAAGAAAGTTCTCATCAAAAGAGACGTTACCTTTGATGAGTCTGCAATACTGAAGCAACCAGATCCTCAACAGAATGAGGAAGCATTGAAGAAGTCAGTGCAGGTGGAGTTTGAGACTCCAGCAAAGACTAGTCAGCCAATCAACCATCCTGAAGAAGTCTCAGAGGATAGCTCTGAAGAGAGTTCAGATGAAAATGAAGATCCAGAGGCTCCGCAACAATCAGAACCCATTGCAATCAGGAAAAGAAAAAGGGTTACTAAGAAACCCAGTTGGATGACCGATATGGTAGCCTATGCACTTCCAATCATTGAAGACAATGTTCCGTGCACTTTCAAAGAAGCCGTGCATAATGTACAAAGTGTCAAATGGAAGGAGGCTATGGATGAAGAGATCGGGTCACTTCACAAGAACCAGACTTGGGAGTTGGTGCAACTTCCAAAAGGCAAGAAAGCAATTGGGTGTAAGTGGGTTTACACCAAGAAGGAAGGCATTCCAGGCAGAGACAACATCAGATTCAAAACTAGATTGGTAGCTAAAGGCTATGCTCAGAAGGAAGGAATAGACTACAATGAGGTATTCTCACCTGTTGTGAAGCACACGTCTATTCGCATCTTGTTAGCTTTGGTTGCACAGTTTGATCTCGAGCTCGCCCAACTCGACATCAAAACTGCCTTCTTACATGGAGATCTTGAAGAGGAGATATACATGTCCCAGCCAGATGGTTTCAAAATTGCTGGAAAAGAGAATTGGGCCTATAAGCTGAACAAATCATTGTACGGATTGAAGCAATCCCCGAGACAGTGGTACAAGCGATTTGATCGGTTCATGATGGAGACAGAATACACAAGAAGTCAATTTGATCATTGTGTATATTTCCGTAAGCTTCCCGACGGTTCCTTCATCTATTTGCTCTTATATGTAGATGATATGCTGATTGCATCTACGAGCAAGGTGGAGATTGACAAACTCAAGGCACAGTTAGCAAGGGAGTTTGCAATGAAGGATTTGGGAGAAGCAAAGAAAGTTCTTGGCATGGAGATCAAGAGAGACAGGAAGAAGGGCACGGTTTGTCTGACACAAACCCAGTATCTGAAAAAAGATGTTAGACAGATTTGGCATCAATGGGAAAACCAAAGCTGTAAGTACACCATTGGCCCCTCATTTCAAGCTTAGTGCTTCGTTGTCTCCACGCACAGAAGAAGAACGGAAGCATATGGCACAGGTTCCATATGCAAATGCAGTTGGTGCATTAATGTATGCTATGGTTTGTACACGGCCTGGCATCTCGCATGCTATGAGTTTGGTAAGCAGGTATATGCATGATCCAGGAAAAGATCACTGGCAGGCAGTGAAATGGATCCTAAGGTACATACATGGCACGGTCAATCTGGGATTGAAGTTCGAGAGAGATAACCGACTCGGGCAGAATTTGGAAGGATATGTGGACTCAGATTATGCTGGTGACTTAGACAAACGCCGGTCAACAACAGGGTATTTATTTACGCTTGCTAAAGGGCCGGTAAGTTGGAGGTCAATGCTTCAGTCAACGGTGGCTTTGTCTACTACAGAGGCAGAGTACATGGCAGTGACGGAAGCCTTTAAAGAAGCTATTTGGCTACATGGGTTGATTGAAGACTTGGGAATTGTTCAGAAGCACGTTGAGGTGTTTTGTGACAGTCAGAGTGCCATTTGTTTGGCAAAGAACCAGGTTCATCATGCCCGCACCAAGCACATTGATGTCCGTTTCCATTTCATCCGAGAAATTGTGAATGAAGGGGATATTCTGCTTCAAAAGATTGGTACTGCAGATAATCCGGCCGATATGCTCACAAAGGTAGTTTCTGGGATCAAGTTCCAACATTGTTTGGACTTGGTCAACATCTCTCGGAACTGAGCACCTTCGGGTGCATGGCAGTGTTGATCGATCACTATGTTGGATAAGAGAATCCTCGCCAAGGTGGAGACTTGTTGAAAATTGGCTACAGATTCTTGCCAAACCATGGAAAGTGGCAGCCAACTACATGGTGGGGAAGCCATGAGGCCATGTGAGTTGGCCATGAGGCCATGAGAAACCATGTGAAGCTTCAATCTGTAAAGCCACCGAAAGCACAACAATGGGCTGGCAGCCAGCTCATTTTAAAGGGTGCCTCTTGCATTTGTAATCTCTATAAATAGAGAAGCTAAGGAGAGTTGAAACACAGCTGAGAATTAGAGAGCAAAGAGAGAGAGAATTATAGAGTGTTGTAATTCTTACCATTTTGTTCAATATAGTGAACCCGCTGCCCGTGGACGTAGGCGACTTGCCGAACCACATTAAATCTTGTGTGTTATTGCTTGTTTGAGTTCCCTGGTGTGCCCCTGATCCTCAACACCATTCACTTCCGGAGCTTCCAATGAGTTTAAATAACTTAAATATACATAAATGCAGTTCGTTGGAAATGGTAACAAATCTTCCAAACCTGTTGAGATCACTGGTACTGGCGATAACTTCTTGTGACAGCGTAGTTGAGATTTAGGGATTATTCAAGCTAGTACCCATAAAGAACATTAATGCGGAGATGTTCAATAATATGGGTTGGTTCAACTTGGAAGCAATGGGAAAGGTCGTGGCGCAGTGAACAGTGAAAGTTCCCCTTCAGGTGCTTCTTCTTCTTCTTAAATGCTAATGATATGATTTCCGTGGCGCAGGGACTTTATGAATTTATTATATTCAACACTTTTCTTCCTGGAAATGAGGTTCCAAGCAGGTTCAGCAATAAGAGCACGGGATCCTCAATTTGTTTGAATGTGCCTTCACTTCCTAATCTCAAGATCCGAGGCTTGCATGCATGTGTTGTGTATGAGCAAACATATGCAAAATCTGATGACCGAAGAAATGAGTACTGGGACAATATTTTTATTAGAACCAGCAATAAGACCAAGGGTTTTAAGTGGATCTATAGTCCCACTTTTGTGGGACTTCCAAAAGACAATGAACATATGATATGGTTAAGCCATTGGAAGATCGGAAATCAATTGGAAGGTGGCGATGAAGTGGATGTTACAGTGTTTTTGTGGGCTTATATGAAGCTAAAAGAGTTTGGCATTCAAGTTGTGTATGAGCAAGAAGAGAACAATACACAACAGGGAGACTTGTATCCTTCTTTTCATAATGTTGTCAACGAAGATCTGTCGGCATATCAAGTCATCACAGGCATGTACTTCCTCTGCCATCATGATTTTGACATCTATCAAGACTGCTCAAAAAGTGGTGGCTGGACTTCCAAAGGCTGGTATGACTTCTTATTTGGTGACTCTGTAACGACTGCACTGTGTAAATCAATAATATTTCGGGTGACTACCCTCTTGATTCATAATTAAAATATAGAGACACCAGAACTATAAATATAGAGTTCTTATGCCATTCAGTTTACATCAATTTCACAGAATCTCTTATTCATCTTCTACATAATGTTCCTATATTATTTTCTTGGGCAAATATATGCTTTTCACTCCTATAGTTTGACTCAAATTTTATTTAATTTGCCTACTATTGTTTCAATTTAAACAATTCGGTCCCTACATTTTAAATCTAGTTGCAATTTGGTTCTTTCATCCAAATATGTGCACCTTGGGAGACTAACACTGTTACAAAATTGTTAATTTTAACATTGGAAGGACCAAATTGACATTGGATTTAAAGTGTAGGGACAAAATTATTTAAATTAAAATAATAGGGATCAAAGTCAAATTTAGGTCAAATTATAAGTGTGAAAAGTATAATTTTTATTTTCTTCCATTCTCTGTGATATTATGGCAACTTGAGAAAGGCTTGGCATCCTATCGTGTTATGTGTCAAACATATTTTTGAGATTTGAATTGTATTTTGGAGCGGTATTTGTTCACTAGTATACCTGCACAAAGAGAGGCAAATACGACTTTAGGATACGAGAATTTTTTCATTGAACCATGGGTATCATTTTCTAAACCATGCATATATAAAGACACAAGAATTGTTTGGTGCTTTGTCAAAATAAAGTCTCAATCGGTTTCTTTTTGGTTTTCTATTCAAATCTTTTACTTTGTTTCATTGAACCACGGGCCTTCATTGATTCAATCTGATTTTATAAGTTATAGTGGTTTTGATTTTGTTTTGAACCTTACTTAAGATTGCATTTTATGATTTTTGTTTCTTCATCCATTCACGAGCCGCATCAACATAACCAGACACGGTTAATTGTTTTGTGATAGTTTTATTGACTGCATATTGTGAAGTTATGACATTTTATGGTAAAAAAAAGTTGACATTTTGTTTTTATGTACAATATTTTGTAATTTTTTGTAAAACTGTTACGACGGGCATATACGGTATGCATGATGAGGCATTGTAACCTTTCTTTCAACTATGATTGTTAGTTGCATGTAATTCACCTAATATTTGTAATCAGTCTCCAACTTATTTCAAACCTTATAAATACAACCATAACAAACTCTACTTTGTGGCTATTGTTGGGGTGTGATTTCTTTGGATTGGTTGTTGGATTTGTAGATATGTGTATTTTTTTTATTTGTAATTATTATCTTATCAATTGGCCCAAGAAAAAAAAAACTCTAATTATTTTTATTTCACAGTATTGAATGCCGGCTTTATATTTCAAATGTGCCCCCATCACTGGGTTTCTTTCCATTTTATGCATTGTGAAACAAAAGTATCACAACATGAAATTTTAGTTTTTATTTTCTAGATTCAGTGATGCCTCAAGGAAATGATTGGTTGATAATTAAATATTATCTAATTATTAACTAATCATTTTCTTGACAAATCACTCTATAAAATGGGTCTAACAAATGGACTTGTAGATCATTTTATTTATTATTATTATTGTTCATTTTTTTTATTTTTGTAATTGAAACATTCAGAGTACTAGGAGAGAGAATCAAAGCACCGATCTAATGAGTAATGATAAGTAACTAGAGAAATAATACAAAAAAAATAAAAATAAAATAAAAATAAAAATAAAAAAGTAATGTTACGGACATAGAATTTGTATATAATTTTATTTTATTTTATTTTTTTTAAATGTTGTTTAGATTCAGTTAAGATGTAAGTGACATCATAAGAACATCTCCAAATATTTCATATTTTCTTTTGTCAAGTTTATATTTGATGAAAACGTACTAACAAAATTAGGAAAATGTTAAGTTTCATTAAAGAAATACAAGGAAATAGTTCAAGAAGCTTTTAGAAATAATCTAGTATAGTAGGTAATAAAACAATAAAAACAATAAAAGAAGCTAAGCCCTTTTAAGTTTTTAAAAATGATAAAGTAGCCCTAGGTTATTTAAAATAGTTTCATAGTTAGACTTTAATTTTAAGTTTTAAGTTAAGATTTTAAGTTAATTTTTGTAAGATCCTGTGAGACCTTCAATCTTGGTACAAAGCTTAGAAATTGAATCTAGGAATAATTTTATTCATGAAAATTCAATGTTTAATGCATGCTGTAATAGATATAAATAAAAATTTACATCTTGAATAATGTAAGTATGTTTTAATATTAAAATCTTAGTTTGTAAATAATATAAATTTAGTTATGTCTTATAGTGCTCTATGATTAAGAGGTTAATGTGATTGCATAATATACAATAAAACACACAAAAAAAAAACTAATCTAAAGGTGGACAATCTTCATGACCATCTTCCTGAAAATTTTTCCTAAAACGTAGCATTGCTCAAAAAATTATCTCCAATCCTTTTATCAAATATCCATCAAATTAAAGGAGAGTCATTTTTTTCACACCAAATTGAGAAATCATCATATCCTTCATGAAAATTTTAATTTGATGATATCAAATATTGATAGCTGATTTTTTTTCACCAAATTTGGTGATAAGTAAAATTTGCAATATTATAGAAATTTTTACTAAACTTTATGCTCAAATGGCGGGTCATTTTACTAAACTACTTGTAAAATTAGAAGACATGCAAACGACATTCCTAACCAGTTGTCCAAATAATTGGAGAAATTTTGGTATGTTAATAGGATATTATGCGATATTACCTCTCACCAATTACAAATGTATATGTCCCTTATTTCTCAAACACCTAGCATAATTGTAAATTGTAATAGATCCTATTGTCAAATCCAATCACAACAGTAAAAAGTATCACATGGCATCTATCCTATTAGCACCTAGAAATTCCTCAGATAATTGGCTAAAAGAAAAACAAAGACACAATTAATAGAAGAAAAACAAATGACAGAACAATTGTCACATAATACATCATCACTAAATTACACCAGAGGTCCTACAGTTTTCCTCAAGTTTCATTTTGGTTAATTTGAACACATTTGTACTCCAAGCTCTTGTGTCAAATAAGGACAATTATGGATGGAAGTTCAATTTTTGGATGAAAAATGGTCACATGCATTGCACATGAACATCTTTTAAGGATAAAATAGTCTTTTTATCGTTTCCTCTCTATAATTCATCTTCTTATTTCTTCTACCATCACCATCCACAACCACCAACCACCACCTCTAAACATTACCACCCTACGCATAGCCACCAACCACCACCAAAACACCTCCTATTCCATGCCACCACCTCATCAAGGTAACTTTAAACTAGCAAAAAATCCACCCCAAACTAGTAGCAAATCTTGTCACTCTAACAACCCAAATTTACCTTTTCACCACCCTTGAACCACCATCAAAGCATCACTACCAAACTCTCTCCACCCCGCCACTCATACCACCCTAAATCCAACTTCAAATCCTCTCATTGAAATTTGCCTCTTCAACGAAGTAGACCAATGACCAATTTCGACATAATGCATTGGCCTGAAGAGGGGTGGTCTGCGCAAGGAGGTGGGTAGGGTGATTTTTGTAGAAAGGGGTTGTGGAATGATCTGCGCAGAGAGGAGAGGAAAGATGGTTTGAGCAAGAGTGAAAAGGAATTGATGGACGATACTTTGATCTAGGAAAGGAAGAGAGAGAAAAGTGAGGTTGTAGTAGAGCTATATCCCCCCGAGCCAAGTGATGCATGCATGAAGGAGTCAAGTGCTTCTTCTATTCTTTTCCCTGGTGCAACTAGGCCATCGTGGACTTGAAACAGAGACCTCACCCTATATTGAATCAATTATTTTTAATGAATCGATCGGGTTGCAACTTCGAATATGGAATTCAAAGGGATCAAATGGGAAAGGATACTCTAAATCATAGAACTATAATGAAATATACAATCAACCAACATTTATCGAATTTGCAAAAGATATTGTTCGATCTATCAATCTACTTTATATCGTTGATGATTCCATTCTAAAAGAAATGGAAATTTAAAGGAGATGGAAGGAGGAACGCGTGTTGGTTGTATGTTGCCATGTGAAGTGGTGAATCTAGTGATATGGGGTTGGTGGGTAAGCATGGTGAGTGAGACAACTCAAATAAGTGACTCAAAGTGAATGAACTCAATAGGCTAGTATATATTTCCATTTACACCCCTAAAAAATGGTCATGTGCAATGCATGTGACCTTTTTCCATCCAAAAACTTAACTTTCATCCACAATTGTCCTTATTTGACACAAAAACAAAACTTAGAGGGCAAATATGTTCAAATTCAAACATTAGGGACCAAAATGATACTTGAGGGGAATCTATAAGACCCTTTGGTATAATTTTCCCTTGTTACTATATTATTGTGGGCGCTCAAGTCAGAAGTTCAATTTTTTAAAAAAATTAAGTTCTATTTTGGTTTTTTTGTTTTGTTTATAAGAATAATACTACTAATTTAAAAGACCATAATATCCTTATTTGCCCCATTCCATGTCCTACTTATCTATCCATCTATCTCTCTACGTGTCCAACTTCTTGTTGGTAGAGCCTGAAACAAGACTAAACCTAATCAGATTAGGTAAAGGAAATAAGGAAATTAGTGTTGGATTAGATTTTGACTCTAAACTATTTCCTTGTTGGTTGAGGTTTTTCCTTGGTTTAGGTTTTGGTTTCCTTAATAATTTAGGATTTGGTTTGAGGCTAGCCTATAAAAACACCCATGCATATATTTTTTATTCATTAGTTTGTGATCATAGAGAGAAATACATAATAGTGAGGATGAGAGATAGATTATTGTAGAGAGAGAGAGAGTTTATGAGATTGAATGTTAGAGACTTTTGTAACTCTTTTCATATTGATCTTGGTAAATCCGTAGTGACTCTGAGGATGTAGCCTATGATTTGGGTGAATCATGTAAATCTCATGTTTCTTTGTGATTTTGTTTTTATCTTGTCCTTTTACTTCTCCGTTCTAGATTCGTTGTGTGCATGATTGTTTGCTCATGATTAATAAAGGCAATGTCTTCCTTTGGGCAAAACCATCTCATCGATGGTTTCATGGAAGACTCAAAAAGGGTGGGTAGATTATTGTGGAGGGCTTCCCTTATCTATAAAAGTGTTGGGCTCTTCCTTGTCTAGGAAAAGCTTAAATGTATGGAAAAGTCAATTGGAAAAATTGAAAACATTTATTTATTCTTTGAGATATTTTAAAAGGAAGAAAGGACAAGATACACAATGCTGACGAAAGAATTGTTAACATCAAAAATTCCATAGTTCTCGATGATGTGGATACACTGGATCATTAAAAGCAATACTTGAAACTGGATCATTAAAAGCAATACTTGAAATGAAGCCTTCAAGATGTAGAGGGATGAAAAATTAGATTATGATAAATCCTTAGAGCTCTTTAGTTGGCATGCCCTTGGGCAAAACCATCCCATCAATGGTTTCATGGAAGACTCAAAAAGTGTGGCAGACTATTTTGGAGGACTTCCCTTAGCTATAAAAGTGTTGGGCTCTTCTTTGTCTAGAAAAAGCTTAAATGTATGGAAAAGTCAACTGGAAAAATTGAAAACAATTCCTAAAAATGAAATTCTTGAAAAACTCAAAATAAGTTATGACTCTTTACAAGATGACCATGACAAAAATTTATTCCTCCATGTTGCTTGTTTCTTTGTTGAGATGGACAAAGACCGGGTAGTTACAATTCTAGATGGATGTGATTTTTTCACAACAGTTGGGATTCAAAATCTCATTGGTAGACGTTTGCTAAAAATTGATGAACATATAAGCTAGTGATGCATCAATTGATTCAAGAAATGGGAAGGAAAATTGTTTGCCAAGAATCACCTAAAGAGCCAGGAGAACATAATAGACTCTGCAATTGTAAGGATTCCTTAATGTCTTGAGAGAAAATGCTGTAAGTATTAACTTTTCTCCACATGTTTATTTGTTTTTATTTTTGTATGGAATGCTATTACATCGGAAAATGATCCATAAACAAAATATTTGTACCAAAAATAGAAAGGGCAAATTACACTCATATCCCATGAGGTTTGAGAAAAGTACAGTTAGCCCCACACTTTTGATTTAACTACACCGTCTCCCTTGAGATTTTAATTCACATAACAGTTAGGCCATTTTTCATCATTAATTTGATAACTGTATGAATGAAAAATGATACTGTAATCCTTTTTTCATTAAAATTATATATATATATATATATTGTTTGTTTCAGTATTTACTCACCATCTGCATTAATTTTAGTCAGTTTAGCTTTACTAAATTGGAGGACAATGTAATTATGTCAAAAGTATGGATTTAATTGTTTTTTTTTTTTAAACCTGAAGGAAGGTCAATGTAATTTACCCCAAAAAATATGATTCATACTGATGTGGCAGTTGAAATTTTGAAATTATGAACTACATTTGTGGTATTTTAATTTCAAGTAAAAAAAATTCAGATATATTTTTATGACATTACTTTTATTGATCAATGTCATCCTCCTCTCCTTCATTGTTAGGGGACTAGAAAAATTGAAGGCCTCATACTTTATATGAATTTGTTGAAGGAAGATAAACAAGTCAGGACAGTCCTTGAGGTCAATGGAAAACAAGTCAGGACAAGTTATGAAGAAATCCTCAACACACAATTGTTCTCAAATGTAGGCAACTCATTGGCATCTTATTCCAGCAAACTGTAGGCATTGATCTAGAAAATTCAAATCAGATAGCTTTGGAAGTTGATGCATTTGCAAGGATGCACAAATCAAAATGTTTGCAGCTAAATTATGTTCAAATAAGTGGAAGCTTTGAAAATTTTCCTAAAGGATTACGATAGTTATGTTGGCATGGATTCCCTTTCAAATCCATACCCCGTGATTTCCCTTTGGAGAGCCTGATTGTTCTTGACATGAGATATAGTAGCTTCCAAATAATTTGGGTATGTTAGATATGTATATATATATATATTTCAATTTCATATGAAAACTAAAAGAAGTATTGATGGTAGCATATTGTCTTGTTTTACAGCTTCTCGAGTCACTAAAATTTTTTGGTCTTAGTCATTCCCATTGCCATACTATACCTCCCTACTTTCCGAAAGTCCCCAATCTAGAGTGGTTGATATTTAAAAATTGTGTAAGGTTGGTTAAGGTTCATGAATCTGCTGGATTCCTTTAGAGATTTGTTTTGCTCAATTTAAAAGATTGCAAAAATCTGAGGAAGCTTCCGAGAAGCATTTTTATGCTAAAGTTTTTGGAAATGCTTGGCATCTCATGTTGCTCAAATCTTGAGGAATAGCCAACAGGAATGGGGACTATGGAGTCTTCCATGCAAATAGAATTGCCATGAGTCAATTACTCGCTTCCACTAAGGAGGTCAAATCATGGCATTCATTCATCTATCCTTCTCTATTGAGGCCAAGAAAAAGAATGGAAACTTCATGGGCTCTTTTACCACAGTCCGTGCTACACTTGAGTCTTGATAACTATAATTTATCAGATGATTATTTTCTTATGGATTTTAGCAACCTATCCTCATTGGAAAGTTTAAATCTAAGTTTTAATGCAATTCGTAGCCTCCCAATTTGCATCAGAAATCATACTCGACTTCCGATCCTTCATTTAATCTCGTGCACAAAGCTCCGGACACTTGAAGTGCAGCATAAATTAAAATTATTACACTTCGGAGGATGTACGTTGTTGGAGAAAGTAACTTTTCAATCACTTCCTTTAACCATGGAAGAGAAGAATTTATATGGAAATCAATTTTACACATGCAGATTGCTACCAGTTATACACAATGACACGCATCACAGTCTCCTAAAGCAAGGAAGTTCCCCTGCAGGTCTCTCTCTCTCTTTCTCAATATGTAATGGTAAATTAATTATGCTTTATGTCGCACGGGGATGTCATGAACCACATATATTCTATGCTTATTTTTTGGAAAGCAAGGTTCTAGACTGGTTTAATCTTAAAAATGTAGGATCTTTAACATTTAGTGTGCCGTCACATCTTAATTTTAGAATCCGATGCTTGAGTGTTTGTTCTATTTACGCACTTTCCAATAATCGAAAAGAGGATTATCGCTTTAATTGTGGGACACATACTATTATCAGTAATACCACCAAGAGTCTGATTTGGAGCATTCCCCAAATGTCTTTGGCATTCCAGAAGCTGATGAGGATATGATGATGTTAAGTTATTGGAAGTTTGAAAATCAGTTGGAAGGTGGCGATGAACTGCATATTTCAGTGGTTGGAAGAATAGCCAAACAACTAGTGAAGAAGTATCCCAATTACAATTCTCTCTCTATTGGAATGTCGTTCCTGGAAATGCATCTGCAGTACATCCGGCAAGCAAAAAAGTCTTCTGTCTCGGCCATAGTTTGAGGGATTGTAGAATTTATGATGGCCTATAATCTCAACCTTCGTGCACTAACTCGACAGTTGGTTGTATTGGAGCTGTGAGATTGGGTAGGCAATGATGTTAAGGATGCTGATTAAGTGATACGAATCAGTTATATTGATAGTGGCTCTGCTTTGTATTTTCTGTTATATATGAAGGAAAGAATTCTTAATTTGTACGCAATATATAAATTGACTAGAATTTATTTGATATTTTTCGTAAAAATAATCTTTTCATTTGGTTGACATTGCTCGTAAATCTCAATTGTCTATTGTGAATGGCCTATAACGCATTTTATAGTGCTATAAAATGATGTCCTTTTTGGGAAAGGAAAAGGGAAAGAGCAATTGGGTAGGTTTTTTTCCTTTTCTTTTCTTTTCTTTTCTTTTTTTTTTTATTTTTTTCTCCAAATCGACATTGTTTTGGGGGGGGGAGGGAAAAGGATAGGGGTAGGTTTTTTTGTTTTTCTTCGTCCCAAAACTACTTTTGGGGACACTATACGATGCACTATAAATAATTTACTACAGTATTGGGCTGGGCAAGTATCTTTCTGACTTGCCAAAATCAAATGACTCAAACCAATCCGTCGTAGAATGAGCAATTCTAATAGTCCGAATAGACAGATGCGGATACAATTTTTTCAATCTGCTTAAACTCGGATGGATCGAGGATGGAAAGCCACCCAATCTAACCAATCTGCCAACATCTTTCAAAATATGACGTTATGCTTTATTTGTTAAAAAAGTGACATTTTATTTAGTAATTATATTTTTTAAATTTTTATTTATGAATATAAAAGTTGAGAATTTATTTTTATTATAAAAAATAAAGAATAAAAATTTTTTTGCTTAAAATAGTAAATATTACTGAAAAATAGTTTGAAAAAACGGCCCAAAAAATAAAGCTTGAACCATCAAATCGATCCGCATCCAACCGCAAATCTACACAGCATACTCAATCCACGTCTGCTAACTAAGCGACAAATGTGAATTGATTTTTCTCAATCTACCTAAGTTTAGACGAATAGTGAATGAGAAACTTTCCAATTCAACCTGATCCGTGATCACCCCTACCAATAAGATCTTAATTCCTGGTCTTAGAGCCAACTTTTTTTCTTTTTGGTTTTTTAGCTGTGAACCCAACCTTCGCTTTATTACCACTTGCAGTTTTGTCAAATTCTTCAAGGCATGAGGACCATTAAACACAATATTTTTAAATTATAAATTCTTTAAATGTAAATAATTTAGAATTTGTCTTGCAAATTTATTTTTAAGAAAGAAGAATTACCAATGAGTTCTATTTAGTGAGATTTTGTTAGGTAAGTCCCATATAAAGTTTATATCCAAAAAAATCTTCCTTTTTTTTTTCTCTAACTATTTTTATTGTTAGATGATTTTGACCATTTTGACTATTAAACTCACTATTTTTAAATTACAAATTCTTTAAATCTAAATAATTTAGAATTTATTTTGGAAACTCTACGTAATTTTTAAAAATGAACAATTACCAATGAGTTCTATTTAGTGAGATTGTGTAAGGTAAGTCCCATATAAAGTTTGAATAAAGCTTTGGACCCCCAGTGGGGGTACTGGGGGTCACCTCCCATTGGTCCAAAAAAAAAAAACAGTTTTTTTTTTTTTTTTTTTTGAGTTTTCAGCCAACCCCAGGCCGACACGTGGCACTGGGGTCACTGGGGGTCATCCCCAGTGGGGGTCTGTAGCATTGCTGATAAAGTTTTTATCCAAAAGAATCTTCTTCTTCTTTTTTTTCTTTTTTTATTTGTCTTTCTCTAACTATCAATTAAAAAGAGAAGGAGCCTGATATATGTTGATTCAAAAACTTGATGATGTGGCAACATTTTGTTTGTTTTTTTTTTTTTTTTTTTTTGCATTTTAAATTTTAAAATGTCACAATTTTCATATTTCACATTTGTTTTTTTTTTTTTGTTTTTTTTTATTTTTATCAAATTTATATTTTTAGAATTTATTAGTCGAAATCTATCAATGACTAATATTTAATATAAATTTGTATAGAAGAAGAAAATATTTTTTTGCTGAAACAATTGCTTGAAACATTGTTGTGCATAATTAAGAAAATATTCTAGTTTTAACATTGAAAAAAAAATAATAGTTTATTTTAACAAAATTTTATATTTAGTGTTAATCTTATTTGATAGATTTCGTTGTGTAAATTCCAAATATATAAATTTTATTAAAAATTAATGTATATAATAAAAGTGATGAAGTTATAAAATTTTGAAATAATAAAAATTAAAGTAAATGTCACATGAATGTCATGAAATGTGCCCACTTCAATTAAAAGAAATGCCACAGAGAGTTATGATTAGTGGAAGGGGTGAGACTCACCATTTTGTGTTGAAACATGGAGACAAGGCCTTTGGTGATTGGTGGATAACATTACCACATGATGCAGTCGGAGAATCCAATAATTTTCTTTTCAACTAAGATTTATTGAAATAGGAAAAATGTATGAGACTCGCGAAAAGTACTCATAATTCTACCCATAATGATGTGACAGAGTATGTGTCAACTTTTTATTTGTTACACATTTAATGATTTTGGACCCAACTCCTATGCCACATCATTGTAGATGAATTTGTTACTATAAATATATGGGTAGCACTACTCTTGAAATAAAATATCTAGAGCAAGACCTAACTTCAAACAACTCTATAAAGAAAAATGATTATCCATTGAATTTGAGCTCGGCCTAATTATCCGAATTAGGCAAGCTGGAAGACCATTCATATGACCAACATCATCCTCATCAACCGGCATTCATCCGGATAACCGGCATGCACAAATTTAGATAATTAGAACAAATCCAAATTCGATAGATATAACATTATCTATAGAAAGTAAGACCTATCATCAAATATTTATTTCAAAAAATTACTTTGTTTTTCTAAAAAGTAAAAAATAAAAAATAAAAAAATCACTTCAACTTTAAAATTGTGTTTTTAAAGCACAATCAAAGTAGTTTAGAATTTATTTTGCAAAACGAAGTTATTTTTTTTATAAAAAAATCACTTACAACTTTTCCAAGACACAAATTAAAAAACTAAAAATAAAAATAAAAAGTTAATAACTTAATTGAAGTTGGTATTTTTAAAACAAAAATTCACAAAATAAAATGAGTTGAAAAATAAGTTAAAATTAATTTAAATTTCAAAAATGAATTTTAAAATAATGTCGATTTGGCTTCTTTTTTTAAAAAAAAAAAAAAAATGGTTTTTGACTTTCTCAGCAGCTACATCCCACTTTACAACCACTTGCATTCTTTCCATTTTTTTGACTACCATATGCTTCCCCCCATCTACCCACCCTACCTTCGTAGCAGCGTCCTCCATGCCTCCAAAAGGTCTCTACTGAAAGTCAGATTCACATTTGGTGCAAAAGAATTAGCAAGGTGTGATATAACTACTTAAATATCCACTGTGCGCACCTTGACAGATCGCATTCATCCCATAGCCTTTTTGTCCTTCATTGGTCTTTGTTGAGCTTTAATACAATGGCAATGGTAGGAGCCCAAGAAGCCACCTCTTCCAATTCTCGTTGTAGCTATCATGTGTTCTTGAGCTTCAGAGCTGAAGACACTAGCTAGACGTTTACTGATCACCTCTGCACAGCTTTGGTGCATGCAGGATTTCGCACTTTCAAAGATGACGACGACATTGAAAGAGGAGAAAATATTAAGTTTGAATTGCAGAAAGCAATTCAAGGGTCGAGGATTTCAATACTTGTCTTCTCGAAAGACTATGCATCTTCAAGTTGGTGTCTTGATGAGCTTGTGATGATTCTCAAACGTAGGAAAACCACTGGACATGTAGTTCTACCTATCGTCTATCACATTGATCCATCCCATGTGAGGAAGCAAATGGGAAATTTCAAAGAAGCATTCACATGCAATGAGGAGAGATTCCAGACAGAAAGGAGTGAAAGAAGAGTTGAATGGATGGTCAAAGTGGAAAAATGGAAGGCAGCACTGGAAAAGCTGCAGATTTAGCAGGGATGAATACACAAAATCAAGCTAATGGGTAATTTCCTACCAAGTTGTTTTTTAGTTAGGCATCACTTGCATTACCCTTTTTTGGGGATTTCGTTAATAACAGTATTTTACACAAGGGCGTTTTGGATTGAGTTTTATTTGGTTCATTTTTTGGATGATTTCTTTTTGTGAGTTTCTTGAGGTTTAAACACAATAGTTAAATTTTTCTTGAGGGGAAATCCTACTATCCTATAAGTTCGATTCCTTTGAACTTGGCTCATGTTTGAGCCTTACAAAAAAGTTCTTAACTAAACCAAAAAATATAAATAAAAATTGAAATAATTAGCTATGGTTTTTGTAGATGCTCCTCCCTTTCAAGCTATTTGAAAATATCACATCTAGTTATTCATTTCCAATGACGACATTTCTTCTGGAAATTAAGCCCATTCTCAAAAGTTTTAACAACACAGCTTACTAATACTATATAAAAATGTCAAAATTGGGGAAAACAATCTATATTAGAAAAAGGGTTATTGTTTCAAAACCATGATTGTCAAAACTCTTTTCTTTACATTTGAGACGCCACCAATTGCCTAAACAAAGATAGTAACAATCATTTTGTTCATTACTGCATGAGAACTTGTAACTAAGTTCAAGTCATGGCATTCTTATTGTGCTTTCTTTTCAATCTTGATTGCAATCTTTAGGCTCGAGTCAAGGTTTATCCATAAAATTGTAAAAGTGGTTGGAGACAAACTAAGTCGCACAATCTTGGGCATTTCCCCCTACTTTGATTGGAATACATTCTCGAGCAAAAAACATTGAGCATTGGTTAGAAGATAAGTTCAACAATATTGGTATAGTCGCAATTTGTGGGATTAGTGATTCTTATTGGAATAGGAAAGACAACCATAGCCAAATTTCTATATAATTCTAACTTCTCAAGATTTGAAGGAAGTAGCTTTCTTGCAAATATAAGAGAAATTTTTAAACAGCAAGATGGCTTATTCCGTTTACAAAGACAACTTCTTCCAGATATTTTAAAAGGAAGAAAGGAAAATTTGTATAGTGTTGATGAAGGATTAAGATTAAATATGTGATATGTTGCAAAAGAGTTCTTGTAGTGCTTGATGATGTCGATACAGTGGACCAATTAGATGCAATACATGGAATGCGAGACCGGCTTTTTCAAGGTAGTAAAGTTATCATAACTACTAGGCGTCTGCAATTGCTAAAGGCTCATGAAGTTTGCGAGGTGCACAAGGTTGAAAATTTGAATTATTATGAATCATTGGAGCTCTTGAGTTGGCATGCCTTTGGGCAAAGCCATCCCATTGATGGTTTTATGAAGTACTCAAAAGTGGTGGTTCACCATTGTGGAGGGCTTCCATTAGCTATAAAAATTTTGGGTTCTTCTTTATCTGGCAAAAGCTTAAATGTGTGGAAAAGTCAATTAGAGAAATTGAAAGAAATTCCTAATACTGAAATCCTTGAAAAGCTCAAAATAAGTTTTGACTCTTTACAAGATGATCATGACAAAAATTTATTCCTTCATGTTGCTTGTTTCTTTGTTGGGATAAACGAAAATTGGGCAATCAAAATCCTAGATGGATGTGATTTTTACACAACGATTGTAAGGTCCCGATGTCTCACATGAAGAATGGAGAGGGAGTTTCTAGGCTATAAAAGTAAAAACCTGGACCCTTATATAGCATCGAGGCCTTTTCCTGAGTGGTGAAATCCCTAGTAGAACTCCCCTAGTTCTGAGATGGGTGACCCACTGAAAGAACAAATCCGTGCGGGTATGGCCTAAAGCGGACAATATCGATGACGTGTGAAGGGTTGGGGCATTACAAATGGCATCAGAGCCGACCCATGCACACAACCATGTAAGCCACTTATTTTGGGCTGGCCACGAGCTTGTCATGGTATTCTGATTGATTATAGACCCTCGCCAGGACGCGAGGATTTATAAGTGGGGGAGTTTGTAATACCCTGTCCCACATTAGAAGTTTGCATGGGTGATCTTGGACGTATAAATCATTACTACCTTGTTATTAAGTAACTTGGACTTAAACTTTTGGGTATTATTAGTTGACCCACAGGTTACTTGGACTAGCAAGTAGTGGGGAGCGTTACAACGGTTGGGTTTCAAAATCTCATTGATAGATGTTTGTTAACGATTGATTATCGTAAAAAGTTAACGATGCCTCAATTGATTCAAGAAATGGGAAGAGAACTTGTTCGTCAAGAATCACCTAAGGAACCAGGAGAGCGTAGTAGACTCTAGAATCATAAGGATTCCTTTCATGTCTTAAGGGAAAATTCTGTAAGAATTAACTTTACTACTCTTGTTTATTTGTATGTATTTGTGTAGGGATGTTATTTGCTATTGAGAAATGATGGGTAAATTACATTGTTAGTCCTTGTTGTTAAGCAAAGTATCGCTTTAGTCCCTTAATTTCATTTTAAACAATTTGGTTCTAACACTTTCAATTTTGTTGCAATGTGATTCCTTTGTCACTTACTGTTAGAATTTGAAACCCAAAAATATGTGTAAAGCTAGAGGGATCAAAGTGGAGTTCAAAATTAGGTTCCTCTAGTTTTGCATGCAATTTTTTTCGTTTAAAATATAAACAACACATGATGGAGGGACCATATTGTAACAAAATTGAAAGTGTGATTATCAAATTGTTGAAATTTAAATTATGAGGACAAAAATGAAATTTCTCTCAAACTCGAGAGATCAGTGGTGTAATTTATCCAAAAATGATACAAAAACAAATTTTTTATACAAAAAATCTTCCAGAATAATGTGATAATTGGACTTATGAAATTATGAGCCACATTGGTGAGTGTTTTGATTTGAGGGTGATTATTAGATAGTCCGGGAGTGCAGCCAAAATCGGACTTTTGGCGACTAAAAAATTAAGTCGGGAAAACCCAAAATCGGACTTTTGGCGACTAAAAAATCACTTTTGGCGACTAAAAATTTAGTCGCCAAATGTGTATTTTCTTGTAGTGGTTTTAATTTCAAATAAAAAAAGGCTTGAGAATTCAGTTCAGATATCTTTTTATGACATTACTTTTATTGATCAATGTCATCCTCCTCTCCTTCATTGTTAGGGGACAAGAAAAATTGAAGGCCTCATACTTGATATGAATTTGTTAAAGGAAGATAAACAAGTCAGGACAGTCTTTGAGGTCAATAGAAAACGTTGTTATGAAGAAATCCTCGACACACAATTGTTCTCAAATGTAGGCAACTCATTTAAAAGATATTGTTTTGGCATCTTATTCCAGCAAACTGTAGGCATTGATCTAGAAAATTCAAATCAGATAGCTTTGGAAGTTGATGCATTTGCAAGGATGCACAAATTAAAATGTTTGCAGCTAAATTATGTACAAATAAGTGGAAGCTTTGAAAATTTTCCTAAAGGATTACGATAGTTATGTTGGCATGGATTCCCTTTCAAATCCATACCCCGTGATTTCCCTTTGGAGAGACTGATTGTTCTTGACATGAGATATAGTAGCTTCCAAATAATTTGGGTATGTTAGATATGTATATATATATTTCAATTTCATATGAAAACTAAAAGAAGTATTGATGGTAGCATATTGTCTTGTTTTACAGCTTCTCGTGTCACTAAAATTTTTTGGTCTTAGTCATTCCCATTGCCATACTATACCTCCCTACTTTCCGAAAGTCCCCAATCTAGAGTGGTTGATATTTAAAAATTGTGCAAGGTTGGTTAAGGTTCATGAATCTGCTGGATTCCTTTAGAGATTTGTTTTGCTCAATTTAAAAGATTGCAAAAATCTGAGGAAGCTTCCGAGAAGCATTTTTATGCTAAAGTTTTTGGAAATGCTTGGCATCTCATGTTGCTCAAATCTTGAGGAATAGCCAACAGGAATGGGGACTATGGAGTCTTCCATGCAAATAGAATTGCCATGAGTCAATTACTCGCTTCCACTAAGGAGGTCAAATCATGGCATTCATTCATCTATCCTTCTCTATTGAGGCCAAGAAAAAGAATGGAAACTTCATGGGCTCTTTTACCACAGTCCGTGCTACACTTGAGTCTTGATAACTATAATTTATCAGATGATTATTTTCTTATGGATTTTAGCAACCTATCCTCATTGGAAAGTTTAAATCTAAGTTTTAATGCAATTCGTAGCCTCCCAATTTGCATCAGAAATCATACTCGACTTCCGATCCTTCATTTAATCTCGTGCACAAAGCTCCGGACACTTGAAGTGCAGCATAAATTAAAATTATTACACTTCGGAGGATGTACGTTGTTGGAGAAAGTAACTTTTCAATCACTTCCTTTAACCATGGAAGAGAAGAATATATATGGAAATCAATTTTACACATGCAGATTGCTACCAGTTATACACAATGACACGCATCACAGTCTCCTAAAGCAAGGAAGTTCCCCTGCAGGTCTCTCTCTCTCTCTCTCTCTCTCTCAATATGTAATGGTAAATTAATTATGCTTTATGTCGCACAGGGATGTCATGAACCACATATATTCTATGCTTATTTTTTGGAAAGCAAGGTTCCAGACTGGTTTAATCTTAAAAATGTAGGATCTTTAACATTTAGTGTGCCGTCACATCTTAATTTTAGAATCCGATGCTTGAGTGTTTGTTCTATTTACGCACTTTCCAATAATCGAAAAGAGGATTATCGCTTTAATTGTGGGACACATACTATTATCAGTAATACCACCAAGAGTCTGATTTGGAGCATTCCCCAAATGTCTTTGGCATTCCAGAAGCTGATGAGGATATGATGATGTTTAGTTATTGGAAGTTTGAAAATCAGTTGGAAGGTGGCGATGAACTGCATATTTCAGTGGTTGGAAGAATAGCCAAACAACTAGTGAAGAAGTATCCCAATTACAATTCTCTCTCTATGGAAATGTCGTTCCTGGAAATGCATCTGCAGTACATCCGGTAAGCAAAAAAGTCTTCTGTCTCGGCCATAGTTTGAGGGATTGTAGAATTTATGATGGCCTATAATCTCAACCTTCGTGCACTAACTCGACAATTGGTTGTTTTGGAGCTGTGAGATTGGGTAGGCAATGATGTTAAGGATGCTGATTAAGTGATTTTCTGTTTTATATGAAGGAAAGAATTCTTAATTTGTACGCAATATATAAATTGACTAGAATTTATTTGATATTTTTCTTAAAAATAATCTTTTCATTTGGTTGACATTGCTCGTAAATCTAAATTGTCTATAGTGAACGGCCTATAATGCATTTTATAGTGCTATAAAATGATGTCGTTTTTGGGAAAGGAAAAGGGAAAGAGCAATTGGGTAGGTTTTTTTCCTTTTCTTTTCTTTTCTTTTTTTTTTTTTAAATTTTCTCCAAATCGACATTGTTTTGGGGGGGAAAGGGGAAAGGATAGGGGTAGGTTTTTTTGTTTTTTTTCGTCCCAAAACTACTTTTGGGGACACTATAGGATGCACTATAAATAATTTACTACAGTATTGGGCTGGGCAAGTATCCTTCTGACTTGCCAAAATCAAATGACTGAAACCAATCTGTCGTAGGATGAGCAATTTCAATAGTCCGAATAGACAGATGCGGATACAATTTTTTCAATCTGCTTAAACTCGGATGGATCGAGGATGGAAAGCCACCCAACCTAACCCAATCCGCCAACATCTTTCAAAATATGACCTTATGCTTTTATGCTTTATTTGTTAAAAAAGTGACATTTTATTTAGTACTTATATTTTTAAAATTTTTATTTATGAATATAAAAGTTGAGAATTTATTTTTATTATAAAAAATAAAGATTAAAAAATTTTGCGCTTAAAATAGTAAATATTTACTGAAAAATAGTTTGAAAAAACGACCCAAAAAATAAAGCTTGAACCATCAAATCGATCCGCATCCAAGCGCAAATCTACACAGCATACTTTTTTTTTTGATCGGCAAAAAAGAAACACTTTATTGATGAATCACATATACAAACATATGATAGAAAAACATCAATAAAGAGGAGCTTGGAGCTATAATGAGCTCCAACCTCCTAGTTGGTGAGAGACCAACACAAAAACAAAGACAAGTTTTTCTTTGTCCATGGCAAGCAAATCGGGTTCTGGTCAGCTGCTCCTGAATGAGGCAGAAGCGACTCTGAAGATCGGGAAGGTGCTTGGGCTGAAATGCAAAGGGAATGATGAGGAAGTAATTAGCAAATTGATGGAACTGGAAGTCAAGGATAAGGAGAGGCTGGGTAAGAAGGGTAGTAAGGCAGAGTAGTCTGTATCTGCTGTGGAGTTTTTTGGTGAAGTAAATTTGTTTTAATGAAGCTCTTATCTTGGAATGTTAGAGGGCTAGGCAAGTCCATTAAAAGGAGGAAAATCAAAAAACTTCTATTTGAAAGAAAGGTGGATGTGGCACTGTTTCAAGAAACAAAGAGACCTGCTATAACTGATGAATTTGTCAGATCGTGTTGGCCTGGGGAACAGATGGCCTATATGGCTGTGGATTCAGAGGGTGCAGCTGGTGGTCTACTGTGTGTCTGGAATCCACAAGTGTTTCAACTTCTAGACTGCTGTTGTAACAGGTATTTTATTCTTTTGTCTGGCACCCTTTTTACAAGTATAGCCATGGCTGGATCCACCCCTCCATTGATTTGAGCTTCTCTTGCATTGTAGCCGCTGATTCAAACGTTAACACAATATCTCTTCCCCCTCCATCTCTAACGTAGACATTACCCATTCCTCTGTTCTTCAATTCCTCTTTGAACTCCATCGCAAGACTTTGAGGTTTCAATCGGACAATCACACTTTCATACAGCCATCCATTGCCCTCCTCGTAAGCTTGAATGATGATGTTTGAATCTGGTACCAACCCTGGACCACTCAATATTTGGGCATAAGACTTACCCCTTTGTAACATATTTGGAGCTCTGCTGTTTATGTCAACGTCCTTTCTTCCAACCGATGTGGTTACTGGTTTGTGGTTATCCTTTATTCCTTGAGCAAAGTCTGCTACCTTGACTTTCAAAGCTCTGTTATCACACCAAATGCCATGAGCTTTTTGTACCGCCATACTTGCTGCTACTGGACAAGCGTATCGGACAAACCCAAACCTTGATCGAGTCAACTTTCTCCTTTTGTTGGGGATGAACACATCCTTCACTATCCCATAATTTGTGAATATGTTATACAGCCCTTTTGGATCCATAGATTCTGGGAGATTATCCAGAAAGATTGTATGAATCTCCTTACCCAGATCTGAGTCCCTACCTCCCTTGCCACCATGCTTGCGCAGAACCGGTTTCCACCCTCTATCTTCCATTTTGACTTTCCTCAAATCTATAATCTTCAATTTGGTGAATCCCTTCACAAATTCTTGAGTTTTTTCTCGAGATGACTCACATGACGACTGGAATTGGTTTCTTAATAATTTTTGCAATAAAATTCACTTGAGGAAGAAAAAGTTTGATGCCTACAATTCTTATTGTCTAGCTTGTTAAAAAGAATGTTTGTCTCAATAATGTCACTCACAACAACATTCAAGTAAAGTCACAAAGGCTACACCTTTATGTGTTTTGAAGAAGTAAAATTTTTAAAATGCTGACTTGAGTTTTTATTTTTGAGGCGCAAAGGTCGACTCATTGTTATGTGTACGAAAGGAGATACAGAATCTTCTACACAGCATACTTAATCCACGTCTGCTAACTAAGCGACAAATGTGAATTGATTTTCCCAATCTACCTAAGTTCAGACGGATAGTGAATGAGAAACTTTCCGATTCAACCTGATCCGTGATCACCCCTACCAATAAGATCTAAATTCCTGGTCTTAGAGCCAACTTTTTTTCTTTTTGGTTTTTTAGCTGTGAACCCAACTTTCGCTTTATTACCACTTGCAGTTTTGTCAAATTCTTCAATGCATGAGGACTATTAAACTCAATATTTTTAAATTATAAATTTTTTAAATGTAAATAATTTAGAATTTATCTTGCAAACTCTAATTTATTTTTAAAAAAGAACAATTACCAATGAGTTCTATTTAGTGAGATTTTGTTAGGTAAGTCCCATATAAAGCTTATATCCAAAAAAATCTTCCTTTTTCTTTTTTCTCTAACTATTTTTATTGTTAGACGATTTTGCCCATTTTGACTATTAAACTCACTATTTTTAAATTACAAATTCTTTAAATCTAAATAATTTAGAATTTATTTTGCAAACTCTAAGTAATTTTAAAAAATGAATAATTACCAATGAGTTCTATTTAGTGAGATTGTGTAAGGTAAGTCCCATATAAAGTTTTTATCCAATAAAATCTTCTTCTTTTTTTTTTTTTTCTTTTTTTTTTGTCTTTCTCTAACTATCAATTAAAAAGAGAAGGAGCCTGATATATGTTGATTCAAAAACTTGATGATGTGGCATGTGAGAACCCGAATATAAAAATTTAGTAAATAATTAAATAATAATATTACAATCTCAAATATTTTTGTGGTGAATTCTAAGGTGCAAATTAAATATTATTGGAGGATGTTTTAATTAATTTAAAACTTAAAATAAATTTGTGGTGAAAGCATTTAATTTAGAGGCAAGATTTATTATAAAAAATATATATATAGAGAGAGGAGGGTGTGACTTGAACTCTAGACCACAAGGTTAATATATAAAACCCTTACCATTTGAGTTGCATATAACTTATATATATGTTTTGTATATTTATATATTTATTTGACCTATGTTGCCCAACACTAGTATAAAATAAAATAAACACAAACCCTACTCTATTATTTGTTCACCACATAGGGCAACAACACAGCAGCCACGGGAGAAGGTTTGAGAGAAGGAAAAAAAGAAGAAGATGTTGCAATCAAAGAACTTTTGGGTGTGTTGTGTTGTGTGTGATCATCAAAGGTTAGCCCTCTTAGGTTTTCTTCTCTTCTTTCTTTGTTCTATCCTTATTCTATAATTATTTTATTCATTCATGGAGAGGTTGTAGGTTTATGTATTGTGTATATAGATATCCTATTAAGAAACTTGAGGAGCTAAATTTATGTGTAAAGATTGGGTGTAATTTTCAATCCAAAAAAATTCTGCACAGAATCGCAAACTTTAAAAATCAAGAAACCATATCAAACGGATGAATTTTAATCTGAAATTTTTACAGTAGATCAATTACACATTGAATTGTATATCTGATTTGTTTCATAATTTTTGGGGGTCAAAATCCATATAAATTGAGGTATTCAAATCTGTCCAGAAAACCAGTCCGAAACAGTAAATTCGGGATTGTTGTTCTCTTTGGGTATAAATCCAAAAATTATCAAATTAGTGTCATTAGAACCGGTTACAAGTCTAGTTTCGTACGTTTTTGGCCTTGCATTGATTGCTCGTGTATATTAAGAGAACCGTCAATTTCTTTAAAGTGCTGCAGAAAACAACCTGTTTGGATATAATAAATTGTAGAAAATTATTTTGATAAGAAAATCAAGTGAAACCAATTGGGTTTGAAACTTAGGATATATTAGATCATATCTGGAGGTTATTGGAATTTTTCGAATAGCGTGGAGTGGATTTTGTAATTTTCAAAGTTAGCGAACAGGTTGGGAAGGCTTGTTTGAAATTCTGTTTTATCTTAAAGTCACAATTAATTAAGTTTCGATCGGAACCTATGTCTTGGGTGATTTTAGACCTTGAAGAACATAAACTTAGGTAATATTTAAGAGTAACGGTGAGTTGGGTTGAGCCGTGTTAGTGCGCTTTAGTTTGGGGTTACTTGGTTCGTATTCTTTAGTATTTTTAAATTAGTAGTGACGTGTAGTTTTCATATTGGTTCAGGGCACTAGTTGGACTTTCATACTCTATTCGAGGATTATATTATTTCGTTTCCAGGTGAGTAGTTTCATGCTACGTATTTTTATAAATGTTTCCCTACCCTAAATTGTTGGAAAATCAAATTGTTGTTTCAAGACTAAACTGCTTTGATAAATTATTATATTATCAATTGAATCAAATTATTTCTGAAACACGTGTGAACTTGGCATACTGTAAAATATTTGTTTTGGTCTCATGTTTATAACATGAACCACAATAATTTTCTGGGTACCAATAAAAACAATAATCTGCCACACATTTCTCAGGCTATAAGCCCCGTTGGATCCAATACCGAACTAAGAGTCATCCTCAGGGTGGCACCTGGGCCTTTTCTCAAAGACGATCCGATTGAAGGTCACCTAGTTGTTTTTAAAGGTCTGTTCCTTACAATCGTTGAGCACTAGAGTCATCACGGCCCAACCCGGATCTGTTCCCTAGTGGCCAGAGTCACCACACACAGTGGAATAAAATGTCGTTTATCATGTTCTTGCGAGACGTGAGTATTTTAAGTGTTGAATTGTGGAACATTCTTTTTGAAACAGATTGTATTTACCAAACTGTATGCCAATCTAGTTTCTGTGATATATATCTTATTTTGAAATTTATCCTTGTTTTCAAAACTGTATTTACTATCCATGTTGCTACTCACTGAGCTATCAGCTGACTTAGTTTTTATCACTTCCAGGTGTTAGAAGGACTTAGAGTGGACTCATGGCATAGCGGGGACTCAATTGGATGGACCTCTAGGGCATTCCTTTAGTTTAGAGTGTTATGTCAAGTTTGTGCATATTTATATTTATTCTTATCGAAGTTCATTTAGAATCATTTTATTATGTGGGTTGTTTATATCCCATAAGTTTGGATGGCTTTTGATTACGGTTGATTTTGCCGTTTATAATTGTGGCATGTCTGGATTGAGTTTTGGTTATTTATTATTGGACTATTGTTCAGTTGTTCAATGTGATTGGATTCGTGTTTAGGCTTACGTGTGCCTTGGGCTAAGTCCCTGTGGGCCACGGCCGGTCATGCCCGGATTTGGGGTGAGACAATTGTGGTATCAGAGCTATAGATTTATCAAGTTACATACCATGCATTTCATCATTTAGACGAGGTCCGAGTCCCTATAGTACTTAGTAGTGTTTGGTTAAGTTAGTTTTGTTTAAACTTGTGTTGAATCGTTCTTGATTTCATTTTGAAGGTTAAGAGTTGGTACCTAGATATTTACACGGATTTTCGATTCTTTGTGAGCCTTTGATGTTTGTATTACCGTGTGTAATCCATTAGGAGAAACAGTAGTGTTGAGAAATGTCTGTAGATCTTGTCAGATAAAGATGGATGGTAGGATTTTTCTAGTGGATTTGATATCTTTAGAGATGAAAGATTTTGATGTGATTTTGGAGATGGATTTGTTGACGAAGCATCATGCTTCTATTGATTGTTCTAGAATGGGGGTAGTTTTTGCTATGCTAGGACAACTTGAGTTTTTCTTTTAGGGGGATAGGAAAGGGTCTTCTATCTGTTTTACTTCTTCCTTTAGGCTAATCGAATGTTAAGTAAAGGGTGTCATGATTATTTAGCTTGTGTGGTGAGTATTAAACTGCCAGAATAGAAGTTAGAGGAGTTGCCTGTTGTGAGTGTTTGTGTTGTTGTTTTCCCAAAGGATCTACCTGGATTTCCTCTAGATCGCGAGGTAGAATTTTCCATCAACTTGGTCCCCAACACAACACTTATTTCTAAAGTTCCCTATATAATGGCACCATTGAAGTTGAGGGAGTTTCAAACTCAGTCATAGAAGTTGTTAGAGAAATGTTTTATTAAGCCTAGTGTTTCACCTTGGGGAGCACCTGTGTTGTTTGTGAAGAAGAATGATGGGTCTATGAGATTGTGTATTGATTATAGAGAACCGAACAAAGTCACAGTGAAGAATAGGTATCCTTTGCCATGTATTAATGACCTATTTGACCAATTGCAAGGAGCTTAGGTATTCTCTAAGATGGACTTGAGGTCAGGCTATCACTAGTTGAAGGTAAGGAATGGGGATGTTCCTAAGACTGCTTTTAGAACCCGTTATGGGCGTTATGAGTTCTTGGTGATGCCTTTTGGTCTCACAAATGCACCAGCCACATTCATGGATTTAATGAACAGAGTATTTAAACCCCAACTGGATAAATTTGTGGTAGTGTTTATTGATGACATCCTAATTTATTCGAGGAGTAAGGAGGAGCATGAGCAGTATTTGAGGGTAGTATTTTAGATCCTTAGGGAGAAAAGACTGTATGCAAAATTTAAGAAGTGTGAATTCTGGTTGAGCAGTGTATCCTTTTTGGGTCATGTAGTGAGTAAAGATGGGGTATTTGTGGATAGCATGAAGGTGATAGCAATTATTGATTGGCCGTGACCTACTTCTGTGACAGAGGTACGTAGTTTTCTAGGGCTTGCTGGATATTATAGATAGTTTGTGGAAGGATTCTGCTGTATTGCTTTGCCATTTATAAATCTCACTAGGAAAGAGGTAAAGTTTGAGTGGAATGATGATTGTGAGTGTAGCTTCCAAGAGTTTAAACAAAAGTTGATATCAGCTCAAATCCTTGTCTTACTTACAGGTGGTGGTAGTTTTGTGATTTATAGTGATGCTTCACGACAGGGTTTAGAATGTGTGCCCATGCAGCATAAGAAGGAGATTGCTTAGAGTCACGACAATTGAAAGTACATGAGAGAAATTATCCTACGCACGACTTGGAGTTAGCAACAGTGATTTTCGCTCTTAAGATCTGGCGACATTATTTGTATGGAGAGTCATGTGAGATTTACACTGATCATAAGAGTTTGAAGTATATTTTCACACAGAAGGAACTAAATTTGAGGCAAAGAAGATGGCTTGAGTTACTAAAAGATTATGATGTGAATATTTTATATCATCCGGGGAAGGCAAATGTGGTTGCAGATGCCATGAGTAGGAAGGTCACAGTTGGAGATATAGCTGCTTTGTCTATTGAGAGTTGTTTGGTGGAAGACATGAGACGTTTGAGGCTTGAGGTTGTTACACCTGGTAATAGGGTTTATTGTAGTCAATTGACAGTTCAGTCGACCTTGAGAGAACGAATTCGTTTAGCATAGGAGATTGACCCCCAGTATGAGCGTATTAAAGGAGAGATGGTAGAGGGTAAGCATGTAGACTTTATGGTTAGTGATGATGGGCTGCTTAGATTCTGTAGCCGAATTTGTGTTCCTGTTGGTGGTGATTTGAGGAAGGAGATTATGACGAAGGCACATAGTTCTAGTTATAGTTATAGCATTCATCCTGGAAGCACTAAGATGTATCAGGATCTTCATGAACATTTTTGGTGGAATGATATGAAGGGAGATATTGTAAAATTTGTGGCTTAATGTTTGGTGTGTCAACAGGTTAAAGTAGAACATCAGAAATCTACGGGGAAACTACAACCCTTACCTATACCAGAGTGGAAGTTGGATCATGTTACCATGGACTTCGTGTGTGGATTACCTCGTACTAGTAGTAATCACGATGCAGTTTGGGTAGTTGTTGATAGATTAACCAAGTCAGCACATTTTATTGCAGTTCGGATGAATTATTCTCTAGCTCGATTTGCACAGTTGTATGTGAGGGAGATTGTTAGATTGCATGCACCTGTGTCAATAGTGTCAGATCGGGACCCTCGTTTTGTGTCTAAGTTTTGGGGTGCGTTACAGTCAGTTATGGGTACTTGGTTAAATTTTAGTTCAGCTTACCACCCTTAGATAGATGGGGTATCGGAGAGGACTATTCAAACCCTTGAGGATATGTTGAGGGCTTGTGCTTTAGAGTGGAGAGGTATTTGGGATGATAATTTGCCGCTCATGGAGTTTGTGTATAATAATAGTTATTATTCTAGTTTGGGAGTAGCTCCTTATGAGGTTTTGTATGGGAGGAAGTATAGGTCTCCTTTGTGATGGTATGAGGTTGGTAAGAGGCAAATGTTGGGACCTGATTTGGTGAAGGATGCTACACAAAAAATTATCACCGTTAGAGAGAGATTATTGACTGCCCAGAGTAGACAAAAAAGTTATGCTGATTATCGTAGGAGAAATTTAGAGTTTCATGTTGGGGTTATGGTATTCTTGAAAGTATCACCATGGAAAGGAGTCATCAGTTTGGAAAGAAAGGAAAGTTGAGTTCTAGATACATTGGACCATTTGAGGTATATTAGAGAAGGTTATTGAGGTTGTGTATTGTGTTGTTTTAACCCTAGGTTGGCAGGAGTGCATAATGTGTTTCACGTGTCTATGTTGAGGAAATATGTGCACAGTTCGTCGCATGTGATAGATTATGAGCCGCTTTAGATTAGAGAGGATTTTTCGTATGAGGAGATGCCTGTTCAGATTTTGTATTCAGAAGAGAAAATGTTGCGTACAAAGACCATTAAATTAGTTAAGGTATTGTGGCATAATCATTTAGTTGAAGAGGCAACTTGGGAATGCGAGGACGAGATGCGCGAGAAGTACCCACATCTATTCTCATGATTTACTCAGGTTAGTTTCGAGGACGAAACTTTTTTTTAGGAGGGGAGAATGTGAGAACCCGAATATAAAAATTTAGTAAATAATTAAATAATAATATTACAATCTCAAATATTTTTGTGGTGAATTCTAAGGTGCAAATTAAATATTATTGGAGGATGTTTTAATTAATTTAAAACTTAAAATAAATTTGTGGTGAAAGCATTTAATTTAGAGGCAAGATTTATTATAAAAAATATATATATAGAGAGAGAGGAGGGTGTGACTTGAACTCTAGACCACAAGGTTAATATATAAAACCCTTACCATTTGAGTTGCATATAACTTATATATATGTTTTGTATATTTATATATTTATTTGACCTATGTTGCCCAACACTAGTATAAAATAAAATAAACACAAACCCTACTCTATTATTTGTTCACCACATAGGGCAACAACACAGCAGCCACGGGAGAAGGTTTGAGAGAAGGAAAAAAAGAAGAAGATGTTGCAATCAAAGAACTTTTGGGTGTGTTGTGTTGTGTGTGATCATCAAAGGTTAGCCCTCTTAGGTTTTCTTCTCTTCTTTCTTTGTTCTATCCTTATTCTATAATTATTTTATTCATTCATGGAGAGGTTGTAGGTTTATGTATTGTGTATATAGATATCCTATTAAGAAACTTGAGGAGCTAAATTTATGTGTAAAGATTGGGTGTAATTTTCAATCCAAAAAAATTCTGCACAGAATCGCAAACTTTAAAAATCAAGAAACCATATCAAACGGATGAATTTTAATCTGAAATTTTTACAGTAGATCAATTACACATTGAATTGTATATCTGATTTTTTTCATAATTTTTGGGGGTCAAAATCCATATAAATTGAGGTATTCAAATCTGTCCAGAAAACCAGTCCGAAACAGTAAATTCGGGATTGTTGTTCTCTTTGGGTATAAATCCAAAAATTATCAAATTAGTGTCATTAGAACCGGTTACAAGTCTAGTTTCGTACGTTTTTGGCCTTGCATTGATTGCTCGTGTATATTAAGAGAACCGTCAATTTCTTTAAAGTGCTGCAGAAAACAACCTGTTTGGATATAATAAATTGTAGAAAATTATTTTGATAAGAAAATCAAGTGAAACCAATTGGGTTTGAAACTTAGGATATATTAGATCATATCTGGAGGTTATTGGAATTTTTCGAATAGCGTGGAGTGGATTTTGTAATTTTCAAAGTTAGCGAACAGGTTGGGAAGGCTTGTTTGAAATTCTGTTTTATCTTAAAGTCACAATTAATTAAGTTTCGATCGGAACCTATGTCTTGGGTGATTTTAGACCTTGAAGAACATAAACTTAGGTAATATTTAAGAGTAACGGTGAGTTGGGTTGAGCCGTGTTAGTGCGCTTTAGTTTGGGGTTACTTGGTTCGTATTCTTTAGTATTTTTAAATTAGTAGTGACGTGTAGTTTTCATATTGGTTCAGGGCACTAGTTGGACTTTCATACTCTATTCGAGGATTATATTATTTCGTTTCCAGGTGAGTAGTTTCATGCTACGTATTTTTATAAATGTTTCCCTACCCTAAATTGTTGGAAAATCAAATTGTTGTTTCAAGACTAAACTGCTTTGATAAATTATTATATTATCAATTGAATCAAATTATTTCTGAAACACGTGTGAACTTGGCATACTGTAAAATATTTGTTTTGGTCTCATGTTTATAATGATGAACCACCATGTTTTGCGAAAACTGATGTGTATTGATTATTGGGACCATGTGTGTATTTAGTCCAGGGAAATTATTCCACTGTGTGTGGTGACTCTGGCCACTAGGGAACAGATCCGGGTTGGGCCGTGATGACTCTAGTGCTCAACGATTGTAAGGAACAGACCTTTAAAAACAACTAGGTGACCTTAAATCGGATCGTCTTTGAGAAAAGGCCCAGGTGCCACCCTGAGGATGACTCTTAGTTCGGTATTGGATCCAACGGGGCTTATAGCCTGAGAAATGTGTGGCAGATTATTGTTTTTATTGGTACCCAGAAAATTATTGGTGTTCATGTTATAATCTGTTTTAAGTGAAAAATGTCGTTTATCATGTTCTTGCGAGACGTGAGTATTTTAAGTGTTGAATTGTGGAACATTCTTTTTGAAACAGATTGTATTTACCAAACTGTATGCCAATCTAGTTTCTGTGATATATATCTTATTTTGAAATTTATCCTTGTTTTCAAAACTGTATTTACTATCCATGTTGCTACTCACTGAGCTATCAGCTGACTTAGTTTTTATCACTTCCAGGTGTTAGAAGGACTTAGAGTGGACTCATGGCATAGCGGGGACTCAATTGGATGGACCTCTAGGGCATTCCTTTAGTTTAGAGTGTTATGTCAAGTTTGTGCATATTTATATTTATTCTTATCGAAGTTCATTTAGAATCATTTTATTATGTGGGTTGTTTATATCCCATAAGTTTGGATGGCTTTTGATTACGGTTGATTTTGCCGTTTATAATTGTGGCATGTCTGGATTGAGTTTTGGTTATTTATTATTGGACTATTGTTCAGTTGTTCAATGTGATTGGATTCGTGTTTAGGCTTACGTGTGCCTTGGGCTAAGTCCCTGTGGGCCACGGCCGGTCATGCCCGGATTTGGGGTGTGACATGGCAACATTTTGTTTTTTTGTTTTTTTGTTTTGCATTTTAAATTTTAAATTTTAAATTTTAAAATGTCATAATTTTCATATTTCACATTTTTTTTTGTTTTTTTATTTTTATCAAATTTATATTTTTAGAATTTATTAGTCGAAATCTATCAATGACTAATATTTAATATAAATTTGTATAGAAGAAGAAAATATTTTTTTGCTGAAACAATTGCTTGAAACATTGTTGTGCATAATTAAGAAAATATTCTAGTTTTAACATTGAAAAAAATTTAATAGTTTATTTTAACAAAATTTTATATTTAATGTTAATCTTATTTGATAGATTTCGTTGTGTAAATTCCAAATATATAAATTTTATTAAAAATTAATGTATATAATAAAAGTGATGAAGTTTTAAAATTTTGAAATAATAAAAATTAAAGTAAATGTCACATGAATATCTTGAAATGTGCCCACTTCAGTTAAAAGAAATTGTTTAATGACCCTGGTGCAGGGTCAGGTGATGCCACAGAAAGTTATGATTAGTGGAAGGGGCGAGACTCACCATTTTGTGTTGAAACATGGAGACAAAGTCTTTGACTTTCTCAGCAGCTACATCCCACTTTACAACCACTTGCATTCTTTCCATTTTTTTGACTACTATATGCTTCCCCCCATCTACCCACCCTACCTTCGTGGCAGCGTCCTCCATGCCTCCAAAAGGTCTCTACTGAAAGTCAGATTCACATTTGGTGCAAAAGAATTAGCAAGGTGTGATATAACTACTTAAATATCCACTGTGCGCACCTTGACAGATCGCATTCATCCCATAGCCTTTTTGTCCGTCATTGGTCTTTGTTGAGCTTTAATACAATGGCAATGGTAGGAGCCCAAGAAGCCACCTCTTCCAATTCTCGTTGTAGCTATCATGTGTTCTTGAGCTTCAGAGGTGAAGACACTAGCTAGACGTTTACTGATCACCTCTGCACAGCTTTGGTCCATGCAGGATTTCGCACTTTCAAAGATGAGGACGACATTGAAAGAGGAGAAAATATTAAGTTTGAATTGCAGAAAGCAATTCAAGGGTCAAGGATTTCAATAGTTGTCTTCTCGAAAGACTATGCATCTTCAAGTTGGTGTCTTGATGAGCTTGTGATGATTCTCAAACGTAGGAAAACCACTGGACATGTAGTTCTACCTATCGTCTATTACATTGATCCATCCCATGTGAGGAAGCAAATGGGAAGTTTCAAAGAAGCATTCACATGCAATGAGGAGAGATTCCAGACAGAAAGGAGTGACAGAAGAGTTGAATGGATGGTCAAAGTGGAAAAATGGAAGGCAGCACTGGAGAAGCTGCAGATTTAGCAGGGATGAATACACAAAATCAAGCTAATGGGTAATTTCCTACCAAGTTGTTTTTTAGTTAGGCATCACTTGCATTACCCTTTTTTTTGGGATTTCGTTAATAACAGTATTTTACACAAGGGCGTTTTGGATTGAGTTTTATTTGGTTCATTTTTTGGATGATTTCTTTTTGTGAGTTTCTTGAGATTTAAACACAATGGTTAAATTTTTCTTGAGGGGAAATCCTACCATCCTATAAGTTGGATTCCTTTGAACTCGGCTCATGTTTGAGCCTTACAAAAAGTTCTTAACTAAACCAAAAAATATAAATAAAAATTGAAATAATTAGCTATGGTTTTTGTAGATGCTCCTCCCTTTCAAGCTATTTGAAAATATCACATCTAGTTATTCATTTCCAATGACGACATTTCTTCTGGAAATTAAGCTCATTCTCAAAAGTTTTAACAACATAGCTTACTAATGCTATATAAAAATGTCAAAATTGTGGAAAACAATCTGTATTAGAAAAAGGGGCATTGTTTCAAAACCATTACTGTGAAAACTCTTTTCTTTACATTTGAGACGCCACCAATTGTCTAAACAAAGATAGTAACAATCATTTTGTTCATTACTGCATGAGAACTTGTAACTAAGTTCAAGTCATGGCATTCTTATTGTGCTTTCTTTTCAATCTTGATTGCAATCCTTAGGCTCGAGTCAAGGTTTATCCACAAAATTGTAAAAGTGGTTGGAGGCAAACTAAGTCGCACAATCTTGGGCATTTCCCCCTACTTTGATTGGAATACATTCTCGAGCAAAAAACATTGAGCATTGGTTAGAAGATAAGTTCAACAATATTGGTATAGTCGCAATTTGTGGGATTAGTGATTCTTAGTGGCATAGGAAAGACAACCATAGCCAAATTTCTATATAATTCTAACTTCTCAAGATTTGAAGGAAGTAGCTTTCTTGCAAATATAAGAGAAATTTTTAAATAGCAAGATGGGTTATTCCGTTTACAAAGACAACTTCTTCCAGCTATTTTAAAAGGAAGAAAGGAAAATTTGTATAGTGTTGATGAAGGATTAAGATGTGATATGTTGCAAAAGAGTTCTTGTAGTGCTTGATGATGTCGATACAGTGGACCAATTAGATGCAATACATGGAATGCGAGACTGGCTTTTTCAAGGTAGTAAAGTCATCATAACTACTAGGTGTCTGCAATTGCTAAAGGCTCATGAAGTTTGCGAGGTGCACAAGGTTGAAAATTTGAATTATTGTGATTCATTGGAGCTCTTGAGTTGGCATGCCTTTGGGCAAAGCCATCCCATTGATGGTTTTATGGAGTACTCAAAAGTGGTGGTTCACCATTGTGGAGGGCTTCCATTAGCTATAAAAAATTTAGGTTCTTCTTTATCTGGGAAAAGCTTAAATGTGTGGAAAAGTCAATTAGAGAAATTGAAAGAAATTCCTAATACTGAAATCCTTGAAAAGCTCAAAATAAGTTTTGACTCTTTACAAGATGATCATGACAAAAATTTATTCCATCATGTTGCTTGTTTCTTTGTTGGGATAAACGAAAATTGGGCAATCAAAATCCTAGATGGATGTGATTTTTACACAACGATTGTAAGGTCCCGATATCTCACATCAGGAATGGAGAGGGAGTTCCTAGGCTATAAAAGTAAAAACCTGGACTCTTACATAGCATCGAGGCCTTTTCCTGAGTGGTGAAATCCCTAGTAGAACTCCCCAATTAAGCGGGCTTAGACTAGAGTAGTTCTGAGATGGGTGACCCACTGAAAGAACAAATTTGTGCGGATATGGCCCAAAGCGGACAATATTGATGACGTGTGAAGGGTTGGGGCATTACAAATGGCATCAGAGCCGACCCATGCGCACAAACATGTAAGCCACTTATTCTGGGCTGGCCACGAGCTTGTCATGGTATTCTGATTGATTATAGACCCTCACCAGGACGCGAGGATTTATAAGTGGGAGAGTTTGTAATACCCTGTCCCACATCAGAAGTTTGCATGGGTGATCTTGGACATATAAATCATTACTACCTTGTTACTAAGTAACTTGGACTTAAACTTTGGGTATTGTTAGTCGACCCACAGGTTACTTGGGCTAGCAAGTAGTGGGGAGCGTTACAACAGTTGTGTTTCAAAATCTCATTGATAGATGTTTGTTAACGATTGATTATCGTAAAAAGTTAACGATGCCTCAATTGATTCAAGAAATAGGAAGAGAAATTGTTCGTCAAGAATCACCTAAGGAACCAGGAGAGCGTAGTAAACTCTAGAATCATAAGGATTCCTTTCATGTCTTAAGGGAAAATTCTGTAAGAATTAACTTTACTACTCTTGTTTATTTGTATGTATTTGTGTAGGGATGTTATTTACTATTGAGAAATGATGGGTAAATTACATTGTTAGTCCTTGTTGTTAAGCAAAGTGTCGCTTTAGTCCCTTTAATTTCATTTTAAACAATTTGGTTCTAACACTTTCAATTTTGTTGCAATGTGATCCCTTTGTCACTTACTGTTAGAATTTGAAACCAAAAAATATGTGTAAAGCTAAAGGGATTAAAGTGGAGTTCAAAATTTGGTTCCTCTAGTTTTGCAAGCAATTTTTTTCGTTTAAAATATAAACAACACATGATGGAGGGACCATATTGTAACAAAATTGAAAGTGTGATGATCAAATTGTTGAAATTTAAATTATGGGGACCAAAATGAAATTTCTCTCAAACTCGAGAGATCAGTGGTGTAATTTATCCAAAAATGATACAAAAACAAATTTTTTATACAAAAAATCTTCCAGAATAATGTGATAATTGGACTTATGAAATTATGAGCCACATTGGTGAGTGTTTTGATTTGAGGGTGATTATTGGATAGTCCAGGAGTGCAGCCACATGGTGCTCTATGCTATTGTGATTGATGGAAAATGTGGATATTATGATTTTGTGTTGGATAGTTGAGAAATATGAGCGGGTATGATAAATGATGATTGATGAGAGAAAATGGACACGTGATACTCTGGAAGTATTCAATAATTTTGTTTTTGATTTGAAATGAAAACTACATCATTCTGTATGAAAATTTTGTACAAAAAATCTGTTTGTATAATATTACTCTTACTGATCAATGTCATTCTCTCTATCTTTCTTAGGGGACAAGAATAATTGAAGGCCTCATACTTGATATGAATTTACTGAATGAAGAAAAATATTCCAAACCAGCCTACGGTGTCAATGGAAAACGTCGTTTTGAAGAATTCCACAACACATCATTGTTGTCAAATGTAGGCAATTCATTTAAAAGACATTATGTTAGCATCTTCTCCTGGAAGACAATAGGACCTAGTCCAAGCATTTCAAATCAGATAGCTTTGGAAGTTGATGCTTTTTCACAAATGCAAAAGCTAAAACTTCTGCAACTCAATTTTGTATGAGTCAATGGTAGCTTTGTAAATTTTCCTAAAGAATTGCGATGGTCGTCTTGGCATGGATTCCCTTTCAAATCTATGCACAAAGATTTCTCTTTGGAAAGCATGATTGTTCTTGACATGCATTGTAGCAGGTTGCAAAAAGTTTGGGAAGAAACCAAGATATGTACATTCTTTTCTTTTTTCCCTTCTAATTTTTAAAGTTTGTAGGAAACTAAAACTATCATTAATAACCAACCTTTTTCTTCTTTTATAGTTCTCAACTCGTTAAAAATCCTTGATCTTAATCATTCCTATAACCTCACTGAAACTCCCAACTTCTCAAATGTCCCCAATCTTGAGAGAGTAATATTTAAGAATTGTGCAAGATTGTTTGCGGTTCATGAATCCATTGGACATCTTCACAGACTTGTTTTGTTAAATTTAAGAGATTGCAAAAATTAGAGGAAGCTTCCTAGAAGCATTGGGATGCTAAAAATTTTGGAAACACTTGACATCTCGGGGTTGTTCAAATCTTGAGGAATTACCTGTAGAGATGGGGACTAAGGAGTCTCTAACAACATTCTGTGCAAATGAAATTCCTATAAGTAGATTAGTCTCTACCACTAGGGTGGTCAAACCATGGCATTCATTCATGTGGCCTTCTCTATTAAAGCCGATAAGAAGTTTAAACATTTCATGGGCTCTTCTACCTTAGTCCTTGGTACATTTGAGTCTTGAGCGGTGCAATCTATCAGATGACGATTTCCCTAGGGATCTTAGCAACCTATCATCATTGCAGATATTGAATTTGAGTTGTAATCCAATTTGTAACCTCCCAGATTGCATTAGAGCTCTTACTAGACTTGAGATTCTTGATTTAAGTGACTACACAAGGCTCTAGTCACTTGTAGTGCAACAAAATTTAAAAGAATTGTGGTGCACAGCATGTACATTGTTGGAGAAAATAACTTTTGAATCATGTCCATTAACCATAGAATATAAAATCTTTCATCACAATCAATTTGCCTGGAACATGTTCAGACCAGATCTATACTATTATATGTGTAGTTGAGATTCTGGGTGACTTGAAGTTAGAACCCATAGAAATGTTGACATGGAGACAATTATCAATTTGGGCTTTTCCACCTTGGGATCCATTGAAGTCCCAACGGTTATGCTTTCAAGCTGTGACTGGGAGAAAGCAAGGAAGCTTTCCATGTAGGTCATTTCTCTCTCTCTCTCTCTCTCTCTCTCTCTCTCAATAGTCAATATGTAGTGGTTAAATTATTTTTCTGTGGCATAGGGATGTCATGATAAACATATATTCTACGCGTATCTTCCAGGAAGCAATGTTCCAGACTGGTTCAACTTGAAAATATGGGATCTTTAATATCTTTTACTGTGCCATCGTATGTTAATTTCAAAATCAAAGGTGTGAGTTTGTGTTATATTTGTGCACTTTCAAGTAACCGAAAAGTTTATGGTTGTGCCCATACTATTATCAGTAATAAAACCAAGAGTCTGATTTGGAGCCATCGCACATGAGTCTTTGGCAAACCAAAACTAATGAGGATATGATAATGCTAAGTTACTGGAAGTTCTACAATCAATTGGAATGTGGCAATGAACTGACTATTTCGGTGGTTAGAGATGATGAAAATTTTCAAATAAAGCAGGTTGGAGTCCGACTTGTGTACAAGAAGAAAAAAGAGAAAAGTAGACAATCAACCAATGAAGAAGCATCCCAACAAATCTCTCTATGGAATGTTGTTCCTGGATATGTATCTGGGCATCCAATGAGCACAAAAGTCTATTGTCTCAGCATTCATTTTTATAATTGTCCAATTTGTTCTCGTCCATAAACTATGTACATGCTCAACAATTCTTGATTTTTTCTCACCATAGATTTGATTACTTGGTCTTTGTTCTTTATTTTTATTTTATAAAAAATCTGATTAACAAAGTCTCTTGTTTTCCAAATTACAAATACACTTCTTGAGATTTAGGAACACGAGATGTCCAGGAAGACATCCTGTCCAACAACCACCTACAAAATTTGATGAATGGATAAAGTTCCCTTGATTTGATGAAAAACTTAACTCTCCTTTCCTTTGATATTGTTTTGATGAAATGGTTAGAGTAGCGTTTTAACTAATTTTTCATCAAATTTAAATTTGATGAAACATTTGATGAATGATTGAAGATGGGCTAAGGAGATGTTTTCTAGTTCATACAATTTTGTTTTTTTGGCATAATATTTGGATAGGGTCACATAGTTTGAGGGGATTATAAGGTTGTCCGGGAGTACGGCCACGTGGTGTTCTATGGTAGTATGATTGGTAGAGAAGGTAGAGTATTGATTATTTATGTTGGGTGATTGAGGAACATGAGGGGCATAATGAATTAATGGTGATTAGTGAGTGAGTATGATCACATGGTACTCCGGAACTTTGTATATTCTTCTCACAAACTTATGTGTTATCTACCCACCACCATATTATTAAGGAGATGTTTTCTATATTGGATGGAATTGTATTTTGGAAGTTTGAATTTAAGGTAAATTATACTTCATAAAGTTTATCAAAAATATAGATTTCTCTATTATATTCTAGAAATTATAAATACCCCTTATTAAAAAAATTCCACAACCAATATATCTAACTAAAAAATAAATAAATTCTAATACCAAAATGAAATTATGATACTACCTTCATTGTCATCTACCACCAAATCCTTATCTCAATATTCTTCAACTCTCATCGATGACACACCAAATTCTAATAGATAATAATAACGGTGTTGCTAATCACGAGCGAGAGAGGCTAGTGGGATGGTCAGCCAAAGTGATGTTACTAATTGAGGGAAAATGGGAATAAAGAAGACCATCCCATTTTGATGTTCTATTTTCAATGGGTATGGTCGGCTGTAGACGTCCCCGAATGTCCCGAGAGGGAAATCCCGTTTTGTTCGTTTGAGGCCCACTACAATTCAGGACTCAAAGTCACGGTCTTGTATCTAATCTCGCAGAGTACAATGCAAGATCGATGAATCGTCAAAAAGTCCAAATCCGGCAAATCGTTTTTGAAAACAGATTTTTTTTTAAAGAAGTGTCAAACATGGACTGCTTCGCCAGATATAGAGCCACCACCTAAATAATTTAGGAAACACTGACTCGTGCCTAAGGCCACGTGTCCATTATCACCAAAGTTGCCTCGGCTCGGGAACTTGGGTACAATTGGGGAAGGTCACTTCGTGAGCACCCCCGCTCGCCCGATCAAAGATCGGCCTCTACTAACCATGATATTGAGTTTTGAAAACATTATGCGTTCTTATTCTGGTTATTAGCCTAGATTTACTATGTGATGTGCACGGCATACAAGTATAGACTGGATCGCCTGAATTGGAACAAAACATCTCATGTTTGTTTATTTGAAAATGGTTTGATGGTGCTACTCGTAAATAGGCTAAGACGTGGATTTGCCACCCTCGGGTGAGCTTAGAAAACAAGATGATTTGCCACTCTCAAGTGGGCTTAAAACTCACAGTCAATGCATTATTCCAACTCAGATAATCCAACCTTCACCCACAGGCATTCAGGCAGGTATATCACATAAGCAATTAGCCTCATGGTAAGCATGCTATCATGGCAGTCACTCACACACATGCAAGGATGCTAAAGCATAAACACTTACCGAGTATTCCGAGCCAAAACAGAAACTAGTTAGTAATCACATGCATGATCCTAGTTCATGTTAAGATGGCTAATGCAACACATGCAGGAATGCAACTACAATAGGCTCGGCTGTTCTAAGATGGCATATGAGATGCTACAACTAACACGTATTCAACTTGAAATTAAAATACAATGCAGTTAGTATGATGCGCCGAGCCTAGTGCATGCAAGACATATGAATGATGCAAACATGCATAGCATAAGGATGCTAATTAAAACATGTCCTAATCTAACCATCGTAAGCTGGTAAATAAAAGGGAGAAAGACGTGGGGTTGGAAGACATACATCACACACACGCACGCTTATTACAATTGGCCCTCTCTCGGAGGGTCCGAATAAGTAATACAGGCCGCCTAATTAACTAACTAACAAGCTAATTAATTACAAAACCAAATGAATAACTAGCTATAACTAATTATTTACACAACTTTAATTAATTAACAAATTAACTAATAAACAACAAATGAAGAGCAACAAATGAAGATGCTCCAGCTCTGTTCGAAGAAGGAAGGTATGCATGCTTGCTTTGGTTCCTCGCCTCGGAACGCCTTTTGATTGCTCTTTAAAGGCTCTGTTTGCAGGGTGTCTTCTAGTGTTTGTTGCTGAAACTTACTAAAACACTGCTGGAGGGTTCACCAGTGGCCTGCCGGCCATGAAAGAGGCACTGCCGGCCAATAATAGGGCACTGCTGGCCAAGGATGAGAGCCTGCTGGCCATCAGTGGTGCACTGCTGGCCACTGGCGTGCTGTGACACCAAGCTGCAACAAAGCACAAAATAGAGAAATGGGAGGGTCTCCCAAGGGTGTATATGCACTATGCCACCCCAAATCACCTCAAAACATCAAGGGAGAGGTATAGTCGGATCCACGACCATCAATCACGCATCCTGATGCATGATGGCCAAAGATCTGACTTGTACAAATCAATATGAAAATGAATGCACAAATACAACAAGTAAAGCCTAGAACTCTATTATGAATCATCAAGAGCTTCGGCGACCGAGAATTGAGACACGTTCCATCACTCAGATTATGAAACGTTCGTCGTTTCCCGTGTTTAGACTAACCCTAAATCCAAACACAATGCAATATGCATGACATGCACAAATGCAACTAGCATGCAATCCTAATGCAATGCGACCTAACCATGCAAACATGCAAGGATGAGACGCAACGTGCTACTAGCATACACAATGCTATAAACTATATGGCATACACAATGTGACTAACAAACTAGCATACGCAATGCAATGGACTAAAATGGCATACACAATGCACGATGGGCTTACACCAATATGAGCGGACCTCAGCCACACTCAAATCAGTGGCTATATGATGGAAATGAGACAACCGAGACACATGCAAACATGCACGATGCAAGGGACCGATCCTAAGGCATCAAATGCCACTCTACCAAACCATGGCAAGGAATAAAAGATGGCATACAAACATGCAATCTCCAGCTCTGAGATATGATGCTCAATGGTCCCGAATCATGGAAATATGTCACCCAATGCATGAAATAGGCCCTTGAAACTCAAAACTAGGCAAATGCATTGAGCTATAACCATACAAAGCAAGCATTATTTGGACATGAAGCATGAAAAAAGAGCCAAGGCAGTCCTAAACATGCACCAAATCAGTTCCAAGCATGGCCAAAAAGTGCTAACATGAAGAGCTAAAACAACATGCAACACAGGCTAGTAAGCATGGTTTTCACTACATGTATATGAAGCACAAGGGAGGTCACCAAATCAGCCCAAAACAGAAACATGGCATGTCAAATAAACCCCAAAAACCCACTGAAATGAACTCCACGCATGCAAGAATGATGAGTTCCTTTGAAAGGCTACAAGAGAGGTTACTCTACACATGCAACAAGGACACTTAACATGGCAAAACCAACTCTGGAAATGACTTATGAGGGTCCTAAAACCCACCAAAAAGAGCCTGAAAGGAGTCAATGAAGCATGCAATGAAAGGTCGCTTCGAAAGCCTTGAAGAGGGTTGCTCTAAACATGCATGGGGGACACAAAATATAGTAAAATGGGCTCTTGACAGAGCTTAGGCAGACCTTAAAACTCACAAAATAAGGCCTGAAACATGAATCAAATACATGCAAAGTAGAGCCCCTTTGGAAGGCCAAAAAGGCCAACAAACAAGACAAGGAGAGAGGGGGTCACCCCCCCTCTAATTTTGGCTCTCAAAACAATATGCTAGCCACTGAAAATCCACTGGATTTCAGTGGCTAGAAGGCCAAACAAAGCATGAAACAAAGGCCTAGGAGCAAGGCTCAAAACAAGATACAAACAAGCATACAAGAGGGGAGATGACCCCCAACAGAAAAGAGACCTTAAACAAACTTTAAGAGGAGTTCAAAATAAGGCTTTTCTCAATTTATGATAAAGCTTGAAAATGCTTGCAAGTAAGGCTAAGATATGATGCAAAATAAGCCTTAAAAGAGAGTTGGAGCATACAAGGAGATAGATGACCTCAAACAGAAAAGTATCCTTAATCAAACTTCAAGAGGGGCTCAAAATAAGACACTTTTCAGTTCATGCCAACACTCGAAAATGCTTGCAAATGGAGCTAAAGTATAGAGCAAAATAATGCAAAAAAGGGGGGAAAATGAGGATTTACCCTTGTAGCACAGCAATGCAGCAACTTCTGGACCAAGGAAGTGAGTCTTCAACCTCTGCAAATCAGTTCCAAGGTGATGGAATGGGTTATGGAGGTGTTGTGCTAGGAGGTGTAGTGCAAAAGTGCAAGGAAAAGGGACTAAAACAACAACAATATATAGAGAGAGCAAGAAATATAGAGAGAGAGAGCTATCTCTCTTGTCAAAGTGCTGAACCTCTGATATAGAGGGAGCCCTCTTGCTTATATAGAAGAGAGCAAGAAAAAGCTTCTTCAAGAAGCTTTTTAAGAGCTCCATACACGTGTATGGAGGGCAGAAAACAAAAAACTAGCTGGCTCAAAAGATCTGGAGGAAAACCAGCTGAGACAGGGGGGTGCCGGCCATCAGTAATGGCCGGCAATGGCTCACTGATGGCCGATAGGGCTTCATCAGTGGTCGGCAGGCACAAGTAAATGGCCGGCAGTGCCATGCGATGGCCGGCAGTGCACCAAGAAGGTCATTTTGAAAGGACCTAGTTAAGGTCCAAAAAAAAAGGGCAGAAAGGATACAGGGTCTGGGAAGCTCGAACCGGTGACGTTCCGCCGTGACAGTCAAGTACTCAGCGAGCAATCGAACTAGTTGTTGGGTGTACCTGCAAGCACAACCAAGTCTAGAGGACGGTCAAAAATGGGGTGTCTACATCAGCCAAAGTGATGTTCTATTTTCATTTTGTATTACTCTATAAGGAATCTGCAGTTCTTGTACTGCTCCTGTGAGTTTGCTTGGAAAGTTTGGATTCGTTGTCTCTACATTGAAGGAATTCTCAATGGGTATGTATAAAGAAATTATTCAATGCTCTTGGAGTAAGTTTTGATGATGCTCTAAATGATGAGTTATTGATCTAAATCATGTGATCCACTACTTTCGTATTAGAGTTTTAAGAGACAAAGTGTTAAGTGTTAAACTGTAAATAGAATAGAGTATTGTTTCAGAAATATTAAATAATTTCTCATACGTAAATGCCCATCATCTTTAAAAGAATGGTAAAATAAACTTACCTCTTGAGATTTTAAATATATATGTATAATAAGTTCTATAAGTTTACTATAATCATAATAGACTTTTATATGATTTTAATTCATACAATACTTAGTTCTCTTTTTATCAAAAATTCGTTAGTTATATGAATGAAAAAATTATATTGCCATCTCTTTTATATTGAAATACATATATTGTCCTATGTTTTCATATCATATGCATTAAGTTTGGTCACACGCTACATGATTATAGGTCAAATTGTGCAAGTTTTTTTCATGAGTCTTAAATAATTTTCTTTTTTTTACATTCAATGGAACCAATTGTATTTATCCCATTTATCAGAGGAGGTACAATATAATTTATCCTAAAGAAATAATAGTAAAAATAGTTACTTGACTTGACCTAATTTTTTTATGTGTTGATTGGCAAAAAATTCAATTTAAAGAGGGTGTAAGGTATTAGATCCAAGAGAAAACCTTTTTTGGTGATAAGAACATTTGTTGGTCAAAAATACATTGCCACCTATCCGTTGAAAATTTTATTTTAACCTATTTGTTTAATTTTTTTTTCTGTCTGTTCAATTTTTTAAACCTATCTACTCAAATTTGTATCTATCTGTTGAAATTCTCCAACTATATTTTTTCCTATATGTTGGAATTCACCAAACTTTGTTTTTACTATCTGTTTAATTTTTTATTTCATTTGTTTAAAATATGATATATATACACACACATATGTAACAGCGCCCGCGTGGGCCTCGTGCTACAGCTCGGACTCGATTTGTGTCACGGTTCTTAATCTGAACCAAAGAGTCCAAATCTGGCAAATCGTTTTGAGAAACAGATTTTTGAAAAAGTAGTGCCAAACATGGACTGCTTTGCCAGATACAGAGTCGCCACCTAAATATTTTTTTATGGGAGAATTTAGGAAACCCTGACTCGGTGCCGAAGGCTACATGTCCGTCATCACCGGAGTTGTCTCGGCTCGGGAGCTTGGGTACGATCGGGGAAGGTCAGCTATGAGCACCCCCTTTCGCCCGGTCCGAAGACCGGCCTCTACTAACCATGATATCCGTATTTGAAAACTTTATGTGTTCTTATTCCAATTATTAGCCTAGAATTACTATGTTATGCGCGCAGCAAACAAGTATAGACTAGATTGCCTAATTTGGAAAGAAACATTACATATCCGTTGGTTTTGGAAAATGTTTTGGATTTGCTACTCGCAAGTAGGCTAAAACACGGATTTCAACGAGTTTTTCCAACTCAAACAATCCAACCTTCACCCACAGGCATTCAAGCAATTATAACACATAAACATCTAGCCACATGTTAAGCATGCTGTCATGGCAACATTCACACGCATGCGATATGCTAAAGCATAAAAGCTTACCTAGTACTCCGTGCCAAAACAGTAAACTAGTTAGCAAAAATGTGCGTGTCCTAGTTCATGTTAAATTGCCTAATGCAACACATACAAGATGCAATTTAGATAGGCTCGGTTAACCTAAGCATGGCATATGTAATGCGATCAATTATCACATATTCGATTTGTAAATTGAAGTACAAATGCAGTTAGCGTGATGTACCGAGCCCGGTGCATGTCAACAAATGCATGAATGCACGCATGCGTAGCATAAGGTATGCTAAAATAAATATGCCCTAATCTACCATCATAAGCAGGTAAATAAAAGGGAAGAAAGACGTGAGGTTGGAAGACATACACACACTCACGCACACTTATTACAGATTTTCCCTCACTCGGAGGGACCGAATAATATTACAAATTAATTAATTAATTAACAAATTAACTAATCTAGGAAAGCAGGTAAACCGCCTCGGGAAATGCGCCGCCATGCATAGGCTGCCTCTGTTTTCTTTCCTCTGCTCCTCTGAAGGCTACCAAAAACCTCAGGACTGCTTCCTAGGACACTGAGGAGTGCCACCGGCTGAGTAGAATTGCCACCGGCAGTGTGGTATGGCCATCGGCACAAAATTGAATCTGTCGGCAGAGAAAATGGTGCCGGTCGGCACATTACACTGCCGGTCGGCAGAGTATTCCTGCAGAACCTGCAACTCACAGCAACAGAGGGCAAAACAAAGCATGGTGACACAATTCAAGGCATGTATGCACCAACCATGTCCCTTATCATTGTGATGACTCAAAGGGACATGTGCCTCGGTTCTCGGACCACCAATCACGCATTTCCATGCATGATGGCCCAAAGAACCAAGTATGCAACTTTGGTTTCAAATGCAATGCAAACCAATCAAACAAACAAGGCCCTATTCCTATCACCAATTCAAGGAACAAGGCATGCATGCAAGATGCAATGCAACCTAGGCATACAAGCTAGGAATGCAACATGTCATGGCAAGGCACTTATGCAATCATGCAAGCATACATATGGCGATGCAAATGGATGGCAAGATGGACTTATACATGAATTAGGCAGCTCTAATAAGGCCCAAAACAATAGCCAATGTGCTAAAAAGTGAGGGCTAAATGGCATGCGCACACATATGCACATGAGGACCAACACTTAAGCACAAATCAAACAACATTCAAGCACACTTGAAGGGAGGAAACATGGACAATTAGCATGCGACATGAGCCCTAAAATCATGTTATAAAATGATGCCAAATCAAGTTATAAATCAAGTCAAGCATGCAACAAATGGCCTAAGTGTTCAAAGTAAACCAAAGTGGCATTGAGCTACACTTAACAAGACCAAACAAGGCATGCATTAAGCGACCAAAAACAGGTTTATAGCACGCTAAAACAAGGCTAAAGGACTCTTTAGATGGCATCTAAATGGCCCAAATACAAAGGCATACACCATGGCCAAAACATGGAGCATTGCAACACATGCTTTCAAAACATTAAAGAGACATGCAGGGCAATCCAACAAGCATGGAAATGGGACTGAAATAGCATGTAGGATGATTCCAAATCATCAAAACAATGCAAAGATGGCATGCTACACATGCACATACTCAAGGCCAACAAGCCCAAATACAAAGGGGATGTATAATGCATGCTAAAATCGACCCAAATACTTATGGACAGATCTAAAACATGGCAAAATAAGCACATAATCTTCACAAATACAAGCCTAAAACATGCTCCAACAAAGGCTAACAACCTAGAACATGTTAAGGCACAAATAAGGCATTACATGGCAACTATGCTAAGCATGCATGAAGTTCCAAAACCAACTTGAAATCATGTTATATTATGGATATATAAGCATGAAAAACAAACCAAATATGCTCAACACACACTTAAGCATAGGCTTCCTTAAGAGGCCAAAATATGTCCTTTTCAAGGACAACAAGGAGAGGGGGTGGCCCTCTCCTTCTTGGGACTTCAAAGCATCATCTTCACCACTGAAATCCCTCAAGATTTCAGTGGTGAAGAGACCTCAACACCAAAATCCCGGAGCTAACACAAAATGGTCCAAAAAGAGGCCTTTTGAGGCCTAAGGGTGGTCAACAACCCTCAAACAACAAAACACTCTTAATAAACAATAAAGAGGGCCTAAAAACAGAACTTTTTTATGTTATACAATAATCACAAAAACAGCTCTAAGACTAGTAGAAAATCAATGCAAAAAAGGGGAAAAAAGGGACTAGAATCTCACCCTTGAAGACCCCTTCACAAATGGTGCTCCAATGGCCTCCTTGAGCTTGAATCCAACACCAAAACTTCAAAACACACTCTTTAGAACCTCAGCTCCAAGAGGAAGGTGAAACACTAGGTGTTTGTGTGCAATAGTGAGACACAAAACACCTAGTGTGCAAAATGAGAGGGAAAGAGAGATAGGTTGTGTATGTCTAACCCTAACCCTAGAAAAACCAGAGCTTGGTCTGTGTTTTTCTCTCTCAAAAATGTCTAAAGCCTCTCCCTTTGCCTTAGAGAGAGCCTCTCTCTATATGCCTCTTGTAAAGCTTACAAGACAAGCTTTGCAAGAGGGAGATCCCTCCATACACGTGTATGGAGGGGAGCAAAAGCAATACAGCTGTCTAAAAATATCTGCAAAAGCAGATGAACAGCAATCGGCCGGCAAAAAATACCATCTTGGCCAAAAAGAGTGCCGACCGGCACAAAAAAGTGCTGACCGGCAACAAATAGTGCCGACCGGCAAACTATATTGCCGGTGGCAGCAAAAACCAGCCGGTGGCATTTAGCCACTGCCGGTGATGGGTGGGGATGGTCTACAAGCCCCACTCTGCCTCTCCAAGGCAAGATGCAAGTGTTTGGTGCAAAACCAGACACTAAACGGTCTAGTTCGGAGATTCTGAGGCAAGGCGCACGAGCCGAGACCTCCGGGAACTCCAAACGAACACAAACATGGATAATCACCGAGTGTTCAAACGGTGACGTCCAAGTCTTGAGGACGGTCAAAAAATGGGGTGTCTACAGTTGCCCCTCTTTGACAGAACTCGAAAGTCATAACAATGACGGGAGTGAATGTCAAAGCCCAGAGACGACCCATTTTTGACAAGGCCGAAGACTTAGACAAGCATACTAGACAAATAAGGTATGCGCCCGGAGGCAGGGGCAAAATGCAAGACAATGCACAGAGCCGAGCATAACTTATGATCATGCAAAGAAGGCTGTAATGAAGCAAACATGCGACAATTTTAAGCTAGCATACCAAACTACACTACAATGCAGAAAGGATGTAAGAGAATTATGGAATTCTCAATACGTCTCACTCGGGAGATACAATACCTGTGCGGCTCGTCTGGTTGCACCAGCTTCAAATGAACCGTACATACAATATCGTGCCTGTAAAGAAAACAAACTTAACAGGTACAATATTGTTAGCAACATGCATGACAATGCAAATGTGGTGTACTCAAAATGCGTGACAGCGCAAAGCAAGTGGGGAGCATAACAATGCTGTGGAAATACACACATGTGAGTGAAGCATGCGGTCTACGCCGGTAACGAATTGATCACAAGCATGCGGTCTACGCAGGTAACAAAACAAACAAGCATGCGGTCTACGCAATCAAAACATGCGGTCTACGCAGATAACAAAACTAAGCATGCGGTCTACGTAATCAAAATATGCGGTCTACGCAATCAAAATATGCGGTCTACGCAGATAATGGAATTGAGCATGCGGTCTACGCAGGTAATGAAATTTAAACATGCGGTCTACGCAAGTAAGACATGCGGTCTACGCAATCAAAACATGCGATCTACGCAGGTAATGAAATTAAACATGCGGTCTACGCAATCAAGACATGCGGTCTACGCAAGTAATGAAATTTAAACATGCGGTCTACGCAAGTAAGACATGCGGTCTACGCAATCAAAACATGCGATCTACGCAGGTAATGAAATTAAACATGCGGTCTACGCAATCAAGACATGCGGTCTACGCAGGTAATGAAAATGATAATGCGGTCTACGCGATCAAAACATGCGGTCTACGCAGGTAATGAAATTAACAAACATGCGGTCTACGCAATCAAAAACATGCGGTCTACGCAAGTATTGAAATTTAAACATGCGGTCTACGCAAATAAAGAATTAACATGCATGACAATGCAAAATGCAATGAGATGCGCAAAACAGCGCGACGGAATGCAATGCACAAAACAGTGCGACGATTTGAAATGCACAAAACAGTGCGATGGTTTGAAATGCAATGCACAAAACAGTGCGACGACTTTGAGATGCACAAAACAATGCGACGGTTTGAAATGCACAAAACAGTGCGATGCTAAGTGCGACATGCATGCCACACGGAATGTAAACGGGCTTAAATGCGCAACAACGCACGTATTCCGGAATGCATGACAATGCATGGAATGGAAATGCAATGATGATGCATGAGAAACGTGCACGACAATGCAAAGGGGTGCGTGTTGCAACGCATGTAACACATGCATAACAATGCAAATGTGTGGCGCACGACAGTGCGATGTAATGCACCGAAGTAGTGTGATGAACTTGTGCAACACACATGGGGCAACTTTTGAATTCAAAAGGATACAAAAGGATACACCTTGCACGAATTCGAGTGCCACGCACTGGAGACACGGCCCGCGGTCAAAACGGAGGCCGGTTGAGCGTCGGAGATGCACTTTCTTGCACTTTCTTGAGCTATGAAGACCACAAACTTCTCATATGGCCTAAACAAGGCTGTGGGAACCCCACCGGCCGAAAGATGAGGCCACCGGCTGGCCATCGGCACAAAAACAATTCCATCGGCACAAAAAAGTGCCGGCCGGCACAAAACATTGCCGACCGGCAAACAGTTGCTGGTGCGGGGCAGTTTTGTCTTTTCACCTTGGGTGTTATAAAATAGGGCTTCATGCCCTATTTCCTTACTTCTCTCACGCCGAAATCTCTTGTTCTCTCTCTCTAGAGTGCTTCTCTCTCATTTTTCGCCCGTTTCTTCGCGTTCTACGCTCGTTTCATCGTCGGATTCGCGATCCTCTTCGCGTTTCGGACATTTTCCACCGATCACATTCTCGTTTCGGTGCTTCGTTTGGCGTTCTCGCCTTTTCGGGGTTTGTTCCCCTCACTTTCCTCTTCATTTCCGTGCCTCTTCACATTCCGGCCTTTCCGGCCATTTCCGACCCTCTCAGGAGTTGACTTTTCAGTTGACTCTTCGTATTCCGGCTCGGTTTTCATTTTCCGGCCATTTTCACACCATTCTCTACATGGCGGACGACATTCCACGTGGCGGGACTCCCCCGGACCACGAGATGGATCCCGGGGTCGAGCTCTTACCACTGAGCGAGCGTCCGTTCGACCCGGCGACCTACTGGCCGGCGATCCACGTTCTGCCCCCAGACGGCCTGCGTCAGTTCCGGAGCTTTGAGAGGTACGCGGCGCCTGAGCTACTACTACGCGAGCCTACCTCCCACCTTTCATTCGGCACTTCCGAGGTAACTCTTCATCTTCTGCTTTACTTTCTGCAATGTAGGATACAAAACTGCCATAGTTAGCTGTATTCTCTAATTGCTGAAATCTGATATGCTGTAGACCGTAGTTGACTGTAAACATACATACAACTGATATCTGCTTGAGACTGACATATGCACACACACTGCACTAGCCCTGAATCACCCAAACACACGGCACACACTGTATTTCACTGCACACACACTGGCACCCAGTATTTGTCTGAATCTGTTAGATTTGCACACACGCCACATCTGTTCTGAAACACCCAAACACGCTGACACAGCACACGTATTTCACTGTAAGCACACCGGCACCCGGTATTTGCCTGAATCTGACAAACTTGCATACATGCCATATCTGTCTTTTCAAAACTGCATTTTGAATGTTGTCTTGCAATTGTTGTTTTCTGTTTGCAGGAGGGTTCCCATACCATTCGCGGGTATGGGAATACTGGTGCGCGGGAGTGGTATGATGAGCTCCCTGATGCGGTCCAGCGCATCGTGGACCGAGCGGGCTTCGGCACCTTCTGCCGAGGGCTCTCTAGGCTCTCCACATGCAGACCTCTTCTCGCCGCTTTGGCGGAGAGGTGGTGGGACACCACCGATTCTTTCCACTTCTCTGCTGCGGGGGATATGACGATGACCCCTTATGACTTCTCGATGCTCACAGGCATCGGGGTAGGGGGGGATCCGATCCCTTTCGACACAGACATGGATGAGTGGACCGCCGCTCAGGTCCATCTACTGGGGGAGGCCCCACCGCTAGCTCGTCCAGGCTTCGTCCGATACTCCTGGTTCGAGACACAGTTCCGGGTCCAGCCCGCATTGGGGGAGGAGAGTCAGATGACCGAGGAGGATGTGGAGAGGTATGCTCGCGGCTTCCTCATGTTCCTGTTCGGGACTACTATCTTCGCCGACCGGGCGAACACCGTGCCTCTCTGCCTTCTCAGCGCACTGGAGGACGTCCGGGATATCTTGCACTACGATTGGGGTGGCGCTGCTCTGGCCACCCTGTACGGATATATGAGCTCGGCTTTTCGCGGCAGCGGCCAGCTCCTCGGAGGCTACTGGCGGGCTTGGGAGGTACATTCTTTCTCCGCTTTTCATTTCTGTCCGATATTCTCTGCACTCTGTACACTGCACACACTGCGGTCTGCTTTACACTCACTGTATACTGTACACACGGCACACACATTCATTCTGCTTTACACTTACTGTACACTGCTCACACTGTGCACTGCACACAATACACGGATCAACACACGGCTCTGCCATTTCTGCTTCATTCTGTATATCCTGCTTTATCTGATGGTCATACTGACATCTGTTTTGCAGCTGTGGGTTTACGCCTACTTCCCTAGGCCTGCTCCCGTACCAGTCGCGGAGCCTCCTCCGGCTGTCCCGTTCTCGAGTCGCTTCGACGGGAGATGCACCCGGCGACCACGGGAGACATTCGGCTTCTTCCGCCGATATTTTGACACCATCACCCCGGCCGAGGTATGCTTTACTTTCAGTTCATTTAGCTTCGCTTTCCCACTGCATGTTTCAATAACAGTAGATAACAAACTGTCCGTCACTTTCAGATCACTTGGCGGCCATGGGCTTCCTTGCCGTCGGCGATGCGGGGTCGGTTCCCTGGTGCTGAGGAGACCTCACGTTTCCGGATCTTGCTAGAGGGCCCGGTCTGTCGGGCTTGGTACCTGGGGGAGCGTTTTCTACGCCAGACCCGCGGGTTACCTGAGCAGATAATCCCGGCTCACCCTCCTACAGAGATGAGGGAGACCGAGGGGCTTACCACTGAGCAGCTGGATGATTACTCCATCGGCTGGGAGGAGGCTGGCTTCCGAGGCACCGGAGACTATCAGGAGTACGTGCGGACGTACCTGATGCGCCCCCTGAGCGGTCGTCGAGCAGAGGGGGCCAGGCCTGTAGCATCGGCGGCTGGGGCCGGAGCGGGAGCAGGGGCTGGATCTTCGAGGAGGGCCCGAGTCCGTGGTAGGGGTAGAGTGCAGGGAGGACGAGGAGCTGGCTGGCCTGCCCTGCCCGCTATACTGACTTTCCAGGGGCAGGGTGGGTCGACCTATCAGATCCCCTTCGCCCCTCCACCGGCTGGTCACGAGTTCATTGATGTCCCCGACTTACCTCCGGTACGTATTATTGCATTTTTGTACAGTCATTCATCTCAGTTTACTTGATATTCCACAGAATATTGATGCATCTGATACTTTTGCAGGCTTCTTCTGAGTACACCCGTCAGTCGTTGGCGATGAATGCCTCGATGATGGGGATGCTCCAGCGGACATTTGACCTCCTAGCCGTCTACAGCATACCAGTATGTTCTTCTGACACTGGCCTCCAACCATTCGTACACTGCTTTGCATAATCTGATGCACGGCACAACACGTGATACACTGATCTCACAGCATCTGACACACTGCATACACTGCATTCTGCACTGTACTCTGTACTGATAAACTGCTCACGGCATTCTTACACTGTACTCATACTCTGCATTCTGCATTGCTAAACTGCTCACGGCATTCATACACTGTATTCACACACTGCATTCTGCATTGCTAAACTGCTCACGGCACTCTTACTGTATTCATGTGCTGCATTCTGCACCTTTAAACTGTTCACAGTGTACTGATGCATTTCCCTTTTTGTGTACTTTTTCAGCCTCCTTTCCAGATTCCCATGGCAGGGGGTGCTCCGGCCAGACCTTCTGTCCCTGCCCGGGGGAGAGATGAGGGGGGCAGGATATTTCCCCGTACCAGGGGAGGGCGTACTCACGTCGGGAGTAGCTCGCGAGCTCCAGTCCCGGACGATGACGACGACGAGGAGTCAGAGGCGGAGGCAGGGTCATCGGAGGAGGAGACCGGAGACGGTTCTAGCTCGGGCTCTGATGACGACGCTGATGATGCTCCTGGACCCTCGTCCAGGAAGGGGACTAGGACGGACTGACGGCCCCCCGGAGTGCTTGACATGGATGCAGATTTTTGCTATCTTCTTCTTTCTTTCTTTGTACTTTTCTTTTGTTTGGTAGATAGATTACCTTGTACTGCCGCAGGCAGATTTTTGTTTTCCTCAAAACTTGTACATTTGAAAAGCTAAGTAAATGAAACAGACTTTTTATCTAAAAAAGTGTTTACATTTACACATTTCATGCATTGCATCGCATCTCATCATGTTACACCTCAATGTAAATGGAATTGATTGGTTGTCTGAAAATTGAACACTTGCACTGTAATAATCAGATAACTTAAACAGCCAACAGCCAAAATAACCCAAGCAACCCACTGCCTGATTCTGGACACACAGCCCTTACTCTGTTGGGGATTAATCTGCATACAGCCCATAACACGGCATTCGATTCATTCTGCACACGGCAAACTTCTGAACAAACGGCCCAATCTGACAGGGCAGACCTCAATGACGGAACCGGTTGGAGTCAAAACACATTCAAATGTAAAGAATGGCACAGCATTCTGAGCATAGATGATTTTTGAAATCAAATGAGGGTTTTTCAAACCGGGATATCGAGCCTACCACTGAACACAGCGGGGAGGACTCAAACAAAGAGGAACACGACCTAAACACAACGAGACACGCTCGGGAGAGACTCAAAACAAAAGACGAGACCGTCAAACGAAAGAGACACGACACACAGACGCGTAAACGAAGATGGGAGACCTCGGACCACGAGGAACCAGTTCAATCTGGGTATTGTTTCCCACCCTTTCTGATTTGTGATTCTCACATCACTCGACTCTCGAGCTCGGATTTTCTCTCGGAGCCCCTTTTTTTTCTCGCTTTTCTCTCAACTTACACCTCTCTATTCTTCAATCTCTCATTTTTCGTCCCTCCCCGGGGTGATTGATGGATAAATAGAACGGTGTGGGTTCATGCTCAACACCATTAGCTCACGGCTATTTCTTCTGGCGGGTAGAGCGCTCTTCTGTCAAGTACGCCGATGACGGGGGAAAGACAGAACGCCTGGCTCAACTGTGCCCCTAGTTCATCATTTTAACCATTTTTTCATTTTTGCTTTCTACTAAAACAATTTTGATCAAAATGAGAGTCGGATTAACGTACTTGTTCGATTTTTGATTTGAAAACCGTGCGAGTCAGGCTGCAAGCACTGAAAATTTTCCTTTTTTTTTTTTGGGTCCAAGACAATGGTCCGATTTTGGAAAATGAAATAGTTTTCGAGAAAATAGTCAACCTCGGTAAAAATTTTCAAAAACTATTTTTCAAACAGCTGAAGCTCAACAAGCATGGAGCTTACCCTTTGAGATACGCAACCTCGGATCGGAGGCAATGGAAAATTGCCCCTGGTTTGAAGGGGGGTGGGAGGCAACGGAAAGTTGCCCCTAGTTTGGAAGGCGGCTCACGGTGGCTCGTGGCAACGGAAAGTTGCCCCTTGTTTGGGATGGTGCCGCAGCAGTCCGTAAACAGTCTTCATTGGCGGTGGTCGAGCTCTCAGACATCGAGATGACGAAGACGGTCACAACACATATATGGACACAATCACCTTGAAGGGTGTTGGCCACTGGACTTTGGGATGAAATCGAAACCATTGCATGGACTGAGACGCTTATGAAAGCGTTGGGGGCTGGACTTCATGATGAAGTTGCCTACGTATCCCAAACATGGGAATCAAGCCTTACGTAGTTCCGGTTAAGGTACACTCGGGTATTTTAACCTTCACTTTGTTTGGCTCTCACTTTTGCCAAGGCGCCCAATGCGGGTTTTCGACCTTGCGAGCTTCTTTTCATTTTCTATTTCTTTTTCTTTTTTTTTTTGCATTTTTCTTTTTCTTTTTCTTTTTGTATCTTTTGTCTTTTCTTTTCTTTTCTTCTTTTTTTCTTTTTTTTGCTTTTTGCTTTTTTTTTGTATTTTTCTCTTGCTCTAACTTTTGCCTGGACCGCCCTTCCGGGTTTTCGGCCCAGCGAGCCTCTCAAAGGGTAAAAGTGTAGCAAGTCCATGCCAAATGATTTTTTGAAATTGAAGCCTCTCTGTGTCTAGGAGAACGGCTGTTGCACTGATTTGCGGAGAATCCATCCTGGTTACTCCACGAGCTTCTTCCGGCGAGATCTTCTCCTTCTGATTCGGCTTTGATGCTTCTTGATCGAAGGCTACTTCAAAACTGGCCACACAGGCCTTTCATGGCATTTGTCCGTTGAACTTTCTGAATGTTCTGAACGGGTTCAAACTCGGAAAACAAATAGGTTGAATCTTGAGGCTGAGAGCGATCCTAGGCTGCGCAATCTCAAGAGTGATTCCACACAGGTCTTCGCAGGGCCGCGTAAAACATTTGTTTTTGAAAGTTTTTAAGAAGGCGACGAATCGCTCGCGCCGAAGATAGTGCGGAACTAATCTGGATCAGGCCAGGATCCTTCCCAGTACTCACACCGACAAGCATGATTTCATTCATAAAAAGGCTTAGCACGCCTCTCTTTCTCTCAAAATGATCAAAATTTTACAAAACCCGAGGAATTCCTTCCTCTTCGTTTTCATCACCGCAGTGTTCAAAAGGTTTTTTTTTTTGAAAACTTAGGTTAATGCAATGAGTTTGGGCACACAGGAGAGCAGGCGAGATGTACTGTCAGCCCATTCAAATTCTCTGGTCCTTATGCTGAAAGCAAGCATGAAGTCGAGATAGCAACAGCTGTTTTGATCGGCTTTGTTGGTGCAACTGGCCCCTCGGCAGAAACAGACTCAAAACAAAAACAGATAATAATTACAAAACAAAATGGTGTTCGAGGCAACAACCCCAGAATCACCAGGTATTATATACAACGGGGACTGACTCGATACAACTAGACAGACCCTTAAGCAAAAGACTGACTCAAGACAAAGAGACAGACTCAAAACAAAAGACTAACTCGATATCCAAGCCAGAATTTACAAAACTCGGTTTCACCGATGCTCAAAAATGCGTGCCAGACGCCTCATCAAAAATGTACCAAATGTTGCCCGCAGGAGGTTCGCTTTACGTACTCGCAGTATCTGAGCCCTCGAAATCCAGCAACTGAGTGGTGACGGGCTTGCCTGAGGTAGGTGGTAGGATAACCTTGTTATCAATCAAATCCTGCACTTCGTGACGAATGCGGGAACATCCATCGGTACTGTGACCGGACTGTTGATGGTACGCGCAGTACAAGGTAGCATCATGAGTGGCGGGGAGATTCTTCGGGAGTGGCCGGGGCTCCAAAGGCTTAAGATGCCCATTCTTCGCCAATATTAGCAATGCCCTAGACAAAGGCATGTGGAGGTCATGAAAAACGCTGCGCCCTCGGGGCAGGTACTTCGCAGTTTGAGGATTCTTGCCAGATGCGCTGGCGAAAGGGTCAGCTGGCGCTGCCTTGGCCTTTTGAACCTTTCCTGGTGCAGGGGTGGGAACTACAGGAACTGTCTGGGCATGACGGGGCCCATCCCGGTTTTCTGCCTGGCTTGAACTGCCTTTGATTGAAGCGGGGAAAGCATCATCTACAGCTTTGGTCACTATTGCAGATGTTTGTTGCTTGTTCATCCCTCTGGCCTTCAGAGCCTCGACTGCCCACAGCAGTTGTTCAATAGGATCGGTGTCTACCTTTGCCTTGTCCTTTCCTTTGGCCTCAGCCTGATCGAGGGTCTGGGTTGGTACTGACATGTCGTGGCTATAGCCGGAAGCCACCTCTGGCTGGCTGAGCTCTATCACAATCCGCCCCAGTAGCGGGGGCTCCTGTGGTACAAAATTCCCGGCACACGGCGCCGCTGGCGGTGAAGCCGACATTCCATAGGTGAGGTCCGCCACAGACCTTTGGAGATCGCCTATCATCCCCATCAATTCGAAGGTGGTAGGCTCACGAGCCTGGTATAACTGGGGAGCCCAGACTGGGTGCACAACGGGCGACCTGGGCGGATATGACATACTGATGCTGGCCTCATTCTGCGGAGTGGTTCCCTGCTCCGATACAGCCGTCATAACCACAATTTCTTCTGAACTTGGCGCCGCCATAAATCCTGCCTCAGCAAAGGGGAGACACTGGCTGTTCTGTATCAACTCTGCCACTCTCTGAACTGAAAGGAAAAACAGACAGCATTTCAGCCCAAACTGATCAAACACGGGTGTGGCCACACAACTGTACCCACTGCTGATCACTGTTCCCAAATTTCTGTTCCCAAAATACTGAATCTGATACCCGCGGATAACTGATTCTCAACAATACTGATTCTAGTGCCCTCGGGCCCGATACTCAAACTCACAAACTGATATATGCGTTCCTGTAGAGATACATTCTAAAAGCACATAGCAAGTAAAGAGAGCTCAATCACCCCTATGTTGGGGTAGGGTTTCCCTGTCCTATTTTGTCAGGAGCTAGGGTTTCACTACGCACACAGCGGTTTCAAACAACTTAGCATCGGGTAAGCAACCTGTCCTAGCTTGGAATGGTCACTATGGTTCCGAATATGCACTAGGTCGAATGGTCAAAAAGGGTGCCCCGGTAAACCGGGGTTTGTGTTCCCATACTGTCAGAGCCCATAGCCGGTCAGCCTTATGGACATGCCTTGACAAGACAAGCCTCCGGCAAACCGTTCAGGAATGGCAAATGGCAAACACTGTGTTCCTAGGCGCACCAATGCGCATGCAATGCAAAGAAACACATAAATGAAATCAAAACAGGATATCATGAGTTCGAGTCAAGCTCTCTAAATTTCCCCAGCAGAGTCGCCAGAAACTGTAACAGCGCCCTCGTGGGCCTCGTGCTACAGCTCGGACTCGATTTGTGTCACGGTTCTTAATCTGAACCAAAGAGTCCAAATCTGGCAAATCGTTTTGAGAAACAGATTTTTGAAAAAGTAGTGCCAAACATGGACTGCTTTGCCAGATACAGAGTCGCCACCTAAATATTTTTTTATGGGAGAATTTAGGAAACCCTGACTCGGTGCCGAAGGCCACATGTCCGTCATCACCGGAGTTGTCTCGGCTCGGGAGCTTGGGTACGATCGGGGAAGGTCAGCTATGAGCACCCCTTTCGCCCGGTCCGAAGACCGGCCTCTACTAACCATGATATCCGTATTTGAAAACTTTATGTGTTCTTATTCCAATTATTAGCCTAGAATTACTATGTTATGCGCGCAGCAAACAAGTATAGACTAGATTGCCTAATTTGGAAAGAAACATTACATATCCGTTGGTTTTGGAAAATGTTTTGGATTTGCTACTCGCAAGTAGGCTAAAACACGGATTTCAACGAGTTTTTCCAACTCAAACAATCCAACCTTCACCCACAGGCATTCAAGCAATTATAACACATAAACATCTAGCCACATGTTAAGCATGCTGTCATGGCAACATTCACACGCATGCGATATGCTAAAGCATAAAAGCTTACCTAGTACTCCGTGCCAAAACAGTAAACTAGTTAGCAAAAATGTGCGTGTCCTAGTTCATGTTAAATTGCCTAATGCAACACATACAAGATGCAATTTAGATAGGCTCGGTTAACCTAAGCATGGCATATGTAATGCGATCAATTATCACATATTCGATTTGTAAATTGAAGTACAAATGCAGTTAGCGTGATGTACCGAGCCCGGTGCATGTCAACAAATGCATGAATGCACGCATGCGTAGCATAAGGTATGCTAAAATAAATATGCCCTAATCTACCATCATAAGCAGGTAAATAAAAGGGAAGAAAGACGTGAGGTTGGAAGACATACACACACTCACGCACACTTATTACAGATTTTCCCTCACTCGGAGGGACCGAATAATATTACAAATTAATTAATTAATTAACAAATTAACTAATCTAGGAAAGCAGGTAAATCGCCTCGGGAAATGCGCCGCCATGCATAGGCTGCCTCTGTTTTCTTTCCTCTGCTCCTCTGAAGGCTACCAAAAACCTCAGGACTGCTTCCTAGGACACTGAGGAGTGCCACCGGCTGAGTAGAATTGCCACCGGCAGTGTGGTATGGCCATCGGCACAAAATTGAATCTGTCGGCAGAGAAAATGGTGTCGGTCGGCACATTACACTGCCGGTCGGTAGAGTATTCCTGCAGAACCTGCAACTCACAGCAACAGAGGGCAAAACAAAGCATGGTGACACAATTCAAGGCATGTATGCACCAACCATGTCCCTTATCATTGTGATGACTCAAAGGGACATGTGCCTCGGTTCTCGGACCACCAATCACGCATTTCCATGCATGATGGCCCAAAGAACCAAGTATGCAACTTTGGTTTCAAATGCAATGCAAACCAATCAAACAAACAAGGCCCTATTCCTATCACCAATTCAAGGAACAAGGCATGCATGCAAGATGCAATGCAACCTAGGCATACAAGCTAGGAATGCAACATGTCATGGCAAGGCACTTATGCAATCATGCAAGCATACATATGGCGATGCAAATGGATGGCAAGATGGACTTATACATGAATTAGGCAGCTCTAATAAGGCCCAAAACAATAGCCAATGTGCTAAAAAGTGAGGGCTAAATGGCATGCGCACACATATGCACATGAGGACCAACACTTAAGCACAAATCAAACAACATTCAAGCACACTTGAAGGGAGGAAACATGGACAATTAGCATGCGACATGAGCCCTAAAATCATGTTATAAAATGATGCCAAATCAAGTTATAAATCAAGTCAAGCATGCAACAAATGGCCTAAGTGTTCAAAGTAAACCAAAGTGGCATTGAGCTACACTTAACAAGACCAAACAAGGCATGCATTAAGCGACCAAAAATAGGTTTATAGCACGCTAAAACAAGGCTAAAGGACTCTTTAGATGGCATCTAAATGGCCCAAATACAAAGGCATACACCATGGCCAAAACATGGAGCATTGCAACACATGCTTTCAAAGCATTAAAGAGACATGCAGGGCAATCCAACAAGCATGGAAATGGGACTAAAATAGCATGTAGGATGATTCCAAATCATCAAAACAATGCAAAGATGGCATGCTACACATGCACATACTCAAGGCCAACAAGCCCAAATACAAAGGGGATGTATAATGCATGCTAAAATCGACCCAAATACTTATGGACAGATCTAAAACATGGCAAAATAAGCACATAATCTTCACAAATACAAGCCTAAAACATGCTCCAACAAAGGCTAACAACCTAGAACATGTTAAGGCACAAATAAGGCATTACATGGCAACTATGCTAAGCATGCATGAAGTTCCAAAACCAACTTGAAATCATGTTATATTATGGATATATAAGCATGAAAAACAAACCAAACATGCTCAACACACACTTAAGCATAGGCTTCCTTAAGAGGCCAAAATATGTCCTTTTCAAGGACAACAAGGAGAGGGGGTGGCCCTCTCCTTCTTGGGACTTCAAAGCATCATCTTCACCACTGAAATCCCGGAGCTAACACAAAATGGTCCAAAAAGAGGCCTTTTGAGGCCTAAGGGTGGTCAACAACCCTCAAAAAACAAAACACTCTTAATAAACAATAAAGAGGGCCTAAAAACAGAACTTTTTTATGTTATACAATAATCACAAAAACAGATCTAAGACTAGTAGAAAATCAATGCAAAAAAGGTGGAAAACGGGACTAGAATCTCACCCTTGAAGACCCCTTCACAAATGGTGCTCCAATGGCCTCCTTGAGCTTGAATCCAACACCAAAACTTCAAAACACACTCTTTAGAACCTCAGCTCCAAGAGGAAGGTGAAACACTAGGTGTTTGTGTGCAATAGTAAGACACAAAACACCTAGTGTGCAAAATGAGAGGGAAAGAGAGATAGGTTGTGTATGTCTAACCCTAACCCTAGAAAAACCAGAGCTTGGTCTGTGTTTTTCTCTCTCAAAAATGTCTAAAGCCTCTCCCTTTGCCTTAGAGAGAGCCTCTCTCTATATGCCTCTTGTAAAGCTTACAAGACAAGCTTTGCAAGAGGGAGATCCCTCCATACACGTGTATGGAGGGGAGCAAAAGCAATACAGCTGTCTAAAAATATCTGCAAAAGCAGATGAACAGCAATCGGCCGGCAAAAAATGCCATCTTGGCCAAAAAGAGTGCCGACCGGCACAAAAAAGTGCTGACCGGCAACAAATAGTGCCGACCGGCAAACTATATTGCCGGTGGCAGCAAAAACCAGCCGGTGGCATTTAGCCACTGCCGGTGATGGGTGGGGATGGTCTACAAGCCCCACTCTGCCTCTCCAAGGCAAGATGCAAGTGTTTGGTGCAAAACCAGACACTAAACGGTCTAGTTCGGAGATTCTGAGGCAAGGCGCGCGAGCCGAGACCTCCGGGAACTCCAAACGAACACAAACATGGATAATCACCGAGTGTTCAAACGGTGACGTCCAAGTCTTGAGGACGGTCAAAAAATGGGGTGTCTACAGTTGCCCCTCTTTGACAGAACTCGAAAGTCATAACAATGACGGGAGTGAATGTCAAAGCCCAGAGACGACCCATTTTTGACAAGGCCGAAGACTTAGACAAGCATACTAGACAAATAAGGTATGCGCCCGGAGGCAGGGGCAAAATGCAAGACAATGCACAGAGCCGAGCATAACTTATGATCATGCAAAGAAGGCTGTAATGAAGCAAACATGCGACAATTTTAAGCTAGCATACCAAACTACACTACAATGCAGAAAGGATGTAAGAGAATTATGGAATTCTCAATACGTCTCACTCGGGAGATACAATACCTGTGCGGCTCGTCTGGTTGCACCAGCTTCAAATGAACCGTACATACAATATCGTGCCTGTAAAGAAAACAAACTTAACAGGTACAATATTGTTAGCAACATGCATGACAATGCAAATGTGGTGTACTCGAAATGCGTGACAGCGCAAAGCAAGTGGGGAGCATAACAATGCTGTGGAAATACACACATGTGAGTGAAGCATGCGGTCTACGCCGGTAACGAATTGATCACAAGCATGCGGTCTACGCAGGTAACGAAACAAACAAGCATGCGGTCTACGCAATCAAAACATGCGGTCTACGCAGATAACAAAACTAAGCATGCGGTCTACGCAATCAAAATATGCGGTCTACGCAATCAAAATATGCGGTCTACGCAGATAATGGAATTGAGCATGCGGTCTACGCAATCAAAACATGCGATCTACGCAGGTAATGAAATTAAGCATGCGGTCTACACAATCAAGACATGCGGTCTACGCAAGTAATGAAATTTAAACATGCGGTCTACGCAAGCAAGACATGCGGTCTACGCAATCAAAACATGCGATCTACGCAGGTAATGAAATTAAACATGCGGTCTACGCAATCAAGACATGCGGTCTACGCAAGTAATGAAATTTAAACATGCGGTCTACGCAAGTAAGACATGCGGTCTACGCAATCGAAACATGCGATCTACGCAGGTAATGAAATTAAACATGCGGTCTACGCAATCAAGACATGCGGTCTACGCAAGTAATGAAATTTAAACATGCGGTCTACGCAAGTAAGACATGCGATCTACGCAAGTAATGAAATTTAAACATGCGGTCTACGCAAGTAAGACATGCGGTCTACGCAAGTAAAGAAATTATAATGCGGTCTACGCAATCAAAACATGCGGTCTACGCAGGTAATGAAATTAACAAACATGCGGTCTACGCAATCAAAACATGCGGTCTACGCAGGTACTGAAATTAAGCATGCGGTCTACGCAATCAAAATATGCGGTCTACGCAATCAAAATATGCGGTCTACGCAGATAATGGAATTGAGCATGCGGTCTACGCAGGTAATGAAATTTAAACATGCGGTCTACGCAAGTAAGACATGCGGTCTACGCAATCAAAACATGCGATCTACGCAGGTAATGAAATTAAACATGCGGTCTACGCAATCAAGACATGCGGTCTACGCAAGTAATGAAATTTAAACATGCGGTCTACGCAAGTAAGACATGCGGTCTACGCAATCAAAACATGCGATCTACGCAGGTAATGAAATTAAACATGCGGTCTACGCAATCAAGACATGCGGTCTACGCAGGTAATGAAAATGATAATGCGGTCTACGCGATCAAAACATGCGGTCTACGCAGGTAATGAAATTAACAAACATGCGGTCTACGCAATCAAGACATGCGGTCTACGCAATCAAAAACATGCGGTCTACGCAAGTATTGAAATTTAAACATGCGGTCTACGCAAATAAAGAATTAACATGCATGACAATGCAAAATGCAATGAGATGCGCAAAACAGCGCGACGGAATGCAATGCACAAAACAGTGCGACGATTTGAAATGCACAAAACAGTGCGATGGTTTGAAATGCAATGCACAAAACAGTGCGACGACTTTGAGATGCACAAAACAATGCGACGGTTTGAAATGCACAAAACAGTGCGATGCTAAGTGCGACATGCATGCCACACGGAATGTAAACGGGCTTAAATGCGCAACAACGCACGTATTCCGGAATGCATGACAATGCATGGAATGGAAATGCAATGATGATGCATGAGAAACGTGCACGACAATGCAAAGGGGTGCGTGTTGCAACGCATGTAACACATGCATAACAATGCAAATGTGTGGCGCACGACAGTGCGATGTAATGCACCGAAGTAGTGTGATGAACTTGTGCAACACACATGGGGCAACTTTTGAATTCAAAAGGATACAAAAGGATACACCTTGCACGAATTCGAGTGCCACGCACTGGAGACACGGCCCGCGGTCAAAACGGAGGCCGGTTGAGCGTCGGAGATGCACTTTCTTGCACTTTCTTGAGCTATGAAGACCATAAACTTCTCATATGGCCTAAACAAGGCTGTGGGAACCCCACCGGCCGAAAGATGAGGCCACCGGCTGGCCATCGGCACAAAAACAATTCCATCGGCACAAAAAAGTGCCGGCCGGCACAAAACATTGCCGACCGGCAAACAATTGCTGGTGCGGGGCAGTTTTGTCTTTTCACCTTGGGTGTTATAAAATAGGGCTTCATGCCCTATTTCCTTACTTCTCTCACGCCGAAATCTCTTGTTCTCTCTCTCTAGAGTGCTTCTCTCTCATTTTTCGCCCGTTTCTTCGCGTTCTACGCTCGTTTCATCGTCGGATTCGCGATCCTCTTCGCGTTTCGGACATTTTCCACCGATCACATTCTCGTTTCGGTGCTTCGTTTGGCGTTCTCGCCTTTTCGGGGTTTGTTCCCCTCACTTTCCTCTTCATTTCCGTGCCTCTTCACATTCCGGCCTTTCCGGCCATTTCCGACCCTCTCAGGAGTTGACTTTTCAGTTGACTCTTCGTATTCCGGCTCGGTTTTCCTTTTCCGGCCATTTTCACACCATTCTCTACATGGCGGACGACATTCCACGTGGCGGGACTCCCCCGGACCACGAGATGGATCCCGGGGTCGAGCTCTTACCACTGAGTGAGCGTCCGTTCGACCCGGCGACCTACCGGCCGGCGATCCACGTTCTGCCCCCAGACGGCCTGCGTCAGTTCCGGAGCTTTGAGAGGTACGCGGCGCCTGAGCTACTACTACGCGAGCCTACCTCCCACCTTTCATTCGGCACTTCCGAGGTAACTCTTCATCTTCTGCTTTACTTTCTGCAATGTAGGATACAAAACTGCCATAGTTAGCTGTATTCTCTAATTGCTGAAATCTGATATGTTGTAGACCGTAGTTGACTGTAAACATACATACAACTGATATCTGCTTGAGACTGACATATGCACACACACTGCACTAGCCCTGAATCACCCAAACACACGGCACACACTGTATTTCACTGCACACACACTGGCACCCAGTATTTGTCTGAATCTGTTAGATTTGCACACACGCCACATCTGTTCTGAAACACCCAAACACGCTGACACAGCACACGTATTTCACTGTAAGCACACCGGCACCCGGTATTTGCCTGAATCTGACAAACTTGCATACATGCCATATCTGTCTTTTCAAAACTGCATTTTGAATGTTGTCTTGCAATTGTTGTTTTCTGTTTGCAGGAGGGTTCCCATACCATTCGCGGGTATGGGAATACTGGTGCGCGGGAGTGGTATGATGAGCTCCCTGATGCGGTCCAGCGCATCGTGGACCGAGCGGGCTTCGGCACCTTCTGCCGAGGGCTCTCTAGGCTCTCCACATGCAGACCTCTTCTCGCCGCTTTGGCGGAGAGGTGGTGGGACACCACCGATTCTTTCCACTTCTATGCTGCGGGGGATATGACGATGACCCCTTATGACTTCTCGATGCTCACAGGCATCGGGGTAGGGGGGGATCCGATCCCTTTCGACACAGACATGGATGAGTGGACCGCCGCTCAGGTCCATCTACTGGGGGAGGCCCCACCGCTAGCTCGTCCAGGCTTCGTCCGATACTCCTGGTTCGAGACACAGTTCCGGGTCCAGCCCGCATTGGGGGAGGAGAGTCAGATGACCGAGGAGGACATGGAGAGGTATGCTCGCGGCTTCCTCATGTTCCTGTTCGGGACTACTATCTTCGCCGACCGGGCGAACACCGTGCCTCTCTGCCTTCTCAGCGCACTGGAGGACGTCCGGGATATCTTGCACTACGATTGGGGTGGCGCTGCTCTGGCCACCCTGTACGGATATATGAGCTCGGCTTCTCGCGGCAGCGGCCAGCTCCTCGGAGGCTACTGGCGGGCTTGGGAGGTACATTCTTTCTCCGCTTTTCATTTCTGTCCGATATTCTCTGCACTCTGTACACTGCACACACTGCGGTCTGCTTTACACTCACTGTATACTGTACACACGGCACACACATTCATTCTGCTTTACACTTACTGTACACTGCTCACACTGTGCACTGCACACAATACACGGCTCAACACACGGCTCTGCCATTTCTGCTTCATTCTGTATATCCTGCTTTATCTGATGGTCATACTGACATCTGTTTTGCAGCTGTGGGTTTACGCCTACTTCCCTAGGCTTGCTCCCGTACCAGTCGCGGAGCCTCCTCCGGCTGTCCCGTTCTCGAGTCGGTTCGACGGGAGATGCACCCGGCGACCACGGGAGACATTCGGCTTCTTCCGCCGATATTTTGACACCATCACCCCGGCCGAGGTATGCTTTACTTTCAGTTCATTTAGCTTCGCTTTCCCACTGCATGTTTCAATAACAGTAGATAACAAACTGTCCGTCACTTTCAGATCACTTGGCGGCCATGGGCTTCCTTGCCGTCGGCGATGCGGGGTCGGTTCCCTGGTGCTGAGGAGACCTCACGTTTCCGGATCTTGCTAGAGGGCCCGGTCTGTCGGGCTTGGTACCTGGGGGAGCGTTTTCTACGCCAGACCCGCGGGTTACCTGAGCAGATAATCCCGGCTCACCCTCCTGCAGAGATGAGGGAGACCGAGGGGCTTACCACTGAGCAGCTGGATGATTACTCCATCGGCTGGGAGGAGGCTGGCTTCCGAGGCACCGGAGACTATCAGGAGTACGTGCGGACGTACCTGATGCGCCCCCTGAGCGGTCGTCGAGCAGAGGGGGCCAGGCCTGTAGCATCGGCGGCTGGGGCCGGAGCGGGAGCAGGGGCTGGATCTTCGAGGAGGGCCCGAGTCCGTGGTAGGGGTAGAGTGCAGGGAGGACGAGGAGCTGGCTGGCCTGCCCTGCCCGCTGTACTGACTTTCCAGGGGCAGGGTGGGTCGACCTATCAGATCCCCTTCGCCCCTCCACCGGCTGGTCACGAGTTCATTGATGTCCCCGACTTACCTCCGGTACGTATTATTGCATTTTTGTACAGTCATTCATCTCAGTTTACTTGATATTCCACAGAATATTGATGCATCTGATACTTTTGCAGGCTTCTTCTGAGTACACCCGTCAGTCGTTGGCGATGAATGCCTCGATGATGGGGATGCTCCAGCGGACATTTGACCTCCTAGCCGTCTACAGCATACCGGTATGTTCTTCTGACACTGGCCTCCAACCATTCGTACACTGCTTTGCATAATCTGATGCACGGCACAACACGTGATACACTGATCTCACAGCATCTGACACACTGCATACACTGCATTCTGCACTGTACTCTGTACTGATAAACTGCTCACGGCATTCTTACACTGTACTCATACTCTGCATTCTGCATTGCTAAACTGCTCACGGCATTCATACACTGTATTCACACACTGCATTCTGCATTGCTAAACTGCTCACGGCACTCTTACTGTATTCATGTGCTGCATTCTGCACCTTTAAACTGTTCACAGTGTACTGATGCATTTCCCTTTTTGTGTACTTTTTTAGCCTCCTTTCCAGATTCCCATGGCAGGGGGTGCTCCGGCCAGACCTTCTGTCCCTGCCCGGGGGAGAGATGAGGGGGGCAGGATATTTCCCCGTAACAGGGGAGGGCGTACTCACGTCGGGAGTAGCTCGCGAGCTCCAGTCCCGGACGATGACGACGACGAGGAGTCAGAGGCGGAGGCAGGGTCATCGGAGGAGGAGACCGGAGACGGTTCTAGCTCGGGCTCTGATGACGACGCTGATGATGCTCCTGGACCCTCGTCCAGGAAAAGGACTAGGACGGACTGACGGCCCCACGGAGTGCTTGACATGGATGCAGATTTTTGCTATCTTCTTCTTTCTTTCTTTGTACTTTTCTTTTGGTTGGTAGATAGATTACCTTGTACTGCCACAGGCAGATTTTTGTTTTCCTCAAAACTTGTACATTTGAAAAGCTAAGTAAATGAAACAGACTTTTTATCTGAAAAAGTGTTTACATTTACACATTTCATGCATTGCATCGCATCTCATCATGTTACACCTCAATGTAAATGGAATTGATTGGTTGTCTGAAAATTGAACACTTGCACTGTAATAATCAGATAACTTAAACAGCCAACAGCCAAAATAACCCAAGCAACCCACTGCCTGATTCTGGACACACAGCCCTTACTCTGTTGGGGATTAATCTGCATACAGCCCATAACACGGCATTCGATTCATTCTGCACACGGCAAACTTCTGAACAAACGGCCCAATCTGACAGGGCGGACCTCAATGACGGAACCGGTTGGAGTCAAAACACATTCAAATGTAAAGAATGGCACAGCATTCTGAGCATAGATGATTTTTGAAATCGAATGAGGGTTTTTCAAACCGGGATATCGAGCCTACCACTGAACACAGCGGAGAGGACTCAAACAAAGAGGAACACGACCTAAACACAACGAGACACGCTCGGGAGAGACTCAAAACAAAAGACGAGACCGTCAAACGAAAGAGACACGACACACAGACGCGTAAACGAAGATGGGAGACCTCGGACCACGAGGAACCAGTTCAATCTGGGTATTGTTTCCCACCCTTTCTGATTTGTGATTCTCACATCACTCGACTCTCGAGCTCGGATTTTCTCTCGGAGCCCCTTTTTTTTCTCGCTTTTCTCTCAACTTACACCTCTCTATTCTTCAATCTCTCATTTTTCATCCCTCCCCGGGGTGATTGATGGATAAATAGAACGGTGTGGGTTCATGCTCAACACCATTAGCTCACGGCTATTTCTTCTGGCGGGTAGAGCGCTCTTCTGTCAAGTACGCCGATGACGGGGGAAAGACAGAACGCCTGGCTCAACTGTGCCCCTAGTTCATCATTTTAACCATTTTTTCATTTTTGCTTTCTACTAAAACAATTTTGATCAAAATGAGAGTCGGATTAACGTACTTGTTCGATTTTTGATTTGAAAACCGTGCGAGTCAGGCTGCAAGCACTGAAAATTTTCCTTTTTTTTTTTTGGGTCCAAGACAATGGTCCGATTTTGGAAAATGAAATAGTTTTCGAGAAAATAGTCAACCTCAGTAAAAATTTTCAAAAACTATTTTTCAAACAGCTGAAGCTCAACAAGCATGGAGCTTACCCTTTGAGATACGCAACCTCGGATCGGAGGCAATGGAAAATTGCCCCTGGTTTGAAGGGGGGTGGGAGGCAACGGAAAGTTGCCCCTAGTTTGGAAGGCGGCTCACAGCGGCTCGTGGCAACGGAAAGTTGCCCCTTGTTTGGGATGGTGCCGCAGCAGTCCGTAAACAGTCTTCATTGGCGGTGGTCGAGCTCTCAGACATCGAGATGACGAAGACGGTCACAACACATATATGGACACAATCACCTTGAAGGGTGTTGGCCACTGGACTTTGGGATGAAATCAAAACCATTGCATGGACTGAGACGCTTATGAAAGCGTTGGGGGCTGGACTTCATGATGAAGTTGCCTACGTATCCCAAACATGGGAATCAAGCCTTACGTAGTTCCGGTTAAGGTACACTCGGGTATTTTAACCTTCACTTTGTTTGGCTCTCACTTTTGCCAAGGCGCCCAATGCGGGTTTTCGACCTTGCGAGCTTGTTTTCATTTTCTATTTCTTTTTCTTTTCTTTTTTTTTGCATTTTTCTTTTTCTTTTTCTTTTTGTATCTTTTGTCTTTTCTTTTCTTTTCTTCTTTTTTTCTTTTTTTTGCTTTTTTCTTTTTTTTGTATTTTTCTCTTGCTCTAACTTTTGCCTGGACCGCCCTTCCGGGTTTTCGGCCCAGCGAGCCTCTCAAAGGGTAAAAGTGTAGCAAGTCCATGCCAAATGGTTTTTTGAAATTGAAGCCTCTCTGTGTCTAGGAGAACGGCTGTTGCACTGATTTGCGGAGAATCCATCCTGGTTACTCCACGAGCTTCTTCCGGCGAGATCTACTCCTTCTGATTCGGCTTTGATGCTTCTTGATCGAAGGCTACTTCAAAACTGGCCACACAGGCCTTTCATGGCATTTGTCCGTTGAACTTTCTGAATGTTCTGAACGGGTTCAAACTCGGAAAACAAATAGGTTGAATCTTGAGGCTGAGAGCGATCCTAGGCTGCGCAATCTCAAGAGTGATTCCACACAGGTCTTCGCAGGGCCGCGTAAAACATTTGTTTTTGAAAGTTTTTAAGAAGGCGACGAATCGCTCGCGCCGAAGATAGTGCGGAACCAATCTGGATCAGGCCAGGATCCTTCCCAGTACTCACACCGACAAGCATGATTTCATTCATAAAAAGGCTTAGCACGCCTCTCTTTCTCTCAAAATGATCAAAATTTTACAAAACCCGAGGAATTCCTTCCTCTTCGTTTTCATCACCGCAGTGTTCAAAAGGTTTTTTTTTTTGAAAACTTAGGTTAATGCAATGAGTTTGGGCACACAGGAGAGCAGGCGAGATGTACTGTCAGCCCATTCAAATTCTCTGGTCCTTATGCTGAAAGCAAGCATGAAGTCGAGATAGCAACAGCTGTTTTGATCGGCTTTGTTGGTGCAACTGGCCCCTCGGCAGAAACAGACTCAAAACAAAAACAGATAATAATTACAAAACAAAATGGTGTTCGAGGCAACAACCCCAGAATCACCAGGTATTATATACAACGGGGACTGACTCGATACAACTAGACAGACCCTTAAGCAAAAGACTGACTCAAGACAAAGAGACAGACTCAAAACAAAAGACTGACTCGATATCCAAGCCAGAATTTACAAAACTCGGTTTCACCGATGCTCAAAAATGCGTGCCAGACGCCTCATCAAAAATGTACCAAATGTTGCCCGCAGGCGGTTCGCTTTACATACTCGCAGTATCTGAGCCCTCGAAATCCAGCAACTGAGTGGTGACGGGCTTGCCTGAGGTAGGTGGTAGGATAACCTTGTTATCAATCAAATCCTGCACTTCGTGACGAAGGCGGGAACATCCATCGGTACTGTGACCGGACTGTTGATGGTACGCGCAGTACAAGGTAGCATCATGAGTGGCGGGGAGATTCTTCGGGAGTGGCCGGGGCTCCAAAGGCTTAAGATGCCCATTCTTCGCCAATATTAGCAATGCCCTAGACAAAGGCATGTGGAGGTCATGAAAAACCCTGCGCCCTCGGGGCAGGTACTTCGCAGTTTGAGGATTCTTGCTAGATGCGCTGGCGAAAGGGTCAGCTGGCGCTGCCTTGGCCTTTTGAACCTTTCCCGGTGCAGGGGTGGGAACTACAGGAACTGTCTGGGCATGACGGGGCCCATCCCGGTTTTCTGCCTGGCTTGAACTGCCTTTGATTGAAGCGGGGAAAGCATCATCTACAGCTTTGGTCACTATTGCAGATGTTTGTTGCTTGTTCATCCCTCTGGCCTTCAGAGCCTCGACTGCCCACAGCAGTTGTTCAATAGGATCGGCGTCTACCTTTGCCTTGTCCTTTCCTTTGGCCTCAGCCTGATCGAGGGTCTGGGTTGGTACTGACATGTCGTGGCTATAGCCGGAAGCCACCTCTGGCTGGCTGAGCTCTATCACAATCCGCCCCAGTAGCGGGGGCTCCTGTGGTACAAAATTCCCGGCACACGGCGCCGCTGGCGGTGAAGCCGACATTCCATAGGCGAGGTCCGCCACAGACCTTTGGAGACCGCCTATCATCCCCATCAATTCGAAGGTGGTAGGCTCACGAGCCTGGTATAACTGGGGAGCCCAGACTGGGTGCACAACGGGCGACCTGGGCGGATATGACATACTGATGCTGGCCTCATTCTGCGGAGTGGTTCCCTGCTCCGATACAGCCGTCATAACCACAATTTCTTCTGAACTTGGCGCCGCCATAAATCCTGCCTCAGCAAAGGGGAGACACTGGCTGTTCTGTATCAACTCTGCCACTCTCTGAACTGAAAGGAAAAACAGACAGCATTTCAGCCCAAACTGATCAAACACGGGTGTGGCCACACAACTGTACCCGACTGCTGATCACTGTTCCCAAATTTTTGTTCCCAAAATACTGAGTCTGATACCCGCGGATAACTGATTCCTGATAACTGATTCTCAACAACACTGATTCTAGTGCCCTCGGGCCCGATACTCAAACTCACAAACTGATATATGCGTTCCTGTAGAGATACATTCTAAAAGCACATAGCTAGTAAAGAGAGCTCAATCACCCCTATGTTGGGGTAGGGTTTCCCTGTCCTATTTTGTCAGGAGCTAGGGTTTCACTACGCACACAGCGGTTTCAAACAACTTAGCATCGGGTAAGCAACCTGTCCTAGCTTGGAATGGTCACTATGGTTCCGAATATGCACTAGGTCGAATGGTCAAAAAGGGTGCCCCGGTAAACCGGGGTTTGTGTTCCCATACTGTCAGAGCCCATAGCCGGTCAGCCTTATGGACATGCCTTGACAAGACAAGCCTCCGGCAAACCGTTCAGGAATGGCAGATGGCAAACACTGTGTTCCTAGGCGCACCAATGCACATGCAATGCAAAGAAACACATAAATGAAATCAAAACAGGATATCATGAGTTCGAGTCAAGCTCTCTAAATTTCCCCAGCAGAGTCGCCAGAAACTGTAACAGCGCCCGCGTGGGCCTCGTGCTACAGCTCGGACTCGATTTGTGTCACGGTTCTTAATCTGAACCAAAGAGTCCAAATCTGGCAAATCGTTTTGAGAAACAGATTTTTGAAAAAGTAGTGCCAAACATGGACTGCTTTGCCAGATACAGAGTCGCCACCTAAATATTTTTTTATGGGAGAATTTAGGAAACCCTGACTCGGTGCCGAAGGCCACATGTCCGTCATCACCGGAGTTGTCTCGGCTCGAGAGCTTGGGTACGATCGGGGAAGGTCAGCTATGAGCACCCCCTTTCGCCCGGTCCGAAGACCGGCCTCTACTAACCATGATATCCGTATTTGAAAACTTTATGTGTTCTTATTCCAATTATTAGCCTAGAATTACTATGTTATGCGCGCAGCAAACAAGTATAGACTAGATTGCCTAATTTGGAAAGAAACATTACATATCAGTTGGTTTTGGAAAATGTTTTGGATTTGCTACTCGCAAGTAGGCTAAAACACGGATTTCAACGAGTTTTTCCAACTCAAACAATCCAACCTTCACCCACAGGCATTCAAGCAATTATAACACATAAACATCTAGCCACATGTTAAGCATGCTGTCATGGCAACATTCACACGCATGCGATATGCTAAAGCATAAAAGCTTACCTAGTACTCCGTGCCAAAACAGTAAACTAGTTAGCAAAAATGTGCGTGTCCTAGTTCATGTTAAATTGCCTAATGCAACACATACAAGATGCAATTTAGATAGGCTCGGTTAACCTAAGCATGGCATATGTAATGCGATCAATTATCACATATTCGATTTGTAAATTGAAGTACAAATGCAGTTAGCGTGATGTACCGAGCCCGGTGCATGTCAACAAATGCATGAATGCACGCATGCGTAGCATAAGGTATGCTAAAATAAATATGCCCTAATCTACCATCATAAGCAGGTAAATAAAAGGGAAGAAAGACATGAGGTTGGAAGACATACACACACTCACGCACACTCATTACAGATTTTCCCTCACTCGGAGGGACCGAATAATATTACAAATTAATTAATTAATTAACAAATTAACTAATCTAGGAAAGCAGGTAAACCGCCTCGGGAAATGCGCCGCCATGCATAGGCTGCCTCTGTTTTCTTTCCTCTGCTCCTCTGAAGGCTACCAAAAACCTCAGGACTGCTTCCTAGGACACTGAGGAGTGCCACCGGCTGAGTAGAATTGCCACCGGCAGTGTGGTATGGCCATCGGCACAAAATTGAATCTGTCGGCAGAGAAAATGGTGCCGGTCGGCACATTACACTGCCGGTCGGCAGAGTATTCCTGCAGAACCTGCAACTCACAGCAACAGAGGGCAAAACAAAGCATGGTGACACAATTCAAGGCATGTATGCACCAACCATGTCCCTTATCATTGTGATGACTCAAAGGGACATGTGCCTCGGTTCTCGGACCACCAATCACGCATTTCCATGCATGATGGCCCAAAGAACCAAGTATGCAACTTTGGTTTCAAATGCAATGCAAACCAATCAAACAAACAAGGCCCTATTCCTATCACCAATTCAAGGAACAAGGCATGCATGCAAGATGCAATGCAACCTAGGCATACAAGCTAGGAATGCAACATGTCATGGCAAGGCACTTATGCAATCATGCAAGCATACATATGGCGATGCAAATGGATGGCAAGATGGACTTATACATGAATTAGGCAGCTCTAATAAGGCCCAAAACAATAGCCAATGTGCTAAAAAGTGAGGGCTAAATGGCATGCGCACACATATGCACATGAGGACCAACACTTAAGCACAAATCAAACAACATTCAAGCACACTTGAAGGGAGGAAACATGGACAATTAGCATGCGACATGAGCCCTAAAATCATGTTATAAAATGATGCCAAATCAAGTTATAAATCAAGTCAACCATGCAACAAATGGCCTAAGTGTTCAAAGTAAACCAAAGTGGCATTGAGCTACACTTAACAAGACCAAACAAGGCATGCATTAAGCGACCAAAAACAGGTTTATAGCACGCTAAAACAAGGCTAAAGGACTCTTTAGATGGCATCCAAATGGCCCAAATACAAAGGCATACACCATGGCCAAAACATGGAGCATTGCAACACATGCTTTCAAAGCATTAAAGAGACATGCAGGGCAATCCAACAAGCATGGAAATGGGACTGAAATAGCATGTAGGATGATTCCAAATCATCAAAACAATGCAAAGATGGCATGCTACACATGCACATACTCAAGGCCAACAAGCCTAAATACAAAGGGGATGTATAATGCATGCTAAAATCGACCCAAATACTTATGGACAGATCTAAAACATGGCAAAATAAGCACATAATCTTCACAAATACAAGCCTAAAACATGCTCCAACAAAGGCTAACAACCTAGAACATGTTAAGGCACAAATAAGGCATTACATGGCAACTATGCTAAGCATGCATGAAGTTCCAAAACCAACTTGAAATCATGTTATATTATGGATATATAAGCATGAAAAACAAACCAAACATGCTCAACACACACTTAAGCATAGGCTTCCTTAAGAGGCCAAAATATGTCCTTTTCAAGGACAACAAGGAGAGGGGGTGGCCCTCTCCTTCTTGGGACTTCAAAGCATCATCTTCACCACTGAAATCCCTCAAGATTTCAGTGGTGAAGAGACCTCAACACCAAAATCCCGGAGCTAACACAAAATGGTCCAAAAAGAGGCCTTTTGAGGCCTAAGGGTGGTCAACAACCCTCAAACAACAAAACACTCTTAATAAACAATAAAGAGGGCCTAAAAACAGAACTTTTTTATGTTATACAATAATCACAAAAACAGCTCTAAGACTAGTAGAAAATCAATGCAAAAAAGGGGGAAAAAGGGACTAGAATCTCACCCTTGAAGACCCCTTCCCAAATGGTGCTCCAATGGCCTCCTTGAGCTTGAATCCAACACCAAAACTTCAAAACACACTCTTTAGAACCTCAGCTCCAAGAGGAAGGTGAAACACTAGGTGTTTGTGTGCAATAGTGAGACACAAAACACCGAGTGTGCAAAATGAGAGGGAAAGAGAGATAGGTTGTGTATGTCTAACCCTAACCCTAGAAAAACCAGAGCTTGGTCTGTGTTTTTCTCTCTCAAAAATGTCTAAAGCCTCTCCCTTTGCCTTAGAGAGAGCCTCTCTCTATATGCCTCTTGTAAAGCTTACAAGACAAGCTTTGCAAGAGGGAGATCCCTCCATACACGTGTATGGAGGGGAGCAAAAGCAATACAGCTGTCTAAAAATATCTGCAAAAGCAGATGAACAGCAATCGGCCGGCAAAAAATGCCATCTTGGCCAAAAAGAGTGCCGACCGGCACAAAAAAGTGCTGACCGGCAACAAATAGTGCCGACCGGCAAACTATATTGCCGGTGGCAGCAAAAACCAGCCGGTGGCATTTAGCCACTGCCGGTGATGGGTGGGGATGGTCTACAAGCCCCACTCTGCCTCTCCAAGGCAAGATGCAAGTGTTTGGTGCAAAACCAGACACTAAACGGTCTAGTTCGGAGATTCTGAGGCAAGGCGCGCGAGCCGAGACCTCCGGGAACTCCAAACGAACACAAACATGGATAATCACCGAGTGTTCAAACGGTGACGTCCAAGTCTTGAGGACGGTCAAAAAATGGGGTGTCTACAGTTGCCCCTCTTTGACAGAACTCGAAAGTCATAACAATGACGGGAGTGAATGTCAAAGCCCAGAGACGACCCATTTTTGACAAGGCCGAAGACTTAGACAAGCATACTAGACAAATAAGGTATGCGCCCGGAGGCAGGGGCAAAATGCAAGACAATGCACAGAGCCGAGCATAACTTATGATCATGCAAAGAAGGCTGTAATGAAGCAAACATGCGACAATTTTAAGCTAGCATACCAAACTACACTACAATGCAGAAAGGATGTAAGAGAATTATGGAATTCTCAATACGTCTCACTCGGGAGATACAATACCTGTGCGGCTCGTCTGGTTGCACCAGCTTCAAATGAACCGTACATACAATATCGTGCCTGTAAAGAAAACAAACTTAACAGGTACAATATTGTTAGCAACATGCATGACAATGCAAATGTGGTGTACTCGAAATGCGTGACAGCGCAAAGCAAGTGGGGAGCATAACAATGCTGTGGAAATACACACATGTGAGTGAAGCATGCGGTCTACGCCGGTAACGAATTGATCACAAGCATGCGGTCTACGTAGGTAACGAAACAAACAAGCATGCGGTCTACGCAATCAAAACATGCGGTCTACGCAGATAACAAAACTAAGCATGCGGTCTACGCAATCAAAATATGCGGTCTACGCAATCAAAATACGCGGTCTACGCAGATAATGGAATTGAGCATGCGGTCTACGCAATCAAAACATGCGATCTACGCAGGTAATGAAATTAAGCATGCGGTCTACACAATCAAGACATGCGGTCTACGCAAGTAATGAAATTTAAACATGCGGTCTACGCAAGTAAGACATGCGGTCTACGCAATCAAAACATGCGATCTACGCAGGTAATGAAATTAAACATGCGGTCTACGCAATCAAGACATGCGGTCTACGCAAGTAATGAAATTTAAACATGCGGTCTACGCAAGTAAGACATGCGGTCTACGCAATCAAAACATGCGATCTACGCAGGTAATGAAATTAAACATGCGGTCTACGCAATCAAGACATGCGGTCTACGCAAGTAATGAAATTTAAACATGCGGTCTACGCAAGTAAGACATGCGGTCTACGCAAGTAATGAAATTTAAACATGCGGTCTACGCAAGTAAGACATGCGGTCTACGCAAGTAATGAAATTATAATGCGGTCTACGCAATCAAAACATGCGGTCTACGCAGGTAATGAAATTAACAAACATGCGGTCTACGCAATCAAAACATGCGGTCTACGCAGGTACTGAAATTAAGCATGCGGTCTACGCAATCAAAATATGCGGTCTACGCAATCAAAATATGCGGTCTACGCAGATAATGGAATTGAGCATGCGGTCTACGCAGGTAATGAAATTTAAACATGCGGTCTACGCAAGTAAGACATGCGGTCTACGCAATCAAAACATGCGATCTACGCAGGTAATGAAATTAAACATGCGGTCTACGCAATCAAGACATGCGGTCTACGCAAGTAATGAAATTTAAACATGCGGTCTACGCAAGTAAGACATGCGGTCTACGCAATTAAAACATGCGATCTACGCAGGTAATGAAATTAAACATGCGGTCTACGCAATCAAGACATGCGGTCTACGCAGGTAATGAAAATGATAATGCGGTCTACGCGATCAAAACATGCGGTCTACGCATGTAATGAAATTAACAAACATGCGGTCTACGCAATCAAGACATGCGGTCTACGCAATCAAAAACATGCGGTCTACGCAAGTATTGAAATTTAAACATGCGGTCTACGCAAATAAAGAATTAACATGCATGACAATGCAAAATGCAATGAGATGCGCAAAACAGCGCGACGGAATGCAATGCACAAAACAGTGCGACGATTTGAAATGCACAAAACAGTGCGATGGTTTGAAATGCAATGCACAAAACAGTGCGACGACTTTGAGATGCACAAAACAATGCGACGGTTTGAAATGCACAAAACAGTGCGATGCTAAGTGCGACATGCATGCCACACGGAATGTAAACGGGCTTAAATGCGCAACAACGCACGTATTCCGGAATGCATGACAATGCATGGAATGGAAATGCAATGATGATGCATGAGAAACGTGCACGACAATGCAAAGGGGTGCGTGTTGCAACGCATGTAACACATGCATAACAATGCAAATGTGTGGCGCACGACAGTGCGATGTAATGCACCGAAGTAGTGTGATGAACTTGTGCAACACACATGGGGCAACTTTTGAATTCAAAAGGATACAAAAGGATACACCTTGCACGAATTCGAGTGCCACGCACTGGAGACACGGCCCGCGGTCAAAACGGAGGCCGGTTGAGCGTCGGAGATGCACTTTCTTGCACTTTCTTGAGCTATGAAGACCATAAACTTCTCATATGGCCTAAACAAGGCTGTGGGAACCCCACCGGCCGAAAGATGAGGCCACCGGCTGGCCATCGGCACAAAAACAATTCCATCGGCACAAAAAAGTGCCGGCCGGCACAAAACATTGCCGACCGGCAAACAGTTGCTGGTGCGGGGCAGTTTTGTCTTTTCACCTTGGGTGTTATAAAATAGGGCTTCATGCCCTATTTCCTTACTTCTCTCACGCCGAAATCTCTTGTTCTCTCTCTCTAGAGTGCTTCTCTCTCATTTTTCGCCCGTTTCTTCGCGTTCTACGCTCGTTTCATCGTCGGATTCGCGATCCTCTTCGCGTTTCGGACATTTTCCACCGATCACATTCTCGTTTCGGTGCTTCGTTTGGCGTTCTCGCCTTTTCGGGGTTTGTTCCCCTCACTTTCCTCTTCATTTCCGTGCCTCTTCACATTCCGGCCTTTCCGGCCATTTCCGACCCTCTCAGGAGTTGACTTTTCAGTTGACTCTTCGTATTCCGGCTCGGTTTTCCTTTTCCGGCCATTTTCACACCATTCTCTACATGGCGGATGACATTCCACGTGGCGGGACTCCCCCGGACCACGAGATGGATCCCGGGGTCGAGCTCTTACCACTGAGCGAGCGTCCGTTCGACCCGGCGACCTACCGGCCGGCGATCCACGTTCTGCCCCCAGACGGCCTGCGTCAGTTCCGGAGCTTTGAGAGGTACGCGGCGCCTGAGCTACTACTACGCGAGCCTACCTCCCACCTTTCATTCGGCACTTCCGAGGTAACTCTTCATCTTCTGCTTTACTTTCTGCAATGTAGGATACAAAACTGCCATAGTTAGCTGTATTCTCTAATTGCTGAAATCTGATATGCTGTAGACCGTAGTTGACTGTAAACATACATACAACTGATATCTGCTTGAGACTGACATATGCACACACACTGCACTAGCCCTGAATCACCCAAACACACGGCACACACTGTATTTCACTGCACACACACTGGCACCCAGTATTTGTCTGAATCTGTTAGATTTGCACACACGCCACATCTGTTCTGAAACACCCAAACACGCTGACACAGCACACGTATTTCACTGTAAGCACACCGGCACCCGGTATTTGCCTGAATCTGACAAACTTGCATACATGCCATATCTGTCTTTTCAAAACTGCATTTTGAATGTTGTCTTGCAATTGTTGTTTTCTGTTTGCAGGAGGGTTCCCATACCATTCGCGGGTATGGGAATACTGGTGCGCGGGAGTGGTATGATGAGCTCCCTGATGCGGTCCAGCGCATCGTGGACCGAGCGGGCTTCGGCACCTTCTGCCGAGGGCTCTCTAGGCTCTCCACATGCAGACCTCTTCTCGCCGCTTTGGCGGAGAGGTGGTGGGACACCACCGATTCTTTCCACTTCTCTGCTGCGGGGGATATGACGATGACCCCTTATGACTTCTCGATGCTCACAGGCATCGGGGTAGGGGGGATCCGATCCCTTTCGACACAGACATGGATGAGTGGACCGCCGCTCAGGTCCATCTACTGGGGGAGGCCCCACCGCTAGCTCGTCCAGGCTTCGTCCGATACTCCTGGTTCGAGACACAGTTCCGGGTCCAGCCCGCATTGGGGGAGGAGAGTCAGATGACCGAGGAGGACATGGAGAGGTATGCTCGCGGCTTCCTCATGTTGCTGTTCGGGACTACTATCTTCGCCGACCGGGTGAACACCGTGCCTCTCTGCCTTCTCAGCGCACTGGAGGACGTCCGGGATATCTTGCACTACGATTGGGGTGGCGCTGCTCTGGCCACCCTGTACGGATATATGAGATCGGCTTCTCGCGGCAGCGGCCAGCTCCTCGGAGGCTACTGGCGGGCTTGGGAGGTACATTCTTTCTCCGCCTTTCATTTCTGTCCGATATTCTCTGCACTCTGTACACTGCACACACTGCGGTCTGCTTTACACTCACTGTATACTGTACACACGACACACACATTCATTCTGCTTTACACTTACTGTACACTGCTCACACTGTGCACTGCACACAATACACGGCTTAACACACGGCTCTGCCATTTCTGCTTCATTCTGTATATCCTGCTTTATCTGATGGTCATACTGACATCTGTTTTGCAGCTGTGGGTTTACGCCTACTTCCCTAGGCTTGCTCCCGCACCAGTCGCGGAGCCTCCTCCGGCTGTCCCGTTCTCGAGTCGCTTCGACGGGAGATGCACCCGGCGACCACGGGAGACATTCGGCTTCTTCCGCCGATATTTTGACACCATCACCCCGGCCGAGGTATGCTTTACTTTCAGTTCATTTAGCTTCGCTTTCCCACTGCATGTTTCAATAACAGTAGATAACAAACTGTCCGTCACTTTCAGATCACTTGGCGGCCATGGGCTTCCTTGCCGTCGGCGATGCGGGGTCGGTTCCCTGGTGCTGAGGAGACCTCACGTTTCCGGATCTTGCTAGAGGGCCCGGTCTGTCGGGCTTGGTACCTGGGGGAGCGTTTTCTACGCCAGACCCGCGGGTTACCTGAGCAGATAATCCTGGCTCACCCTCCTGCAGAGATGAGGGAGACCGAGGGGCTTACCACTGAGCAGCTGGATGATTACTCCATCGGCTGGGAGGAGGCTGGCTTCCGAGGCACCGGAGACTATCAGGAGTACGTGCGGACGTACCTGATGCGCCCCCTGAGCGGTCGTCGAGCAGAGGGGGCCAGGCCTGTAGCATCGGCGGCTGGGGCCGGAGCGGGAGCAGGGGCTGGATCTTCGAGGAGGGCCCGAGTCCGTGGTAGGGGTAGAGTGCAGGGAGGACGAGGAGCTGGCTGGCCTGCCCTGCCCGCTGTACTGACTTTCCAGGGGCAGGGTGGGTCGACCTATCAGATCCCCTTCGCCCCTCCACCGGCTGGTCACGAGTTCATTGATGTCCCCGACTTACCTCCGGTACGTATTATTGCATTTTTGTACAGTCATTCATCTCAGTTTACTTGATATTCCACAGAATATTGATGCATCTGATACTTTTGCAGGCTTCTTCTGAGTACACCCGTCATTCGTTGGCGATGAATGCCTCGATGATGGGGATGCTCCAGCGGACATTTGACCTCCTAGCCGTCTACAGCATACCGGTATGTTCTTCTGACACTGGCCTCCAACCATTCGTACACTGCTTTGCATAATCTGATGCACGGCACAACACGTGATACACTGATCTCACAGCATCTGACACAGTGCATACACTGCATTCTGCACTGTAGTCTGTACTGATAAACTGCTCACGGCATTCTTACACTGTACTCATACTCTGCATTCTGCATTGCTAAACTGCTCACGGCATTCATACACTGTATTCACACACTGCATTCTGCATTGCTAAACTGCTCACGGCACTCTTACTGTATTCATGTGCTGCATTCTGCACCTTTAAACTGTTCACAGTGTACTGATGCATTTCCCTTTTTGTGTACTTTTTCAGCCTCCTTTCCAGATTCCCATGGCAGGGGGTGCTCCGGCCAGACCTTCTGTCCCTGCCCGGGGGAGAGATGAGGGGGGCAGGATATTTCCCCGTACCAGGGGAGGGCGTACTCACGTCGGGAGTAGCTCGCGAGCTCCAGTCCCGGACGATGACGACGACGAGGAGTCAGAGGCGGAGGCAGGGTCATCGGAGGAGGAGACCGGAGACGGTTCTAGCTCGGGCTCTGATGACGACGCTGATGATGCTCCTGGACCCTCGTCCAGGAAGAGGACTAGGACGGACTGACGGCCCCACGGAGTGCTTGACATGGATGCAGATTTTTGCTATCTTCTTCTTTCTTTCTTTGTACTTTTCTTTTGGTTGGTAGATAGATTACCTTGTACTGCCGCAGGCAGATTTTTGTTTTCCTCAAAACTTGTACATTTGAAAAGCTAAGTAAATGAAACAGACTTTTTATCTGAAAAAGTGTTTACATTTACACATTTCATGCATTGCATCGCATCTCATCATGTTACACCTCAATGTAAATGGAATTGATTGGTTGTCTGAAAATTGAACACTTGCACTGTAATAATCAGATAACTTAAACAGCCAACAGCCAAAATAACCCAAGCAACCCACTGCCTGATTCTGGACACACAGCCCTTACTCTGTTGGGGATTAATCTGCATACAGCCCATAACACGGCATTCGATTCATTCTGCACACGGCAAACTTCTGAACAAACGGCCCAATCTGACAGGGCGGACCTCAATGACGGAACCGGTTGGAGTCAAAACACATTCAAATGTAAAGAATGGCACAGCATTCTGAGCATAGATGATTTTTGAAATCGAATGAGGGTTTTTCAAACCGGGATATCGAGCCTACCACTGAACACAGCGGGGAGGATTCAAACAAAGAGGAACACGACCTAAACACAACGAGACACGCTCGGGAGAGACTCAAAACAAAAGACGAGACCGTCAAACGAAAGAGACACGACACACAGACGCGTAAACGAAGATGGGAGACCTCGGACCACGAGGAACCAGTTCAATCTGGGTATTGTTTCCCACCCTTTCTGATTTGTGATTCTCACATCACTCGACTCTCGAGCTCGGATTTTCTCTCGGAGCCCCTTTTTTTTCTCGCTTTTCTCTCAACTTACACCTCTCTATTCTTCAATCTCTCATTTTTCATCCCTCCCCGGGGTGATTGATGGATAAATAGAACGGTGTGGGTTCATGCTCAACACCATTAGCTCACGGCTATTTCTTCTGGCGGGTAGAGCGCTCTTCTGTCAAGTACGCCGATGACGGGGGAAAGACAGAACGCCTGGCTCAACTGTGCCCCTAGTTCATCATTTTAACCATTTTTTCATTTTTGCTTTCTACTAAAACAATTTTGATCAAAATGAGAGTCGGATTAACGTACTTGTTCGATTTTTGATTTGAAAACCGTGCGAGTCAGGCTGCAAGCACTGAAAATTTTCCTTTTTTTTTTTTGGGTCCAAGACAATGGTCCGATTTTGGAAAATGAAATAGTTTTCGAGAAAATAGTCAACCTCAGTAAAAATTTTCAAAAACTATTTTTCAAACAGCTGAAGCTCAACAAGCATGGAGCTTACCCTTTGAGATACGCAACCTCGGATCGGAGGCAATGGAAAATTGCCCCTGGTTTGAAGGGGGGTGGGAGGCAACGGAAAGTTGCCCCTAGTTTGGAAGGCGGCTCACAGCGGCTCGTGGCAACGGAAAGTTGCCCCTTGTTTGGGATGGTGCCGCAGCAGTCCGTAAACAGTCTTCATTGGCGGTGGTCGAGCTCTCAGACATCGAGATGACGAAGACGGTCACAACACATATATGGACACAATCACCTTGAAGGGTGTTGGCCACTGGACTTTGGGATGAAATCGAAACCATTGCATGGACTGAGACGCTTATGAAAGCGTTGGGGGCTGGACTTCATGATGAAGTTGCCTACGTATCCCAAACATGGGAATCAAGCCTTACGTAGTTCCGGTTAAGGTACACTCGGGTATTTTAACCTTCACTTTGTTTGGCTCTCACTTTTGCCAAGGCGCCCAATGCGGGTTTTCGACCTTGCGAGCTTCTTTTCATTTTCTATTTCTTTTTCTTTTTCTTTTTTTTTTTGCATTTTTCTTTTTCTTTTTCTTTTTGTATCTTTTGTCTTTTCTTTTCTTTTCTTCTTTTTTTCTTTTTTTTGCTTTTTGCTTTTTTTTGTATTTTTCTCTTGCTCTAACTTTTGCCTGGACCGCCCTTCCGGGTTTTCGGCCCAGCGAGCCTCTCAAAGGGTAAAAGTGTAGCAAGTCCATGCCAAATGGTTTTTTGAAATTGAAGCCTCTCTGTGTCTAGAAGAACGGCTGTTGCACTGATTTGCGGAGAATCCATCCTGGTTACTCCACGAGCTTCTTCCGGCGAGATCTACTCCTTCTGATTCGGCTTTGATGCTTCTTGATCGAAGGCTACTTCAAAACTGGCCACACAGGCCTTTCATGGCATTTGTCCGTTGAACTTTCTGAATGTTCTGAACGGGTTCAAACTCGGAAAACAAATAGGTTGAATCTTGAGGCTGAGAGCGATCCTAGGCTGCGCAATCTCAAGAGTGATTCCACACAGGTCTTCGCAGGGCCGCGTAAAACATTTGTTTTTGAAAGTTTTTAAGAAGGCGACGAATCGCTCGCGCCGAAGATAGTGCGGAACCAATCTGGATCAGGCCAGGATCCTTCGCAGTACTCACACCGACAAGCATGATTTCATTCATAAAAAGGCTTAGCACGCCTCTCTTTCTCTCAAAATGATCAAAATTTTACAAAACCCGAGGAATTCCTTCCTCTTCGTTTTCATCACCGCAGTGTTCAAAAGGTTTTTTTTTTTGAAAACTTAGGTTAATGCAATGAGTTTGGGCACACAGGAGAGCAGGCGAGATGTACTGTCAGCCCATTCAAATTCTCTGGTCCTTATGCTGAAAGCAAGCATGAAGTCGAGATAGCAACAGCTGTTTTGATCGGCTTTGTTGGTGTAACTGGCCCCTCGGCAGAAACAGACTCAAAACAAAAACAGATAATAATTACAAAACAAAATGGTGTTCGAGGCAACAACCCCAGAATCACCAGGTATTATATACAACGGGGACTGACTCGATACAACTAGACAGACCCTTAAGCAAAAGACTGACTCAAGACAAAGAGATAGACTCAAAACAAAAGACTGACTCGATATCCAAGCCAGAATTTACAAAACTCGGTTTCACCGATGCTCAAAAATGCGTGCCAGACGCCTCATAAAAAATGTACCAAATGTTGCCCGCAGGCGGTTCGCTTTACATACTCGCAGTATCTGAGCCCTCGAAATCCAGCAACTGAGTGGTGACGGGCTTGCCTGAGGTAGGTGGTAGGATAACCTTGTTATCAATCAAATCCTGCACTTCGTGACGAAGGCGGGAACATCCATCGGTACTGTGACCGGACTGTTGATGGTACGCGCAGTACAAGGTAGCATCATGAGTGGCGGGGAGATTCTTCGGGAGTGGCCGGGGCTCCAAAGGCTTAAGATGCCCATTCTTCGCCAATATTAGCAATGCCCTAGACAAAGGCATGTGGAGGTCATGAAAAACCCTGCGCCCTCGGGGCAGGTACTTCGCAGTTTGAGGATTCTTGCCAGATGCGCTGGCGAAAGGGTCAGCTGGCGCTGCCTTGGCCTTTTGAACCTTTCCCGGTGCAGGGGTGGGAACTACAGGAACTGTCTGGGCATGACGGGGCCCATCCCGATTTTCTGCCTGGCTTGAACTGCCTTTGATTGAAGCGGGGAAAGCATCATCTACAGCTTTGGTCACTATTGCAGATGTTTGTTGCTTGTTCATCCCTCTGGCCTTCAGAGCCTCGACTGCCCACAGCAGTTGTTCAATAGGATCGGCGTCTACCTTTGCCTTGTCCTTTCCTTTGGCCTCAGCCTGATCGAGGGTCTGGGTTGGTACTGACATGTCGTGGCTATAGCCGGAAGCCACCTCTGGCTGGCTGAGCTCTATCACAATCCGCCCCAGTAGCGGGGGCTCCTGTGGTACAAAATTCCCGGCACACGGCGCCGCTGGCGGTGAAGCCGACATTCCATAGGCGAGGTCCGCCACAGACCTTTGGAGATCGCCTATCATCCCCATCAATTCGAAGGTGGTAGGCTCACGAGCCTGGTATAACTGGGGAGCCCAGACTGGGTGCACAACGGGCGACCTGGGCGGATATGACATACTGATGCTGGCCTCATTCTGCGGAGTGGTTTCCTGCTCCGATACAGCCGTCATAACCACAATTTCTTCTGAACTTGGCGCCGCCATAAATCCTGCCTCAGCAAAGGGGAGACACTGGCTGTTCTGTATCAACTCTGCCACTCTCTGAACTGAAAGGAAAAACAGACAGCATTTCAGCCCAAACTGATCAAACACGGGTGTGGCCACACAACTGTACCCGACTGCTGATCACTGTTCCCAAATTTCTGTTCCTAAAATACTGAATCTGATACCCGCGGATAACTGATTCCTGATAACTGATTCTCAACAATACTGATTCTAGTGCCCTCGGGCCCGATACTCAAACTCACAAACTGATATATGCGTTCCTGTAGAGATACATTCTAAAAGCACATAGCAAGTAAAGAGAGCTCAATCACCCCTATGTTGGGGTAGGGTTTCCCTGTCCTATTTTGTCAGGAGCTAGGGTTTCACTACGCACACAGCGGTTTCAAACAACTTAGCATCGGGTAAGCAACCTGTCCTAGCTTGGAATGGTCACTATGGTTCCGAATATGCACTAGGTCGAATGGTCAAAAAGGGTGCCCCGGTAAACCGGGGTTTGTGTTCCCATACTGTCAGAGCCCATAGCCGGTCAGCCTTATGGACATGCCTTGACAAGACAAGCCTCCGGCAAACCGTTCAGGAATGGCAGATGGCAAACACTGTGTTCCTAGGCGCACCAATGCACATGCAATGCAAAGAAACACATAAATGAAATCAAAACAGGATATCATGAGTTCGAGTCAAGCTCTCTAAATTTCCCCAGCAGAGTCGCCAGAAACTGTAACAGCGCCCGCGTGGGCCTCGTGCTACAGCTCGGACTCGATTTGTGTCACGGTTCTTAATCTGAACCAAAGAGTCCAAATCTGGCAAATCGTTTTGAGAAACAGATTTTTGAAAAAGTAGTGCCAAACATGGACTGCTTTGCCAGATACAGAGTCGCCACCTAAATATTTTTTTACGGGAGAATTTAGGAAACCCTGACTCGGTGCCGAAGGCCACATGTCCGTCATCACCGGAGTTGTCTCGGCTCGGGAGCTTGGGTACGATCGGGGAAGGTCAGCTATGAGCACCCCCTTTCGCCCGGTCCGAAGACCGGCCTCTACTAACCATGATATCCGTATTTGAAAACTTTATGTGTTCTTATTCCAATTATTAGCCTAGAATTACTATGTTATGCGCGTAGCAAACAAGTATAGACTAGATTGCCTAATTTGGAAAGAAACATTACATATCCGTTGGTTTTGGAAAATGTTTTGGATTTGCTACTCGCAAGTAGGCTAAAACACGGATTTCAACGAGTTTTTCCAACTCAAACAATCCAACCTTCACCCACAGGCATTCAAGCAATTATAACACATAAACATCTAGCCACATGTTAAGCATGCTGTCATGGCAACATTCACACGCATGCGATATGCTAAAGCATAAAAGCTTACCTAGTACTCCGTGCCAAAACAGTAAACTAGTTAGCAAAAATGTGCGTGTCCTAGTTCATGTTAAATTGCCTAATGCAACACATACAAGATGCAATTTAGATAGGCTCGGTTAACCTAAGCATGGCATATGTAATGCGATCAATTATCACATATTCGATTTGTAAATTGAAGTACAAATGCAGTTAGCGTGATGTACCGAGCCCGGTGCATGTCAACAAATGCATGAATGCACGCATGCGTAGCATAAGGTATGCTAAAATAAATATGCCCTAATCTACCATCATAAGCAGGTAAATAAAAGGGAAGAAAGACGTGAGGTTGGAAGACATACACACACTCACGCACACTTATTACAGATTTTCCCTCACTCGGAGGGACCGAATAATATTACAAATTAATTAATTAATTAACAAATTAACTAATCTAGGAAAGCAGGTAAACCGCCTCGGGAAATGCGCCGCCATGCATAGGCTGCCTCTGTTTTCTTTCCTCTGCTCCTCTGAAGGCTACCAAAAACCTCAGGACTGCTTCCTAGGACACTAAGGAGTGCCACCGGCTGAGTAGAATTTCCACCGGCAGTGTGGTATGGCCATCGGCACAAAATTGAATCTGTCGGCAGAGAAAATGGTGCCGGTCGGCACATTACACTGCCAGTCGGCAGAGTATTCCTGCAGAACCTGCAACTCACAGCAACAGAGGGCAAAACAAAGCATGGTGACACAATTCAAGGCATGTATGCACCAACCATGTCCCTTATCATTGTGATGACTCAAAGGGACATGTGCCTCGGTTCTCGGACCACCAATCACGCATTTCCATGCATGATGGCCCAAAGAACCAAGTATGCAACTTTGGTTTCAAATGCAATGCAAACCAATCAAACAAACAAGGCCCTATTCCTATCACCAATTCAAGGAACAAGGCATGCATGCAAGATGCAATGCAACCTAGGCATACAAGCTAGGAATGCAACATGTCATGGCAAGGCACTTATGCAATCATGCAAGCATACATATGGCGATGCAAATGGATGGCAAGATGGACTTATACATGAATTAGGCAGCTCTAATAAGGCCCAAAACAATAGCCAATGTGCTAAAAAGTGAGGGCTAAATGGCATGCGCACACATATGCACATGAGGACCAACACTTAAGCACAAATCAAACAACATTCAAGCACACTTGAAGGGAGGAAACATGGACAATTAGCATGCGACATGAACCCTAAAATCATGTTATAAAATGATGCCAAATCAAGTTATAAATCAAGTCAAGCATGCAACAAATGGCCTAAGTGTTCAAAGTAAACCAAAGTGGCATTGAGCTACACTTAACAAGACCAAACAAGGCATGCATTAAGCGACCAAAAACAGGTTTATAGCACGCTAAAACAAGGCTAAAGGACTCTTTAGATGGCATCTAAATGGCCCAAATACAAAGGCATACACCATGGCCAAAACATGGAGCATTGCAACACATGCTTTCAAAGCATTAAAGAGACATGCAGGGCAATCCAACAAGCATGGAAATGGGACTGAAATAGCATGTAGGATGATTCCAAATCATCAAAACAATGCAAAGATGGCATGCTACACATGCACATACTCAAGGCCAACAAGCCCAAATACAAAGGGGATGTATAATGCATGCTAAAATCGACCCAAATACTTATGGACAGATCTAAAACATGGCAAAATAAGCACATAATCTTCACAAATACAAGCCTAAAACATGCTCCAACAAAGGCTAACAACCTAGAACATGTTAAGGCACAAATAAGGCATTACATGGCAACTATGCTAAGCATGCATGAAGTTCCAAAACCAACTTGAAATCATGTTATATTATGGATATATAAGCATGAAAAACAAACCAAACATGCTCAACACACACTTAAGCATAGGCTTCCTTAAGAGGCCAAAATATGTCCTTTTCAAGGACAACAAGGAGAGGGGGTGGCCCTCTCCTTCTTGGGACTTCAAAGCATCATCTTCACCACTGAAATCCCTCAAGATTTCAGTGGTGAAGAGACCTCAACACCAAAATCCCGGAGCTAACACAAAATGGTCCAAAAAGAGGCCTTTTGAGGCCTAAGGGTGGTCAACAACCCTCAAACAACAAAACACTCTTAATAAACAATAAAGAGGGCCTAAAAACAGAACTTTTTTATGTTATACAATAATCACAAAAACAGCTCTAAGACTAGTAGAAAATCAATGCAAAAAAGGGGGAAAAAGGGACTAGAATCTCACCCTTGAAGACCCCTTCCCAAATGGTGCTCCAATGGCCTCCTTGAGCTTGAATCCAACACCAAAACTTCAAAACACACTCTTTAGAACCTCAGCTCCAAGAGGAAGGTGAAACACTAGGTGTTTGTGTGCAATAGTGAGACACAAAACACCGAGTGTGCAAAATGAGAGGGAAAGAGAGATAGGTTGTGTATGTCTAACCCTAACCCTAGAAAAACCAGAGCTTGGTCTGTGTTTTTCTCTCTCAAAAATGTCTAAAGCCTCTCCCTTTGCCTTAGAGAGAGCCTCTCTCTATATGCCTCTTGTAAAGCTTACAAGACAAGCTTTGCAAGAGGGAGATCCCTCCATACACGTGTATGGAGGGGAGCAAAAGCAATACAGCTGTCTAAAAATATCTGCAAAAGCAGATGAACAGCAATCGGCCGGCAAAAAATGCCATCTTGGCCAAAAAGAGTGCCGACCGGCACAAAAAAGTGCTGACCGGCAACAAATAGTGCCGACCGGCAAACTATATTGCCGGTGGCAGCAAAAACCAGCCGGTGGCATTTTGCCACTGCTGGTGATGGGTGGGGATGGTCTACAAGCCCCACTCTGCCTCTCCAAGGCAAGATGCAAGTGTTTGGTGCAAAACCAGACACTAAACGGTCTAGTTCGAAGATTCTGAGGCAAGGCGCGCGAGCCGAGACCTCCGGGAACTCCAAACGAACACAAACATGGATAATCACCGAGTGTTCAAACGGTGACGTCCAAGTCTTGAGGACGGTCAAAAAATGGGGTGTCTACAACATATATTATAGACACTCCATTTTGACTGACCCTAAGACTTTGAGCGTTTGTAGGCCTCCCGATGATGAAATGGAAATATCTTTACCCTTGGAATATTGAAAGTTGCTGTTATATCCTACTTCAGCCTAAAAAACTAACTTTTTGCATAACTGACCAAAATACCCTTGAACTTATTTCCCAGCCAAAACCAAATTTCCAACCCTAAGAGCTTAGGAAAGCCCAATTACACTTACATTATGATATTTTCTAAAATTACTGACTGATTTTTATCAAAAACATTGATCTATAGACAATTTGAGCTTGCTTGGGACATAAGTAGGCAAAATCCATGCAAACCCACACCTGACCTACAAAGTTGACACCTAGACTCTTGGCCACAAGTGCGCCCGCACATGCATTGTGTGGCCGCACATCTTTTCTGTGACTGGACCTCTCATGAGTGGCCGCACTTCCCCCTGACAGACAAAAATGAAAACCTTGCAAAAATGATAATGCAGCATTAGAGAGAGATGCTAAGAAGAAAGCACTAGCTAACCCTAGCAACCTCCCTTGGATTCCTGTCCAAGTTAGGAATGCTTATAAAAGCACCCTTACCCCCATCTCCCTTCTAAGTGTTACTAAATTGTGAACTTTTTGAGAGCATTAGAGAGCTTGAGAGAAAGACGCCCTCTCTCTCCTTTCCATTTTTAAAAATTACCACCTAAATAGCAACTAAAACCTTCTGAGGACTTGGAGACTTGAACAAAACTCAAAACCTAAGCTTGATGGAGGCCTACAAGCAAGGAAATCCTTGTTGTCTTCACTTTTCTTCGCATGCTCATCGGTTAGCAAGTAAAACTCTCTCTTTTGACCATTCCAATCCTTTTTCTTTGCTTATTTTCATTAGCAAATCATTCTTAGGACTTTAGTTTAGCCATACATCATATAGTTTGCATATTTATTCATCTTTTTGGCCTTTTTCACCATGATTCCTTTATTTTCAATAAAATTAGATGTTTAAGATCATTTATCTAGTAGAAATCGTGTGTTAGGCCCGGTTTGAATAATCATATAGATACTTACATCATTGTTTATAATGGCTTGGGTTAGACCTAACCTTTCAAGTTCTTGAATTTGGGATCCGATACTCTTATTGTTGTCTATACTCTTTCTTACCTTGTTGTTATTCGGATTTGGTTGTTTTGAAGTTATTGATTATATCTTGAATAGGTTGGGAGTTAGTTTTTCAATGAGATTGTTTTCTATTTCTTTCTTGTTCGCTCGAGCGATGGTTTGGTCGCGCAAGCGGTCTTTGGGTTCTCTTAGTACTTTTGCAGGTCTACAAAACTTCTGGAAATAAGGTGATCTTCGCTCGAGCGGTCCTTTGGTCGCTCGACCAGTCTTCTACAGTCTGCAAAACTTCTGGGAGGGTATCATTGTGCACTAAAGCCGTGTTTTGGTCACTTGACCGATGTCACTTTTTTGTCCCTGATGTTCAAGCGATGGTTTAGTAGTTCAAGCGATCTATAAGTATATCAGATTGGGGAAAGGTCATTTTTTGTCACTTTCTACTCTCTCTCTCTCTCTCTCTCTCTCTCTAGCTCTTGTCTAAACACCTCAAATATACCTAAATCTGTTGATCTCATCGCCTTAGTGCCTTGGAGTAAAGTGTAGAGCTCGTAAAGGAGAACATTTTAATCAGTGAAACTTCTATTTTTGACTTTGTCAATAGTTGGGTCTTACTTTCTTCTTATTATACTCTTGAGGTAAGGACTTCTTCAACTTTCTTGAATGACTATTAGCTTCGTTATGTGCTCCTTGTAAAATATTGTGATTTTGAGATTTGGGGGTTGATTTAGGGTTTGGCTTTGAAATGTAAAAAATGAGTTTTTGAAATGAGTTCTTGAGAAAGGTTATGGATATGAGTATATTGTTGAGTTGTGTTGAAATATTAGAAATTTTTGCTTTGAATGTGTTTTTGAAAGAAAATGATGTTTTATTAGAAATCATTGGTGTTTGACCTATGAATTAAAAGGAAAGATGTTGAGTTTTGAAAAGATAAAATGAATGTATCTGTTGATGATGAGAGTGGAGTATGATATGTATTATCACTTCCATTTTGAGATTATGAAATTACAATTGTTGTTGAAAATTTATCTGTTGTATAAAGATATCTGTTTTGTGCTATCGGTGGAGGGATTACTTTGATTGTTGTACAAATTACATGAGAATTAGGTTAATTGAAACCAACTACTTATACATCTTGTATTGAGCCGTTTCATACTTAAACATTGAAAATGTATCATTTTGAGAAAAATGAATGTATACCTTGGTGAATCTGGTTAAGGGGTGTGATTGTGGTTTATTATGTTGTCATGTGTGTCCTTGGTAAAAGTCCAAAAACCCGCACGGTTAGGTGTTGATCCTTCCGGTTAGTACCGGTAAAATGGCTTGGGTAGTGCTTGTATAGCCTACTGACAGACACGTATCTAGAGATTCCCAATGCTTGCATCCACTACCCTATTTTCTGAGTTTAAAAAGTATTGTTTTATGAATTGATATATATATATATATATATATAGATAACTATGACATTGCATTGTTTTGAAAGAGAAAGTATAATGTTTTGGTAAATGACATGTATATGCATTCACTATATGGCTTTGTTAAGCTTCATACATTGTGTTCAATTATCTCTATTCGGTTTTAGTTCACCCTATGTGGAAACCAAGTTTTAGGTGCTGATGATATGCCTCCACCAAGGACGTAGCATAGGAGGACTTTGGAGCCGAAAGCTTCTTTTTGTTCATTTATGTAAATACTTGTTGTACAAGCCTAAGACTTTATATGTATGGAGTTTAACTCATTTTGTTGTTCCCAAGCATAGACTTGGAAAGATGTAGCCAGTAAGGCATTAACTTATTTGTATTTTCTTTTGTTTCAGTTCATTCATACATGTCATATGCTATATATTCAAAATTTAGGATTTATGAATGTATACATACATATATCATCTTTTGTACGGTAAGAGAGAATCAATGAAAAATTAATATTATGTAAATTTCTTCTTGTCTATTGAATATCATGAAGTGAGTTGTTATTATTTTACGGCGTTACGTTGTTCTTCTTTCTTGTTACTTGTTTATTATTTTTGTGAATAAGCATCATTCTAGTAGCCTCAAATCGAGCATAGGTTCATGTTTTGTATGGTTAGAAGCATGTTAGGATTCATGTTTATTTATGAATGCATGTGAGACGCTGAAAATGGGCATCTGGGTAAGCCTTCTATCCCTTCATAACATGTGCTCGCTATTTGCATTGTCTTTTAAATAATGTGTGTTTCTATTCTTTTCTGTGCAGAATTGTGTGTTTTGTGTGTTTTTATGATTATTGCTTGACTTAGTTCATGAGTATGATCATATCCTTTAAAAATATATTTTTGGAAGTAAAATATTTATTTTTCAAAAGGATATGATTTTATTCATAGAATCTAAGTTAGATGATGTTCATTTTTCAAATCACGTAATTGAAGGATTAGTTAAGGGTTTTTAGACTTAAAATGAATTTATATGAATAATTAACCACTAAAATCATAAAATAGAAAGTTAGTAGAGGCCAATCTTCAGATTGGGCAAAAAGATGGTGCTTTCATTTAATGACCATTTCCTTTTGTACCTAAGCTTCCAAACCTAGAATTTTCTAATTATGATTGATTGGTCCTTAACTTAGTTTTCATTGTTAAATGTTTCTTAATTCCCCTTTAAAAATTAAGTGGCGACTCCTTGTTTATTAAAACAAGTTTACACAACACTTGTGTGGGAACGGACCTTAGACTTGAAAAAGGCACGGCATCCATATATATGTATATATAGAGAGAGGTCCTATCTGTTAAAATGCTTTTTTATCTATTCAAAATCCAACTCTCTCCACAAATCTACTATATGTTCAAATCTTTCACTCTCCCTTATTCTTTCTTTCTTTATATTATTGTTTCTTATGTTTATCTCTCTTCTCATTCTTCTTCAATCTCAACAAACTTAGGGTTTTAAGAGCTTTGGATTTTTGCTCTCTCTCTCTCTCTCTCTCATTACATACAACTTTAGATCTCTCCCTCTTTCGAGTTGAAGTTGGAGTGAGAGCGTGGTGTTAGAAGTGAATAAATGGGCAATCAAGACACAAATTTCACAGATGTGGATGGTTGTAGCGATCCCAGTTTTGCCACTTCACTGAGTATATCGGTGATCGAGCTGCCTGGTCAGCTCGCGGGGGTCTAGGGGCAGTGTCCCTTGGCGGATCCAACGGCAGTGCCCTTGTGGGGATCAAGCTACCTAGTCAGCTCGCGAGGGTCCAGAGGGCAATGCCCCTTGGCGGGTCCCAGGGCAGCGCCCTGGCGGGGTTGAGGGGCAGCGCCCCTGAAGCAAAAATGCAAAATGCATTGGAAGTTGCTTGTCTGCTCGAGCGGCCGTTTATGCACTCGAGCAGAGAATGTTTGGTTTTATAAGTTTGACATGTCTGTAAAAGTACTGGGAAAGTGTATTTAACGCTCGAGTGGGGCTTTCCACGCTTGAACGGACCATGTTATATCAGTTCGTGAATCTGATATTTCAGATCACTTTTGTATATCTCTCTCTAAAAACCCTTTCCTCTCCCTTCTCTCTACATTTCCCTACGTTGAATTGGATCCAAACCTTGATTTCTTAAGATCCATTGAGTTGAACCATAAGTTCTTCATCAAAGTTGGTTAACTTCTCAAGGGCTTCGTTCTGTGCGGTGAAGATCGAGTCTCGACACCGTTGATTTTGGGGGTTTTATCTCATTTCTTTTTCAAAACTTGAAGTACGGATTTTCTTAGAGTTATATATATATTTGCAAGATCTATATGATTTTCGAAATCATCTTTCGATAGCTTTGAAAATTAATTGTTGATTCAAAAAGTTGAGCGATTTTGAAAGTGGGTTTGTCTCTTGTTCTTTTAAAATGATCTTATGGGCTTTGATCTTCGTTGATTGAAGAAAATATGATTTTGTAAAGTTTTCTTTCAAAAGATTTGAGTTGTATAATTTTAGTGAGAAAACCTAGAATTTGGGAATTTTTTTAAAAGATACTGAAAATCCATGAATGATATTGTTATATTTATTTTGTGTGTCAAAATAAATGGATGTTTGGAAAATTTCTTATTTATATTTATATAAATGATGAATTTCAGGGAATATGAGAATTGTTGTTCATTTTGGAAATTATTGTTCAAAACGTTGAAATAATCTTGAAATGACTAATTATTGAGGATACTTGAGAAGAGGGAATTGTGTTATTCCTTAGATGATGAATTGGAATAAAAGTATTTATATTCATCTTGTGTTATTGGCATATCAATTCATTTGATTACATTAAACTTTGAAAGGTGATTTGAAAACTTACATTTAGAAAAGAATGTTAAGAAACAAGTTTTCATGGAATGGTTTTGGGGTAAATACGTTGGTAAGTCCTAATAGGTGGTGTAGATGATATTGAATAAGTTGGCCTGAGAGTCCAGGGTGAAAGACCGAAAACCCGCGCGGATAGGTGTTGAACCTTCCGGTTAATACCGGTAAAAATGACAATTTGATAGTACTTGTATAGTCTACTTGCAGACACCGACCTAGGAATTACCAGAGTCGTATTTACCGCCCTTAAAATAAATTGTTAAGTTTTGAACAATTGAAATTGCATGACATCATTGAGCATGATGGTTTTCAAAAGATAAAAATGTGATTTATCTTCAAAAAGGGGCATAGCATGGCATGTGCTGTATAAAATGTATATACTTTGTTAAGGATTTCCTACTGGGCTTTATGCTCACCTAACGGGATTTTTGTGTAGGAAAAGATGCGGTGATGCCGCCTAGCTAAAGGCAAGGAAATGCATGTTGAGAATACGAGACTCTCATTTTGTTGTGACTTTGTGTGTAAGCCAAGGGCTGTATGTGTGTGGGTTTGAATAACCGTTTTGTGTAACCAGAATCAAGCCTTGGAAACTTGTAAACCCTTGGGGGTATTTATTTGTTTATTTACTTATTGTTGGATTAATGTATTGTTGCATGAAGAACTATTGTATCATGTAATGTAAGTTTGGAGATTTATATTCAGTTTTTCTTTAAAGAGCCATGATTGTTGTATTATCATTTAGGCTAGAAATTTGGGGCTTTACAACTTGGTATCAAAGCTACCCGGTTTGAATACTTGGAGCTCGTGCGAAGTGGTTGTTTAACCACAATGGGTTCATTTAGCATGCTTAGGAAGTGTTATGCATTTTGTGACTATGTGATAACTTGCTTATGTGATTAAATAAGTATGGGATTGGACTTTTGGGATGTTGTTTGCTCCTGTTAAATTCCTTCAGGTCTTATTTGGGTACTTGATCAATACTCATTCTACTAAGAATTCTTGATTTCGCGGGACGAATCTCATCATAAGAGTATAATCTGTATGTGTTTACATGACTAAGTGCTTATGTGGAGTGAAATTGAATTGTGTATATGGTAAAGAAATATGTGGAATTGTTGTAGTTGAACGTGTGAGTCAAGTTACGAGCACATATGAGTTAATGTACTAAATTATTTCTCTTGTGTCCTTTATTAGGATGTCAGTAAGGGGTCAAATCCGTGGTGGTAGAGGCCAGAGGCATGGCAGGGCTCGCCGAGGTGTGCATAAGGTACTGGTCCATAGGGTTCTGGTGCAAGAAGAAGGGTTCGGCCAAGCTAATGTGGCCGAGTAGGTGGGACAAGCGGGTCAAACCGCAATGGGGGCCCTTGCTCGGGAAATGACAGGGGCTTTAAGAAAGTCTATGAACTTGTTGAGGGTGGAGAATCAAGTCCAAGAGAACACTGTGGAGTCAGGGGCGAGTTTCCTTACTAGAGAGTTCTTGCGGGCCAAACCGGATGAGTTCCATGGTGGCCCCGAGCCCAAGAAAGCGGATGAGTGGCTCGAACAAACTGTGAAGGCATTTGAGATACTTCACATCGAAGATAGTGAACTAAGAGTGACTCTAGCGAGTTACCACCTTAAGGGAGACGCGGGTCAATAGTGGAAATATGCCAAGGGTAGAGTGAAGCCGACATAGGAAGCCTTTGCGGTTCCTTTCCAAGATAAATACATACCTCCCACTTCTAGGGAGAGATTGAGGCAAGAGTTTAAAGACCTCAAACAACTCGACATACCCGTGGTAGAGGTTGAGGCGGTCTTCTCTAGTTTGTCTAGATTTGCACCAGAGTTGGTGGCAACGGAAGAGCGCCGTTGCATCGAATTTGAAAAGAAATTGAAAACAAAAGTTATGTTTAAGCTTGTCGGAAATATGATTCGAGAATATGATCGTCTTGTGGAGACGGCGACACACATAGAAATGTCCATACAAGTCAAGGATGAGAGGCTCCAGAGTTCGAGGTCTAGGGGCCAAGAGTCTCAAGGAGACTATAGGCAAAACAAGAAGAGCAGGAACACCTATCCATCCCAGTCCCAACCACAGCAGTCAAGATCTACTTTTCTTTTGCCTAGTGCGGGTCTGGGAAAAAGTGCACCAAGTAGCTTCTCGTGTTTCAAGTGTGGCCAATCGGGCCACAATGCCTTCTCATGCCCACAAAAGGAAGGAGGGCAGTTAATGTTACCATCACCTAACTGATCTCAAAGTCAGTCTTAGTCTCAGAATAAAGGTCAAGGGTTTAATTTTTATCAGTGTGGTTAGCCGGGGCATATGAAGAGAACTTGCCCACAGTTGGGAGACATATCTAGCGCATTAGGGTCGAGGCAAACTCAAAGTCACCAGCAGGCTCAATCAGTCCAAGCTTCGCGAGTTAATCAGGGAGCCGCTTCGTCTCAGTCAGTACAACAAGCCTACGCTCTGAGAGGGGAGCAAATTAATCAGGGGCCACAGGGGCACATGTATGCTGTTACCGTGCCAGAGCAGTTGCCAGAATCCTCAGTTGTGAGAGGTATTTTTGTTGTGTGTAATTCTTTGGCTAATGTATTGATAGACACAGGTGTGTCTCATTCATTTATATCTACTGCATTTGCTTTTGCATTGGGGTTAGAGGTAGCACGGTTAGTACCTCCACTCAAAGTAGAGTCACCTATTGTGGGTACAGTTGATTTAGACCGGGGTTGTCGTGATTGTGAAATAGAAGTTGCCGAGCGTCGACTTCCGTTTGCTTTTGTGTTACTAAATATGTCGAGCTTTGATATCATTTTAGGCATGGACTGGTTGTGTTCTTATCAAGCTGTGATTGATTATTACCATCATAGAGTTACGGTGTGCATTTCGGGTGGTGATCGTTTCTATTTTCTGGGGAACCGAGGTGATAGAGCCTTGTCTCCAGTTGTTGACCCTCGTAGTAGGAGAAAGCTTAGTGGCCTTTTTGCAACTCTCTTTGATAGTGAGAGTGACGGGGCTTGTGTTGAGTTACTAAGGATAGTTTGTGAATACCCGAATGTCTTTCCAGAAGATCTTACTAGTTTACCACCTCACCGGGAGATCGAGTTCTCCATTGAATTAGTGCTTGGCGTGGCACCGATTTCCATATCACCGTATAGATTTGCACCGGCCAAATTGCATGAGTTGAAGATTCAACTCCAAGAACTTTTAGACAAGGGCTTTATTCGCCCTAGTACATCGCCTTGGGGAGCGTCGGCTCTTTTTGCGAAGAAGAAGGATGGGTCATTACGGTTGTGTATTGATTACCGCAAGTTAAATAGAGTTACAATTAAGAACAAGTATCCTCTACCCAGAATAGATGATTTGTTTGACCAACTTAGAGGGTCTCGTTGCTTCTCAAAAATAGATTTGAGGTCGGGATACCATCAATTGAGAGTCCGAGAGGAGGACATTCAGAAGACGACCTTTTGTACTCATTATGGCCAATATGAATTCCTTGTAATGCCTTTTGGGTTGACCAATGCACTGGCTTCCTTTATGGATTTGATGAACAAAATTTTTTCAGAATACTTGGACCGTTTTGTGGTCGTATTTGTGGACGACATCTTGATTTATTCAACCTCTAAAGAGGAACACGAGACTCATTTACGGGTAGTGCTGGGTTTACTTAGTGAGCACCAATTGTATGCCAAATTTGAAAAATGCGAGTTTTGGTTAACAGAGGTGAAGTTTTTAGGGCATGCAGTGTCTAGAGAGGGAGTGACTGTAGATTCCTCAAAGATAGATGTCATACAGGATTGGGAACAACCCAAGAATGTTTTTGAAATCCGGAGTTTCTTGGGATTAGCGGGGTATTATCGACGTTTTGTAAGGGACTTCTCTAGACTAGCTGCACCTTTGACCAGGTTGACTAGAAAGGGTATCAAATTTGTGCTGAGTGAGGCTTGTGAAAGTCATTCCAAGAGCTTAAGACTAGATTCACTACCGCACCGGTTTTGATAATTCCGGAAAAGGGTTTGAATTACACTGTCTATTGTGATGCGTCCGGAGATAGACTTGGTTGTGTCTTGATGCAAGAGGGAAAATTTGTGGCCTACGGTTCACGACAATTGAAAACTCATGAGAAAAATTACCCCACCTATGATCTAGAATTAGCAGCGGTGATTTTTGCTTTGAAAATTTGGAGGCATTACTTGTACGGTGAGAAGTTTGAAGTATGCTCTGATCATAAGAGTCTAAAGTATTTGTTTTCTCAAAAAGACTTGAATTTACGACAACGGAGGTGGATGGAATTTATGGAGGATAATAAATTTGAGTTACACTATCATCCAGGGAAGGCCAATGTGGTGGCCGATGCTTTGAGTCGAAAATCTGTGAGTAGTTTGGCAAGTGTGGTCATTCGGGAATGGGATATGCTAAATGTTATTGGCAAGTTTGATTTTGCACTTGGGTGAGTCTGGAGAGAGTGCTACCTTGTTTACTTTGAATGCTCAACCTACCTTGGTTAGTAAGGTCATAAAGGCACAACGAGGAGACTGTGACATGGAATCAATCCGTGTTAAGATTTCCAATGGGAAGGAAGAGAAATGTTTGAACGTTCACTCGGATCTGAGTGTACGTTACCTAGACCGTTTGTTCGTACCAAAATCTTGTAGAAAGGAAGTATTTCGAGAGTTTCATCACTCACGCCTTGCGGTACACCTGAGAGGCACTAAAATGTATCATGATCTTAGTCGTCAATTTTGGTGAAGGGGTATGAAACGGGATGTCGCTTTATTTGTACCGAAGTGCCATACTTGTCAACAAGTGAAGGTTGAACACCAAAGACTAGCGGGTTTGTTACAACCCTTACCAATAGCCGAGTGGAAATGGGAGTGTGTTACCATGGATTTTGTAGTTGGGCTTCCTAGAACACAATGAGGCAATGACGCTATTTGGGTGATTGTTGATAGGTTGACTAAGTCTACCCATTTCATTCCAATGTGCACCAGCGACTCAATTGAACGCTTAGCAGAGTTGTACATTAGAGAGATAGTTAGACTTCATGGAGTCCCTGTGACTATTGTGTCAGATAGGGATTCTCGTTTTACTGCCCGGTTATGGCAAAGCCTTCAAGAGGCGTTGGGAACTAAGTTGACTCTTAGTACCGCTTATCATCCTCAAACCGATGGACAGTCGGAACGTACTATTTAGATTTTGGAGGACATGCTTAGAGCTTGTGTCCTTGATTTTAAGGGGCCTTGGGAAAGGCACTTATCATTGATTGAGTTTGCTTACAACAATAGTTACCAAACTAGTATTGGGATGGCACCATTTGAGGCCTTGTATGGCCAACCTTGTAGATCGCCGGTTTGTTGGGCCAAAATGGGTGATGCATCGTTATTGGGTCCGAAAATTGTTAGAGAGACAACTGAGAAAGTTGTTCTCATTCGGAAGAGGTTAGCTACGGCCCAAATCCGACAAAAGAGTTATGCCGATAAGAGCAGACGACCTTTATCTTTTGAAGTTGGTGACCATGTGTTTCTAAAAATCTCACCAAGGCGGGGTTTAATGCGATTTAGTAAGAGTGGCAAATTATCTCCAAAGTTCATTGGGCCTTTTGAGATCTTAGAGCGAATTGGGGAAGTGGCATACTGGTTAGCTTTACCGCCACAACTTTCGGGAGTTCACAACGTATTTCATGTAGCTATGCGTAGGAAGTATGAACCCGACCCTTCTCATATGCTTGATTGGGTTAACTTGGAGGTAGATGAGGATGCCTCTTACAAAGAACGACCGGTTCAAATATTAGATACCCGGGAGCAAGTGTTACAAGGCAAAACTATGCCGTTGGTAAAAGTGTTGTGGAGACACCATGGGGTTAAAGAAGCGACATGGGAATGGGAGGCGGAAGTCCGCTCCAAATATCCGGATTTATTTGAAAATGATTAAGTTGCTTTTTTTTGTAATATTCCCTAGTGTTGAGGGGAACGTATTTAAAGTTGTTAACCACATGTTGATATGTGCGTTATTGTTTTAAGCATAAGGTTGTTGAGAGTTCCCATTACTTTTTGGGAAATTTCATGGTTATGTGTATTTGGGAGGTTGTTGTTAATGAGATAACCATAGTGGAAATGGTGGAATTTGGTTGAGAGTTAGTATTGTGATTTGAAAATGAAATAGTGTGGTTTTGATCGCTAGAAACCCTTTGTTTGTGTAGTTTGATTTGAAATTTCGGGGACGAAATTCTTTAAAGGGAGAAGGTTGTAGCGATCCCAGTTTTGCCACTTCGCTGAGTATGTCGGGATCGAGCTGCCTGGTCAGCTCGCGGGGGTCCCAAGAGCAAGGCCCCTTGGCGGGTCCTAGGGCAACGCCTTGGAGGGTTGAGGGGTAGCGCCCTCAAAGCAAAAATGCAAAATGCATTAGAAGTTGCTTGTCCACTCGAGCGGCCGTTTATGCGCTCGAGCAGAGAATGTTTGGTTTCACAAGTTTGACATGTCTACAAAAGTACTAGGAAAGTGTATTTGATGCTTGAGCGGGGCTTTCCACGCTCGAGCATACCATGTTATATCAGTTCGTGAATCTGATATTTCATATCACTTTTAGTATATCTCTCTCTCTAAAAACCCTTTCCTCTCCCTTCTCTCTATATTTCCCTACGCCAAATTGGATCAAAACCTTGATTTCTCAAGATCCATTAGAGTTCTGCCATAAGTTCTTCATCAAAGTTGGTTAACTTCTCAAGGGCTTCGTTGTGTGCAGTGAAGATCGAGTCTCAACACCGTTGATTTTGGGGGTTTTATCTCATTTCTTTTTCAAAACTTGAAGTAAGGATTTTCTTAGAGTTATATATATATATATATTTGCAAGATCTATATGATTTTCGAAATCATCTTTCGATAGCTTTGAAAATTAATTGTTGATTCAAAAAGTTGAGCGATTTTGAAAGTGGGTTTTTCTCTTGTTCTTTTAAAATGATCTTATGGGTTTTGATCTTCGTTGATTGAAGAAAATATGATTTTGTAAAGTTTTCTTTCAAAAGATTTGAGTTGTATAGTTTTGGTGAAAAAACCTAAAATTTGGGGATTTTTTTAAAAGAGACTGAAAATTCATGAATGATATTGTTATATTTATTTTGTGTGTCAAAATAAATAGATGTTTGGAAAATTTCTTATTTATATTTATATAAATGATGAATTTCAAGGAATGTGAGAATTGTTGTTCATTTTGGAAATTATTGTTCAAAACGTTGAAATAGTCTTGAAATGACTAATTGTTGAGGATACTTGAGAAGAGGGAATTGTGTTATTCCTTGGATGATGAATTGGAATAAAAGTATTTATATTCATCTTGTGTTATTGGCATATTAATTCATTTGATTACATTAAACTTTGAAAGTTGATTTGAAAACTTGCATTGAAAAAAGAATGTTAAGAAACAAGTTTTCATGAACTAATTTTGGGGTAAATACGTTGGTAAGTCTTGATAGGTGGTGTAGATGATATTGAATAAGTTGGCCTGAGAGTCCGGGGTGAAAGACCGAAAACCCGCGCGGATAGGTGTCTAGCCTTCCGGTTAATACCGGTAAAAATGGCAATTTGGTAGTACTTGTATAGTCTACTTGCAGACACCGACCTAGGGATTACCTGAGTCGTATTTAGCGCCCTTGAAATAAATTGTTAAGTTTTGAACAATTGAAATTGCATGACATCATTGAGCATGATGGTTTTCAAAAGATGAAAATGTGATTTATCTTTAAAAATGGGCATAGCATGGCATGTGCATTTCACCTCTTGAGATTTGTATAAAATATATATACTTTGTTAAGGAATTCCTACTGGGCTTTATGCTCACCCTACGGGATTTTTGTGTAGGAAAAGATGTGGTGATGCCGCCTTACTAAAGGTGAGAAAATGTGTGTTGAGAGTACGAGACTCTCATTTTGCTGTGACTCTGTGTGTAAACCAAGGGCTGTATGTGTGTGGGTTTGAATAACCATTTTGTATAACCAGGCTCAAGCCTTGGAAACTTGTAAACCCTTGGGGGTATTTATTTGTTTATTTATTTGTTGTTGGATTAATGTATTGTTGCATGAAGAACTATTGTATCATATAATATATGTTTGGAGATTTATATTCGATTTTCCTTGAAAGAGCCATGATTGTTGTATTATCATCTGGGCTGAAAATTTGGGGCGTTACAATGGCGAAGCAAAGGAAGCGAAGAAACTAGTAGATAAGAGCGGCAGTGACCATATGACCAGCGTAATGCTGTCGATGATGCGACCTAGAAGGTACCACCTCTCAGAGTCAAACTAGTTCCACAACTCATAAAACCCTTCTAGGTCAGGAACAAAGTCGTCCTATAATTGAAGTAGGGATCATTCTCTTTTAGCGAATGACACTAAATAGCCAAGTCATAAAGGCCAGGACATAGACGAGTACGAGGGTGTACACTCGAATCAGGAGAGCCTGTTGCTTCATCTTCACCTTTAGGGATTTCAGAGAGAAGAAGAATAATGAAGTGTTTTTCGATGATGACGACGACGATGATAAGAGATCTGTCTTCAACTCGCACTGCGGCAATGATTTCATGCCATTGTTCACAACCTCCACTTTCTCTTGCTTCATCTCTTCTGATCTTCTTATTGATTTAATCGACTATTGACTGATTAACAAAACGATGATAGAACTTACCTTCCTAAGAACGAAAGAGAGAGAGATCTGAAGTGAACTACACAACATTTGTAGGTCAAAAAATGAAGAAGAAGATTAGAGAGAAAGTAGATTTAGAGAATGCAACGTAAGTGAGCGAAAAATGGAAGAGAGAGAGAGAGAGAGAGAGAAATAAATGTGTTTGAAAAAAGGTCATTTGAATAGATAGAATCGTGGATCTGTAGCGATCCCGGTTTCGATCCTTCTTTCATGTGTTTGCCACTTCAACTGGGCCAGTCAGGGATCGAACTGCCCCCGTCAACTTGCAGGGGTCGAAGGGGCAGTGCCCCTTGGCGGGTCCAAGGGCAGCGCTCTGGCGGGGTCGAGGGGCAGCGCCCCCGAAGCAAAAATGCAAAATGCATTCGAAGTTGCTTGTCCGCTCGAGCGGCCATTTATGCGCCCGAGCGAAGAATGTTTAGTTTCAGAAGTTTAACGTGTCTGCAAAAGTATTAGGTTAGTGTATTTGACGCTCGAGCGGGGCATTCCATGTTCGAGCGGACCATGTTATATCAGTTCATGAATCTGATATTTCAAATCACTTTTTCAGTCCTCTCTCTCTCTCTAAAACTCTCCAGAATTCTAGATCGGGAGCTTCTCTCTTTAAAAGTCATCTTCTCTCTTTGATTTCTCCAAATCCATTGGGATTTAGACCTAAGTTCTTCACCAAAGTTGGTTATCATCTCGAGGGCTTCATTGCGTGCGGTGAAGATCGAGTTTCGACATCGTTGATTTTGGGAGTTTCATCTCATTTCTTCTTCAAAACTTGAGGTAAGGATTTTCTTAGAGTTATATATATATATATATATATTTGCAAGATCTATATGATTTTCTAAATCATCTTTCGATAGCTTTAAAAATTGATTGTTGATTCAAGAAGTTGAGCGATTTTGAAAGTGGGTTTGTCTCTTGTTCTTTTAAAATGATCTTATGGGTTTTGATCTTCGTTGATTAAAGAAAAGATGATTTTGTAAAGTTTTTTTTCAAACGATTTGAGTTGTATAGTTTTGGTGAGAAAACCTAAAATTTGGAAAAATTTTAAAAGATACTGAAAATCCATGAATGATATTGTTATATTTATTTTGTGTGTCAAAATAAATGGATGTTTGAAAATTTTCCTATTTATATTTATATAAATGATGAATTTCAGGGATTATGAGAATTGTTGTTCATTTTGGAAATTATTGTTCAAAACGTTGAAATAGTCTTGAAGTGACTAATTGTTGAGGATACTTGAGAAGAGGGAATTGTGTTATTCCTTGGGTGATGAATTGGAATAAAAGTATTTATATTCATCTTGTGTTATTGGCATATCAATTCATTTAATTACATTTTTGAAAGTTGATTTGAAAACTTGCATTGAGAAAATAATGTTAAGAAACAAGTTTTCATGGAATGGTTTTAGGGTAAATACGTTGGTAAGTCTTGATAGGTGGTGTAGATGATATTGAATAAGTTGGCCTGAGAGTCCGGGGTGAAAGACTGAAAACCCGCGCGGATAGGTGTCTAGCCTTCCGATTAATACCGATAAAAATGACAATTTGGTAGTACTTGTATAGTCTACTTGTAGACACCGACTTAGGGATAACCTGAGTCGTATTTACTACCCTTGAAATAAATTGTTAAGTTTTGAACAATTGAAATTGCATGACATCATTGAGCATGATGGTTTTCAAAAGATGAAAATGTGATTTATCTTCAAAAATAGGCATAGCATGGCATGTGCATTTCATCTCTTGAGACTTGTATAAAATATATATATTTTGTTAAAGATTTCCTACTTGGCTTTATGCTCACCCTACGAAATTTTTATGTAGGAAAAGATGTGGTGATGCCGCTTAGCTAAAGGCGAGGAAATATGTGTTGAGAGTACGAAACTCTCATTTTGTTGTGACTCTGTATGTAAGCCAAGGGTTGTATGTGTGTGGGTTTGAATAAACGTTTTGTGTAATCAGGCTCAAGCCTTGGAAACTTGTAAACCCTTGGGAGTATTTATTTGTTTATTTACTTATTGTTGAATTAATGTATTGTTACATGAAGAACTATTGTATCACGTAATGTAAGTTTGAAAATTTATATTTAATTTTTTTAAAAAGAGTTATGATTAATATATTATTATTTGAGTAAAAAATTTGAGACGTTACATGATCCATACAAATAAAAAGGCGCGTGACAGTCCTTATTGACATGGGATTGTCCTTATGGACTTAAACAATAAGTGCGTAGATTCATATCCTTACAAATTTATAAAATGAACCAATAGACTGAACTCCTTTTTCTGTTTATTTATTTATTTTTATTTTTATTTTTTTATTTTTTTTTTTTTTGGGTAGGAGTGAGTATGAATCATTTACGCCCACCCCTTTCATTTTCTTTAAAGTCATGATGATTTCACACCGACTTGCTTTGTCCAATCCCACTTTTGACTTGGGAGATTTAAGTGGCGGTCTTGATAGGTGAGTTTTTTTTTTTATCCAATAAGTTATATGATAATTAAAGATATTTTTCATCAAATATTGTTAAAAAATATTATAAATTGTTAATTTTCAGTTATAATTTGAAAATTTTATCACAAAAAAGTCATTAATCATAAGTTTTAACAACAGTTTAAAAGAATCGTCACAAAAAAAGTCACTAGTTTTCTGTTTTCAGTGACAGTTTAAAAAATTCATTACAGAAAAACGTTACTAATTATAAGTTTTAACGAGAATTTTTAAAAATTGTGACACAAAAAGTTAATAATTGTCAATTTTTAGTGATATATACAAAAAAATCGTTACAAAATTATTTTTAGCAACGATTTTACAATGATTAACTTTTAGTATGACTTAATATGAATAAAGTCTAACTATTATGACCTATTAGTAATTTATCTTTTTTAAAAATGCCTAAAATATATTGTGAATTAGGTAAAAAATAAAATTAAAAATTCTTACTTTCTCATAAATCTTAAATCAATATCTTCTCCCTCTCATTCTTTAAAAATTTTCCTAAAGTAATTGAAGTAAAAAATATGACTTTAAATTTAAAATTGTATTTTTAAAACTATGATTTTACAAAATAACATATATATATATATATATATAAAATAAATTTAAAATTGTATTTTTAAAACTATGATTTTACAAAATAACATATATATATATATAAAATAAATTCAAAATGACTTTAAGTCGAATATTTTTATAATACATACATCTGTTTAAAAATTCTACAATACGTGCACTTTATATATATATATATATATAATATAATATAATACAATACAATACGTGCACCTTAAAAAAGAATCGTATCATATGTTGAATTATATATATTTATGATGAATTATGGTGTTTGTTATGATTTTATACAACAATTGTTATAATTTAGCTATAATCTTTTGTGATTATTAGTTATGACTCAAACACGTTTTTAGTTATGCATTTAGTGTTAAGTTACGACCTATTTTGATATTAGTTATGACTCATTATAATTTTGATTATGATCTATTTTCATTATTATTTTAATTATGACTGAAAAAATTTTGTTATGTCTCAAGTGGCGTTTAATTATGATTCATTGTATTTTTTTAATTGTGAAGGAATTTAGTTATGACATTTATGATATCAATATTATAAATTATCATAATTTACATATGATACACCCCTAAAAAAGTGTATATTGTAAAATAATCCAATTAAATTTGGAAGAAATACATAAAATATTGTGAATTTAGTAAAAAAATAAAATTAAAAATAACAAGCTCCACTTTCCCGGCATTTTCCTCACTTTTCCATTCCCTTTCATTCATTTATTTTATTTTATTAATTACCCCAACTTCCTAGCAGCTTCTACCATGTCCAGATGTCTACCCATGGAGTCTCATTCACATTTGTTGCAAAGATAATTTTATGTACAAAGAAGTGTTGAAGCTTCCAGGATAAATCATAAATCAACAGGTAAATTATGGTAGCATTTCCTCACCTTTTATTTTTTCTAATTTTATTTTATTTTATTTTTTACTCAATCCTTCCTTTTACATATATGGTTAGATAAAGTTACATCTCCTATAATCTATGATGCCTTGATAGATAGCATTCATCCCATGGTTCTAAATCACAATATCGGGTAACGTAACGGTATCGATCGTGAAGTATCGGTATCGGTCAGTACGTATTGGGAATCAGGTGCCGCGGCGGTGAAATTTTAAAAATCATTTCATTGATTTTTCAACTTTTTCTTTTCCGTACCGGTTCGAACCGGTGAATATCGGCCCGTTATGACTTGTGTAACGGTTATAAACCGCTACATATCAAGACTCAGCCGATTCTCTTGTGATTTTCGATCTCAACGCTATACCGGCTTGTATCCATCGCGATGCTCCATTTTTCCGATACGAACTGACCGATACGTAGCATATCGGCCGGTTTTTAGAACTATGATTCATCCCGCCCCATAGCCATTCTACTATCCTTAATTCTTTATGTAGCTTTAATCCAATGGAGATTGTCCATAAAATAGTGTGTATTATATTTGACAAAATAACATTTTCAATTTTGATATTGTCTATAGCTCCTAATTTACTAATGAAAATTGTTTCAAATCATATTATTGGGTCACTTTCCAAAGAAGAACCAAGGAAGATTGTGAAAACATCCAAAAATTAAAACTTAACTTTTGAAAATCTCCAAACAGATCATTGGCTAAAACCTGTCAACTGTAACCTAATGGCTTAAATAACAAGAAGAAAAACAAAGGACAAAGAACAATTGTCAAAAAAACATTTCACTTCTTGCCCTCTTACATTATTTTATTTCATCGAGTTTGTTAGGTCCCTATGTTGTCAAATCCGGAGACAAAACCTTGTGTTGATTCAAAAGTATTGTTTTTTGTGTTTTTGTACTGTCCGCTCGAGCGGAGACTTTTGAGCTCGAGCGTAGATTAGCAGGTCTCAGTATTTTGACAGGGCAAGCACAAATACTGGTGGGTGTGATTTTACGCTCGAGCGGATTATCATACGCTCGAGCGCATCTCAGCTTATTCACACGCCGTTTTTGGTCAGTCCACTCGAGCGGGCTGTGGTGAGCTCGAGCGGAGATCGCGGATCCAGATTTCTATTTAAAGCTGTTAAGGGTGTTTTTGTGAGATACGTTTTCCTGGATCTAATCTAAACAAACTAGGGTTGTGTTTAAAGTTTTCTTTGGAGATTTTTTATAGTTTTCCTTGATGTTCTTGAGAGAGTTCTGAACTTATGCATTGAGATTCATACATCAAGGAGGTTGCTTCTTAAGGTACAAGAAAGTTCTCTTCGGTGGATTCCGAAGATTAAAGCGTAGAATTCAAAAGGCGTTTGATTCTACGTAGTCGTTAATTCGACAAGTGGAGTTGTGGTGTGGAATCAACTTCAGGATCAATTCCGTGACGAAGGTGTGGTGAAAAGAGTTACAGAAGATTCAGAGACAAATTGACTGGGTTGGGTAATTTGTATTGTATCTTTGTAATCTTTTTGTTCTTCAGTAGTGGATTGATAGTGGCGTTTCGCCCGTGGTTTTTGATTACAATTGAAGGTTCTTCAATTGTGGTTTTTTCCACGTAAAAAATCGTTTGTGTCGATTTATTGTTTATTCTCAAAAACAAACAAACTAAAATCACTCTCGTAAGTGTTTGATGATTTTAGGTTGAGAGTTTTTTAAATTAATTGGGTTTTGGAATAAGTTAATCTTGATCTAATCACAAATCACGTAGGATTTTCAGAGTTTATTTTCTTCCAGTGGAGGTATATATGCTTTGTTCCAATCCTAGTAGACTGTGAGGGTCAAGATCAACTTCTCCACTAGGACCAACAATGTTTTGAAATTGCAGGCTACATGTGTATACACTGGCTTCTAGCATGGTCTGAAAAACAAGGTTTTAAAAATTAGAATGGTGAAGAAATTAGATAAGTGGTCATATGGATGGGTTATTAATTCAATTATGTAAAATCAAATTAAGCTGTGACTTTGTAATTACTTAATAAGTATATTAAAAACTATGTCTAAATAAAATATAAGTACTAAATAGAGAACTCAGGCCATAAATCTAATTTTTAATTTTTTTTGATAATTACTTCCCGCACTAAACTCTTAAAGTCATAAAGAAATGTATTTTCTGTTGGACAAATGTACCATTGTGTTTGTTTTATACATAAAAACTTTGAAATTTCATAACTTGAGTTCTATACATCCGTTTTCAATAAAATTGATATTTATATATTCGGTTTTTTGAAGATCTTTTAAACAAGATCAACATGGATTCTCTTTTTGAGGTCTTTTAAGTAAGATCGATATTCAATGTGAAATTTTGAAGAAAAAAAAAAAGAAAGAAAGAAACGGGATATAATATGCCTATATGTGGACTTTTTTTTAAATTAATTAAAAAATAGAATGAATTTAATAATTAAAAATAATAACATATATGCTTATCTGTATATTTTTAAATCACTTTTAAATGAAAAACTTTTTAAAAAATAGGGACAGATAGGTTCAAATATGGGGACAGATAGATTCAAACATGGGGACATTTATGTGTAGTTAAAAATATCATGACAGATAGGATAAAAAAAAAAAAAAAAGTGGAGGGAGATAGGTTACAAATATATGGACATATTGGTTCAAATATGAGGATAAAGTGGTTTTGATACGATGATAGATAGGTTAAAAATATGGGGATAGATAGATCCAGATATGGTGATAAATAAGTTAAAAATATAGGAACAAATAGATCTAAATAAGTTCAAATATGGGGAAGTGTTTTTTTTTCTTTTTTTTAAGATTTGGGGGACAAATTGTTTAAAAATAGGCATATCTGTATATATTAAAGCCTATTTGTCCATTTTTAAGACCTATTTGTTCTTCTTTTTTTTCTTTTTTGTCATTTCAACGCCTATCTATACATTTTCAAGTTAAAAATATTTTTTTTTTTCAATATATCTCCCTAATTTATTTATATTTATTTATTATTTTTAATGCCTTTAAAGAACCTAAACATAAAAATACTACCATTTTTTTTTAATGTTAAAATTTCAACAAGTCATAACTTTTCGCTCGATGATCTACTTCCATTAAATTTTTTATATACAACAAAAATAGCCAAAGACAGTTTCATCACTTATTTTTACAAGAAAAAATGCTTCTTTCGGCATTGAATTTAAATTTTTTCACATAAATCATGTGATGCAAGATCGAAAAATCTATCTATACAAATTTTTTATTATATATATATATATATATAAATTCTATCTGTTGATCTTGTTTTAACGATCTTGAAAATATGATTCCAGAAATATTAATTCTATTAAAATTAGATGTGTAGAACTCATGTTATAGAATTTTTAAGTATTTAATACAAAATACATATAAAGGGCAAAGATATTTAGAATTGTCTTTCCCAGTCAGAGCATTTTAGACTTACCAACTAACAAATGTCATGTATATATCCTTATAACCAACAAAGATCAAAAAGCTTGGATCTCGTTTCAAAACACTGCATGTGATGGATATTTCATCAATTTTTCCTATTAAATATACATTATATATTTATATAAATATGTTTATTTTTATATTGATGTTGTTTGTAAAAACTATAATTATACTAATATTTGAGAGAAAATGAATTGAATAAATAAATAAAATGTATCTCGTACATGTAGGGATAGCAACGGATTGAGTTTTTTCGGATTTTGTGTCAAATTCTTAATTTTAAACTCAATTATTTTAATGATACAATTTCAAAAAAAAAAAAAAAAACTCAACTATTAATGATATAATTTCATATTTTACTCTAATCCTAACAGTTGTCATCTTCATACCCTTATAATTTATCCTACCCTATCAATGTTCTCCCGAACCTTTTTATATTAAAATCAGATGGAGAGAAATATAATTAGATCAGATCATCTTCTCATTCTTACATGTATGTTTACAAGGAGTATATTGCTGGTGTGGTGCAAAGCAATGTTAATTTCATGCTTGAGGTGTCAACACTAATCCTAGCAGACTATTTTTTTCAGCAAAAAATATTTAAGAACATTAAAAGTAGAACTCTAATGAGAGCTTTACTTATGTGGTAGTGGGTCTCACTCGTGAATGATTTGATGTATATATATATATATAGCGGCGCTGCTTGAGGGCCCGAATTTCGGGGCTCGAATGCCCCGAAATTTCCACTTTAGGTAAAAAAAAAAAAAAAAAAAAAAAGGAAAAAAGAAAGAAAAAAAGAAAACAGTTTCTAAAAATGGAAATTAGGGGCATTAGGGGCAAATTTTTTAGGGCCACCAATCATTTTCCTTATATATATATATATTTTTTTTTTTTTTTTTTTTTGCTCTATGCCACATCATTAGAGCCATTTGACTATTCGTGTCTAGTTTAATTGATTCAACCGTATATTTTACCAGATTTATACAAAAGGGAAAATTACTTGTAAGTGGGCAAGGGGGAAATTTTTTACAAATCATTGAAAAATATAATATTTTAATTATTAAAGTGCATAAATTTTAACATTAATTTATAATTTTTTTTTTTTGACAGCACTATGCTGTTATTTCGCCTATACAAAAAGGCTGATTTTTGAAGTAGAACAGGTTTGTGAGTGTACCCGAGGAACCTAAACGGTCCGATCCAATATTCTAAATATTAATAAAATCTATAAATCAACGGTTAAAAATTATTGGAGCCTAGTTTGGATGTGTTTTGAATGGATTAATTATTAAAATAAAATTATACGAGACTAGTCTCTCAACTTAAACTTTACATACGTCTAGGCTGTAAACAAGTCGAATCGAGTCGAATTGAGATTTAATATGGTTAGATTTATTTATTAAGATTTCATCGATTTTGAAGTCGAGGGCGAACTCAATATAAATTTAACGAACCAAGTTCGAGCTGAGTTGATTTAGACTTGACTCAATCGAACTTGTTCAAAAACCTTAACGAGTCAAAAAAAATTATAAATTTATACTTACATATGAGACTAAAAGTTAAAATTAATTATATAATATATATATATATATAAACATACTAAAAAAAAGTCAATACCCTTACTAAAATAATAACATATACCACCATATTTATCCTACTGTTCACACATATTTTTATGTTATTTAATATATAAATAATATATTTATTCTATTATTTAAATAAATATTAAACGAACCAACTAACAACTCAAGCTAACGAGCTAAGTTTTAATATGTTTGGACTTATTTACTAAAATTTTAACGAGTTCAAACTTGAATGCAATAAAAATTTAACGAACTGAGTTTGAATGAGTCCTTACAGAGTTGAGCTCGAGTATGTTCACAAACGGACTCTGTTCATTACAACCTTACATCGTCCAATTAAAAAATTAAAAATAAAAAAGGACACAAATAAGAAATCAATCTCTTTTTTTATTATTTTTAAGAGGTTGTTTGGGATAAACTATATAAGTACATTTTTTTAACTTTTTTGGTAAAAAAGTAAAGGAAAAAATATGGTTGTTTAGGATAATTTTTTGATTTTTTACAAAAAACAAAAAAAATTATATTAAAATATTGTATAAAATATCAAAATTACTTTCTTACCCCTTTGAGTACTAACATGCATTCCATACATGTCAGTACAGTTGTGCAATTGATGTGTTCACTTTTTTTTCTTTTTTTTCTTTTTCTTTTCTTTTTTTTTTCTATTGCACCCGTGATTTGCACTTGTGTACATTGATTTGAACAAAACCATGTGGCAGTATGCTAGCGGTGCACCACTCTCTCATTCATATAATTTTTTTTTCTTTTGCACCCGTGATCTGCGCTGTCCTTTATTTGTGTATTCTTAGAGGAACTGTCACGCCCCGTATTTTATTACTCGGATAACATTATCAATATTCATTAATCAAGTCCATTTACAAATAATATTTCATCCTTTGATGAAATGATGAATAATTAAATATACTTATTCCCTCTCATTATACAATAATGACATTTACCTACAAATAAAAGAAATGCCCTGAGGCTTACAATAAAAGAGAGGACACTACTCTTTATAAAAAAAAAAATAACACTCAGCCAAACAACAAATGAAGTAGTACAATCTATCACTACATTACACTTATGAAATGGTAAAACCCATTGTTTGATTTTCAAATCTGAAAAGCATTCCCTGTACACATGTACAGGCAGGGGGTGAGCAACCACTAGCTCATCAAACAATCTCATATTAAAACATTAGAAGATAATGCGCGTACCAAAATACTCATACACATACGTGAAATTATATCATGTCAAAACCATTTGATTTTATTACATAATCTCTTAAATCCAATTTATTTAATTAACTACAGCAAGTTAACTTAAATAAATAAACATGTTTCGATAGCAATAAGACATTCTTTTCAATTCATTCAATTATCTCGTTATCAATTAAATCAAATAATTAAGTAATGAATCAAATCCATTTTATACAGTCTTATGAGATGAATGCATATGCCATGTCATGCTCAAAATATTTTTCTCATCTTTTGAAAATCTTATGCACAATGCCAATTTGAAAACACATTAATCCAACAATTTCAATAAAATTCCAAAATGGTAAATATGACTCAGGTAATCCATAGGCTGGTGTCTGCAAGTAGACTATACAAGTACTATCAATTTGTCATTTTTACCAGTATTAACTGGAAGGCTTGACACCTATCCGCGTGATTTCTAGTCTTTCACCATGGGCACTCAGGCCAACTTAACCAATATCAAACTACACCCCCTAGCCGGACTTACCAACGTATTTACCCAAAACAATTCAAAATGATTTTGTTTCACCAAGAACAATTCCTTTCTCAAAACAATAGCTTTCAATTGAATTCGAAATCCATGATAACAATGAAATGGAATGGCAATGCAATATGTAACAATGCATTAAAATAGTTCCAATTTCAATTCCACCACATAGTGCTCCATTGTGATCAAATTCCATATCTCTATCAATGTAATACCATGATACAATCCCAAGAGATAATATAATAATGTCAATGTTCATGTATTTACCACATGTAAATCAACAAACTTCCAATTTAGTCATTTCAAGACAAATCTACAACCTATTAGCATACACCAAATATTTAAATTATTTATTAATTTCCCAATTGTTTTGACTCACACAAAACCTTCAATCAATTTTTATTTCACCTCAACCAAGATAACCAATATGATTTTCACCAAATCTCATACTTATTAAATATTACCATTTCCATCCTACTATATAAAAAATTATAGTATAATCTCAATAACACACTTTTAACCATAATGGATATAACATTTTAACCAAAACTAATTTAATCCACTAAATTAATAAGTTTATTATATTAAAAAATTTCAAATTTATAATACCAAACCTAACTTCACATGCCTCATCCCTCAAACATAACCATATTTCAACATAACCGTTTTTTTTTTTTTTTTTTTTTTTTGTACCAAGCTACTTAACGAGATAATATTTTTCCCAAATTCTCTACCAATAACAATTTTCATAACTTTTCTAAAATTAATTAATCACATGATCTTTATATCAAAAATTATGAAATATGCTCAAGAGTAACATTTTCAAGGTACTGAGTTCAAAAGTCCACATTTCACATTTTTTATTTTCACAAAAACAAACACAACTTTATCATCAACATATCTCCTTTCATAAAATATCATGAATATAACACTTTTAGAGTTTTTAATCCTAAAACAACTCTATATTCCCAACTTAACTGTACGGGTAGGAAATATTCGACACTGCCCGTACTCCTCGCGTCCAAGCTCCGCTTCATTCCAGTTAACCTGCGTACACAACGATGGTGAGCTACCCGACGGTGTGTTGGCGAAAAACCCCTCTGACGGTCAAGTTAGCGCACACACAGAGAGAAAGAGAAGAGAGAGAAGACAATGTATTAGTGTTTCTCTCACCAAAAGGTGTTCCATCCCCAGCATGGGGGGTGCAGTCGCGTTTAAATACTTTTGCATCCATTCGCCTGTTGACGCGTGGAGCTGCTCTCTTATCACGCCCTCCCACGTGTCAACGCGAATTTAGCTAAACACCACCTAATCGAATCGCCAAACGGCATTGGCGCGAACGTGCAGCCCGGTGACACTACCCCGGCCTCCTATGACCGTCTTACTTAACGAGACAAGCAGTGCTCCTCGACGGGCTCCATTAAGACGAGCTTTGTAGCACTCCGTGATGACCGAGCTCCTGCTAGGATTGGTCGGTCTGCGGAGAACCTGACTAGCCGAGGTAAACGAGCGAACAATAAGGCCCGGGCTGACAGAGACTCATCTCGGCCAAATGAGCCTTGGACTTCAACCGAGCAAACCAGCCCTGGATCGGTCCAGGCTAGCTCGGCCCAAACACGCTCGGACCTCATTCAGCCCAGCCACTACCTCGGCCCAAAACCGAATTAAGAATCTCCCTCTCAATTGCCCCTTAATTCCGTCCGCACTAGCGTGACTGGGATTACATGATCCGACCAGGGTCGATCCTCCGCCCGACCTTACTCCACAAGACATTAACCGCACTAATCCCCATGTTTAGTCTCTTCACTTGCTCGGCTGGTGCCTCAACTTACTAACCTGTCCCTTTAGTACTGACACTGCCGTCATTACAAACACGCATCATTCACTCATTGGCCTCGAACTACCAACCCAGCTGTCTCTTCACGTTTGAATTTTGGCGCTTCTTTTTCTTTTATATGCACGTCGCTTGCCCCTTCACCTTTCTTCCTTATTGTTCATCCTCCTTCTCAGACGACCCAGTGACCCAAAGACACATTGTAACCCCCTCTTGCCAACACCATTCTTGCCCACATTATCGCATTCATCTGGTGGACTTGGCTTCATTGTTGTCGCACAAGAGTATCTCCGCGCTCGAAGATCCGATTCGCGTCTCCAAACCTGTAAGTTTTTCGAATCTCTTCTGTTATTATTTCTGTTTCTGGGCTTGCCATGTTCCTAAATTCAACTCCCATAGATGAGTTTAGGGTACAAGAACTATAGATCTTAGGACCTCGCACAAGATAAACTTAGGATGTAGCCCCCAAAAACCTCATCCGCCCCTTTTCTCTTAGTTGTTCATCATCTTCTGTGATGAACACGCGAGGATCTGGGACGGACTGGGCTCCAGGTCCTCATTTGATCATAGAAAACATTAAAACCGAGCTAGCTATAAGTTTGTAAGACTTGGGTGGGAATCGATCTAACAGAATGCTTAACCGCTAGACCGGGCTAATATCTGGTCCGCTCGAGCGACCGAGCTTCTGGTATGCCACTGACCGAGATGTTGCTGCATTTCATGTGACCGAGCTAAAGTCAAGCTCGTTTGCGCGAATGCGCTATCACTCATACTTGACTTTTACTACAGAGTCCTGGGGGACCAAACACCAACACCAGGGCTCTTAATAGGCCGAGCAGCCTCCGCACAAAACTTTGCCAAACCAAAACCGTCGTGCTGAAACAGGCCAGCTTCACATGGGGCGTTACCACTTCCTAGTTGACACGCCGTATGAGTACATCTTGAGCTCGGTGCAGAGGACACCACCCCTTGGGGCAGACTGGACCAATGCCCCTTCACCGTGCTTTCCATAACCGAAGGCGGCCTACATTTCCTGGTTCAACCTCTAATGTGTAAGTTCCTAAGGCGCATCGGGCTAGCGCCAACACAAGTTTCAACAAACACCTTCAGAATAATAAACGGGGTAGCCGAGCTGAACAACCAGCTTGGCCTGAACCTAGGATTGACCGAAATTTTACGCCAATACACCCTCGGGCACACCAGCGACAGGCTTAACTATTACTTGAAGATTAGATCGGGCAAAGAAAAGCTTGTAACCGGCACCCCGGATAAAGATATGCACGATGATGACTTCTTTTGGGTGTCCGAGAATTACGAGATGGCTGATGTGCCCGGTTGGTATATCAGCAAAAACTTTGGTTTGACATGTAAGCCGAGCTCATTGTCCAGTCAAATTTCTTTCCATTATTATTTTGTACTAATTGCTCTTTTCCTTGCAGCTATTGAAGCCTTGCAAGCGAATTACTTCAACCCAAACGAGGCTGCCATCAGAGCCACGTTGAGGCATCATAACCGAGACTGCCACGACCTTCTCGGTTACGTACCGAGCTACCGCTACTCGGCTCCCCATAGACGCAGAGTCACAGACTTTCTACGGGCACCATCCCCACCGCCTGATCCATCACTACCGGACGTCCCCCTAATCCGGCTAACCAAAGAAAAAGAGATGGCCAAATGGAGTCGTATCAAGAACCTCATCACTGCCACATCCACCAAGCTGTTGAGCATTCCTCCTCGATCAACAGCCAGACAAACGTCTGGGACCGTCATTGCCTTGGCATCGACCACTACGGCACAGCCCAGCAAGGAAAGCCGTCGAGCAGGAAAAAGGCCTTGGTTTGCCGACCCAACTGCCGAGCTTGTGGCCAAACTGAGCACCGAGCAACCGGCGGAGGGATCTGATCCAACACCCCCATGGCAACCACAGTTGGAACACCGGGGTAAAAAGATCCCGGCCAACGCCTCGGTCAAGGGCGACAATGGAACATCTCCTAGCTTTCGACCTGACGAAGGCACTACTACTGCCGAACGACGTGACCGGCAGTGATCACGTGCCCGACACCCAGCTCATGAAGTCATCGGTTAAGTCTATGACCCGGGTAAGAACTCTACATGCTTACTCAAATTCGTTCCAGTGTTTTCACGGCTAAACCTCTTACTTGAACTCTGACATGTCCTCTTACAGGCCATCCAGAAACAACATCTTGTGCTGGACTGGATTCACAAGCTCCGGCAAAAGGTCACCGATGCCAACAACCGGGTCAAGCATCTGGAAACCGAGCTGGGGAGGTCTAAGGCTTCGCTCGAAATGGCCAATGCCAACAACGCAAGACTCCTTGGCCAGCTCGACAGGGTCGAGCAAGAGATAGACGAGCTGAGAGCCACACTCGCAGCAGAAAAAGAAGCGAAGAAAGCTGCCGTGGACGAGGATAACAATCTCGATTTCCAGGAGGCTGAGGATAGCTACTCCAAGCAGGTCGAAGCCACCAAGGACATTTATTTCAAGTCCAGTTAGAAGGCCGCTTGCGAAAAACTCGACCAAGGATCGGAGACCGAGGTATTTGTTTCTCCTCCCCCGGCCTTCCTGCCGGTCTACCTAATTCCTTATGCCAATGAAGTCTTCAACGCTTTGCAAGAGAAGGCAGAAAAAGAAGCTGAGGAAGAGGGTAGCCATCCAAGTCCTCTAAGTGGTATGCCCCTTTACCCGTCAGACCGATTATCCTGTATGGCCCTTCCCAATTTGCCCCTAGCTTGCCTTCGCCCGGCACCAAGGTATTGCCCATCACCTTCCTTAAAACCTAGTCCCCGACTTTAAATGGTCTGGAGTGTACTATTTTGTTGTATTTCCTAGACAATTCTTGTTGATATGCGGCCACGTGGATTAGCGCCTTTTCTTGGCGCTCGTCAGCTAGGTCCAATGCCATGGTGATGGCTTCAGAATTCAGCTCGGGCTCAAAATTTTCGCTGCGGATGGTGGGCATGCCAATCTCCAATGGAATGATAGCCTCCATGCCATATGCCAAGGCAAAAGAGGTCTCCCCGGTCGAGCGTCTCGGGGTTGTCTGATATGCCCAGAGGACACTAAGGAGCTCCTCAGCCCATTTGCCTTTAGCTTTCTCCAACCTCTTCTTCAACTCATCTAGAATGGTCTTGTTCGAAGCTTCAGCTTGGCCGTTGGACTGAGGGTAAGCTGGGGTGGAATTGTAGAATTCTATCTTCAACTCCTTACAAAATCCTCTGAATAGCCACCCGTCAAACTGGGTGTCATTATCAGATATCAAAGCCTTGGCGACGCCAAACCGTGTTATCACATTTTGCCAAACAAACCGTTTGACATCCTTCTCTTTGATGGTCGCTAAAGGCTTGGCTTCGACCTATTTGGTGAAGTAATCGGTCGTCGCAATGAAAAACTTTCGGTTGCCTGGCGCTATTGGGAGTGGTCCCACTATGTCCAACCCCCACATTGCGAAAGGCCAAGGACTTGTGAGGATGAGGAGTTCTCTGGCCGGTTTGTGAATTTGGTGGGCGAACTTTTGGCATTTTTCGCATTTTCTAACATTTTTTTGTGCGTCTGCTTGCATGCACGGTCACCAGTATCCTTGCGAAATAGCACGGTAAGCCAAAGATCTCCCCCCCATGTGACTTCCGTACATGCCTTCGTGGATCTCGTAAAGGAAAGCTTCCATGCGGTGTGGATAAACGCACTTGAGGTACAAACCAGTGAATGACTTCTTGTATAAAGCACCAGATGGAGAGAGGCAAAGCCGCTCTGACTTCACCCGGACTTTATGTGCTTCCTTTTTATTGGCCGGAAGGGTTCGTTCTTTTAAGAAGAGGATGATAGGGTCCATCCAAGAGGGGCCAAGCTCGGTGCAGAGTACTTCCGTCTGCTTGGATTCTTCAATACTAGGCCTTGGAAGAAACTCAATCAGGAGAGGACTGGGAGTTGAACTGTCGACCATGGAAGCGAGACCAGCCAACTCATCCGCTCAGCCGTTTTCTTCACGACCAATTTGTTGGACCCTTATTGCTTGGAATCGCTTGATATAGTCTCTCACCAGAGCTTGGTACTTGGCCATTCTGTTATCTTTGGCTTCGTACACTCCAGACACTTGGTTGATAACAAGTTGGAAGTCGCTGTAAACCATCAGCTCGAATACGCGCAACCAGTGCGCGCTCTTAAGCCCGGCCAGCAGCGCTTCGTACTTAGCCTCGTTGTTTGACGCAAGGGATCTGAGTGTGATAGAGTGTTTAATGGTCAGACTGTCTGGCGAGATCAAAACTATGCCCAGCCTGGCGCCGTGTCGGTTTGAGGCGCCATCTACAAAAAGTTTTCACATTTCACCGACGAAGAGTTTCCAACGCTCTGAGGGGTCCTGGGAGGCCTGAAAGTTGATGGGATCACGGTCGCTCGGCTGTTTGGCTTCAATTTCACTGTTGTCTATTTCAACGGACACATCATCATCGCTTCTTGGCGATGCTGCGCCGGACCCAACAGGTTGATTTGTTATTCCCAAGTCCATCATCGTATTGCCAGGCTGAAGGACACTTTCAATTTAAGGTTCTATGGATGGGCGCGCAAGTTCCTCGTCGCCAACATCACGCTGTTGTACAATTTCTGTTGGGCTTGCACTCGCCACCCCAGCTACCGCGGTAAGATCTACCAAGCAACCCGGGTGAATTCCAGGTGAGAATTCAACAACAAAGTCGGCCAAGGCTTGGGCTTTGATGGCGGTTCAGGGTTGAAACTTAACGTCGAATTTTCCCAGTTCGACTGCCCACTTCAGAATTCGACCAGAGAAATCTGCCCGCTTGAAAAAGGCTTTCAGAGGGAATTCGGTCAACACCACGATTGTGTGAGCATGAAAGTAGTGCGCCAATTTCCTAGAGGCCATCATTAGTGCCAAAGCAAGTTTTTTCAGTGGCAAGTACCTCGACTCTGCCGGTAGCAAGGTTTTGCTCACGTAAAAGATAAGGAGGTGTTTGATGCCTTCTGACTGGACAAGCACTGTGCTAACTGCATGTTGAGAAACTGCCAGATAAAGGTAGAGTTCTTCGCCGAGCTTGGGTGTCACGAAGAGCGGGGCAGAAGACAAATACGTCTTGAGCTCAGCCAAAGCCCTGTCACATTCCTCATCCCATGAAAACTTGGACTTTAAAGCTCGAAAGAAAGGTCGGCAACGATCTGATGACCGACTTATGAATCGGTTAAATGCGGTTGCTATACCGGCAAGATGTTGCACATCCTTTGCCAAGTTGGGCTGTTTTAATTCTTGTATAGCTTTGATTTGTGAGGGGTTCACTTCGATGCCTCGGTTGGTGACTAGGAAACCAAGGAATTTCCCTAACCCCACACTGAAGGCACACTTCGACGCATTCAGGCGAAGCTTGTGTTGCTTGAGAATGGTAAACATCTCGGCTAGGTTGGACAAGTGGTCGGCCTGCTACTTGCTCTTGACCAACATGTCATCGATGTAAGCCTCCATGGTGCGGCCTAGCAGAAAAGGGAACATTTTGGTCACTATCCTCTGGAGAGTTGCCCAGGCGTTCTTCAAACCAAAAGGCATGACTCTATAGCAGAACAATCCCCTCAGAGTTGTGAAAGAAGTTATCTCGCGGTCGGGTTCATGCATGGCGATCTGATGATAGCCGCGATAGGCATCTAAGAAACTGAGCCTATTATGTCCGATTGTAAGATCCACTAGCTGGTTTATTCTAGAGAGAGAAAAGCTATCTTTGGGGCAAGCTCGGTTGACCGTCTTGTAATCAACACAAACTCGCCACTTCTCATTCTTCTTGGGTACCATGACCGTGTTCGAAACCCACCGAGGGTAGTGCACCTCCTGGATTGCCCTAACTTCCAGCAAGTTCTTGACTTCCTCAGTGACTACCTCGACGTGGTGAAGGGCGGATCTCCTCGTTCTTTGAATGACAGGACGCGCATCCGGGAAGACATTGAGTTAATGGCAAATAATGCTTGGATCTATGCCAGGCATATCGTAAGGCGTCCATGCAAAGACTTCGATATTCGCCACCAAAAACTCTACTATCTTGATTCTTTCTTTGGCGGTCAGGCTAGAACCCAGCAAAAAGAACTTGTCAGAACTTTTTGTGTCGACCCGCACCTCCACCAACTCTTCAACAGCCTTTTCCACAGCCCTGGTGCCCACGTCATCAAGGACACCTTGGTCTTTCAGACCTTCGATCATTTGCACGAAACCTTTAGCAGCTCGGCTTCCATTCACTGCCACGAAACACTGCTTCGACATGACTTGATCGCCCCAAATCTCCTCAACTTCCCCCGTAGCCGAGGGAAACCTCAAGACCTGGTGGTAGGTTGACGCTACCGCCTGCATAGCGTGAGGGCATCCCCTACCTAGGATCAGGTTGTATGTGGACGGCACCTTCAATACCCAGAACTCTACCTGCTTGACCACGAATCCGGCTTTGAGCGGCAAGATTATCTTTCCCATCGGCCACTCCGATTGTGAGTTGAAACCAATGAGCGGCGAAGTTGCCAGAGCCAATTCTGTATCCTGGAGTTTGACCTGCTTGAAGGTGTCGTAGTACATGATCTCGACCGAGCTACCTTGGTCGATCAAGATGCACTTAACATCAAAGTCCCTGACGCGAAGGGTGACCACTAGGGCATCGTTGTGTGGCATTTGGGTGTGCTCAAGGTCCCTGCTTGAGAAACAAATCACATTTTTCTCCTCGGTCTTGCCCCTTTTGATCGCGGGCTGGACTGACAGAACCTCCCTCATATGTTCTACCTTTTTTATCATCTCCCGGAGCTCGCATACCAGAGCTAGCTCCATTATACCGTGGATTACATTGACTACGCCTTGGGGGGGCGCCTCTAGGTCATCTGAACCGCTTGGCTCAGCCAGGGTACGGCGCGCGGCCCTTACTTCCCCATCGATGTAACAGTTCAAGTGACCGGCTGCAACTAACTCCTCCAAGTGGTGCTTCAAGGGCAAACAGTCCTCCGTCCGGTGCCCCCGCTCCCTATGAAATGTGCAGCGGTACCATGGATTGAAACCCTTTTGCGCATCGCCTAACTTAGCGGGAAATCGGACGTAAACCTCGTCGCGGATTTCACTAAGTATGCAGTAGATTGGAATCTTAAAAACCGTGGTGATGCCCGTCCGAGCGTTCAACTTTCTGTTCGCATCTGCTGCGTCATCGCGAGGATAATCCGCTCGGTCATTACGGCGACCTTTACCCCGGTTTCTACGATCCGAACCATGGTCAAAGTCCCTTGCGCGGTCATTTGGACAGTTTGCCTCATGTCCGACTGCGTGTACTTTTCCAGCTGTCCTTTTGTCTGCAGTCACCGGATTTGTCTTCACGGTGGATGCCGCCGCATCATCCTCTACTCGGATGTGCGCATTGATGCGTTATATCAGCTGTCCCATGAAAGTCAGCTGATTCATCGTGAGCGAGTCCCTCAGTCTATATCTGACCGGGAGACCGCGTTTATATTGGGTGATTGCCAAGTTGATCGGGCAATCTAGGATCTCATTGAAGGTCTCCCAATACCTGGCGTTGTATGCTTTGAGGGTGTCGCTTGACTCTATCTTGACACTCAGGAGGTGGTCCACTTCCTTTGGTGTTGTGGTGTTAGTTTTGAATCGAGTCACGAATGCTTCCGCCAACTACTGCCACCTTTCGATGCTTTCCTCCGAAAGCCTCTCAAACCATTTCAAGCCCAACTCGCCCAAACTCGATGGAAAAATAAGGCACATGAGAACGTCATTACGCCTGTGTCCGGCCATGACCTGCCGGAAGTGGCTTACATGCATGTACGGATTGGTTTTTCCATCATAAAGCATAAACTTGGGCTGGTGAGAGCCCGCTGGGAGCGGTGTGGTCTCTATCTCAAGGGAGAAGGGGTGGCGTTCAGTCTCGCCAAATCTGTGTCCAGGGGGACAGGCACGACTGAGCGGGGCGGTGGCATTATGACCTCCTCACTGGCATGACCTCCGTAAGATAGTCGCTGGAGTGCCGGCACCCTTTGAACCTCCCGTCGGCGAGTTCGTTCCTTTAAAACGTCTCTCAAGTCCTCTGAGTGAGCGGAGTAGGAATATCTCGACGTCGTCGACGGGCGTGAGGGGTGGTAGCTACTATCTTGCGTGCTGGACTTCTTTGCGGGCGGCTTTGAGTCTCCAAGCCCATAGTTTCTGGTGATGCAAAGGGAGGGCGTGTGCCGCTGGTTCTGGCTGCCTGAGCAGCGGGGTTGGGTGCGCTCACTGTGGTCCCTCAATCCAACAACATCCTTCCATTTGACTTGTCATTTGAGAGCTTCCATCTCTGCTACCATTCTCTGGATGACGGCGTCCTGGTCTCTTAACTTATGTTCCAAGCATTGAGCGTGCGACTCTCTCTGCCGCCGGTGTCCGTCTGGACTTCATGGATGACCAAAGCTTCGGGCGCGTTTATCCCGTGCATCTCTAGGAAGACTTCCTTGGGAAGTCTCCAGGCCCGCCATGTTCGGAACGGCAGGAAGTCCGTCTCTCCGCCGGACCGACTCTGGGGTAATACCGTCGATGGCAGACAATGGTATTTCATCGTTGTTTGCCATGGTGGGTGATCCGATGAGCTTGGAAGGCAAGGTTGTGTCTGTTCAAGTTTTCCACAGACAGCACCAATTGTACGGGGAGGAAATATTCGACACCGCCCGTACTCCTCGCGTCCAAGCTCCGCTTCGTTCCGGTTAACCTGCGTACACAACAGTGGTGAGCTACCCGGCGATGTGTTACCGGAAAACCCCTCCGACGGTCAAGTTAGCACACACACACAGAGACAGAGAAGAGAGAGAAGATAATGTATTAGTGTTTCTCTCACCAGAAGATGTTCCATCCCCAGCATGGGGGGCGCAATCGCATTTAAATACTTTATGCGCTCTCCTCTGCATCCATTCGCCTATTGACGCGTGGAGCTACTCTCCTATCACGCTCTCCCACGTGTCAGTGCAAATTCAGCTAAACGCCACCTAATCGAACCGCCAAACGGCATTGGCGCGAACGTGCAGCCCGACAGCACTACCTCGACCTCCTACGACCGTGTTACTTAACGAGACAAGTAGTGCTCCTCGTCGGGCTCCATTACGACCGAGCTCTATAGCACTCCGTGATGACCAAGCTCCTGCTAGGATAGGCCAGTCTGCGGAGGACCTGACTCGCCGAGCTAAACGAGCGAACAATAGGGCCCGAGCTGACAGAGACTCATCTCGGCCAAATGGGCCCTAGACTTCAACCGAGCAAGACAGCCCAAGATCGGCCCAGGCTAGCTCGGTCCAAACACACTCGGACCTCGTTCAACCCGGCCATTACCTCGGCCCAAAACCGAATTAAGAATCTCCCTCTCATTAACAATTTACACAATATTCCTCAATATCAATTTATTTTTCTCAAAAATAAATTACGAAATCAAAGATAAAAAAATAATTCAACTTTATATTTCTCAAAATAAATCATCTAATCATAATATGATGTAAATACAATCATACAATCTTTAAATTTTATTTTCGGATTTTTTTTTACAAAATTAACAACACAAAATGATTTTTTCAAAATCAATCTCAAAATGTCAACATTCTTAACATTTCAACATAATTTTTCTTCCAAAAATTACCAAACAAAAATCTAAAAATTACATATATATATATATATATATATGTGCAATACCTCTTATAATGATATATTTTCTCAAAATAACCCTAACATAGCCTTAATGTAAAAGTATGAAGAAAGTCCCTACCTCAAATAATGAAGAAGAGCAGATCTGGAAGGCAAATCTTGCCTGATCATGAATCCATGACTACCATTATGAAAATCACGATGAGCTCTCCAACTTTCATTTACAACACTTTTGCAAAATCTCACTCTAAAGACTTTCACTCTAAGCTTAAAGCTTAAGCCAACAATGGAGGAAAATAAAAAAGAGAGAGAGAGAGGGAGAGAGAAAGAGAGAGAGAGAGCATGAGGTCTCTGCTCCACCCACCAAAATGAAATGCCTAAAGAAAAGATATGAAAAGATGGAAGGAAAAAGTGGGGAGGCAACCCACGTGGGTTTGCTTCCCAAAGTTTAGTTTCCCAAAAATATATTTTTTGTAATAATACCTCAAAATTTTATAATATAAATTATAAAATGATATAATTTTTCTCACCACAAAATATAACATTTTTGTATATCACAAAATATAATATTTTGTTCACTAGGAAATATACACATTTTCATTCTTTATAAAATATATAATTTTTCACCATATGGTACACACCATAAAATCAATTATTAAATATTTATTATAACTCCTATATAATAAATAATAACAACTCCTCAGGTGGTTACTACCAATCATATAATTAAAAAGGACCAAACAGTTAAACATGAGTCACTAAACAAATTCAAATTAAATTAAATCTAAGTCATGGGTCCCACGTATAAGCCAAACATGATCCAATTATATAGCAAAATAGACCCAACAAATTTATCCAAATCATGATCTAAACATTCAAAATTAAATAACAAAATTCTGCTATAAATTAAACTGAACACCAATCAGTCGTGAATTTTCACAAAATAAATACTTATCAATAAATTTTGAAATTTTTACCCAACATGCTAGACTTGTATGTGAACAACATATAAAAATGTCATAATTTTTTGAGATCAGAAACTATTTTAAAAAAATACAAAACCGAACTGTTTTCGCACAGAATTTACACAACTGTCAAATCTAAAAATTTGCTCAATTAAATTATGCACTGTCTATTTTTTTTAAAAAAAATCTGGGTCATCACAAGAACGGACAAACGAAGCGTAATTCTGTCTTTTTCCCCCTCTAACTATTGAACCTTTTTTTCCCGCCCAAACTTTTGTGAATAGTGTTAACTTTTTTGCTTTTTTAGTAATTTTTTAATTTTTTTTTAATCTTTTTTAGAGGATCCCAAACAAGCACTTAATAAAACTTAACAACCTTTTTTAAAAAATAATATATATATATATATATATATGATTCACACCAATGACGTAGACTATTTTTAATTGCCGAAAATGTTGTTTAATATGATTCCATTTCATTCATTTTGTCCATTGCTTCTTCACCCCATCTTCGTAGCAGCTTCCTCCGTTCGCATGTCCTCAAAAGATCTCTTTCACATTTGGTGCAAAAGAATTTATTGTCAAGACACGTACCAGTTGAGAAATGTCTTATTCTTCAATTTTTTCATCCCAATTGCACCTTTAATAAAATAGCAAATAATATCAAGTAATCAATTCTTTTTAAATGTTTTGCAGATCTGAGTTGAAGCCCTAGGTTTACTTTCTTTTTTCTTCTTCTTTTTTTACATTTTTTTTTTTTTGGTATTGTTGTGATTCGTGGCTTCAGATTCTATAGTTCTTTTTTTTTTTTTTTTCCGTAGTTGTTGGTTAATGATGATGATAATGTGTAGTTATTGTTGTTAATGATGAAATATATTGCATATCCATATGTTTGGTTTGAATAAATAGTGAGTGGCTTTTCGATGAGGAAAGACCGACTAGAGTTGTTAAATTTGGACAAATAGATAGTGGGAAGAGATATATATTTTTAACAGATAGATTTGTTTTTGTTAGATTTTCAATAGATAGATTTGTTATTGTTGTTGAATAGATAATAAAATTGGGATAGATAGATTTAAACAGATAAATGAAAAAATATAACAGATATTAAAATTTGGACAGATATTTGAATAGATAAAAGACAAAAATTGAACAGATAGTCAAAAGTTTTTAAACAAATAGATATATATTTTGAACAGATAAGGAAAAAATGAACATATAGAGGGAAAAATTCAACAGATAGATATAAATTTAAATAGATAGTTAAAAATTTTGAGCAGATGGATATAAATTTAAACAGATAGTCAAAAAAGTCAATTAGATAAAAAAAAAAAGTCAACATGAAAATTCAGAGATAAAATTGGAAACAAAATATCTTTTAAAACAAACAAAATGATTTCTCACCAAATTATTTCACAAATGGTGGATTTATCACTATCAAAAAATATCTACCAGACTTAATGCCTTGTACTCTTCTTAAAATGAATTTATTACCAATTTTCTCTTTTTTTAATTGTGTCTTAAAGCGATTTACTTATGACATTTGTGATATCAATATCAAAAATTATCATAACTTACATATAGTACATACCTAAAAAAGTGTATATTGTAAAATGACCCAATTAAATTTTAGAAATACATAAAATATTGTGAGTTTAGTAAAAAATAAAAATAAAAAACTCCACTTTCCCGACATCTTCGTCCCCATGTCCATACCACTACTTTTCCCTCAATTTTCTACAGCCTTTCATTTATTTATTTTATTTTATTAATTACCCCAACTTCCTAGCAGCTTCTACCATCTCCAAATGTTTGCCCATGGAGTCTCATTCACATTTGTTGCAAAATATAATTTTATCTACAAACAAGTATTGAAGCTTCCAGGATAAATCATAAATCAACAGGTAAATTATGGTAGCATTTCCTCACCTTTTTTTTATTTTAAATTTTATTTTATTTTTTATTCAGTCCTTCCTTTTATATATATTGTTAGATATAGTTACATCTCCTATAAACTATCTATGATGCCTTGACGGATATTCCCACTCCATAGCCATTCTTCTATCCTTAATTCTTTGTGCAGCTTTAATCCAATGGAGATTGTCCTTAAAATAGAGTGTGTATTATATTTGACAAAATAACATATGCAGAAAAAATCATAATATAAAAAATATAGAAAAAAAAATCTCATTTAAATTTTTCTACATAGGTCCAAAACCTTCAATTCTGATGTTTTCGATAGCCTCTAATTTACTAATGAAAATTGTTTCAAATCATGTTATTGGGTCACTTTCCAAAGAAGAACCAAGGAAGATTATGAAAACATCCAAAAACTAATACTTAACTTTTGAAAATCTCCAAATAGATCATTGGCTAAAACATGTCAAGACTGTAACCTAATGGTTTAAATAACAAAAAGAAAAACAAAGGAAAGAGAACAATTGTCAAAAAAACATGTCAATTGCCCTCTTCTATTATTTTATTTCATTGAGTTTATTTTCTTCCAGTGGAGGTATATATGCTTTGTTCCAATCCTAGTAGAGTGTGAGGGTCAAGATCAACTACCCCACTAGGACCAATAATGTTTTGAAATTACTGGCTACATGTGCATACACTGGCTTCTAGGTTGCTATAAAAAAGAAGGTTCTAAAAATTGAATCAGTGAACAAATTAGATAAAGGGTCATATGGATGGATTATTAATTCAAGAGTTGTGCTACAGATCTCGAATATTAAGACGCGAATTTGTCTTGAATTTGTTTAATCGGTCGTCCGGCCGATCATTTGGCCGGTCATCCGGCAAAGAGACTGATAGCTGCAGTCGACAAGGTTACAACCGCAGTAGACAAGTGCTTCACCCCGTTGTCCGGCCGGTCGACCGATGACCACAAATTCACGTCATTTGCGCCTGAAGCTCTCGGCGCCTGAAGCATTAATATTAATTCAATTATGTAAAATCAGATTAAACTGTGACTTTGTAATTATTTAATAAGTATATTAACAATTATGTCTAAATAAAAAATAAGTATTAAATAGAGAACTCGGACCATAAATCTAATTTTTAAACTTTTGTGGTAATTACTTCACACACTATACTCTTAAAGTTATAAAGAAATGCATTTTTTGTTGCACAAATGTACCATTTTATTTGTTTTATACTTATAAACTTTGAAATTTCTTAACTTGAGTTCTACATATCTATTTTTAATAAAACTGATATTTATAGATTCGTGTTTTTGAAGATCTTTTAAACAAGATCAATGTGGATTCTCTTTTTGGAGGTCTTTCAAGTAAGATCAATATTCAATGTGAAATTTTTTGTTTTTCTTGAGGGGGGGGGGAGAGAAGAAAGAAAGAAAGAAACAGGATATAATATGCCTATATATGGACTTTTTTAAAAATTAATAAAAAAATAGAATAAATTTAAAAATTAAAAATTGTGACAACCCTCACTACTGTTTACTGATAACACCACTAATTACTGCTAAATTGAGACTGATCATGATAAGTAATTGAATTGATTGAAATTCTGAATTAATTGATTGAGTGTGTTAGTTTAAATGCATGTCTATCTGTTTGACTGTTAAATTATTTGTTCGTGTTTTATGTTTTAAACTGCAAATTGAAGGCCTTATCGGCGCTCGAATCTAAAATTGATTAATGTTTTATGCTAAATAGAATTTATGTGAGTTTATGGCATGTTTAATTGAAATGTGATTTGGTATGATTAAATTGGATCAAATAAGCTAAATTAGCAACGTTGGACTTATTTACAAGAATGCCACTTAGTGGACAATTCTAGGACTTATTAATCACACTTCATACACTTTTGATACAACACTTCATCAGCCCATTTCCTTGAGCTTAACCGACTAGAGAGAGTGAGAGTGAGGGAAAAACTTATTTTCAACCAAATTGGCTTGGAGGCTTAGGAATTTGAAGGAGTCTTGCATTATTTGAGCTTCTACATCTTGAATTCAAGACATAAGGTAGAAATTTCATCCTCTCATTTGTGAATTGAAGTTATATCTTGCATGATTCATGGAAGTTTAGTGAGTTGAGTCTAGAATTGGTTTTCAATGTTGAATTGAGAGCTAGATCATGCATGCATGCTCTTATATTAAGGTTTTGAAGTTGTTTTCATGGAATTTGTTACATGCATGTTCATATCTTGAGTATAGTTCATGAATTCATCATGTTATTGAGAAAATTGACTCTTTTGAACAAGTATTTAAAGTTTTAAAGTTGTTTAAATTCTTGCATGTTGCATATACTTCATGTTCTTGAAGTTTTGTTTGAAATTATGTTTAATTGACTCACCCTTGGGCTTTGATTTTACAAATTGATCTTCAAAACATGTTATATTATGGGTTTAAAGTGTTTTTCCAAAAAATGGGCCCAAGAGGTTGAGTTTTGAGGCATTAGAGTTGAGTTTTGAGCTTGAGGTTCAAATCTAGAAATTCCAGATTTTGGACTCACGCTCGAGCGAGGAACTCCACGCTCGAGCATACGCCTTGTGTTCATGCAGTCCGTTCGAGCGAAGAAAGTGGCGCTCGAGCGTAAAATGCGTGTATCCATTACTTTGCATGTGTTTACAGTCCGCTCGAGCGAGAGAGTTCACGCTCGAGCGAGGACTTGTGTCTCACGCTTGAGCGTAGATCGAGCGCCCGTCAAGCGTGATTTTTGTGCATCCAGTATTTTTACTGTAGCTTACAGTCCGCTCGAGCGACGAAAGTCACGTTCGAGTGAAGCTCCTTTGTCTACACGTCCACTCAAGCGTAGAAAGCCACGCTCGAGCGAGACCCCTGTTTTTTGAAAATTCTGAAAAGTGTTTTAAAGTGCATCTTTGTATCCTCATTTCATCCCACTCGTAGGCCTAGTTTAAGGCATCTTAGTGAGGATATTGATATAGAACCACACCGAGGCAAATTAGGGATTAAGTTATTATTTCCCAACTGTGTAGCTTAGTGTGTGTTCATTCTGTAACTGTAAGGTTGGCATCCGAGGGCGCTCTAGTTGCTTATAGCCCAGTGCTCTGTGAGTAACAATGTTGTAAAAATATGTTCAATTGAGATTATTTTCTGAACAAATGACTGTACTGCTTTATGAAATGACACTGTTTACTGAATGAATGTTTGTCCTATTTGTGAACTGTATTCGTGGCATCCTTAGCATTTTACTGTTACTGCTACTGTTACAGAGATCTCAGTCGGTTCCCATGTTTGGAACCACCACTTTTTACTGATATGATGGCCATCATTGACTGCTCGGTCTGTTAAAACCTACTATACTATTTTGCTATTGGATGTACCACATATAACTATTATAGTTTCTGAATGACTGTTATGGCATGAATTATGTGCCGCAAACTGAATGACTGATATACTGATAAACGACTGTTTTCAATACTAAAGGACATTCATTCTTAACCTCTTTATGCATATGTTATTCACTGAGCTTTAGCTTACTGTTTATATATATATATATATATGTAGGTTTTCAGGCACCGGACCGGAGTTAGGAGCGTCGGATTAGCTCTTGTTTTGTCAAGCCAACCATCGTGCCTCACCTTGAGGTTCCATGTGCTGCCAAGCTAAGGTTGCTTTTGGGGTGTCTCAGATTTCCCCTATCTGTCTCTGTTATGTATAGACCTGTTATGTGTAGACTGTATAGACTGTATAGACTGTCTCTATACTGTTAATTAGGGATTTGGTCCCTAACCTGAATACCTATAATTGATGTATGTACATACTGCTATGGTTTGAATGTGTATATGTATGAAAAGTCTTTTTGCATACAGACTGTCACAGCTCATTGGACATCTTTTAATTACTGTTTTGGCTTCCGCCAGCCCCTGTACTCTGTATTACTGTTTTACTGTTAAGCAGGCCTTCGATTATCTCGGATTACTAGCCGGTTACGGTGCTAAACCCATAAGGGCGGGTTTGGGTCGTGACAAAAATAATAACATATATGCTTATCTGTATATTTTTAAATCACTTTTAAATGAAAAAAAAATTAAATAGGGGACAAATGGATCTAAATATGGGGATAGATAGGTTAAAACATGGGGACATTTATGTATAGTTAAAAATATCATGACAGATAATATAAAAAAATTGAGGGAGATAGGTGACAAGTATATGGACATATAGGTTCAATTATGAGAACAAATAGGTTCCGATACAATGATAGATAGGTTAAAAATATGGGGATAGATAGGTTCAAACATGGTGATAAATAAGTTAAAAATATAGGGACAAATAGATCTAAATAAATTCAAATATCGGTAAGCTTTTTTTGTTTTTTTTAGATATGGGGGACAAATTGTTTAAAAAGAGGCATATCTTCTATATTAAAGCCTATTTGTCCATTTTTAAGACCTATTTGCCCATTTCTTTGTCATTTCAGCGTGTATCTATACATTTTCAAGTTAAAAATATATATATATATAAATTTTTTCTATATCTCTCCCTATTTTATTTTATTTTTTTATTTTGAATGCCTTTAAAACCTAAAAATACCACCAAATTTTTTTTTTATTTATGTTAAAAGCTCGATGACCTATCTCCATGTAAATTTTTTATATCTGTTCAACTAAAATAGCCAAAGATAGTTTCATCACTTATTTTTATGAGATAAAATGCTTCTTTCGGCATTGAATTTGAATTTTTTCACTTAAATCATGAGATGCAAGATCGAAAAATCTATCTATTCAAATTATATATATAAATTCTATCTATTGATCTTGTTTTAAATATCTTAAAATTAGATGTGTAGAACTCATGTTATAGAATTTTTAAGTTTTTTAATACAAAATGCATATAAAGGGCAAAGATATTAGGAATTGTCTTTACCAGTCAGAGCATTCTAGACTTACCAACTAACAAATGTCATATATATATCCTCATAACCAATAAAGATCAAAGCTTGGATCTCGTCTCAAAACACCGCATGTGATGGATATTTCATCAATTTTTCCTATTAAATATACCTTATATATTGATGTTGTTTGTAAAAATTATAATTATACTAGTATTCGAGAGAAAATGAATTGAATAAATAAATAAAACATATCTCATATATGTAGGGATAGCAACGGGTTGAGTTTTTTCGGATTTCGCGTCAAATCTTTAATTTTAAATTCAACTATTTCAATGATAAATTTTCAACATAAAAAAAAAGAAAGAAGAAAAACTCAATATTTAATGACAAAATTTCATATTTTACTCTTATCCTAACAATTTTCATCTTCATACCCCGATAATTTACCCTACCCTATCAATATTCTCCCAAATTTTTTAATATTAAAATCAGATGGAGAGAAATATAATTAGATCAGATAATCTTCTCATTCCTACATATAAAGGAGTATATTGCTGGTGTGGTGCAAAGCAATTTACTTTCATGCTTGAGGTGTCGACTTTGATCCTAGCAGACTATTTTTTCCAGCATCTGATTATGTGTGTTCAAGTTCAACTGATGCAATTGTGTATTTTGCCAGTTTTGTACAAAAGGGAAAATTACTTGTAAGTGGAGTGGGGGAAATTTTTACAAATCATTAAAAAATATAACATTTTAATTATTAAAGTGTATAAATTTTAACATTAATTTATAATTTTTTTTGGCAGCACTGTGCCGGTTTTTCGGTCCGATCCAATATTCTAAATATTAGTAAAATCTATAAATCAACGGTTAAAAATTATTGGAGACTAGTTTGGTTGGGTTTTGAATGGATTAATTATTAAAATAAAATTATGCGAGACTAGTCTCTCAACTTAAACATAATACTACTTCCATGTAATTATTTGAATGTTACTGAATGTTGGGCTCAGGGGCGGAGCTAACAAGGGTTTAGGAGGGTCACGAGTCCCCTGGGTTTTTGGATTTTTTATTTTATTTTATTTTTTTTGTAAATATAAAGAAAATATTTTAAATTAAAAAATTTATAAAAATATTATTTTAAATGTCAGTGACATTTTTAAAATAATGAGAATAATAATGGTTGTTTTGATTGAAAATAAAGTGACTACCATATTATTATCTATGAAAATTTCAATATAATGGTGATGTCTATCACTATTGAAATGTAAACATAATTAATCTCAATAAAAATATAGAATTTATTGAATTGTTAGTTATATTTGACATGTAACGTTCATCTTCCACGTGTTTCTTTATTATTGGCTGATGATATCACATGTTATTGATGGCGTGGTATGAGTATTATATTGAATTTTTATGCATATTTTTTATAAAAAAATTACTTTATCATTATATAATTTATTTTAAAACTTTATATCCATGACTTTTTTTAATATTGTCCATGATACACTAATTACAAATAGCATTCAGCTTGTTTGGTTCTAGTTTTCAAAAAACAGTTTTCAAAAAAAAATTTATTTTTATTTTCCGTATTTTCATGTTTTCAATAAAATTTTTTAATATTTTAAGCAAATTCTTTTAATTTTTAGACACACCAAACATAAATATACCTAAAAAGTATAATATTTGTGAAAAAAATCTTTAAAAAATACACTAAATACCAAAAAATATAAAAATAATACGAAAATTCAGTACATTTTTCTTATTTTTGTGCATTTATTAATTTCTTTAAATATTTTTTCACAAATATTTTACTATTTGGATACATATTTAAGCTAGGTGCATCTAAAAAAGTAAAAAAATTGTTGAAAATTTAAAAAATATTCACTAAAATCAAAAAAATACGCAAAAAACAAAAAACTTAGTTTTTAAAAAATTGAATTTAGAAAACTAAAACTAAACACACTGATTATTTTTTTTTTATCTTTCTTGAAGTCAATAGTAAAAATTTATGTGAAATATTTTTGTAAAAATTTTCAATATTATAATTAATAAGTTCCCCCCCTGATTTAATTTCTTGGCTCCGCCACTGGTTGGGCTCATAAACTTTACATACGTGTAGGCTGTAAACGAGTCGAATCGAGTCGAGTTGAGCTTTAATATGTTTGGATTTATTTATTAAGATTTTAATGAGTTTGAACTCGAGTGCGAACTCAATAGAAATTTAACGAATTGAGTTTGAGCTGAGTTGGTTTAGACTTGATTCTGACTCGAGCTCGAGCATGTTCATAAACTTTAACGAGCCAAAAAAATTATAAATTCATATTTATATATAAGATTAAAAGTTAAAATTAATTATATATAATATATATAAACATACTAAAAAAAAAAAGTCAATATCTTACTAAAATAATGATATCTACAACCACCATATTTATCCTATTGTTCATACATATTTTTTTAATTTATAAATAATATATTTATTCTATTATTTAAATAAATATTAAATGAACCAACTAACGACCCAAGCTAACGAGTTGAATTTTAATATGTTTGGATTTGTTTATTAAGATTTTAACGAGTTCTTACTCGAATGCAATAAAAATTTAACGAACCGATTTGAATGAGTCCATACTGAGTCGAGTTCAAGTTTGTTCACGAACGGGCTCTGTTCATTTATAACCCTACATCGTCTAATTAAAAAGTAAAATATAAAAAAGGACACAAATAAGAAATCAATCTCCTTTTTTATTATTTAATGAAACTAATAGCTTTTCGAAAAAAATAACATATATATATATATATATATATGTATATATATGATTCACACCAATGACGTAGACTATTTTTAATTGTCAAAAATATTGTTTAATATGATTCCATTCCATTCATTTTGTCCATTGCTTTTTCACCCCATCTTCGTAGCAACTTCCTCCATTTGCATACCCTCAAAAGATCACTTTCACATTTGGTGCAAAAGAATTTATTGTCAAGACACATACAAGTTGAGAAATGTCATATTCTCCGATTTTTTTTCATCCCTAATTACATCTCTAATCAAATAGCAAATAATATTAACTAATCAATTCTCTTCAAATTTCTTTTTTCTTTTTTTAGTATTGCTTGTCACCTCATTAGAATTGTAATTGAGGGTGATAAAATAGGGAATGTAGCAAAACTCCATACAAGCTTTGGTATGTTGTGCTATTACTCCTTAAATCCCCTTTCACTTCCTTCCAAGGAAAAATCATAAATCAATAGGTCAAAAAGAAATCTACTATAATATTTGTGATTATAAACATATGAGATATAAAAAATATTCAAACCCCAAGGCCTTATATTTTTTCTTCCCACTAGTACTAGAGGTGTTGTTGGGCCTACATAGTCTCACCCCGGGATTTATTTTAATAATTCGAATTGTTCATATTCAAAGGTCTGTTGAGAAAATCATTCTTACAAAAAAATAAAATTGATCAGAATACTATAAATATATTATTAGATTATAATTGTCTTCAAAATAATAAATGGTTCATGATCAAAATTATAATTGGCATTTATTTTTTAATAACAAATGTGATTTAAACATTTGCTCAAGGTTATTTAAATAATTTAATTTTTACACGAATGATCTTTTTTATGAGCTCTTTAATATAAACAAGTTCAATTATCGAGGTGATCCTTGTGATGAGCCCACAAATACCCAACAACATCTCTAAACTCAGATATGGGGTCACTGCTGTGCTTTTAGCACAGCAGTGACTGTGGTGCTTCTGTTTGAGGTGTATTATGGTCTTATTTTTATAATCCAAACCGTTCATTTTGTAGAGTTTGTTGAGTACTTCATGTCTACCAAAAATTATATTAATCGGATATCAGTAAATATATGATCGAATAGCATATTGTTTATGCTATTTCTCAAAAGAAAAACTTATTATTTATTTTTTTGGTTATCGATCATATAGTTGTTGATATCCAATTAATATGATTTTTGGTAGGCATGAAGTACTCAACAAACTCTACAAAATTAACGGTTTGGATCATAAAAATAAAGCTATAATACACACCTCAAATAAAGACACCACAATCACTGTTGTGTTAAAAGCACAACAGTGACCCCTTTTCCCTCTAACTCCTAACCATTATTTATAAGATTAATGATTGAGGCCTCAAATTTTTTGGCTCAAATTTGCCTCGAATTTTCTTTTTCTTTTTCTTTTCTTTTTTTTTTTTTTTTTTGCTGGGTTGATGCTTTGCTTGTTATTATTATTATTATTTTTATTTATTTTTTTCTGCAATGTATTAGCCCAGAAAAAAAAAAAAAATACATTCGAGGCAATTTCGAGCCTCATTTTCGAGGCCTCAATCACAGCTCAATTTATGATCTCACCACGCCCATAGTGGTTGAAACCTACCAAAGTGAGTATCATTCCAAGTGAGTAATTATGCCTTGTGAATATTTTCTTACTTACAATGAATTAGTCTGCCTATCCACATATCTATTTTTATGATCAAAAAATTAAAAAATTAAAAATCATTTTTATATGTGAGTTAAGGGTGTTTGATAAAATTGAAAATTAAAAACTGAAGTCTGAAAATTGGAAACTGAAAATTAAATATTGAAAACTAAATGCAGAATTTTTTAAGCTTAAAAGTTGCTTGATAAAAATTTAAGTGCTAAACTAAAAATAAGTTGTTTGATATGTAAATCAAATTTGAAATTTATTATTTTTAAATTGTATATTTCAATTTTTATATTATAATGGTGGTGGTGATGGCAGCAATAATGATACTAGTGATAGTAAAACGATGATGATACTTATGGAAACAATGACAATGGTAATGAATGTAGTGGTAGTAGTGGTGGTGGTGGTGATGGTGGTAGTAGCAGTAGCAATGATAGTAGTAGTGTTGTCATGATGGTGGTGGTTGTGATTGTGGTGACGATGGTGGCATGGTGATGGATCGATGGTAGCGATAACTGTAGTGATGGTGGTTGTGTTGGTGGTAGTGGTAGCGCTAGTGGCAATGGTGGTGACGGTGGCATGTTGGTGATGGTGGCAGTAGTAGTGGTTGCAATGGTGGTGGTAGTGGTGAATTTATAATAGTATATATTGATACTTATATTTAGTATTTATAAATTCAATTATAATTAAGTAATTTTAAATGACTTAATTTTTTTTTTAAAGTTTTAGCCAATGTTTTAAGAGATACTTAAATTTTTAAGTGATATCAATTATGGTTGTCAAACGGATTTATTGATTATTACTTAGGCCTCGTTTGGAAAGTTGGCTATTTTATTAGGCTATTTTAGTTTTTGACTATTTTAGTAAGCTAAAATATTTCTATTTTGGAAGATGATTAATTTTTTTGTAGTTGGATGTGATGTTTGTGAGAGAAAAAATGAAATAATTATGAATTTGGTGTGACATTTTGTCTTATTGACTATTTTAACATATTTTGCCTTTTGTGGATTTTAGCCAACAAATCCTCCAAACCCAACTTGCCAAACACCGCCTTAATACATTCAGTTCTAAGTACTAAATCATGTTATCAAACACCCCATCCTCTTTTCCCTATTTTTTGTTGGCCTTACCATGCCGTGGACCGTGGTGTATCCAAATGAATAATTCTATCCCATACTAATAATTTTACTAAAAATACAAATGGTTAAATGTGATTGATTGTGAAAATAATAATAATATTTTTATGTGGACATAAATGCTTTTAATAGAGTTGTTAATTATAAAATTTCAAGTAGATATAGCATTGCTCGTATCCAAATATCCCGTATGAGTAAATGAATTGCAATAAAAACAATTTACATTTGAAAATTTTGTTTTAAAGGTCTCACTTTCTCACCAACTTCGTCCATCTAAGCCTGTCTCACTGTACCTCACTTACACTCTCTCTAATCCATGGTCTTATTCACATTTGGTGCAAAAGAATGCAAAAATCACACATATTTTTTATTTTTATTTTATTTGTATTTAATAAACTTTTTTTTTATATATTTTAGTAATTGTAAAAAAAGATTAAGTACATTTAAAGTTTAAAAAAAATTAAAATGTGAAAAAAATTACTAAAAATATTTAAATATCAAACAAAACAGAATCCAAATTTTCAAACCTACCTCAGGCGCTAATGCTTATGCGTGAATAATGACGCATTTTATTAAGGCACACCACAATTAGCTCCGTTTGGTAAAAGATTTTTTGGTGTAAAAAAAATTAAAAAGTCACAAAAAAAATTCAAATTTTAATTTCAAATCCAACTCTATTAGTAAAATGTCAAATCATACAAATTAATCAATCAATTTTTTTTTTTCACACCTATCTATTTAATTAAAAAATCATTTCAACACGTTAATTTTTTTATCTGATAAAAAAATTAAAAGTAAAAAAATCACTAAAAACCTAGGTTCCAAGCGGCCTCTTAGAAGAACAATTAACGCCAACCATTTGTATAGATCAGTGGCTACCTGATTGGTAGCAGAAAACAGAGTTTCAATAAACAATAATTATTCACAAATATAAAAAGTATAATATCAAATTAACTACTAATTTAATAGTATTCACAAATATGAAAACTATTATATCAAATTAACTACTAATATAATAATAATTAGGGAAAATTATGTAAATAGTCCGTATATTTTACACGATGTGTCAATTTGGTCCCTTTAGTTTCAATTTGCTCGATTTTGCCCCTTAATTTAACGGATTGTGTCATTTTAGTCCAATAAATAACGGTTGTTAAGTTAATTTAACGAAAAGTCAAACAATGTGCCAATTTGGTCCCTGTATTTTCCACAATGTGTCAATTTAGTCCCTGTCAAAATCAAGAAAATTGAAACTACAGGGACCAAATTGACACATCGTGTAAAGTACAAGGACCAAATTGACACATTATTTGACCTTCTGTTAAATTAATTTAACAACCGTTATTTATTGGATTGAAATGATACAATCCGTTAAATTAAGGGGCAAAATCGAGCAAATTAAAATTACATAAATCAAATTGACACATCGTATAAAGTACAAGGACTATTTATATAATTTATCCTAATAATTAAAAAGTCAACACAGTCACCAAGCCCAACTACCTAGCCCAAACTTAAGAATAAATAAACAATTATAAACAACCCTCACAATGAGACAAAAATAAACACCACAAAGAATTCAAATCCTTCTCTATTGTATATTATTTGTTTTACCACCATTTCATATCATTAAGAAATGAAAAAAACATTATTTAGTTTCATGAATAATTATTTATGAACAGAAATCAATTATGAATATCCACTTAAATAGTTATTCCAAACGATCACAGAAAATGGGTGACATATAGCAATATTTGCCTTTAAATAATAGAGCAATGATTGAATTGGTTTAGGGCATTTTGGTTTAAATTAAACAAATGAAGGTGGGCAGATTGGTTCAAGATTTTCCAAAGGGTAAGAATTTTTAAATAATTGTCAGGACAACAAAAGGTCCCACAAAAAAGGGCAATGATACATCCTACTAAAAGTGGTGCTCTAAAGCACCACTAATGAGTTGGCAAGCACTTTAACTAAAAAAAAAAAAAACACAAGACACAAGCAGTGAGTCCCGTCCACTGCCACATCACTAGTGGTGCTTTTAGAGCACCACTTTTAGTGGTCTCAAGCATTATTGCACAAAAAATAATTTGGGGAAGACTTGGTAGAACGTAGAGTCAAGAACTTTTGTCAAGACACATACAAGCTTCCAGGAAAAACCATGTAAATTAAGATAGCATTTCTCTCATCGTTTTCTTACTTGGTACTTCATTTACATACCGTGACATCTATAAATATCCATGGTGCCTAATTGGTCTCTCTTTGAGCTTTAATCCAATGGCAATTGTCAGATCCCAAGAAACCTCCTCCCCCAATTCTCATTGTAGTTATGATGTGTTCTTGAGCTTTAGAGGTGAAGATACTCGCAAGACGTTCACTGACCACCTCTGCACAGCTTTAGTGCACGCAGGATTTCGTACTTTCAGAGATGATGATGGAATTGAAAGAGGCGAGAATATTAAGTTAGAATTGAACAAAGCAATTCAAGAGTCGAAGATTTCAATAGTTGTCTTCTCGGAGGACTATGCATCTTCAAGTTGGTGTCTCGATGAACTTGTCATGATCCTCGAACGCAGGAGGACTGTTGGACATGTAGTTCTACCTGTTTTCTATCATGTGGATCCATCTCATGTGAGGAAGCAAAAGAAAAGTTTCAAAGAAGCATTTACGAGGCATGAAGAGAGATTTCGGGCAGAAGCGAGTGAAAGAAAAGTCGAATGGATTGGCAAAGTGGAAGAATGGAAGGCAGCACTTAGAGAAGCTGCAAATTTGGCAGGGATGAACTTACAAAATCAAACTGACGGGTAATTTCCTCCCAAGTCCTTTTCTTAGCTAAAGTATTTCATACCAGGGCCTTTTCAATGAAGAATTATGTGTTCAAATTTTGGAATGAATTGTTTTGTTAATTATGACAGATTTACATAGTTTAATTTTTGTAAGATAACCTTCAAACACAAAAGCATCCTACAAGTCAGTTTCGCAAAAAAACAACTTGAATTTATTAACTCACGAATTTTTTAAGATGCTCTTTTCAAGTTATATGAAAAGATCACGAGTTGCTATTCATTTCTAATCATAAACATTTTATTGAAAGTTGGCCCATTATTTAAAAGTTTCAACAACTTGGCTTGCTAATCAAAAATTGAAAAACATAGAAGTTTATATTAGACAAAAGAGTATTGTTTCAAAACCATGATAGTGAAAACCCTTTCTTTTGATAGCGAATCATCAGCAGATCATAATCCATCATCTGCAACAGGACATAACACAGCAACAGTTGTAGTTTAGTATATGGTGTACTATGTCACATATGATCAATATGCTGTAACAGAGTTAGTTAGAAATGATTAGTTATAACAGAGTTAGTTAGAGGTGGTTAATTAGTTAGGATTGTTAGCATTGTATCTGATATGTATATATATATCATTGTAAGTGAGCAGAGAACTAAATGAGAATATAATTCAACAGCAAACTTTCTTCATGGTATCAGAGCAGTAAAGCTCCAACGAGCATCTCTCTAATGGCATCATCTCCAATGATGATTCCATCATCTCCACCATCGTCTTCAACTACAATCTCTTCGAATCTCAACATGCTAGTCTCTAATCTGAGTTCTCTTGTGACTGTAAAACTAGATAATACAAATTTCATTATCTGGAGCCATCAAATGAAGAACATTCTTCGCGCTACCGATCTGCTGAAGTTTGTTGATGGCTCGTATCCATGTCCAGAGGACTGGATCTGCAATTCATCTGGTGTAAAAATGTGCAATCCTGAAGCACTTCAATGGAAGATGATTGATGCACATTTAATAAGCTGCATTACAGCCACACTCTCACCTGTTATCTTCACCACTGTTCTTCATCTTCAAACTAGTTCAGAGATTTGGTTTGCATTAGGCAAACGATTTACGACTTTATCAAGATCGCATATTCATCAGCTTAAAAACAAATTAAACTCCATCTCGAAAAATTCTGACTCAATGGAGGTATATCTCAGAAGCATTAAAACTCTTGTTGACCAACTTAGCATTGCTTCCTCACCTCTTGACGATGAAGACATTGTTCTTATTACTTTGAATGGCTTACCTGCGGAATATGATTCCTTCAAAACTGCAATTCGAGCAAGATCAGAGAGCATATCCATGGATGAGCTTTCATCCTTACTATGTTCAGAAGAAATTCACATTGAAGGAAAAATAAAGCAGTCCTCTGCTCTTACTGTTGCCTATGCAACAATGAAGGAGTCTCCATCATCCAAAGGTTTCACTTCTTATCACAATAACCGCGGTTCTTCTCGCCATGACTCAAGAGGTTCCTACCGAGGGTCGTACAGATCTGGTCCAGGCAGCTCTTCAACCTTCAGAGGCAGATCTTCAACTCGTGGCAGATCCAATAGAGCAGATTTTGGTTCTGGTAAATCAAATTTTGGTTCTGTTTGTCAAATCTGTGGTAAACCTAACCACTCTGCCTTGGATTGCTGGCATCGACTTGATCTTGATTTTCAGTCCCAGTTATCTTTTTCTCCTCACTCTCACTCCCAAACTCATTCCAAAGCTTATGTTGCCTCCATGACCGATGATACTACATCTCAGCCCTCCACACCTTGGTTTCTGGATTCTGCTGCCTCTGAGCATGTGACAAATGATCTTCATCGTTTAAACTCCTATCAGCCTTACTCTGGTTCTGACCAAGTTACTATTGGCAATGGTGACTCTCTCCCCATTCACAACACTGGGAAAGGTATTTTGCCAACTCCACATCATTCCTTTAAGCTTAACAAAGTTCTTCATGTTCCTACTATTTCATCTAATCTTCTTTCAGTACAACAATTAGCAAAAGACAACAATTGCTCTATCATTTTTGATCACTCTTCCTTTGCCATTCAGGACAAAGTTTCTAAGGCTATTCTTCACAAAGGATATCATGCCAATGGTTTATATCATTTTACTTCACCTCCTGCTTTGTCTTTGCCTTCTTCTACTGCTGCTGCATTTTCTACTACTGGTTCAACCTCATCTGCTGAAATTTGGCATAAAAGATTAGGCCATCCCTCTTTTTCCAAGTTTCAACCACTTAAGTCTCAGTTGTCAATTGTTTTCAATAAAAATGACTTCAGTTGTATTGATTGTTCTGTTTCCAAAAGTCATAGACTTCCATTTAAACTTTCAAATTCTACTGTTAATAATCCATTGTCTTTGATTCATAGTGATGTTTGGGGTCCGTTTCGTGGCTCCTCTACTGGTTACAAATATTATGTACTGTTTGTTGATGATTTCAGTCGCTTCACATGGCTTTATCCTCTTTTTAATAAAAGTGAGGTATTTTCCAAGTTCATGATTTTTAAGGCTTTTGTTGAAAAACAATTTGATCTTCCTCTTAAAATTTTACGAACTGATGGTGGCGGTGAATTTGCTAATCATTCCATGTCCAACTTTATGAATCTTCATGGCATACTTCATCAACACTCTTGTCCTCATACTCCATCTCAGAATGGAGTTGCCGAACGGAAACATTTGCACATCACTGAAACAGCTATCTCTCTTCTTCATCATTCTTCTTTACCTCTTACTTACTGGTTTGATGCCATTGCTACTGCCACATACCTCATCAATAGGCTTCCCAGTGCTTCTCGGTCGAACTGCTCTCCTTTTGAACTTCTTTTTAAAACCAAACCTGACTACACACATCTGAAAGTGTTTGGCTGTCTCTGTTTTCCTTGGATGAAGCCATACTCCTCTCATAAATTGGCTCCCAAATCTACTCCTTGCATTTTTCTTGGTTATCATCCATCTGTTAAAGGATATCGCTGTCTCAATTTTGCCACAGGTTCTCTTTTGCTTTCTAGACATGTTCGATTTCAAGAACACATTTTCCCTTTTGCTGCTTCTTCTACTGCGCTTCCTTCTCCCCCTTCTTTGTCCACTTTACACCAATTTTTCTGGTATCCTTCCCCTCTCCACCGAACTGCTGCTCTTGCTCCACCTGTTGTTTCCCAGTCTGCCTCCCTACCATCTGCTGTATTTCGGCCTTCTGATCAGCCTGTTATTTCCCAGTCTGCCTCTCTTCCTTCTGCTTTGTTTCGGTCTTTTACTCAGCCTTTTGCTTCTACATCTGCTGTCCCACAGTCTGCTTCGCCATCTGCTGTCCCACAGTCTGCTTCTCCTCTTCCCACTCAGCCTACCTCTTCTCCTTCTATTCCTATTGGTTCTCTTGAGGTTGTTTTACCTCTCCCACCTCCTTCTACTAATACTCATCCCATGCAAACCAGATCCAAAGGCATGCCTTTCTGTTTGTCTACCTCTCTTTCTTCTCCTTCTCTTCCTGCTGATTCTTCCACCGAGCCCACTTCCTATACCCTTGCTCTTTCTTCTCCGGTCTGGTTCCAAGCCATGATGGATGAATACACTGCTCTTCAGCAACAGGGTACCTGGTCTCTTGTTCCTCTTCCATCCTCTAAACATTCTATTGGTTGCAAATGGGTTTTTAAAATCAAACGCAACTCGGATGGTACTATTGCCCGGCACAAAGCTCGCCTTGTGGCTAAGGGATTTCTCCAACAGCAGGGTGTGGATTTTCAGGACACCTTCAGTCCTGTGGCCAAACAACCCACCATTCGTATCTTACTTTGTTTGGCCTTACATTATCAATGGCCTCTCAAACAATTGGACATTAGCAATGCTTTCTTACACGGCCAGCTTCAGGAAGAGGTGTATATGGACCAGCCACCGGGGTTTGTTGATCCACAAAATGCTTCTTTAGTTTGTAAACTCCACAAGGCTCTCTATGGTCTCAAACAAGCTCCCCGAGCTTGGTTCTCCACATTTTCTTCTTTTCTTCTCTCCGAAGAGTTTATTCAAAGCAAGTGTGATTCTTCATTATTTGTTCGCAAAACTTCCACCTCTGTTACTTACCTTTTGATATATGTGGACGACATTCTTTTAACCGGCAATAATCAGTCTTATATTCAAACTTTGTTGGCTCATATGCACCTTGCTTTCTCTATGAAGGAATTAGGCAATATTTCCTACTTCCTTGGGATTTCAGTTCAACCTACCTCTACTGGTTTCTTCCTCTCTCAGCATAAGTATGCTCAAGACCTTCTTATCAAAGCAGGCATGGTTGATTGCAAACCTTGTGCCACACCTATATCTGTCAAACTCCCCAATGCAGCTGCTGATTCTCTGCCATGCTCTCAACCTTTTCTTTATCGTAGCATTGTTGGGGCCCTTCAATATCTTACAATCACCAGACCCGAGTTGTCTTACGCTGTGAATCAAGCTTGTCAATTCATGCACTCCCCCACAGTGGGTCATTTCTCATCCGTTAAACGCATCCTTCGATATGTGAAAGGCACATTGGGCCATGGTCTTCAGTTTACTCCTAGTCATTTTGGTTTACAGGCTTATAGTGATTCTAATTGGGCTGGGGATCCGACTGACAGGCGTTCTACTTCTGGCTATTGTGTTTACTTGGGCACTAATCTAATTTCCTGGTCTTCCAAAAAGCAATCCACCGTCTCTCGCTCTTCCACCGAAGCCGAATACCGCTCTTTAGCTCATACTGCCGCCGAGTTACTTGGCTTCAAATGTTGCTTGTTGATTTCTCTATTCCTTGCACCTCTCCTCCCATCTTATGGTGTGATAACCTGTCCTCTATATCCTTGGCTACCAATCCCGTGTTTCATAGTAGGTCCAAACACATCGAAGTCGACTGTCATTTTGTTCACGACAAAGTTGCAGCCCACCAACTCCTTCTCAAGTATGTTCCCACCACAGACCAGTTCGCTGACATTTTCACCAAGCCCCTTTCCACTGCTCGGTTCTCTTATTTGACTCACAAGCTCATGGTCTCCCCTTCGCCCATTCGCTTGACAGGGGATGATAGCGAATCATCAGCAGATCATAATCCATCATCTGCAACAGGACATAACACAGCAACAGTTGTAGTTTAGTATATGGTGTACTATGTCACATATGATCAATATGCTGTAACAGAGTTAGTTAGAAATGATTAGTTATAACAGAGTTAGTTAGAGGTGGTTAATTAGTTAGGATTGTTAGCATTGTATCTGATATGTATATATATATCATTGTAAGTGAGCAGAGAACTAAATGAGAATATAATTCAACAGCAAACTTTCTTCATCTTTTCATCTAAGACTCTTCCAATTGTTTCAACAAAGGCAGCAACATGGTCTTTTGGTTCAGTATTGCATGAGTATTAGCAATTAAATTCAATTGATGGCATTCTTATTGTTCTTTATTTTCCATCTTAATCTAATAATTAGACTCGAGTCAAAGTTTATCCAGAAAATTGTGAAAGTTGTTGGGGACAAACTAAGTCGCACAACCTTGGGTATTGCCCCCCACTTGATTGGAATATATTCTCGAGCCAAAAACATTGGGCTTTGGTTACAGGATGAGTCTAGTGATGTTGGTATAGTCGCAATTTGTGGGATGGGTGGAATGGGGAAGACAACCATCGCCAAAGTACTATATAATTCGAACTTTTCAAGATTCGAAGGTAGCAGTTTTCTTGCAAATATAAGAGAAATTTTAAAACAACAAGATGGTTTACTTCAGTTACAACGACAACTTCTTTCAGATATGTTAAAAGGAAGAAAGGAAAATTTGTACAGTGTTGATGAAGGAGTTGTAAAGATTAAAAATGCATTATGTTGCAAAAAAGTTCTTGTAGTCCTTGATGATGTGGATACATTAGATCAATTGGATGCAATACTTGGAATGAGAGACTGGCTTTCTCAAGGAAGTAAAATCATCATAACCACTAGGCGTGAGCAATTGCTCAAGGCTCATGAAGTTTGTCGAGTGCACCAGGTTGAAAAATTGGATAATGATGAATCTTTAGAGCTCTTTAGTTGGCATGCCTTTGGGAAAAACCGTCCCATTGATGGTTTCATAGAGGACTCGGAAAGGGTGGTGCAGTACTGTGGAGGGCTTCCACTAGCTATCAAAATTTTGGGTGCTTCTTTGTTTGGAAGAAGCTTAAATGTTTGGAAAAGTCAACTACAAAAATTGAAAGCAATTCCCAATTCTGAAGTCATTGAAAAACTCAAAATAAGCTATGACTCTTTACAAGATGACCATGACAAAAATTTATTCCTCCATGTTGGTTGTTTCTTTGTGGGGATGGATGAAGATCAGGTAGTTACAATTCTAGATGGATGTGATTTTTACACAATGGTTGGGATTCAAAATCTCATTGATAGATGTCTATTAACAATTGATGAACACAAAAAGTTGGTGATGCATCAATTGGTTCAAGAAATGGGAAGAGAAATTGTTCGGCGAGAATCACCTAAGGAGCCAGGAGAACTTAGTAGACTTTGGAATTGCAAGGATTCCTTGAATGTTTTGAGAGAAAATACTGTAAGTATTAACCTTGTTGCTTCTCATGTTTATTTGTATTTATTTCTATAGTTATTATACTTATATCGAAAAAATGATCTAGAAAAATATTTGTATAATATAATAAAAGAAAAATATGTAAATTATACCAACGGTTCATCTAGTTTGAGTGAAGTTTTACTCTGATTTTTGTATTTTTAATTTGAACAATTTGGTCACTACACTTCTAATATTTATTTATTTATTTATTTATTGGCAATGTGGTCCCTCCATCATGCATTGTAAGATTTGAATTGAAAAAAATTATTTGCAAAACTAGATGGACTAAATTGAAATTTGAAACAAATTACAATGACTACCAGTGTAATATATTCATTACACTGGTGGAGTTTGTTTTGAATTCCACTTTGATATATTACACCAGTAGTCACTGTAGTTTGTTTTGAATTTCAATTTGGTCCCTTCAATTTACATGTAGTCTTTTTCTGTTTCAAATTCTAACGGTACGTATCAAGGGAGTATGTTACAACAAATTTAAAAGTGTAGGGATCAAATGATTCAAATTGAAACTACAAAAACTAAATTGACATATCGCTTAAACTACAAGGACTGATGGTGTAATGCAACCCCAAAAAAAAATCATCCAGAATATTGTGACAATTGTTGGATTTTTGAAATTATGAGCTTCATTTGTGGTTTTCTATTTGAAAAATGCCACATCATTTTGTATCATTGATCTTTGCAAAAATTATAATTTTATAGCATTACTCTTATTGATAAATATCGCCCTCCTCTTGTTCATCGTCAGGGGACTAGAAAAATTGAAGGCCTCAAGCTTGATATGAATTTGTTAAAGGAAGATAAATATGACAGGACAATATTTGGCGTTAATAGAAAACGTCATTACGATGAATTCCTCGACATGCCATTGTTGTCAAATGTAGGCAACTCATTTAAGAGATACTGTTTCGGTTTCTCAAAGAATGCAGGCACTGCTCTAGGAAATTCAAATCAAATACCTTTGGAAGTTGATGCATTTGCAAGGATGCACAAACTAAAACTTTTACAGCTCAAATATATACAAATAAGTGGAAGCTTCGAAAATTTTCCAAAAGGATTACGATGGTTATGTTGGCATGGATTTCCTTTAAAATCTATACCCCATGATTTCCCTTTGGAGAACTTAACTATTCTTGACATGAGTTATAGTAGGTTGCAAATAGCTTGGAAAGGAGCCAAGGTATGTTACAGATATGTATATATATTTAATTCCGTTTGAAAACTAAAAGAAGTACTAATAGTAGTTTTTTTTTCTTGTTTTACAGCTTCTCGAGTCATTAAAAATCCTTGATCTTAGTCATTCCCATTGCCTCACTAAAACTCCTGACTTCTCGAAAGTCCCCAATCTTGAGAGGTTGATATTGAAAAACTGTGCAACGTTGGTTGAGGTTCATGAATCCGTCGGACACCTTCAGAGACTTGTTTTGTTTAATTTAAAAGATTGCAAAAGTCTGAAGAAGCTTCCGAGAAGCATTGGTATGCTAAAGTTTTTGGAAACACTTGACATCTCAGGCTGCTCAAATCTTGAGGAATTGCCAACAGAGTTGGGGACTATGGAGTCTCTAACAGTGTTCCATGCAAACAAAATTGACAGAAGTCGATTATTCTCTACCAGTAAGGAGGTTAAGTCATGGCATTCATTAATCTGGCCTTCTCTATTGAAGCCAAGAAGAAGTATGGATATTTCATGGTCTTTTTTACCACGGTCCGTGGTACACTTAAGTCTTGAGAACTGTAATTTATCAGATGATGATTTTCCTAGGGATCTTAGCAACCTATCCTCGTTGCAGATTTTAAATCTGAGTGGTAATGCAATTCGTAGCGTCCCAAATTGCATCAGAGGTCATTTTGGACTCCAAATCCTTTATTTAAATCAGTGCGAAAAGCTCTGGTCAGTTGAAGTGCAGCACAAATTAAAAGAATTATGGATCGGAGGATGTATATTGTTGGAGAAAGTAATCTTACAATCACTTCCATTAACCATAGAATATAATAACATACGTGGCAATCAATTAACCACGCGCAGGTTGGAACCACTTAGGTACGTGTTCATGAATGAAAAAATAGTTGAGATTCTGGGAACATTCAAGCTTGAACCTTTAGGAAATGTTGACATGGAGATACTTAACAATTTAAGCTTGTCCAACATAGGATTCATGGGATGCTCAAATGTTCTGCTTTCATGCCTTTGGTCAAACAAAAAAAGGAAGCTTCCCCTGCAGGTCTCTCTCTCTCTCTCTCTCTCTCTCTCTCTCTCTCTCTCTCTCTCTCAATATATACATAATCGTTAAATTAATTATGCTTTATGTCGCATAGGGATGTCATGAAACACACATATTCTATGCTTATTGTTTGGGAAGCAAGGTTCCAGACTGGTTTAATCTTAAAAATGAAGGATCTTCAATATCATTTACTGTGCCGTCGCATCTTAATTTCAGAATCCGATGCTTGAGTGTATGTTCTATTTATGCACTTTCCAATAATGGAGAAGAACATTATCCCTTTAATTGCAACGCACATACTATTATCAATAATACGACCAAGAGTCTGATTTGGAGTCATTCCCCATATGTCTTTGGCATTCCAGAAGCTGATGAGGATATGATGATGTTAAGTTATTGGAAGTTTGAAAATCAGTTGGAAAGTGGCGATGAACTGAATATTTCAGTGGTTGGAGAAGGAGATTTTCAAGTGAAGGAGGTCGGAGTCCATTTTGTGTACAAAGAGCAAGAAAAGAAGAGTAGCCAATCAACTAGTGAAGAAGCATCTATAATATTCCCAACTTTTCATCTAGAGCCAAACACACTCCTATGTTAAACTCCATTTAGGATATCTAAACCCAACTCCAAACTTGATGGTAGGTGTAACCAAACACCCCATTTCAACACAAAAAAAAAATTAGAAGTGCAGATTTTTTTTCTTCATTCTTCATTCTCTAACTTCTCTCTACTTTCTCTCTCATTTTCCTTTACTTTCTTGGAGGCCAAACACCACACCTTTGCTCCACCCTTACACCACCACCTTGACCCACCATCTCCACCACCTCCGGCCACCTTATCTCGCCGGAAAATGGGTCCGGTCGGCACTCCTTGAATCCATCCGAAAATAACACAATAGAAGCACAAACTCTAGATTTTTCTTAATCTTTTGAAGAATCAAAGCATGGGATTTATTTTCTTGATGGATTAGAGGCTTGTACTTGGTAAGAATCTTTCTCTAAAAGTTTAGTTGAAGGTTTTACATATTTTGAGTTAGAGATGATGAAATTTTTGTGTTTTAGATCTATTATGATTTGGGGTTTGCTTGTTGAATTTTATACTCTCAATTAGTTTCCATGAATGTTTTACATGTTTAAAAAAAAAAAAAATGGTCAATTTGATGGTTGATTTGGAGATTTAGATTTTTGGGTTAATCTAGGGTTTGAATGTGATGTAAAAATTGGGGATTTTGGTGTTAGGGAATTTATATGTTGAAATTGAGTTCATAAATGATGGATTGGGTATCTCTATGTTCTATGGAGGAATTTTATAAGTGATTGAAGAGATTTTACTTAAGTTGTTGAGTTTATACAAAAATGTTGATTTTTGACTTTTGTAGTAAATTGATGGTGGTATTGTGCATATAAATTGATTGGATATTTAAAAAGTTACTAACTCAAAGATGTTCAAAGGATGGGTGTTATGGAGATTGGATAAGTTATTTGTTTGGGTGATTTAAAGTTGGAGGAGTTCTTTAGCTTGCCATTCCTTAGCATAATTTTATTTAGGATCATTTTTGTAGATGTTGTAATTTTCATTGAAAGCTTTTCCTAATTTGAGATCCTATTTACTAATTGTTAGGATTGGAGGAAGGCATCTCTCCACCTCTTGGAAATTAATTTGTAGAGTTTCAAATCTACACTTTTGCTATTTTTGGAGGTGAGTATACTTACCATGGAAATTACCTTACCTCTATCTTTATTACAAAGTTTGAAAATAATTTTTGAATTAAAGGAAGTGAATGATACATTTCATCATGATATATGTATAAAAAGAAAATCTATAAATTTATTGAGGCCAAGGGTTGAGTTTTAATAAAGATACGATTTCATTTGTATAATGAAGCATTAATTTTTTTATGAGAATTTATTTAAGTTGAGTCTTTCAAATTTTATGATGATGATGATTGAATGACAGTGAAATGTTATGTGAGGGTATTTATTTTATTGATCATATAACCGAATATAGCCTTTGGGGCCACAAGGGCCAAAATGCTTTGGGGTCCTGGGGACCGAAATGTTTTAAGGACCATAAGGGTCGTTGTATGTATAAGGGGTCCTGGGGACCGAAACATTGAAACAAGAATTGAAGTGCTACGATGACATGAGCTATGCTCCTATGGTTATGTTCTGGGTAACGGTACCGTCACCACCTAAGTCGCGAGGTAACGCGACCCTAAGGCTATGTAGTGGATTGTATGATGGACAGGAAATCTTAATGTATTGAAAAGTTATATTTTTGTTTACTTTCATTATCCAAATGTATGTTTTTTTTTCTGCCTTATGAGATTCCTTGGAAAAATCCTGATAACGTTTTATGAAAATTGTATTGCATCATTTTTATTTTTATTTTGTATAAATTGAAGTCCAATTAAGCTCTTATGTTTAGTATCTTTATTTTGAACCCTATTGGTAGGAGCAAGTTTTATAACTCCATGGTATTGGTATACTCATTGGGCTTTAGCTCATTCTTTTAAATAATTTTTTTTCAGATTCATAGACTTTTGTGTGGCTCGCCTCAACTTGGAAGACTAGAATTTTTTTTGAAGGATCACAGGTGGGCATCTTGTGGTTGAGGTTTTGCTTAGGGTCATTCTAGGATGTAAGCTTACCCTTTTTTTATGAAGGAGGTTGATTGTAAAAATTGCTTATGAAGTTGGATGTATTGATGGATTCGTGATTAGTATGTATTATATTTTTTTTGGGAGGAAATGCTTGGGAACTATCTTGTAGCATGATAATATTTTTTTGTCTTTGAATAGATCATCTCATATATGTTAGGCAATTGAAGGTGCTATAGCGTTTGAGGTGCACCCTCTTGGCAGGGTTTTGCCTTGCCAAGATTGGGTCGTTACATTTTTGGTATCAGAGCATTTGGTTATGAATCTGTAGACTAGTTATTTTAGAATTAAAGTTGATAGGGTATTGTAGTTAGTAATTCGATTAGTGATGATGTTTAATAGCGATCTAGTATTCTAAGTTTTAATTGTCTTGTTATACAGGCGCGTATGGCAAGGCGAAGAGTTCATAAGAGTCGCCCCCTTATGGAAGTACTTGAGGCTGAGCGAGAGCCACATCTTAGTGTTGGAAATGAAGTTCCACCTCGGGTTCAGGAAGAAGAGATTGAACATGAATCGCATAATGAGCAAACTCAAGAGTCAAGTGCCAATCCAGAAGTGGGACATTCAGATAGAGTCGTACCACCAAGGGTTGACACAGCTCCAGCATTTTTAGACCCTAGTGTGCAGCGCCTTTTAGAGTCAATGGCTAGCCTAGCGGAGAGGCAGACTCACATCCTTGAACAACAGAATGCAGCACAGTCAAGGCCATTTGTGCAACCTACAGAGAACCGCCTCACCGCAATTGAGAGGTTCAAGAAGTTGGGGGCTCCATCATTTTCTGGATCGCCCAATCCTATGGAGGCAGAGGCCTGGTTAAGGAGGGTAGAGCAGATATTTTCTGTGATGGAAGTATCAGACGAGCAGCGAGTTGCACTTGCTAGTTTTATGCTGGTGGAGGAGGCTGAATATTGGTGGGAGGCCACGCAACGCCTACTTACGGCAAGTGGCACCGGAGGATTGACCTGGAACCAATTCACTAAGGTTTTCAATGACAAGTACTTTCCAGCTACCTATCGGTATGAAAAAGAAAGAGAGTTCCTTCGGCTAGAGCAAGGGGATTTGACTGTAGCTCAATATGAAGCTAAGTTCATTTCTTTATCTCGTTTTGCCCCTTCGTTTGTGGATGATGAGGAGGTCAAATGTCGTCGTTTTACAGATGGGTTGGATTTGGACATCAAATCTCGTATCCGAGTATTGGGAATAACTAACTATTCAACCTTGGTTGATAAAGCCTTAACAGTTGAGGAAGATGTCATAGAAATGAAGTTAACGGAACAACAGAAGAAGCGCCACCTTAGTTCATCCCATCATGAGAACACATTTAATAGACCGTCAAAAAGAGGTGGTCATGGTTATGGTTCAGTCAAGAGCTCTAGTGCATATCAAAAAAATAGAGAGCATCCCACCCCAACCCAAAGCATTTCTAATCAGCGTCATGGACAGTCTAGTGGGACATCATCTCAGTTTACTCGAAGTGTTTGCAAGCAATGTGGGCGGGCACATACAGGTGTTTGTCATGCTGGTACCGACTTGTGTTTTCGTTGTGGCCAGAAGGGTCATTTGGTGAAAGATTGCACAGTTCCTAAAATGACTAATTTGGGAGATACACGAGCTTGCTTCAATTGCGGACAACCCGGACATTTGGCTAGAGATTGCACACGAACTGCTTTATCTGCTAGTACTGGAGTTGGTAGTAATAAAATTTCAGGTGCCGGCCGAGGGGGAAGCCGAGGAGGAGGTCAGGTTGGGACTCGATTTGGCAAGCAGAATAAAGGAGGTGTTCAATCCGATAGACAAACCTCGCAGGGGAGAGTTTTTGCTTTGACTCAGCGGGATGCTCAGGCTAATCCGGAGGTGGTAACAGGTATTATTTATGTGTTCAGTAGGGAGGCACATGTACTTATTGATCCGGGTTCTACACATTCTTTTGTATCTCTATCATTTTCTTTGCATGCTGATAAACCTATTGAACCTCTAGGCTATTGCTTATCCATTACTACTCCTATTGGGGATTGTGTTATAATTGAGGAGGTATATCGAGGTTGTGTATTACAGTTGGGAGATAGGGAGATGGTAGCGGATTTATTGCCTTTAGAGATGCTTGATTTTGATTTGATTTTGGGAATGGATTGGTTGGCTTCTTACCATGCTTCGGTGGATTGTTATAGGAAAGAGGTAGTATTTTCCAATTTTGGGGAACCTGAATTTAGATTTTGTGGAGATCGATGTGCGTCCCCATCTTATGTTATTTCTGCTATTACCGCTAGAAAAATGCTTAAGAAGGGGTGCCAAGGATACTTAGCCTATGTGATTGACTCCGAATTGAGTGGTCCAAGATTGGAGGATATACCAATTGCGTGTGACTTCATAGATGTTTTTCCTGATGAACTACCTGGATTACCCCCAGATCGAGAAATTGAGTTTGCTATTGACTTAATTCCTGGAACTGCCCCAATTTCTAGTGCACCTTACCGTATGGCCCCAATGGAACTTAAGGAGCTTAAGATACAATTGCAAGAGTTATTGGATAAAGGCTTCATTAGGCCAAGTGTCTCGCCTTGGGGATCACCTGTGTTATTTGTGAAGAAAAAAGATGGCACCATGAGATTGTGCATTGACTATCGGCAGTTGAATAAGGTCACGGTGCGTAATAAGTATCCTTTGCCGCGTATAGATGATTTGTTTGATCAACTTCAGGGAGCATGTGTGTTCTCCAAAATCGATCTCAGATCAGGGTATCACCAACTTAAGATTAAGGAAGAAGACATAGTGAAAACTACTTTTCGAACTCGCTACGGCCATTATGAATTTCTTGTTATGTCTTTTGGTCTAACTAATGCCCCCGCCGCATTTATGGACCTTATGAATAGAGTGTTCCAACCATACCTTGACCAATTTGTGATTGTATTTATTGATGACATACTTGTTTATTCCAGGAGTCAAAAGGATCATCAACAACACTTGCGGGTGGTATTGCAGACCTTACGAGAAAAGAAGTTGTATGCGAAGTTTAGCAAATGTGAGTTTTGGTTAGATCGTGTCGTATTTTTGGGGCATGTGATTTCGGGTGAAGGTATTTTTGTGGATCCGAAGAAAATAGAGGCTGTGGTGAATTGGGATCGTCCTACTAACGTGACCGAGGTGAGGAGCTTTTTAGGGTTGGCAGGCTACTACCGTAGATTTGTAGAGGGGTTTTCATTGATTGCGGCACCATTAACACATTTGACCCGTAAGAATACCAAATTTGAGTGGACGGAGAATTGTGAAAAGAGTTTTCAAGAATTAAAGAAGCGATTAACTTCTGCCCCAGTGCTTACTATTCCGTTAAGTGGTGAAGGATTTATTGTTTATAGTGATGCCTCTCATCAAGGGCTCGGTTGTGTGTTGATGCAACATGGAAAGGTAGTGGCCTATGCATCTAGACAATTGAAGAACCATGAACGCAATTATCCCACCCATGATTTAGAGCTCGCAGCGGTTGTTTTTGCTTTAAAGTTGTGGAGACATTATTTATACGGGGAAAAATGTGAGATATATACTGATCATAAGAGTTTGAAATATTTATTCACACAGAGGGATTTAAATTTGAGGCAAAGGAGATGGGTTGAACTGATTAAGGACTATGACTGCACCATTAATTATCACCCAGGAAAAGCTAATTTGGTGGCCGATGCTCTTAGCCGAAAATCTACAGGGAAATTAACTCACATTCAGGGCATTCAATTTAGTCTCTTACATGAAATAAAATCTATTGGAGTTGATCTAGCAGTTGGGAAGTCGGGATCCTTGTTAGCTACAATTAAAGTGAGACCTTTGTTAGTGGATCGCATTCGAGAAGCCCAAGGGAAAGACTCAATTTTGGAGAAGACCCGAGCTCGAGTGAAAGATGGTACTCTGTTAGACTTTATTATTAAAGAAGATGGTGTGTTGATGTTTAAAAATCGGTTATGTGTTCCAAATGAGCCCGAGATAAAAAGGGAGATATTAGATGAGGCCCATAATTCACCTTATGCAATGCATCCGGGGAGTACAAAGATGTATCGAAATTTAAGAGAAAGTTATTGGTGGCCAAATATGAAGAGAGAAATAGCAGAATTCGTGTCAAGGTGTTTGGTATGTCAGCAGATTAAAACAGAGCATCAACGCCCAGCTGGTTTACTTCAACCTCTTCCTATACCTGAATGGAAATGGGAGCATATTGCCATGGATTTTGTTTCGGGCCTGCCTCGCACACAGAAGGGGCATGACTCTATTTGGGTTGTTGTGGATAGGTTGACCAAATCTGCACACTTTTTGGCTACTAAGAAAAACTTTTCACTTGATCGATTAGCAAAAATTTATGTGGATGAAATTGTGAGATTGCATGGTGTGCCGGTATCTATTGTTTCAGACAGAGACTCGCGCTTCACATCCCACTTTTGGCCTAGTCTTCAAAATGCCTTGGGTACTAAACTGAGATTCAGTACAGCTTTTCACCCCCAAACCGACGGGCAATCCGAGAGGACAATTCAAACTTTAGAAGACATGTTGAGAGCTTGTGTCCTAGATTTTCGAGGTAGTTGGGATGAACACTTGACCTTAATAGAATTTGCATATAATAATAGTTATCAATCAAGTATTGGGATGGCTCCCTATGAAGCTTTATATGGGCGAAGATGTAGAACTCCAGTATGTTGGGATGAGGTTGGAGAGAGAAAATTGTTAGGGCCAGAGATTGTTCAAATTACTACCAATAAAGTGCATATTATTCGAGAAAGGTTGAAGGCGGCTCAAAGTAGACAAAAGAGCTATGCAGATAATCGAAGGAGAGATTTGGAATTTCAAGTGGGAGATCATGTATTTTTACGAATCTCGCCATGGAAGGGAGTGATGCGATTTGGTAAGAAAGGCAAACTAAGTCCAAGGTATATTGGGCCATTTGAGATATTAGAGCGCATTGGCAAGACTGCTTATCGTTTGGCCTTACCACCTAGTCTATCTCGCATTCACAATGTGTTTCATGTATCCACATTGAAGAAGTACATGCCTGACCCATCACACGTGTTAGATTTCCAACCAATCCAACTCAAGGATGATTTGTCTTATGAAGAGGAAGCCATAGAGATTGTGGACATGAAGGATCAAGTACTACGTTCCAAGACCATACCACTAGTAAAGGTATTGTGGAAAAATCATGCTTTGGAGGAAGCTACTTGGGAGCGGGAGGATAATATGAAAATTCGATATCCACATCTTTTTCAAGGTATGAACTAGACTAAACAAACGAATAAATTTCGTGGACGAAATTTTCCTTTAGGGGGGTAGAATTATAATATTCCCAACTTTTCATCTAGAGCCAAACACACTCCTATGTTAAACTCCATTTAGGATATCTAAACCCAACTCCAAACTTGATGGTAGGTGTAACCAAACACCCCATTTCAACACAAAAAAAAAATTAGAAGTGCAGATTTTTTTTCTTCATTCTTCATTCTCTAACTTCTCTCTACTTTCTCTCTCATTTTCCTTTACTTTCTTGGAGGCCAAACACCACACCTTTGCTCCACCCTTACACCACCACCTTGACCCACCATCTCCACCACCTCCGGCCACCTTATCTCGCCGGAAAATGGGTCCGGTCGGCACTCCTTGAATCCATCCGAAAATAACACAATAGAAGCACAAACTCTAGATTTTTCTTAATCTTTTGAAGAATCAAAGCATGGGATTTATTTTCTTGATGGATTAGAGGCTTGTACTTGGTAAGAATCTTTCTCTAAAAGTTTAGTTGAAGGTTTTACATATTTTGAGTTAGAGATGATGAAATTTTTGTGTTTTAGATCTATTATGATTTGGGGTTTGCTTGTTGAATTTTATACTCTCAATTAGTTTCCATGAATGTTTTACATGTTTAAAAAAAAAAAAAATGGTCAATTTGATGGTTGATTTGGAGATTTAGATTTTTGGGTTAATCTAGGGTTTGAATGTGATGTAAAAATTGGGGATTTTGGTGTTAGGGAATTTATATGTTGAAATTGAGTTCATAAATGATGGATTGGGTATCTCTATGTTCTATGGAGGAATTTTATAAGTGATTGAAGAGATTTTACTTAAGTTGTTGAGTTTATACAAAAATGTTGATTTTTGACTTTTGTAGTAAATTGATGGTGGTATTGTGCATATAAATTGATTGGATATTTAAAAAGTTACTAACTCAAAGATGTTCAAAGGATGGGTGTTATGGAGATTGGATAAGTTATTTGTTTGGGTGATTTAAAGTTGGAGGAGTTCTTTAGCTTGCCATTCCTTAGCATAATTTTATTTAGGATCATTTTTGTAGATGTTGTAATTTTCATTGAAAGCTTTTCCTAATTTGAGATCCTATTTACTAATTGTTAGGATTGGAGGAAGGCATCTCTCCACCTCTTGGAAATTAATTTGTAGAGTTTCAAATCTACACTTTTGCTATTTTTGGAGGTGAGTATACTTACCATGGAAATTACCTTACCTCTATCTTTATTACAAAGTTTGAAAATAATTTTTGAATTAAAGGAAGTGAATGATACATTTCATCATGATATATGTATAAAAAGAAAATCTATAAATTTATTGAGGCCAAGGGTTGAGTTTTAATAAAGATACGATTTCATTTGTATAATGAAGCATTAATTTTTTTATGAGAATTTATTTAAGTTGAGTCTTTCAAATTTTATGATGATGATGATTGAATGACAGTGAAATGTTATGTGAGGGTATTTATTTTATTGATCATATAACCGAATATAGCCTTTGGGGCCACAAGGGCCAAAATGCTTTGGGGTCCTGGGGACCGAAATGTTTTAAGGACCATAAGGGTCGTTGTATGTATAAGGGGTCCTGGGGACCGAAACATTGAAACAAGAATTGAAGTGCTACGATGACATGAGCTATGCTCCTATGGTTATGTTCTGGGTAACGGTACCGTCACCACCTAAGTCGCGAGGTAACGCGACCCTAAGGCTATGTAGTGGATTGTATGATGGACAGGAAATCTTAATGTATTGAAAAGTTATATTTTTGTTTACTTTCATTATCCAAATGTATGTTTTTTTTTCTGCCTTATGAGATTCCTTGGAAAAATCCTGATAACGTTTTATGAAAATTGTATTGCATCATTTTTATTTTTATTTTGTATAAATTGAAGTCCAATTAAGCTCTTATGTTTAGTATCTTTATTTTGAACCCTATTGGTAGGAGCAAGTTTTATAACTCCATGGTATTGGTATACTCATTGGGCTTTAGCTCATTCTTTTAAATAATTTTTTTTCAGATTCATAGACTTTTGTGTGGCTCGCCTCAACTTGGAAGACTAGAATTTTTTTTGAAGGATCACAGGTGGGCATCTTGTGGTTGAGGTTTTGCTTAGGGTCATTCTAGGATGTAAGCTTACCCTTTTTTTATGAAGGAGGTTGATTGTAAAAATTGCTTATGAAGTTGGATGTATTGATGGATTCGTGATTAGTATGTATTATATTTTTTTTGGGAGGAAATGCTTGGGAACTATCTTGTAGCATGATAATATTTTTTTGTCTTTGAATAGATCATCTCATATATGTTAGGCAATTGAAGGTGCTATAGCGTTTGAGGTGCACCCTCTTGGCAGGGTTTTGCCTTGCCAAGATTGGGTCGTTACAGCATCCCAACAATTCTCTCTCTATGGAAATGTAGTTCCTGGAAATGCATCTGCAGTACGTCCGGCACGCAAAAAAATCTACTGCCTAGGCACCCATTGGGCCGATTGTAGCATTTGTGATGGTCTAGATTGGGAATTGGTTGTTTCGGAGCTGTGAGATAGGGTAGGTAATGATGTTAAGGATTTCGATTAAGTGATATGAATCAGTTGCTAGTGCCTCTGCTTTGTGATTTTCTGTTATTTAGGAAGAAGTTATTTTAGTGAGAGAGAATATGTTGCTACTTTTCTTTGATTTTGATGATGCTGCGTACTACTGTTTAGGTGAAGCTGCTGCTACGGGATTATGTTTTACTTTGGAATTGCTCAGAGTTATATTTTACTTTGGAATTACTCATATGCTTTGCTAACGTAGCTCTTACTTGGTGCCTGACAAAATCAAATTCAAATAGTCTATTTCAAAATAGGAGCACTGTTTGGATTCATGGGCTTCGTCATGGATTCTATTTTGATAATTAGAACTATTTATTTTGTTAGGCATCCACCTTGTCTGTTTCATCTACATACAAGATTAGGTTAATTTGATAATTATAACATATTCAATTTATCACGTTTCTCACCAAAAAAATAAATAGTTTATTTTTAAAAACACAATTATTGTCCAAATTTTTGGTGTCAAACCTAATAAATTGAATATATTAAAATTATCGGATTGCTTATTTTTTATGTTGATGAAATATACGAAATATTCGACAACATAAATGATTTAAATTATGGAAATAAAATCCGTGGTTAGTCCCATGAGTCCAAACATTATCCTCTAATTTAGATTATGAATTGAAAAGAATCTTCCTCCAAAATAATAGGACAGGGTGAATAGTAAATGAATACTAATCACCCGTGACAAATAATTCAAGTACACAAAAATTTTGCACATTACAAATTCGTGTTATGTCATTTTAAATCAAAATATTTGTATTTTTAATTTTAAAACGACATTGCCACCACAATTTAACTAATTATTCTATATTTAAATTATGGAATAAAAGGTATTTTGCCAATCTAATATCTAATTAAGGTTGAAAATTCTGTTATGTTAGGGTCCATAGGACTCACCATAGATTCTATTTTGATAATCCGAATAATTCATTTTGTAGAGTTCTCTGTGTATATCATCATCCGAGAAAATTAGATCAATCCAATAATTATAATTTTTTATTTTATCACGTTTGTCTCCAAAATATGGATGCCATTGATTTTTTCGGAGATAAATGTAATAAAATGAAAAGATAAGATTAGAGGAAATTTCATTCCCCCCTTCCCAAACTATACTCGTCCGATCAATTTCACACCCGAACTTTTGATATTATCAATTTACCCCCTAACCTATTGAATTCATGATCAATTTGCCCCTTACCGTCACATTTAAATAGAAAAGGATAAAAAAATTACATTTTGACCCCAAATTTTAAAATATATATCCAAACTCACCCTCTTCTATCCAAATTCACCATTTCTCATCTCTGCACCTCTACTGTTGGAATTATGGTTTTTTATAGGCTTATTTTGGACCAACTTTGAGCTCAAATTTGAGTAGGGTCCACACGTCTATTAAAGTGGGTCCAAAGAAGTGATGTGTTACTTGCCGCATGGCAAGTCACACGGTGAAGACGGTTCGTCAAAACCATTTATGAGTGAGTGAGAAGTTAACGTCGTTTTCGAGTTCGTGGAATGGACAATTAAAGGATAAAATGTGGGTTTCCTTGTAAGGCTTGTCCCACATTGGAAACTTAAGAGAACTTATATGTATATATAAGTTTTAGATGACAACACTTGGGTTGGACCCCAAGGGGCACCCCAAGTTTGTAGAAGGGAAGAGTTATGGACAAATTTAACCTTGGCTCAAACCACCAGACGCGCGCACAACGCCGTCGCCGCTGTTCGTCCGACCGGCTGAGCCGTGCCAGGTGTGGGTCGGGTCAGTTCTAACATTAATTTTCGGACAAAAAAAAATTTTCAAAAATTCTTGCTGGAAAATTAATTTTCCTAGACAAAATTAATTCAAATTTGAATTCAATTTTAAAATGTCCATAACAGTGCCTTTCCGATCCAATTCCAACCAATTTAAACTGCTTGCAACAGTTATAAAATTGCCAGCAAATCTGTCCAGTTTGAATTCTGCACCTGTTCACTTCAATTTGTATCTGTTCGGACATATTGAATGGTCACCAAGTTGCCTATAAATAGAGACCCATTTCCAGCAGTCAAGACATCCTGAAAGCATCTGAAAATATCTAGAAAAATTCTTTTATTCCCGGTTTTTCTCTTTGGTTGCATTATTCTTCATATTATTTTTTAGAAAAAAATTCAGAGAATATAGAACATAGGTTTGGTTCGCCGTACAAATTGTTTGGAGTGCTACTACAATTTGTGAAAAGATCATTGTATCCTCGGAGATAAACGCCATTTATCCATAAGTACCGAAGCGGAGTGAATCTATCTTAAGGACAGAGTGTCACACACTCGACTTGATCTAATTTTGTACTTATACATTTCGGTAAATAAATTCTGTAAGTAATTTATTTTTGTTTGATTGGTTTGTTTCAAGTTATTTATTTTACACAGAAGATTGTTCCAACAATCTTAAGACAAATTCGAATTATTCTGTTTAAATAGAATTTTTCGTTTGTTTCCTTTCTTCTTTTCTTCTTCTTACAAAAATTATTTTATGTGATTTTACAAAATAATATTCTTGTTGGAAAGACAAATAGTAGTAATATACTGTTTATTTTCTTTGACAACTAGTAGCAATATACCGGTAGTCATTAACAATTCAGAATATATATTTGTGAAGTTGGTCAGAAATTAATTTTTGATTTTCAGAAATAATTTCTGAGTTTTCATTAATTAAAATTTTGTTTCAGTATTTTAATTTTTGAAGTGTTACAGAAATTTAATTTTCTATGTGGAATTAATTTGTTTAAATAAAATTTTATTTTATTTTCAAATTAATTGGAAATAAAAGTTACAATTCTTGTTTCTTTTATTTTACAAAATTTAAAATTTTGTATTTATGGTTTAATTTTCTGTGCAGTATAAAATTCTAATTATAATTTTGTTTTATAATTTAGAATTCATGGCTACAGAAACTAATGCTCAAACAAGTACTGGTATGGTGACTGCAATTGCACCAACCCCTCATCATGTTATGATAGTGCCAATAAATCATGGTGAGAAGCCAGGGAAGTTCTTAGGAACTAATTTTAAAAGATGGCAGCAGAAAATGCTGTTTTATCTTACTACTCTCAACCTGGCTCGTTTTCTCCGTGAGAATGCTCCTACTCTGAAAGAGGATGAAACCGACCGGCAAGTGGTTGCTGCGATCAGTGCCTGGAAACATGCTAATTTCCTTTGTCGGAACTATATCTTGAACGGACTTGACAACACATTATACAACGTCTACAGTCCTATCAAGACAGCAAATGAACTTTGGAAGTCTCTAGAGAAAAAGTACAAAATAGAATATGCTGACTTAAAGAAATTTGTGGTTAGCAAATTCCTGGATTTGGTGATGGTTGATTCAAAGACTGTGATCAACTAAGTTCAAGATCTCAAACTCATTCTACATGACATTCATACAGAAGGCATCTCTCTTAGTGAATCCTTCCAAGTTGCTGCCTTAATTGAAAAATTACCACAAAGCTGGAAGGAATTCAAGAACTACCTCAAACACAAGCACAAAGAAATGACTTTAGAGGAATTGATTGTGCATTTGAGGATTAAGGAGGACAACCGCAATTCTGATAAGTGGGCTAGTAAGCATCCCATGAAGTCTAAGGCAAATGTGGTGGAATATGCTGCAAAAGCAAAGAAACAGAAGTTTTCTAGAGAGAGTTCCTTACAAGTCTCTAAAGGAGGGGAAACTAAAAAGTACAAGTTTAATGGCAAGTGTTACATCTGTGACAAAGAGGGACATCGAGCCAAAGATTCCCGTAACAAGCGCAAAGGAAAAGGAAGATCAAGCAAGAAGCATGCTCAAGCTAATATGACCGAAGTGGACAAAATTTTCAATGGTGTCGATGACAAAAATCTTTCTGCAGTTATTTCCGAGGCAAACCTTGTCGGAAATCCAAAAGAATGGTGGATGGACACTAGTGCTACTCGTCACATCTGTGCTGACAAAAAGATGTTCACATCTCATTCTGTGGTGGACAACGGCGAACAACTCTTTATGGGCAACTCCTCGACTTCTAAAGTTGAAGGACAAGGAAAGATTATTCTGAAGATGACATCTGGAAATGAACTCACTCTCAACAATGTGCTGCATGTACCGGACATTCGCAAGAATCTAGTCTCCAGATCTCTGTTGAGTAAAAATGGGTTTATGCTAGTTTTTGAAAGTGACAAATTTGTACTTACCAAAAACGGGATGTATGTAGGAAAAGGTTACATGTCTGATGGCTTTTTCAAAATGAATGTAATGATTGTTGTACCCTCTGTTATTAATAAATATACATCTTCTTCTTACTTGCTTAAGTCTTCAAATTTGTGACATGGTAGACTAGGACATGTTAATTATGGATTTTTGTGTAGATTAATTAATATGGAATATTTATTTAAATTTGACATTGATTTAAATCATAAATGTGAAATTTGTGATAAGATAAAATTAACTAAAACTCATTTTCATTTAATTGAAAGAAGTACAGAACCACTTGAATTAATTCATAGTGACATTTGTGATTTCAAATCAAGTCAAACTAGAGGTGGGAAAAAATATTTTATCACTTTCATAAATGACTATACTAGATATAGTTATGTTTATTTAATTCAAACAAAGGATGAAACTTTGGAAACTTTCATTCAATATAAGAATGAAGTTGAAAATCAACTTAGTAAGAAAATTAAAAAACTTAGAAGTGATAGAGGTGGTGAATAGAAATCACCTGTGAGTTTTGTAAAGAACATGGAATAATTCATCAACCCATCGCTCCTTACTCACCTCAGCAAAATGGAATTGCTGAAAGGAAAAATAGGACTTTAAAAGAGATGATGAATGTCATGTTAATCAATTCTGGATTACCTCAGAACTTGTAGAGGGAAGCAATACTTTCTACTAATTATATTCTAAATAAAGTACCCCGAAAGAGAGTGAATCAAACACCTTATGAATTGTGGCATGAGAGAGTACCATCATACAAATACTTAAAAGTGTGGGGGTGTTTGGCTAAAATGGCTATTCCTAGTCCTAAAAAGACTAAGATAGGTCCTAAAACAGTTGATTGCATATTCATTGGTTATGCTAAGAATAGTAGTGCATATCGATTTTTGATTCATAAGTCAGAACATTCTGAAAATGCATGTAAATACTATTATTGAATCTCGAAATGCATCGTTCTTTGAACATGTATTTCCGAATAAAACTAGACAAGAGACTAGTACTAATAAAAGATCTTATGATGCTATTACTAGACGTGATTAAAAACAAGATCAAGAACAAGAGCAAGAGATACATCAAAATGAGGAAGAGGAACCTAGATGTAGTAAACGTGCTAGAACCTCAAAATCTTTTGGTCCAGATTTTCTAACATTTTTGTTAGAAAATGAGCCTTTAACTTTTAAAGAAGCTATGTCCAATCCTGAAGCTCCTTTATGGAAAGAAGCTGTAAATAGTGAAATTGAATCCATATTGCAAAATCACACTTGGGAATTGGTGAATTTGCCACCAGGTTGTAAACCTATTGGGTACAAGTGGATTTTCAAGAGAAAAATGAAAACGGATGGATCAATTGACAAATACAAGGCAAGACTTGTGGTCAAAGGATATAGACAAAAAAAAGGTCTAGATTACTTTGACACATACTCACTGGTTACTAGAATAACATCCATTAGAATGCTAATTGCCAATTCATCTTTGTACAATCTAGAAATTCATCAAATGGACGTGAAAACAGCTTTCTTAAATGGTGAGTTAAATGAAGAGATTTACATGGAATAGCCAGAAGGATTTTCTTAGATGTTAATATGTTAATATGTTCATTTCTTAGAATGTACAGGAAACTATTTCTCAATTGAAGTATGCCCAAATTATTGGAAGCTTAATGTTCTTGATGAACTGCACTCGTCCGGATATAGCTTATGCAGTAAGTAAATTAAGTAGATATACAAGTAATTCACGAGTAGAACACTAGAAACCAATTATAAGGGTTCTAAGATATCTCCAATTTACTCGTAACGTTGGGTTAAATTATACTAGATATCCAACAGTACTTGAAGGATACTGTGATGCAAATTGGATATCAGATACTAGAGACTCAAAATCCACTAGTGGGTATGTCTTTACTCTTTGTGGGACGGCTATATCTTGGAAATCTTCCAAACCGACTTACATTGCTAGGTCTACTATGGAATCTGAATTCATAGCTTTAAATAAAGCTAGGGAAGAAGCAGAATGGCTTCGCCACTTCTTTGAACAATATGGCCAAAACCGGTGCCTGCCATATGCATACATTGTGATAGTCAATCAGCAATAGGTAGAGCATAGAGTCATATGTACAACGGTAAGTCACGACACATTCGTTGTCGACATAACACTGTGAGACAACTACTATCTAATGAAGTTATTTCCATTGAATATGTGAAGTCTAAAGATAACATAGCGGATCCATTAACCAAGGGGTTAGCAAGAGAGTTAGTTGAGAATTTATCAAGGGGAATGGGGCTTAAGGCTATTAAATAAGAGTTATCACAACGGCAACCCAACCTAGTTGACTGGAGATCCCAAGATCTAGGTTCAAAGGGACAACCGAATTGTGTATGACTCATAAGAATTACTGGGGAGTCAAACTCCTACCAATTTCTATGATGAAATAGTGATGTCTGCAGCGTTTTAGGTTACGTAATACTTTTAATGATTCTTATATCTAGGAATACCTAGTGGAGTATTGTAGGATACTCTTCATAAGAATCACCTATATGAGTGTGAACTAGGTCGGTTCTATGAGATTTGTGAAGGGCTACAATTCTCTAGAGCACTCATGAAAGACCAGGTTGTTTAGGACCAAAATGAACACAATAGTGAGAACTAAACTGTGTCTGGGAATATACTATGTGAGTTCTATTGTCTTGGTTTACACAAATGGCTGAACAGTTCAAGACATCATGTTCACTAGTTAGCTAGTAAATTCGATATTGTCTCACAAGAGAAGGTTCAAAGCTAAAAGTCACCTATCCATTGTAGAATATTTCCAATTTCTCTGTAATTAGATCATGTTGTTGCACTTTCTCTCCGTCAAATTCCATTCATGTGGGGGATTATTGGAATTATGATTTCTTATAGACTTATTTTGGGCCAACTTTGAGCCTAAGTTTGAGTGGGATCCACACGTCTTTTGAAGTGGGTCCAAAGAGGTGACATGTTCCTTGCCGCATGGCAAGTCACATAGTGAAGACGGTTCGTCAAAACCATTTATGAGTGAATGAGAAATTAATGTCGTTTTCAAGATCATGGAATGGACAATTAAATGATAAAATGTGGGCTTCCTTATAAGGCTTGTCCCACATTGGAAACTTAACAGAACTTATGTAGATGTTTGGGAAGTTGCTATTTTAGTAGGCTATCTTAGTTTTTGGTTATTTTAGTAGGCTAAAATTTTTGTGTTGGGAAAATAGTTGGATTTTTTTGTAGTTTGATGCGATGTTTATAAGAGAAAAATGAAATGATTATGGATTTGATGTGACATTTTGTTTTATTGGCTATTTTAGCCTATTTTGTCTTTTTGTAGATTTTAGCCAAAAAGCTCCAAAAAAGCCCTTCCCAAACACCCCTTATGTGTATATATAAGTTCTAGGTGACAACACTTGGGTTGGGCCCCAAGGGGGCACCCCAAGTTTGTAGAAGGGATGAGTTATGGACAAATTGAACATTGGCTCAAACCACCATACGCGCGCGCGCCGCCACCATCGTCCGTCCAACCGGCTGAGCTGAGCTGTGCCGGGCACGGGTGTGGGTTGTGGGTCGGGTCGGTTCTAACATTAATTTTTGGATAAAATTTATTTGAATTTTTTTTCCAAAAAATCTTGAGGGAAAGTTAATTTTCCTAGACAAAATTAATTCAAATTTGAATTCAATTTTAAACTGTCCATAACAGTGCCTTTCCGGTCCAATTCCAGCTAATTCAAACTGTTTGTAACAGTTATAAAACTGCCAGCAGTTTGGACAGGTTCAAAACTGCCAGCAGATCTGTCCAGTTTGAATTCAGCACCTATTCATTTTAATTTGTACCTGTTCGGACAAATTGAATGGTCACCAAGTTGCCTATAAATAGGGACCCATTTCCAGCAATCAAGACATCCTGAAAGCATCCGAAAATATCTAGAAAAATTCTTTTCTTCCCGGTTTTGCTCTTTGTTTGCATTATTCTTCATGTTATTTTTTAGGAAAAAATTCAGAGAATATAGAACACATGTTTGGTTCGCCGTACAAATTGTTTGGAGTGCTATTACAATTTGTGAAAAGATCATTGTATCCTGGGAGATAGACGTTATTATCTTTAAGCACCGAAGCGGGACATAGTGTCACAAACTCGACTTAATCTAATTTTGTACTTATACATTTCGGTAAATAAATTTTGCAAGTAATTTATTTTTGTTTGATTGGTTTGTTTCAAGTTATTTATTTTACACAGAAGATTGTTCCAACATCTACAACTCTGTCGGCCACCACCGGCAGCGACTAGCACTTATATTGAGTTTAATGATTAAAATATAATTTTTTCGTCCATTTTATTTAATGAAAATAGACTAATGGTTTACATTAAAAACAAATCAAAAAATTAAGATTTACATTGACAAAATTAAGAAGTCAAGGTTTATTTTGTTACTAGGGTCAAATTTTGATTTTTTTTTTAAAATTTTCCCTTATACTTTTTAATATACAATAAACGGATGGGGAAAAAAAATTGACATAGATGTGATATTTGTAGGTCAATTCTGAACTAATCCTAACAACATAAAAACACAAGCGGAGAGCATGGCCAAAGTAGTGAGTGGTAAGTAGGTAAAATTATTTCTATACACCAGTTCTTCTGAGTGAACAAATTTAATGAGCACATTCTTACTACACATATCAAAAAAAAAAAAAAAAAAAAAAAAATTAGTACACATTTCTTTATTTCAATAATACCATCATATTCAATTTCAAAATCATTTTTCTTTCATCCACCACCCCTTATTCGTCGTCATTGCCACCACTTTCAGCTTTCCATCATCTCTACTCCCAGCTCATCCCCTTCCATTATATATCTCCATAGTCAACCTCTAAAGTGGGGCGTACATGACTTGAGGCTTGTAGGAGTGTATAGTTCATGGTGGAATGTGGTCGTACGCAGAAGGAGAAAGAAGCGACGACAGGGAGTGGTGGAGAGACATGGCTTTGGTGATGGATGATGGTTGTGATAATTTAGAATTAGGGTTTGTGTGGAAGAAGATAAGGACAATATGGTATTTTCATTTTAGGATAAAATTGTATTAAGAAAAAAAATTGTGTAAACTGAGAAGAATTTCTATGTGAAAATAGAAAATTTGGTCAAAGTGTCTTCATAATAAAACTTTTATATATTAAGGATAAACACACACACAAAAAAAAATCAAAAGTCCACCACACATCACTATAAATTTTAAAATCATATAATTTTTTATTTAGATGTCACTTTTTAATAAAATTAATATTTTTAGAATCCTTTCATCAATATCTATCAAATAAAATCCATGTTGGCCATGAAATCCTTTTTTTTTCTTTTTTTAAATTACCATCAAAATTAACGTTAACAGAAAAAATTTACTCTTTACTGTATCTCATAGTAAAATTTTATTGTAAAATTTTAATTTTTAAATAGTAAACTACTATCATCATCACTAAACATCATAGTCACTATAATTGTTAATAAACAAGGGAGTTTTGGCCAAAAGAAACTTCAATTGTCATTTATAAATAGATTGTCACAAAATAAAACTCAAATCAGAATAAACTTTTTACCGTGAATCACATGAATTTTACTATTGACGTTAGTTTCAAACCCCCCCCCCCCCCTCCCCCCCAAAAAAAAACAATTTTTTGATATGAATTTCATAGCCAACATGAATTTTGTTTGGTAAATCTTGACGAGAGAATTTTAGAAAATACTAATTTTATTTAAAATCAATATATAACTAAAAAAATTAAATCATTTTAAAGTTTAAAATATAAATTAGTTACTAAGGATAAGATTGTTCATAAAAACATGTAAGTAAATTTGTTTGTCCTTCTTGAAGGATACACATCTTTTGGAAGGAATTTACGAATTAAAAAAGTTTGAATTGTCATTTTCACTAAACCACACATGGAGAAACTTTTAGCCCAAAATAAATAAATAAATAAATAAAAACCCTAAAACTAAAAGATGTAAAGAGTTAAGAACTGTGGTGTAAATCTTGACGATCGAATTTTAGAAATATTAATTTTATTAAAAATTAATATATAAGTAAAAAATTAAATTATTTTAAAGTTTAAAATATAAAGTTAATTATTAAAGGTAAGCAAATTCGTTTGTCCTTCTTGAAGGATACGCATCTTTTGAAAGGAATTTACGAATTAAAAAGTTTGAATTGTCATTTTCACTAAACGACACAGGAGGAATTTTTATTCCCCCCAAAAAAAAAGTAAAAAAAAAATCTCCTTAAACTAAAAGGCGTAAAGAGTTAAGAAGTGTGGTGTAACTAAGGCACAATTTGGCATTCCCTATTTTAGTATATTTTTTATTGTTTTATCTTTTTTTTGGTCATATAATCTTTCTATTTTTTGTATATTTTTCTGTAAAATTTAAAAAATATATTTATTTAGATTATTCTAAATACCCTCTTAAAATTAGCGTTAATCGTATATGGCCCTCTTTGGCAAATGAGGTTTGGACTAAAATAATTAATAAATATAAAATAGATTAAAATAATTAATAAAATAAAATATCATATTCAAACTATAATCATTTCATTTTTTCTTTCATAACTATCAAATTAACAACAAAAAAACTAACTATCATCTTAAATACAACCTTTTAAATTTGGTTAAAATAGCTAAAAAATTAAAAAAAGTAACTAAAATAACTTATTCCAAATGAGGCCTAACGTCTAATGAGAAATTCTAATATACATTCATTTAAAAAAAGTATATAAAATGTATTTTTAATTATATAATTTTTTTCAATATAATTATTTTTTTATTTAGTTATAATATGGTATTTGGGCATAATATATATTTTTATATTGTATTTAGTTATAATATAATTTTTTGAATTACGACTTAAAAAATTAAATTATGATATATATGTTTTTTTAATGATAGACCCCAAAACCTTTGGTGATCGTGCTTACAGGGGTAGACCCCCTGAGTTAGATGAGAAACTCAAGAAATCAAAGAAGAAAAAGGAACGGGAACCGCTTACTTCTGAGCCGATGCCTACCAGGCAGAGCAAGAAAAGGCGCTTGCAAGAAGAAGAAAGCGTCCTGACTTCTACTGATGAAGGGGTTTACCAGCCAAAGACTAAGGAAACTAGGGCAGCATATGAGGCCATGCTCGGTGTCATCCAACAACAGTTGGTTGGGCAGCCACTGAATATAGTTAGTGGTGCAGCCGATGAGATATTGTCTGTCCTCAAGAATGAGACTGTTAAAAACCCCAACAAGAAGAAGGAGATTGAGAAACTGTTGAACCCTATACCAAATCATATATTTGATCAGCTGGTTTCCATCGGGAAGCTTATCAATGATTACCGCGATGCGGGTGATGCAGGTGGTTCCACCGCAGCAGCTAATGGAGGCGATGATGCTCTCGATGATGATGTGGGTGTTGCTGTTGAGTTTAAAGAGAACGAAGACGAAGAAGAAGAGAGTGATCTTGATATGGTGCAAGAGGATGAAGAAGATGACGATGATGTGATGGAAGGGCATGGTTCTGGAGCAATGCAGATGGGTTGTGGGATTGACGATGATGACACACAGGATGCTAATGAGGGCATGACCCTTAATGTTCAAGATATTGATGCATATTGGCTTCAGAGGAAGATTTCTCAGGCATATGAGCAACAGATTGATCCACAGCAGAGCCAAAAGGTTGCAGAAGAGGTACTTAAAATTCTAGCTGAAGGTAATGATCGTGAAGTTGAAACTAAGTTGTTGGTGCATCTCCAATTTGGTAAGTTCAGCCTCATTAAGCATCTGTTACGGAATAGACTGAAGATTGTATGGTGTACCTGTCTGGCTAGAGCTGAAGACGAGGAGAAGAGGAAGAAAATTGAAGAAGAAATGTTGGGGTCGGGGCCAGAATTGGCTGCAATTTTGGAGCAGTTGCATGCCACAAGGGCAACTGCAAAAGAGAGGCAAAAGAACTTGGTGAAAAGCATAAGAGAGGAGGCTTGCCAATTGAAGGATGAGAGTGGCGTTGATGGGGACCGGGAACGAAGGGGTCTTGCAGATAGGGATTCAGACAGTGGTTGGTTGAAGGGCCAGCGGCTGCTGCTTGATCTTGAAAACCTTGCATTTCACCAAGGTGGTCTTTTGATGGTGAACAAGAAGTGCGAGCTTCCACTGGGGTCTTATAGGAACCATAAGAAGGGATATGAAGAAGTTCATGTGCCAGCTTTAAAGCCAAAACCACTTGCTTCCGGTGAAGAGCTTATAAAGATATCTGACATGCCAGACTGGGCACAACCAGCTTTCAAAGGGATGAACCAGTTGAACAAGGTTCAGAGTAAAGTTTATGAAACAGCCCTTTTTACAGCTTAGAATATTCTTCTATGTGCTCCCACTGGGGCAGGGAATACAAATGCTGCAATGCTGACCATACATCAGCAAATTGCATTGCATAGGAATGAAGACGGGTCTTTCAACCACAAGATTGTCTACGTGGGGCCAATGAAAGCACTTGTTGCTTAAGTGGTTGGTAATCTGTCTAACCACCTGCAGCATTATGATGTCAAGGTGAAGGAGCTTAGTGGAGACCAGACTCTTACTCGCCAACAAATTGAAGAAACCCAGATTATTGTCACAACTCCGGAGAAGTGGGATATCATAACCTGCAAATCAGGAGATCGCACCTATACACAGCTTGTAAAACTTCTTATCATCGATGAGATTCATCTTCTACATGATAATAGAGGACCTGTTCTGGAAACTATTGTTGCAAGAACTGTTAGGCAACTTGAAACCACAAAAGAGCATATTCATTTGGTTGGCTTGTCTGCTACACTGCCTAACTATGAGGATGTGGCATTGTTTTTGCAAGTTGATTTGAATAAAGGGACTCTTTCATTTTGACAATAGTTACAGACCTTGCCCTCTTGCCCAACAAGATACTGGAATCACAGTAAAGAAGCCGCTGCAGGGATTCCAGTTGATGAATGATGTTTGTTATGAAAAGGTTATTGATATAGCAGGAAAGCATCAGGTTCCTATTTTTGTTCACTCAAGGAAAGAAACAGCAAAAACTGCTCGTTCAATTAGAGATGCTGCACTTGCTATCTTGGCAGATTTTTGAAAGAGGATAGTGAGCCGTGAAATACTGCATAGCCATACAGAACTGGTAAAGAGCAATGATCTTAAAGACCTATTACCATATGGCTTTGCAATTCATCATGCAGGGATGGCTAGGGCTGACCGCCAACTGGTTGAGGATCTATTTGCTGATGGACACATGCAAGTTCTGGTTTCCACAGCAACTCTAGCTTGGGGTGTCAATTTGCCTGCTCACACTGTGATCATCAAAGGTACCCAGATTTACAATCCTGAAAAGGGGGCTTGGACTGAATTGAGTCCTCTGGATGTTATGCAGATGCTGGGGCGTGCAGGGAGGCCTCAATATGATTCTTATGGGGAAGGAATAATTATAACTGGCCATAGTGAACTACAAATAGCAACTCACCTTTATCATTTCTTGCTAGAACACCAATGCCCCTTTTTCCATGTTTAGCATCTTTCGCTCCCTCCATACTAATTTTAATTTTAATAATTTGTTCTGTGGAGCCTGGAGGAGGTTGCGAAACCCGAGAATTCCCTCTGCTGGCATTTTCTGTTTGCGCAAACCTATATGCTTAGTTTCCAACAAAAATTCAATGTTATTGGCCATTGCTTTTTGCAACAATTCAATCTCTCACCAATTCTGGCTGAACATCCAAACATTTCATGCCTTCCAGAAACTGAATCATTCAATCTAACCTTTAAGAATGTCCCACAAAATTTGCCACCACTGGAAAAATCAACACAAAATTTGCTGCCACTGGAAAAATCAACATTACTAATAGCTTCAGGTCAAAATCAAAAGGGGGAGAAAGTGCCCCCACAAACTGTACAAACCTGCACCCCACAAATCTTTCTTTTACATAGATTTCAGTCACCGGTGTATGTTCCTAAGACATTTCCATTTAAAAAACTTAATCTTGCCCTGAATTTTCATGTACTGAATCATTTTGCACAACTGGTTTTTGTCTACTTATGTACCAACTACACATTTATCTCTTTGTCGCCTCTGCTCTACGCCATGTCAATGTTCTCAAAGATCCACTACCACAACATGAAGATAACGAGAGAACAGTCATAATGCCATTCTGCCATTATGCTACGCCTGATAATTCTTGTTGGAGAGCCTAAAGCTTCCCAAACTTACCTGAGCAAAGCATTATATTGAATGAGAACTCCAGAGCTTAATAATTTCATTCCTAGACTTAATTTGCCTCACTGCACAGTACACTTGCTCAGTACATCATGGTGTTAAGTACTGTGAAGTGCTGTGAAAATATGTAATAAAGAACGCTGATGTTCTCAACCCCTTCCCCTATCAGCGGCCCTTCTTAATCAATTTCCTAGATCATTATGTTGTCATTATTGATATTAATTCCTTGTTGCTGATTAGTTATCGATCTCTTACAGAAATAAAGTGAGCAGTGAGGTTGGAAAGTCTTTTATTTTGCAGCTCAGACAGAGATGGTCAAGATCTTAAGAAGTAAACAGTGACCTTGAAAAGTCTTTTTTTTATTATACTCAGTTTCCTTTTTTCTTTTTTGTGTGTGTGGCTAGGAATCAGAGCTATTGAGAGAAAACCCATTACACAACTTTCCACCAAATTTTCTTCCTAGATAATAAGGTACAATGCTCATCTATGTTTGTTATGTTGTATGGATTAATGTATGGGTCAGCTTTTATCTTTAAAGCTTGATCCCATTGTTATCCATGAATATTTTGTAATTGCTAAGAAAATTGGAACTTTCTATGTTTTATTGTCATTCCAGAAATTTTAATAAAATGCTGCACAAGCACGCTTGTGGTATGCGTACCTAATACAGTAGTTCTATTTTTTTAGCTATCTTCCTGACTTTCTTCCATTGAAATGCTGTCTGGTTTTGCATTCAACTTTGCAATTTTGGTGTTAATCTCAAAAATCTGATTTTCAATATCAAAATATATGGACTAAGCACCCCAAAAAGCACAATGAAGGTGAGTTCCTGTTTGATGTTACTTCTTGTATCAGAGCCACCAATCTGTACGTGTGGGTCTCAGCCGGCCATCCTAATCTTCCCTTTTTATCTCTTAATTTGTGCACATGCTGTGCCAATCTATACATGCTATGTGGGTCTTGGTCATCCTAATCTCCCCTCTTATCTGTTAATCTGTGCTAGTGCTATGCTAAGTGTCCTCTTGTGAAGGGTTCAAAAAAGAACAATTAGTCCTTGTGGTGTAGTCCAATCAAATGTTAACGAAAACTAGTTTAGCATTTTTATTTATTTATTTATTTTTATTTATTTTTATTTTTCAGAAAAAATGGAACATTCTAAAATTTTCAATTTTTTGGAATAAAAAAAAAACTATATTTTCATTTGTTTTCAAAATAAGTTTTTACTCTCTCCTCCAGCTCCTGCCATCTTTGGTCCACCCACCGTCGCCACCTGCAACCAAGGCTACCCTTCGAAAAGCTCCAGTCACATTTCAGCAGCCACTGCATCCGTTCATCCTCCTCCACCACCTGCCACCACGTTTTTTTTTTTTTTTTTTATTTTCTTTCCCATATGAGACTCAGGATCATTTGGGAAGTGGCTTTTTTAGTAGTCATTCCCATAGTGCCGAAACTCCTAACTTCTCAATGGTCCCCAATTTTGAAAGACTAACACTAAAAAATTGTGAAAGGTTGGTTGAGATTCATGAATCTGTCAGACACCTAGAGAGACTTGTTCTATTAAATGTAAAACATTACAAAATTTTAAGGAAGCTTCCGAGAAGTATCTTTATGACAAAAATGTTTGAAAACACTTAATATCTCTGGTTGCTCAAATCTTGAAAAGATTTTGATAGATATGGGGAATATGGAATCTCTAACTGTGCTCAATGAAGATGGAAATGATATGTCGATTACTCTCTACCCTGATGAGGTCAAAGCATGGCATTTGTTCATCAGACCTTGGTTATTGAAGCCAAGAAAAAGTCCAAAATTTCATGGACTGGCTTCTACGCCATGGTCCTTGCTAAGCTTTAAGTCTTGAGGTTTGCAATCTATCAAATGATGCCTTCCCGGGGATCTTGGCAATCTGTTTTCATTGCGAAAAATTAAATCTGAGTAAAAATTCAATTTGTGCCCTTCCAAATTGCATTAAAGAAATGAAATTATTATTCACTATTGTAAAAAAACAATTATTCTATAAAATGGTTCACGAAATGATCATTTCATTCTAATAAACCAGATGAACGCATGAATCTCTCTCATATATATCTCATTAATATAACTTTGAATTCAATCAAATTGAGACCCTATAAATGTTTTCTCATGTATATTATCATTAGTATAAGTTAATTATATCAAAGAGAGACTCCACCAATGTGGCATATACATCATACTACTACTTGGAAATGATTTCCTCGACTTAAATATTTTGATAAAAATGACCACAATAATTAAATAATACCCTTCTCATAGCCATTTCATATTCGATCCGTATTTTAACAAAACGTATGGGACTTTAAAAGTATGGGAATAACAAAATATTTTATTTTCACAAAAAAAAAAAAAAAAAAAAAAATCAAATAGTACATTGAGCATAAAATATAACCCAAAGTGGTAGAGGGTCACTCAATTCAAACACTAATGCTGTGTTTGGTTGGAGGATTTGAGAAGGAATTTGAAAAGGGAAATAGAAAAGTTAGGTGAAATGTGAATAAAATATAACTATATTTCACCTAGTTTCACACACTTTTTCCCTTTCTATTTTCAAATTTCTCCCCAAATTTCCCAATCAAACACAACATAAAAAAAATCTCAAAACTAAAAGTTAAATAGCAAGATCCATTTCAATCATACAAACTTTAAAATATGACACCACATAATAATAATAATAATAATAATAATAATAATAATAATATCTTTCAACCATATTATCATTATTATTATCTTTAAACCACATCTTCTTATTTATTTGGTTTGTTTTTATCTTTATGTAATGAATAATACACTACAAGAATACTGGGATTTAACGGCGTTTATTTAACGACGTTTAAAAAAGTGCCTCTATTTCTAACATTTAACGATGTTTTTATAAACGTCGCATTTTTTATTTAATAATACGACACCGTTTTCATTTCTGAAGTCGTTTTAAAAACGCCTTGGAATGTGTTTTTTTGTTTTTTATTTTTTTAATATATGAGAATATCAAGTAGCGTGTTCACGCTCTCTCGTCTCCCTCTTTCTGACTAAACCTTGATTTCACTCTCTCTCTCCCTCTCTCTCTCTCCTTCTCTTCAAACCCCTTCGTATTTGTAGAACCGCAACTGAACCCCTTTGTATTTGCAGATCGATTCATGTATTGGTAGATCGATTCAAGTATTATTCACTCTCAGTCTTGCTCTCTCTCTCTAAACCGTTGATTTCACTCTCTCTCGCTTCAAACCCCTTTGTTTCAGAGACAACCCTTCATATTTGTAGAACCGTAGCTGAACCCCTTCGTATTTGCAGATCGATTCAAGTATTCATAGATCGATTCAAGCCTCTTCTCTAGTTCGTGTTCGTGTTCGCGTTCGCAGCTCTTTCTTCATAGTAAGTGTTGATCAGTCTCATCTCTATTTTCTTACTGACGGAATCATTCGATTCAAATATGCTAGGTTTCATCTACTTTATCATTCTTAGATCAGATTGAAGATCTATTGATTCGATTCAAGTATGGTAGGTTTCGATTGAAGATCTATATGTGTATTGTAGATGTTAAAATTGAACACAAAATACATACATACATATATATGAATAGATTGACAATTTTTTTTTTAAATAGATCTCAATAAGAAACTCTGTAACCTTTTATATATTCATATGGATTATATGTTGAATTATGTATCAAATGAGTTCGGCCAAGTTCAAAAACTAGCTATGTTTGTTTAAAACAACGGATTGTAATTCACTGAAGTGAGGGTTTCACTTAATAGTTTATTAAATTTGATTATTTCAGCCGTTTGATGTTTTATTAGAGTGCTTGTCTTCAACTAATAGATTTGTTTGATGATGAGAAATTTGTAGCAAGTTGTGATGCTGCATCATAGCCCTTTTAAGACTTCATTCATGAAGAAAAATAGAAGATATATTCATATATATAGCATATTTTCAGATGACAGTGAAACCTATTTTCACTCGTGTTACAGAACTTCCTGGGATTGCTGGTTGGTTGGTAAGTTATTGTCATGTTTCATGTGCAACGATTACTTCGACACGTCTCTCTCATTTTTTTTTTAATTATCTTTGAATGATATATTCATATATATAGCATATAATAAATATATACAAAATTATATATTTTATGTGTGTCCTTCATGTGTCATGTCCTATATTTTTTGAAAATTGTTGTATTGGCATGCTCGTGTCATATCACTTGTCTGTGTTCATGCTTCTTAGAATCTTAGGTAGGCAATAAGGGATAGAAACATGCCACAATGTCAAAAAAGTGGCTGAATGGTGTATTCGTCAAGTGATTCCTATAATGAACTTGAAGTGATTCCTATAATTGCAAGTTTTGCTCCAAAGTATTTTATTTTTTTAAGCTAAAAAGCCATTCCATCTATTATTTGAATATATTGAATTTAGTCTCTGTCTTTGCATTTGGTTTGTGGATACGTAGGTAGCTGCTAGATGGAACTCCACCACACCTGGAGATCCAAAGTAGAAAATATCAGTGTTTTATGCAAATCACTGATTGGAGATCATCATTTTCATTTAGAATCATCAAATTACAATGTTTAGCAGTTTCAGGAGCTGAAAACAATATTTTCCAGCACTGGATTCTAATGGCTTTATTTCACTCTTGATTTTTGAATTTAAGATATTTACCTTTTATTTCATTCTATTAGATTCAGAGTCTTTTCTGGAACCATTTCTTTACCTCCCTAGCAGTGTGTAGCTTTTTATACACCAGTTGTACATGGTTGTGCATCTGTTTTGATGTCTTTAAAGACAAACATTACTTTGATTATCTGGAAAATTAGATGCTCTAGGTTGTTATGCTTTATTTTGTACTTTTACTCGCTTATGATATTTCTTTAGCAGCCTGTGACTTCCCTATTCTAGAGCCCCTTCTCACTTCAGCAGCTTGTCCTTTATTTCACTTTGTCCCGATATGCATTTTGTTGCAGGTTTCATGAGTCTTATCTGAATTTAGAAACCCTTGCCTTGCTCTTCTCTAAGGCCAGTAAACATGAAGGAAGAAAATCTTGCTATTGCTAATGTTGGGGAGCCTACTGTTAGAATGACACGAGCTCGAGCTGCTGCTTGTCATGCATTTGGAGGGATTCCACCTTCAGAAGCACTGAAGCAGCAAGGTCAAAAGCAAGTTTTACGGACAAGTTCAAAAAGAGCAGCTTTAGATGAGATGAATAGCAGTGCTTCTGCTGCTGCACCTGTTCAGCATAAGAGGAGGGCAGTGCGTAAGGATGTCACAAATGTTTGCTGTGAAAATTCCTATAAAAACTGCCACATTGCAGCTAAAATTCCGGTTTGTACACTACCCTTTTGCTGAATTTATATAATTAATGTAAGAAATTGTTGTAAATTGAAAGAAAATTAAATAAGAAAGTATGTTTGTTCCTCATTAACAGATGTAAAAAATGGCTGCTTTAATGCGCCAAAAAAAAATGAAATGTTGAATCGTTGATAGATATTTTGATTGCCCAAGCATATAAAAGCATTACCAAAAAATTGGGATAGTTGAGTTGAGCGGCATTTCTGAGTATAGAGAAGACTAAATTGGTTATTGAACTTCTGGTCATTGACAGCAATAACTAGAACAGAGTCAAAAGTTCATCGTGACCATGAACTTTCCCACTCAAATATTTGAATTTAATAGTTAGATTTGCTGGATGGCTTGGACTTTCTGCTACAAATGTTATTAATTTTTCTTTACTAAAATCGTTACATGACCTCTGTTAAACTTGAAGGCCCAAGATTTGAGGATTTAACCTCAAGTTGCTTTTGTATGCTAACAAGTGTTACACTTATCTGAATTTTTATCTTTATCATTGCTTTTGTATGTAAATTAGAAATCCAGACTGACTGAGTACAAAAAAAAAAAATATTACAGTCGTGCAAGCTGACTTGGTGAGTATGACATCTACTATTCTCTGTAGCAAACAGGATATTTAAGTAAATTAGTTGTAATATTTGTTTCTCTTATTATATTTTGTTAGTACAGTTTCACGCTACTGAGTTGTTGCCACTGAAGGATGAGGATGTGGTTGCAAAAGCAATGTCTTACCTATCAAAGTGCATCAAGGACTTTGAGAACGTGGCGGTGATCGATAAAGAAATTGGAAGATTTCCAAAATCCCTGACTCATTTTTTCCCAGGTAGCTCTCTTAATTCCTTGTTATTTCTATTCGATTTTTCCATTTTGTTTGGACAAAAATATGCTTGTGTATAGGAGTTTCAGACAATAACACCGGTCATATAAAGTGAAAATCCAAACTATTTAGGTACATTATCTCAGGAATATCTGTGCAATTAGATGAGCCAACCATGATTTACCTTCTTCTGGAAAATAAAAAATGTAGTGTATATACTATCCATGCTAGTAAATACTTCTTTATTGATGTTGCTTTCTCAGTTTATTTATTTATTTTAAAGGTTCGTACAAGTATATGATGCGTGGATCTACATCATTTCCAAATTTATTCATGGCTGGGGACTGGATAATAACACGACATGGTTCGTGGTCACAGGTAGAAACCCTTGAACTCTTCTTTCAAAACTTTGCTCTTGTAAACATTTCGATTGATAGCTTTTTCACAAGCATATGCACTTCTGTTCTTTTTTATCAGGAGAAATCGTTTGTCACGGGACTTGAAGCTGCCAATAGGGTGGTGGACTATCTAGAAGAAGGAACATTTGCTAAAATTATACCAGTAGAGGAGGACGAGCCTCACATTCAAGCGCTGCGTAACCTCAACAGAAACCTTAATGAGATAAGAGCCCAACTTCCATGGTCCAACTACTTCATCCAGTGAAACTTCGAAAGTGTACATTCATGAAGTTACTGTCGTAAAATGTGGATTTATTGGTAGGACCAATGTTGATAAGCAACTGTTTTTGAAAAATGGCAACCCAAAATGAGGAAAATTAAAAAAGAAAAAGAAAAAAGGTACCATATCTCATCAAATTGGACTGTAGAATCTGTATACTGCAACTTATATACATATTGTGAATTTCAAGTGACATGTATACTTGATGTAAAGCTAATGCAGCAGATTTGGATTGTGTAATGTATATTGGATTTGTCAGTGCTTACTTTAGCTTTGAACAATCGGTGCTTGTCACATTAGTCAGCTCCAAGCTTATTTTCGACTTGAATAGCAGCACGACTTGTACTCAGTCAGTCTGGATTTCTAATGTAAAAAAAATATAATTATGTTTTATTTAATTTCGGTTGGATACCAGTGTTTTTTTAGTTGTAGCTTATCTGCTGTTAAGATAACCTGCTCTGCTTATTGTTGTAAATATGTCTTAACTTGTTTTCTCTTGTTTTTTTGGTGACAGGCGAGAAATTTTCGTTTCCACTGTGGCCTTGTATATGTTTCAGAACCAGGGTATGTCTATCCTTATCATGTGAATTTAGATTGATGCTTGAATTCTATTCTTATTCAAATCTTGTTACATACTGCATTGGCTGTGCATATATTGGTTAAATTTCTGTGTTTAGTACAAGTCATTTGTGGCAACACGGGAGGCTGTTGTCACCATTTGATATCTAGAGCAGAGAGATCACCTTGAATTTTCTGTTACAATCTCTCATTGGAAATAGTTGTGTACTTACCAATTTCAGATATATGCTTTTTAGAGCTGGAGTTCCTCGGCATGCCATTATTAAAAAGTTTGGAGGTAAGGAAATATCACAACTTGAGGATCTGATTTCTGTACTTAGCAATTTTGTTGAAGTTCTTGCTGCTCAGCAAAGCCCAGAGAACCCCAATTGGTTCCAGGTAGTATACAATCTGAACTCTAAACCTTCCAGTCTTATACTATGCAGCAGCTTTTCATTTCTGTGAGATTCCATTTAAAGTTGACAATTTGTTTGGAGTGTGGAATGGTGGTGGAGGAGAACTAGTTTTTATAGTGGCAAAGAAGTTAAAATTGCTTAGAAACCATTAACTCACAACAACCACAACTCGAGAAGTTTGTCATAACTTTCTAATGGTAATGGTGCCATCACTGTCTTTGTTATTGCATGCTTTCATCTATACTGCCTTTCATTACTTTATTTCAGTTTCTAAACAATTGCAAAACTAAACACGGTTGAAGTCTTTTTTTTTTTTTTTGGTTGGTTCACTGAATTGTATCTTCCTAAGAAGAATTGAGCCAAGTCCTCATTCTTTCACTCTCACTCGCACTCTCACTTTCACACACTATAGACTGACTGTTTTTTGATATTTAATTTTAGGGAACTGTGAAGAATTTGGGAACCTTGGGGTTTGCAATTTTGAGTTCAAAATTTGAAGGTCATCAGGGCCTCGACAGAGTTTTGTGAGGTAATGCCATAATGTAGGAATATGAATGTGTGGATTAAAGGAAATTATTTATTATTTCATTTTGGTTATACGAACTGCATATTTAAGGCATGTTTTAATTACAGCAACATTTTGTTGCTCAGTATGTGAAGGAAGGTTGTCAATTTACTGCCAAAATCTACAATTGTAGACAGACAGAATCACAACCTATAATTTTCTTATGGCAATGAAGTAGCATGCAAGTTTGTCTTGCAAGAGTTGCCATCTTCTATGGTTGTTTAGTGTCTTAAATTTCAGAAGCTTCCTATTTGAGATGTGAATGACTTGATCTTTTCTGTTTTAACTTCTTTGCCACTATAAAAACTAGTTCAGATCATCCTGATAATTGAAATTAAATCATTCCTGATTTATCTTGCAAGTGTCCTTAAGAATTGGACTAGTTCGACGAACACCATTTATGTTATTGCAAGTGTCAACTATTATGGTTTGATGCAAATATTTGTCAATCTATTGAGTGATCAGTAGTTATTTATTTGGTTTAGACATGTATTTGGAATAGAGTAGTACTAGTAGAGTCAAAATCTGCTTTGTGGAACTAGAGATTGCAAATGGTTCTAGCTAATTTTTAGGAGTTAAGTTTGTGAATCTTTTGGTTCATCAACACAACTTGATGGTCTCTGAATAATGAATTTTCTGGATTCAAACATTAGGATTCAAATTGATTGTTTACAAGCTCTGTCAAATCATATGGTTTGGACCATGAATTGGAAAACACGTGTCCATGTTCCCACATATTTTTCTACTAACAGATGTGTTTGATAATTGAGGAATACTAGTTTCTTTTTGATTTTTAGATCTTTTTAGATTTTAGACTATTACAAAGAGGTTTCTAATTGTTGCTACCAACAGCTAATGAGTAAAGCTTAAGTTTGTTTTGTTTACTAGTCACTTGGTATCTAAGACCAGTGAAGATTACAGATTCTGATTTGTGAAGTCACAATTATTATAAACTTATTACTATCTGATAGAAGCATGTTAAAATATTTTTTTTTCTGACTTTTTCTGCAATTTCAAAGCCTCAGAAATGACTAATTTATTTAAATTGTTCTTCCAGGTACAAAACCTTCTTCAACAGATGGTGAGTTGTAATGTACATCTTATGTTTTATAGCTGTAACACTTCTACCATTATTGATTTATGCACTTTACCTAATTTGGCTTCCATATTTTGATGCAGGAATCCAGACCAGTGAAGATTACAGATTCTATGCTATATCAACTGGGTTCAGTGAATTGAGTATCAAGGACAAGACATTAAATTAAATCAAAATTCATGGGGTTTGTCTTAATGTTTTTCCTGTTATTTTTTGGCGAATGTTAAAACATAATTTGTGGATTTTGTGAATATGTTATTTTGTAGTTAATGGTAATTGTATATTAAATTGAATGGGAAAGTGAATTAATGTTGTATTTGCTACTTGGCAGCTTTTCATATAATTGGTTTATCTTTTGACAAATGTTCATTTGAATGGGAACGAGAATTATTGACTCATATTAGTACTATTTTTTAATTTTATTACAGGTATTTTTTGGTTCAACCACATAGAATTAGCACAATTTAAAAAAAATAAATTAAAAAAATAAAGATATAATGGCGTTTTTGAAAATGCCACTATACAGTCAAGGGTTATATTTTTAAAATCCAAAAAAAAGCAATGACGACGTTTTTAAAACGTCGCTAAAAACAGTCATGACGTCAGTTTGACGATATGTATCACATTTAGCGGCGTTTTTTAAAACGCCGCCTATAACCATTTAACGACGTTTTTAAAGCGCCCCAATGTTATAGCGACGGCCGCAGCTTCGACGTTTGGTGCTAAGCGTCACAAAAAGAATTAACGGCGTTTTTGACCCCTATAGCGGCGTTTTTTAAACGCCGCTAAAAGCTGAATTTCCTGCAGTGATAGAACAAAGATAACTCAAAACCCATACTATTGTAACTTAGGGGTAGTCTAGTTGGTTAATGAATTTATTAGATTTGTTTTCTTGATTTGTCGATCGCATAGTTTTACGGAAAGAAATAACTTATATAATCAGAGTGAACGAATATTGAAGTTAATTTTTTGTTTTTTGTTTACATTTTGTTTAAGGATACTTATTTATAAATCTCTTTTCACATACTTATGTTCCATTTATCTCTAATAATAATATTCACATTGACAGTGTTAATGTTCCGTTATGTGAACATTCACACGTTAATGCAAATATTTAACATTGTAAAATATGAAGGCTCATGTCACTAAGTTGCTAACCATTCAAAAAAAAAAACTTGTATGAATAAAATTGTCCATAAAATATCTTAACTATGAGAATTAGAATTTGATGAATCAAATGTCCAAATAATAAGATTTATTGAAATATAAGAATATGTTATGCATTAATTGAAATACAAGTAGTTGAAGAAGGGTTTCCTAATAAATATTCCTTTTGTTTTTATATGTTTTCTCTGGGGGGAAAAAATGTACTAGAACTGACGATTGCTAGTAAATTAAGCGTTGTTCTATTCAAGTAGTTTTAATTTTGATGGTTGGTTTTTTTCGTAGTGTTGGATGTTACTCTGATCTATGCTTTTTTTTCCTTTGGCTTAGTTGTACCCCCTTTTAGTCAGACTGGCGGGGGTGACTACTTTGTTGTTTCCAGCTTGCGGATTTTAGTCAGTTTTCCTATTTTGTGTTGTTGGTCCCTCACCAATTTTTTTGGCTTGAACTAAGATATCATTAAGACTTTGTTTGGGAAGTTAAGTTTGGGGTTTTTCTGACTATTTTAGCCATAAAAAACAACATAGGCTTTTTAGCCTAACAAGACAAAACATCACATTCAATTCATAATCATTACATTATTTCTTTCACAAGAAAGCCAAAAGCCCTTTCCAAACGATACTTTTTAGCACCAGGCTAAAAAAGTCAAAAAAACCAAAAAGCCAACCCACTTCCCAAACGAATCCTAAGTGTTTTTCTCAGTGTCAACTTAGGGTTCATTTGAAAAGTGGGTTGGTTTTTTGGTTTTTTTTAACTATTTTAACATAGGGTTAAAAAGCCTCATTTGGGAAGAGCTTTTGGTTTTTTTGTAAGAGAAATAATGTAATGATTTTGGGTTAGATGTGATGTTTTGTCTTATTGGGTTAAAAAAATTATTTTGTTTTTTGTAGCTATTTTAGCAAAAAAAGCCCAACTTTTTTCTTCCTAAACGGAGCCTTAGTTGCCAGTTGGGATTGAGAAGATGCACTATGATCCTCTTTGCTCTTGCCTCTTCTTTATTGGTGTATATCCATATGTAATGTATGTTTGTTCCATCAATAAAGCTTCTTTAAAAATAAAAATAAAAAAGTTATTTCATCTTTCTGCTTACTAATGAAACTTGAATTTTCAAAAGTTCCATATATTTCTCTATTTTCCAGCAATTTCTTGGCAGCCAAAAAAAAAGTTACATTCTGTTGGGGAATTTTCAAAATGGGTTTTAAAATGTATAGTTTAATTTTTGGATATTTTCAAAACCTTCCTTGTTTTTCTTTGGAACGCTTGAAATAAGCTTGGAGACTTTGTCCCACATCGGAAAGAGAGGAAAACATGGAGCACTTAATAAAGTACTACATGAAATATTCTTTTGAATATGGAATTGTGAGGTGAAAGCTAGTGTGCATGCACCCACACCGCAAGGATGGTGCATTGCACCACACGCACATGCATGCACGCACGCGGTGTATGCAGTGGGTTGTGTGGTGTTTGATGGCACACGAATGCATCGGCGCCATGAGGGCGCTTTCTTATTTGCATCGGACAGGTTGGAGCAATGACATGGCGTCCGTTGGCAGTGAGTCAACCAACCGATCGAATGGTTGTGTGTCCGATTTGGAGCAGATTGATCATAGCCCTTGATTGGTAATGCGAGCAATCGTATGGATGAGATGACACCCGATCGTGATCAGGTGTGATTAGTCAAGGCATCTATTCGGTGTAAGGATGATCTGCACCATACATCATCGATCCAACGGTCAGATCTAATCAGATGCGATCAAAGGACATAACCATTCGATTAGGTGCATCAAGGCCTATAAATAGGTTGCGAAATCAGCCATTTCATTCCATTAAAAAATTCAGAAGCATTCCTGCAATTCTCTCTCTCTCTCTCCCCCTTGATTTTGAGTTTTCAATTAAGAGTTTCTTAAGCAAATTTTTGCTTTTCTTAGTGGTAATCAAGTTCTGCAAATTTGATTATCAGTGCCTTGGTTTTCTTGATTATATCAAGAGTATTCTGATCTACTGTCGTCAGTGCAGACGCTGGTAGACTTGATCTTTAGATCAGGCTTCATTGTATACTGGAGGCAAATTTGTTGTAACCCCCTGCACACCTTTTGGTGGGTGCAAATATTGTCTTTAGGAAAACGGCTTAATAATGTGACTTGAAGCATCATATTTCTGTTCTACATAGACAAGATCATTGCCAAGTTTTGAAGTGCCGAAGACCACCAATTGAAAAATTCAAGACAATTTGTTCCAACACATTCTTGTGCATTTTAATTGTTTTTCTAATTTTTAAACTAAACTATTTTATCAGACACTGCTCTCAAGGATAATCAAGAGAACTTAAACATTTTCGTGATTTGTTGCGTAACTCTTGCTAGGTAGATGAGAAGGCCATAGTTTTTGGTAACTGAAAATGTTCGTATTGTTATAGTGTTTTCTTTTTTATTTATTAATTGTATATAACTATTGATGTGTATGTATGTTTTGATTAATTGAACAGAATAAAATATCTCCGAACGATCTGTGCTATCAAGGTTTTGCAAGGCTACATCTAGAACGAGAATAATATGTTGTTCAAATTCTTTAAATTGATTAGATTAAATTAATTAATTAACATTACTGGATAAAAATTATAAAGTAGGATTTTTTAAACTAATTAGATTGAATTAATTAATTAACACATTAATATTACTGAATTGGAATATGAAGCAAAAAACAGAAACTGGAAAAGAAATTACAACACAAAAATGAAACTAGAAAATTCAGAAAATGAAGTCTCAGAAATCGAAGCCCGTGTATCACACGGTATCCATAAAACAGATTTGCTGCCTTGCCAGAGTGTGCTAGAGGTTTGCCTATGTTTGTTTCTTAGGATACAATGGTTGAACTTGCTACTATAAAGGTATATCTGTCTGAACTGTTCCGACAAATGTGAACTATAGTGTACTTGTGACAACCCCGTCACATATTATGCCTTTAATCCTTTAATTTGCATATGTTTATGTGCTTAGTATGAATTTGAATGATAATTATATGTTTAATGTGATATTTAGATTCATATCTGTTAATTATATGAATATCTGTTGTGATTTCTGTTATAATCCGAAATTGAAGGCCTTAATGGTGTCAGAAACCAAAATTGATTAGTCTATTGTGATTGATTTAATTTTTAGAGCCTATCAAGAAGTTTGATTAAAATTGGATTCAGATTAAATTAATTAGATAAAATCAATTAGAATTAAGTGGGATTAGTTAATCTTAAGATTGCTTAATTAGGCTAAGCTAATCACAAGTATATATAGGTTAAGAGATGAGGCATTACAATTTTAAAATATTATAATATGTTGATAATATTGTTTTAATAAATATTTATGACAACTCAGGTTGTGGTAATTACAATGTGCTAGAAACAAGTGGTTAAGAAAACTGGGTCTATTGGAGGTCTTCTGAAATGGTGGTTAGGTACAAATTGCAGTAGGTTTGAAAGGAGGATATGACATTCTATTTCTTTTGCTATCATGTGGTCTATTGGAGGTCTTCTGAAATGGTGGTTAGGTACAAATTGCAGTAGGTTTGAAAGGAGGATATGACATTCTATTTCTTTTGCTATCATGTGGTCTGTGTAGAAGCTCAAAAATGAGTGTTTGTTCCAAAAAATTCAACCAGACTTCAAGCCTTTTGGGGAGCCGATTAAGGTTAGAATTACTTTATGGTTGAAATGTAACACATATGGGGTACCGTTTTTTTATTAATAATGTGGTGTTCAACCTTCAGTAAGTAAGATATTGCTCAAGGCAGCAGAATAGGATCAGAGATCTAGGCTAATTTTGGATCTTGAGATTGTTGTTTATAGGATAGGTGACTGTGTTGTTTGGTAGATTTAACAGGTGGGATTAATTGAATGTATGGTACTCCTTTGTTTTGGGGGTGATTTTTCTGTTTTTTTGGTTGGTTGCTCACTAACATTTAGAGTTGAGCTAGCACATGATTGGGTGTCCCTCTTAGTGCCAACCTAGTTGGGATTAGGTTGTGTGATGACCGATTTCATTACGTGTCGTTTCATTTTTGTCCTCTTTGAGTTTGTGGTGTTCGAGAGCTTTCTTTTAAACTCTGATTCTTGTCTAAATCCGTGTTGAGCGTCACTTGTTTCGGGGGCTGCACGACCAAGTCAGGAGTGCCTGGGAGTGGGCCAGAAAAATTCTAGGCTGCTGGGCCAGGGCCGCACGTGCGGGAAGGATGAGCTTCGGAAAGTTGCACACTGCGTAATAAGCAGGTGCAGAGTGAGGTGTGGGAAGAGACCACCGCACGTGCAGGGGTGAGGGTTGCACGTGCGGGGGAGACGCTCTGCATATACAGGAATGCGCGCCGCACATGTGGCATTCTGGGCAACCCGAAAATTTCTGCTGTTCTTTCTTTTGGGGCTGATTGTATATCACTTTTCTTATACCTCTCTATCTCTAAAAACACATTTCTCTCCTTTTTCTCTACATTTCCACCTCAAAACAAGATCAAAACCCTTGATCTTCTTTTGTCCATTTGAAATTTACCTATAGCTTCTTCATCAAAGTTAAAGAACTCCTCAAGAGCTACATTGTGTACAGTGGAGATTGGACCTTGGCATCTTGGATATTTAGGGTTTCATCTCCTTTTCTCCTTCAAACCTTGAGGTAGGGACTCCTTTGAGTTATATATATATTTTTGCAAAGTAAAATGTTGATTTTAGGTTCTTCCTCAATAATGTTAAGAAAGCTTTGATTTTGTGGCTCAAGAATGTCATGATTTTCAAAAGTGGGTTTAAATCTCAACCTTTTAGTTAATCCTTGAGGGTTTCACTTTTATTAATTTAAGAAAGATGGTTTTGGGGTGAGATTTCACCAAGGAAATGAGGAGAGGTTTTGTTTTTGAGGAAGAACCCTAGAAATTTGGGGTTTTGGAAAATGTGGGGGACCTATGGAATTTTCTTGTGTCAAAAGAATGAATGAGTGAAAAATTTCGTATTATTGTTTGCAAAAATGACAATTTTCTTGGTATATGAGGATTGGGAGTTTGTTTTAAAACCTTTTTTTTTTTTTGTTAAATGCATGAACATGTGTAGTTATGAGATAATGATATTGTTGAGCTCCTTGAAATATGAAAGTTGTGATATTGGAAGTTAATGTTCAAAACATCGTGTGTAGTCTTGAAATGACTAAATCGTTGAGAATTGTACAAGGTGGGGGAAATGTTGCCACTTGTTAATAAATCTAAATTGAACATGTAGCTATTTTGTAATAAATAACATTGAAGAAGGGAAGATGGGAAATGCTATTATTGTAGTCTTATTGTTGAGATACTTAAAATCATGGAAATGTTTGTGGGGTAAATACGTTGGTAAGTCCAGATAGGAGGTGTAGATGAAATTGATAAGTTGGCCTGAGTGTCCCGGGTGAAACACTGAAAACACGCGCGGAGGAGATACCACTTCCCTTCCGGTTAGCAACCGGCAAAGTGGGGTTTTGGGTAGTGCTTGTTAAGCCTACTTGCAGACACTAACCTAGGGATTACTTGAGTCGTATTTACCGTCCCATTGAATAAAAATTGTGAATTTCAAAAATTTTGAGATTTCAAACTATGGTTGAACATGGTGACTTTTAAAAAGGCATGTAAATGAAATTCTCCTTAAATTTGGGCATTGCATAGCATTTACATTTACTATTAGAAATTTGCATAAACGTATATACTTTGTTAAGGATTCTCTACTGGACTTTACGCTCACTTCTATGGGATTTTGGTGCAAGAAAAGATGTGGTGATCTCGCCGAGTTGAGGGCGCGAACACGTTTTGGTGAAGAGTAAATAACTCTCTTTTGTTGTAATATATTTTGCTGGCCAAGGGCTTAAAGTGTATGGGTTCGTGAAACCATTTTTGTGTAACTGAGCTTAAACCTTGGAAATTGTAAGCCTATGAGGGCAGTTTATTATTTTTGAGATTTGATGTTCTACATGCTATAGATTCATGTATTTCTATATCATTGAATGTATAATTCGCATGTGGAACTTTTGTATAAACTTTATTGATTAATGATGTAAAGGTTGGAGATCTATCTTTATTCCTTAACAGATGTTGGTTAATGTACCTAATTGTGATTGGTTATTTCGGGGCATTACAGGTTGGGATGCTATGATGTTATCTTACTCTTGTCTTTTCTTTATTGATGGTTTTTCATATGTAATGTATGTTTTGTTATTATCAATAAAATTCTCTTATTTTGTTGATTAAAAGAAAAGAAAAAAAAGAAAAAGAAAAGTGGTTAAAGAATTTATAAAAATATTTGAAAATATGTGAAAGTGTTTTTGATTCTATTGAAAAGTGTCTTGGGTGTGCCCATAATTAAGTATTATATTCCTCTTTTTAAACCTTAATGAAGAAATATAAATACATCAAGTTTTACAATTGAACTTGAAAACCCAACTTAAATGAATGTAGGTATGTTTGAACACAGAAAAAAGCTGAAAAAGAAAAGAAAAGATTAGAAAAAATGTTTGCTAAATAAATTCTTATTGTGAGAATTACATTATATTATATAAAAATATCTCGCAACATATTACCATAATCATACAACAAATTCAACAATCACACAAATAAAATAAAAAAGAATCCCAAAACAAATAAAGGGAGAAAGACCAATATACATAATACACAAAGGGAGATCTCAAAATCTTAATGTCTTGTTTCAAATAATTATGTCCTCCATCAAAACACTCAAAGTCATTAAATTTCTAGATTTCAGTACAGTAAGAGCTTATTTGATTGGTATAAGTTTGAGATTATTAATTATTGGGATTTACATTCTAGTGTTTGATTAATTTTTGTTATCCACATTAGATTTTGATAAATATTTTATTAACAAAATTGATAGATTTTTTAATCTTCGAACTAATAATGCAAAACAAATATATAATTGAAATTATATATTTTTATACCCATTGCAAAACATATGTGAATTAGGGATTGTTTAGACCACTAATCCAGAATAACTAATTATGCACTAATTTTATAAATTATTAATCTCATAACTATTAATTCTGCTCATCAAGTAGGACATAACATTCTCACATGATCTTTGTTCTCAGCAGCTTCATTTAATTTTCCTCAGTGTCTGATGCTGACTCATCCACCCCTTCTTCCTAGCGGCTTTCTCCATACCCAAGAAGTCTCTCTAATTAATATATATAATCCATGGTTGCCTTGACAGATAGCATTCATCTCTTAGCCCTTCTGTCCAGTTGGTCTTTCTTGAACTTTAATAGCCAATGGAGATTGTAAGAAACCAAAAAGCCTCCTCTTCCACTTGTCAATGTAGTTATCAGGTGTTCTTGAGCTTCAGAGGTGAAGACACTCGTAAGAGAGATTACGGGAAGAAGTGGGTGAAAGAAAGAATAAGTGGAAGAAAAAGATGGAAGAAGGGAGGGCAACGCTGAGAGAAGCTGCAGATATAGCAGGGATGAATTTAGAGAAGGGGTAATTTTCTTACCAAGTAGTTTATTTAGCAAGGCATTAATTACAAGCATCACTCTTCGTGAAATGTCTTATAAAAGGCCATGTAAACTGTCCTAAGAGGGATGTGATTCAATAGTAACCCATGGAAATTAATAGTCCAAACTAGAACGTAAGTCTCTCCAAACAAGCATTGATCTATGGTAAGTTGTGGGATAAAATCTTACAACATGAGCTCCAAATGTCCCCTAGTCTAATCCCTTATTCTAATTCCTCCAAACAAAATTTAAGGGTTTTTTTTTTTTTTTTTGAGAGAGAGATTTACATCTTTTAATTTCAAAAGATTACAAAGCAGTTAAATTGCCCTTGAGGGGCATCCCAACAAAAATGAAGTTTATTTTTTTTTTTGGCCCAAAGCACCCCCAAGTGAGGACTTCTAAGATTCATCCTTCCAAGCCAAATTGGGAGAAGCTAACCAATTCACATAAACCGTCGGACTTCGACTTAAATAGTAGGGGATTCAAACCCTAGTCAGTAAAGAGAGAGACAAACTCCCTTACCAACTAAGATGACCCATGGTGGTCAAAAAATGAAGTCCTCAACAACAACAACAACAGCACAACAAAAAAAGAAGAACAAGAAAGAATTAATTAATTAAATATAATTTATAACTTATTTATTGTTATTATTTTTTAAAGATGATCCTGCCTTTGAGTTATTTTCAACTATTGCATGTGTAGTTATTCATTTCAAATCGCAAGATTTACCCTGTTTGGCCGAGTTTTCAAATATAGTGTGTGTGTGTGTGTGTGTGTTTTTTTCCCAAAAAACTAAAAGTAGTTTGATTTAGGGGAAAAAAAAAGGCATATTTTTCAAAAGTTCTAACATTTGCCTTAATTACCATAGAATAAATGGTCCAATCCATGTATAGCGGCCCCAGTCTTTTCTCTTCAGATTATTGTATCCGGACTTAGGTTCCGTGGATCCTGTCATTTATTTATTGGTTGTTGTTGTCCTTTAATCTCTTTGTATTTGAAGTATAGGTTGTTGGGCGGGTCTGTTACAGGTTGGTCGAATTTAGATGCCAAAAGGTGATGCCCAGATTTTGGCCTTCACGCTCGAGCGAAAGTTTTAACGCTCGAGCGGGCCCTTCGTTGTTGCTTATCCGCTCGAGCGGGAGTTTTGACGCTCGAGCGTAATTTTCCATCTCCCAGTACTTTACTCTGCAGTTCTTTCGCTCGAGCGGTAGTTTTTACGCTCGAGCGTGATCCCTTGTTTTTGTTCCTCCGCTCGAGCAGAGAGTTTGACGCTCGAGCGGGTGTCATCGCCTGCAGAACTTCTGGAAGGGTGCAATCGACGCTCGAGCGGCCCTTTTCACGCTCGAGTGTGAGTCTGTGTTTGACGCTCGAGCGGGGTTTTCTACGCTCGAGCGGGGAATCGACTACATCAGTCTGTGATTTCACTTTTTGGATCACTTTTTGACCTATTTTTTCTTTCTTAACTTTTAAAAACCGCCCCTTGAGGGTTTCTTTCTCTTTCTCTCTCTCTAAACTTGTCTTCTCTCTAAGAATTGATCTACCTAGAGTGAGTATCTAACCTTGGTCCTTTATTAAAAAGTTAGAGTGGGTTGAGGGCTTCGTTTTAATCTGAGAAACTTGGGATTTGGAGCACGTTGGTCTTTGGTCTTCATCTCTGTCTTCTCCATTCGGGTTATTTTCTTCGAGGTAGGGATTTCCTACTCCATCTTATAAGTTTTGTTATAAGTTTTGGTATTTTGATATGTTGGGAGTACTTTGGTAATTTTGGGAAAAACCCTAGTTATATTAATTAATTAATTTGTATAATTAATTTAAGGGAATTGGGGAATTGGGGAATTTGGTTAAATTCATGAAATTGGGGAATTTATTGATTAAATGGTGTAGTTGGATAATGTAAATCACTCGCCTATTGAATTGTTGGTATATTTATTTTCCAAGTCTAGAAATAACTGTTTTGGGCTATCGGTGGAGGATAGTCGTGCTTGTTGTAGACACTGCATGTGGATTAGGGATAACTGAAACTAATCATTGATTAAGTCATCAATTTTGACTGCTGAATTAATACAGACATTGTGTGTATTGATTGTGTGTTGTATATGTTATGAATTTGCATACATTGTTTTGTGTGGGAGGAGATAGGGGATGTACTCCACGGTTTAGGGGAAGATAGGGGATGGACCTCTAAACCGGATTTTTGTTTGGGAGGAGATAGGGGATGGACTCCATTAGCATCACTATTATGTGTGCTTATTATATTGAAGTGTTTTTACATGATTATTGATACAGCACTAAAATGTGTATCAAACGGGAAGTATGAAGTGTTTTGATATGAGCCTGAGTCTCATTTGTTTTGTTGGTATTGGAAGTAATGTGATTATGATATATAGATCATTGTTGTAAGTTTGGTCAGGTTCTGAGCCGTATTGATAATAATGGGAATTGAAACATGTCATAGACATTAGTGTCATGAAACTGTAGTAAGTTATAACTGATTACCTTGGTTAACCACCTATTAAATACTAATGCTTTATTCAATGCTTATATTTGGTTTAGTATTTTTCTACTGGGCTGTGGCTCACCCTTTATGGGAACATCATTTTCAGGTTTAGGTGATAAGCTACCTCCAAGGACTTAGCTTGGAAGGATTTGATATTTGGGATTTTGAAGACTTGTCTTTAGTTATTTGTTTTATTTTGTTATTTTTGAGATTACATGTAAACATTCAAGCCTAGGGCTTAACTTGTAAATGAGTTAGTACTCATCCTTTTTGTGTCCAAGTGTTAGCTTGGAAAGATGTAAGCCCATAGGGCATTTAATTTGATGTTACATGTAATGTTTTTATTTAGTAATACTCTGATGAATGAATGAATAAATTGTTTTCTTTAAATAATGCATGTCAGTAATATACATATAATAGGGTTTATTTTGAGGGCGTGACAACTTGGTATCAGAGCGTACCGGGTTCGAATACTTTAGGTACGTGGGAAGTGATTAGTGTCACAATGGGTTCGTCTCGCTTGATAGAGACTTAGATGTACTGTTATGTGCTTATATGATAACATGTTTATGTGATTATGTGGGTATGGAACGTAGTTTCTAGGATGTTAATTGGACCCTTGAGTTTCTAGTAGTCTTGTTGGAAAGGCACTTGATCAATGCTGTTTCCAACCGGAACTATAGTAACGCTTCGGGACTATTATTATCCAGGAATGAAATTCGTAGGTGCTTATGTGATTATGTGCTTACGTGGAATGAATTATTTTGTCCAATGCATTAGGACGCGAGTGTTTAGTTTCGGCACATTTATTAATGTGCTAACGTCTTTGTTTCCTTTATTAGGATGTCAGGACGAGGACGAGGACGCGGTAGGCGTGGTTGGCCGGGTAGGCAGGAGGTGCCTGTGCCAGAAGAGATTCCGGCAGTTCAGGAGGGAAATGGCCAGGCCAATGTGGCCGAGCCAGTAGGCCAGCAGGCTATGGGCGCTCTAGCCCGAGAGATAGCAGGGGCATTCAGGGAGTCAGTAGGCATTCTTAGAGCTGAGAATCAAGCTCGGGATGTTGCTGCAGATGCAGGACCTTCCTTTCTGAAGAGGGAGTTCTTCCGGTCTAATCCGGATGAATTTGTGGGTGATCCTAAGGAGCCGCTTAAGGCAGATGAATGGCTTGAACAGACAACGAAGACGTTTGAGATGCTTGGCATCGAAGACGAGGGGTTGAAAGTGACCTTGGCATCTTTCCAGTTGAAGGGGGATGCGGGTCAGTGGTGGAAGTTCACTAAGGGTCGTATAGGAGGTACATGGGAGGCTTTTGTGAATGCTTTCCAGGAGAAGTTCTTATCTCCAGCAGTTAGGGAGAAGCTGAGAGACCAGTTCTGCCAGCTTAAGCAGTCGAGTTCTTCAGTGGCCGAGTTTGAGGCTGCATTTACTAGTTTGTCCAGGTTTGCACCTGAATTGGTGGCGTCTGAGGAACGCCGTTGTATTTAGTTTGAGAAGAAGTTGAGGCGTGGCCTCAAGCTGAGAGTTGGGGGAACTATGATTCGGGATTATGGGCGTATGGTTGATGCTGCAGCCCATATGGAAATCATGATGCAGGAGGAGGAGGAAAGACAGAAGGGCTCCAAGAGGAGTCAGGATGGTCAGAGTGATGGTAGGAGACAGAAGGGTTTTAATCCTCAGCAGTCTCAGGGTAGCTTTTCTAGATCGACTTTTCCTGTGCCGAGTGCTAGTTCGGGGAAAGGTAGTCAGGGAGATATTACCTGTTTCAAGTGCGGCCAGCTGGGCCACAAATCTCCAGTTTGTCCTCATAGGGGAGGAGTGCAGAGAGCAGCATCATCTTTGGCTCGATCTCAAAGCCAGAGCCAGGGTAGAGGCCAGCCACTCTCGTGTTATCAGTGTGGTCAGCCGGGGCATATAAAGAGGTATTGCCCGCAGTTGGGTAGCACACCTGGTGCATCTGGTTTGAGGCCGATTCAGGGTCAGTAGCCAGCTCAGTCGGGTCAGGCCTCGAGGGCCAATCAGGGGGCTTCATCGTCCCAGTCGGTGCAATAGTCTTATGCTCCTAGGGGTGAGCAGGTTGATCAGAGGTCGTCTGGGCGTGTGTATGCTGTTACCGTGCAGGATCTTGTGCCGGCACCATCAGTTGTGAGAGGTACCTTCTTGTTTTGCAACTCGGTTGCTAATGTTTTGATTGATACGGGTGCATCTCATTCCTTTGTGTCTACTGCATTTGCATCTGTTTTGGAGTTGGAGTTAGCACAGTTAGCATCTCCTATTTGTGTAGTGTCACCTCTTGGGGGTGAATTGATTTTGAAACAAGGTGTGAGGGGTTGTGATATAGAGGTTGATTATCATAGAATCCCATTTTCCTTTGTAGTTATGCCTATGAGAGGTTTCGATGTTATTTTGGGTATGGACTGGTTATCGTCATACCGGACAGTTATTGATTGCTACTGCCAGAGAGTCACTTGTTGTACCGTGAGCGGAGAGTATTTTCATTTTCTGGGGGACCGGGTTGGTAATGTGTTGCCACCGGGGTATGTTCCGCGAGGACGGAGTGAGCTTAGTGGTCTACTTGCTAACCTTTCGATTAGTGAAGATGATGAGACTCAGATTGTGTTGCCAAGGGTGGTTTGTGAGTACTCGGACGTCTTTCCCGAGGATCTTGTTGGTTTGCCACCGCATCGAGAGATTAAATTCTCTATTGACCTAGTCCCTGGCACGACACCGATTTCTATGGCACCTTATCGTTTTGCCCCAGCCGAGTTAGTTGAGTTGAAGATTCAGCTCCAGGAGTTGCTAGATAAAGGCTATATACGTCCTAGTATTTCGCCGTGGGGAGCACCGGCCCTCTTTGTTAAAAAGAAAGGTGGTGCTTTGAGACTTTGTATAGATTACCGGAAATTGAATCGGGCTACGGTTAAGAATAAGTACCCTATGCCTCGTATAGATGATCTGTTCGATCAGTTGAAAGGTTCCCGTTGTTTCTCGAAGATAGACTTGAGATCGGGTTATCATCAGTTGAGAGTCAGGGAGGAGGATATTCCGAAGACGGCATTCCTTACGCGGTATGGCCACTATGAGTTTTTGGTGATGCCATTTGGGCTTACTAATGCACCGGCAGTATTTATGGATTTGATGAACCGGATATTCCGGGAATTTCTAGATCGTTTTGTAGTCGTCTTCGTGGACGACATCCTTATCTATTCACCTTCAGAGGAAGAGCACGAGGAACACTTGAGAGTGGTGCTTGAATTACTTAGAGCCCATCAACTTTATGCTAAGTTTGGGAAGTGTGAGTTCTGGCTAGAGGAGGTGAAGTTCTTAGGCCATGTGGTTTTCTAGGGAAGGGGTGTCTGTTGATACATCCAAGACGGAGGCAGTGCAAGATTGGGCACAGCCTAAGAGTGTGTTTGAGATCTGCAGTTTTCTGGGATTAGCTGGGTATTATCGCCAGTTTGTAAAGGATTTCTCCAGGTTAGCTTCGCCTTTGACTAGATTGACTCGGAAGGAAGTCAAATTTGTTTGGAGTGAGACTTGTGAAAAATCGTTCCAGGAGTTAAAAGTTAGACTGACCACTGCTCCAGTCTTGATTATTCCGGAGAGAGGGTTGGGTTATGCAGTCTATTGTGACGCCTCACGAGAGGGTCTTGGTTGTGTGTTGATGCAAGAGGGGAAAGTGGTTGCCTATGGCTCACGTCAGTTGAAAATTCACGAGCAGAATTACCCTACGCATGATCTAGAGTTAGCAGCTGTGATATTTGCCTTGAAGATTTGGAGACATTATCTTTACGGTGAGAGGTTCGAGGTATTCTCGGATCATAAGAGTCTGAAATATCTGTTCACACAGAAAGACTTGAACTTGAGGCAGAGGAGGTGGATGGAATTTATTGAGGATTATGACTTTGAATTGCATTATCATCCGGGAAAGGCCAATGTGGTGGCCGACGCCCTTAGCAGGAAACCTGTTGGTGACATAGCTAGTATAGCCATCCGAGAGTGGGAGATGTTAGGTGCACTTCGAGAGTTTGATTTGCTTCTGGGCGAATCCGTTGAGGCTGCGGCCTTGTTTTCTGTTGTTGCGCAGCCTACACTTGTGACTCGAGTGTTAGAGGCTCAGAGGGGTGACCTTGAGGTAGAATCCCTCCGTGAGAAGATTTTCGGTGGGAAGGTTGAGAAGGGTTTGACGGTGTATCCCGACCTGAGTGTGAGATACCGAGACCGTCTGTTTGTGCCGGAGTCTTGTCGAGAGGAGGTACTCCAAGAGTTTCATCATTCACGCCTTGCGGTGCATCCGGGAGGCACTAAGATGTATCGGGATTTGGGTCGCCAGTTTTGGTGGCGGGGTATGAAGAGAGATGTGGCAGCTTTCGTGTCTAAGTGCCTTACTTGTCAGCAAGTGAAGGCCGAACATCAGAGGCCAGCGGATTTGTTGCAACCCTTACCTATTGCCGAGTGGAAGTGGGAACACGTCACTATGGACTTCGTTGTGGGTCTTCCGAGGACTCAGCGGGGTAGTGATGCTATTTGGGTGATTGTCGACCGGTTGACTGAGTCGGCGCACTTTATTCCTATGCGCGTGAGAGATTCGGTAGATCATCTTGCCGACTTGTACATTCGGGACATAGTGAGGTTGCACGGGGTCCCAGTGACGATCGTCTCAGATAGAGATCCTCGTTTTACTGCCAGGTTGTGGCAGAGTTTGCAGAGTGCCTTAGGCATTAAGTTGACCTTTAGCACGGCTTATCATCCTCAGACTGACGGGCAGTCCGTACTATTCAGATCCTTGAGGATATGCTTCGGGGTTGTGTTCTTGACTTTAGTGGGTCATGGGAGAGGCACTTGCCATTAGTGGAGTTTGCCCACAACAACAGTTTCCAGTCTAGTATCGGTATGGCACCGTTTGAGGCCTTGTACGGCCGACCGTGTAGGTCTCCA